>NC_138753.1:32168420-32765500 GCF_965113315.1 Podarcis vaucheri
TCGTCTGGCCACTGCCAGAGTGCTTTGTCTTGTGATGTCATGGGCACAACATTAGTATTACTGTGGATCTCAAATTTTCTTAAAGTTTCTAGCCCCTCACGAATCAACAGCAATGCTCTTTTTTCCATTCCTTTTTTAACAAGTTGTGGAGTAAGCATGGACCAATGGTACCAAATAGCATGGGGAACAACCTTATTAGAAAAAATAACCAATAAACTGAAACTGACACGGGGACAAATGGAAGAAGGCACCTTCACCCCGGTATGGCTCCCTTTTATCACATGCACAGCCTGACAAGACGACGACAAGAATCCACCAACAGCATACAAATCAATAGGGCTAACCTGATTCAAAAACATCCACCCACCCCACTCACACATGATAACAAAGTTCACCACAGCCAATCACAAACAAACAACCACATCCTAGGCCAACCCCAACCTCTCTCACCACCAAAGGAACACAAGCGAATAGTAAAGAGAACCCACACAAGCGACGCTGACACAAAACCCCACACATACGTTAAGTAAAATAAAAACATTGCCACCCGGACTCTACCCCAACTCACCATGGCCCCCTCCACCTCTCCCCCCCTTTCTTCCTAATGTAACACTAATGTCTCAACAAATGAACCTGATCTGTAGAAAACGTAACTTGAAAAAAGAGACATTGCACATACTTTTGTAAACTAAGAAATCTTTAATAAAAAATATGTTTAAAACAAAAACAAGATGTGCCTGGAAATATGGGATAAGGATCTGGAAAAGCTCTTGAAGAAGAAGAAGAAGAAGAAGAAGAAGAAGAAGAAGAAGAAGAGTAGTAGTAGTAGTAGTTTGGATTTGATATCCCGCTTTATCACTACCCAAAGGAGTCTCAAAGTGGATAACATTCTCCTTTCCCTTCCTCCCCCACAACAAACACTCTGTGAGGTGAGTGGGGCTGAGAGACTTCAGAGTAGCGTGAATGGCCCAAGGTCACCCAGCAGCTGCATGTGGAGGAGCAGAGATGCGAACCCGGTTCCCCAGATTATGAGTCTACCGCTCTTAACCACTACACCACACTGGCTCTCAGTGAATACAACTTTATACTCAGTGAATACAACTTTATACTAAGTGAATACAACTTTCAAGCTCCATAGATGTCTCAAAGCTCCTCTCGAGCAAGTTGGCTACATTTCCTTATCTACCTTGCTTACTTACAATGGGGAAAGGACGTAACTCTGTTGCAGAGCATCTTGCCCAACATCTCCAGGCAGAGTTGGAAGAGACTCCTGCCTGCCCCAAACCCTGAATAACTCCTTCTAGTCAGCATAGACAACTGTGACCTAGATGGACCAAAGGTTTGATTCAGTATAAGGCAGCTTCTTGTCATTGTCATCTTATATATTTATTTATATCCTGCTCTTTTCCTTGATAAAGAATCAAGGAGGCTTACAGATAAAAATAAGAACACCAAAAACATAGAAAAACTGCCAAACATTATAGTCCTATGTTCCTACAGAATCCCAAAAGACGTCATACAAAAGTCTGAGCAATACTTGCATAGCATTCAAGGAATTCAGGCAGTGGCATAGCATGGGTTGCCAGTGCCTGGGGCCGAGTGGAGGGGGAGTTGGAGAGAGGGAAATGGATGGAGTACACATGCACATTCAACTGTGTAATAGTGTCCACATCACCCAGGAGATTGCAGCTGCAGAGATAAGAAAAGAAGAGTCGTTCCATTTTCTGAAGAGGTCACTTCCTGGTTCTCATGGAGAAGCCACTTTCAATGGAGCCCAGCAATGGAAGCATGTAGCTATACCGAGGCATCGCCAGCTGTTTTGTGCCCCCTAGCAATTTTGCGCCCAGGGCAACTGACCCTGTGTCCACCCCCATGCTACGCCACTGACTTCAGAAAATTCTAACCTTTTCCAAATCCCATTACTACTTGTTCTAAGCAGAGAAGCTGCTCTGTCCACAACAAAAAAGCAAAGTCAATGGCAAACCGAGGGAAGACACAACCTCTCTGTTTGTAGAGACCTGTTGTGACATCAGAAAAAGCCACTGTGACGTAAAGAGGCTTGCAGAAGGTCAGAGAGTTAAGAAGCACATGCAGAAACCAAGAGCTCAGAAGTGCAGGAAAGTCACCATCCATCACATTGATTAGCTTGTGTGTTTTGCTTTGCTTCACTTTTAATTAATATTTTACTGTATGCTTTTCATACCGTAACCTTCCCTGAGCCTCAGAAGAGCAAGATGACATAAGTCACATTAAAAAGAAAAAATGCCTATAGCTGCGGAGCTGACACATTCATTGCCACAATTAAGGATAAAATAAACCCAAAGAGAGAACGGCAAACTTTATTTCTACTTATGAGTTCAAGACAAGGCCACAGCACTGAGCCAGGCAGAAGGCCAAGGGGGCGGGGGAGAGACGGGACCATTTGGTACTTAACACATCAGCTGGTCCAGTAAACAAGAGGCAAGAGCATAAGGTTATTCCCTAAAGCAGAAAGGAACCAGGATGTGGCCAAGATAATCCTCTAAAAATGCAAGGATTGGTTAGATCAAAGTCACTGGCAACAAAGGAAGCTTTATTGTTGTTGTTTAAAAAACATGAATTATAGAATTCTTTAATGAGGCTAAAATTCTCTCTGGAGTGAGGATACAATTGGATGCTGGTGCTTTCAACAGAGCAAGAGGCATTTCATGAAGGCAATGTGTGCATTCATAGTGAAACCCGTGCAGGCACATGACTCCAGCTCTCACCTGCTTGAGCAAACTGCAGACAGGGTTGCAGTTCAGAGGAGAAGGTCCGTTTTGAAGACAACTTCATCTCAAGAATTATGCAGGGTGGGGGGAAAGGACAACAAAATTCACATGACGCACAGAGCCCTCGCTTATTTTCAGAAATGAGGCTCTTAAAGGAGGGTGAATTATGTAACGGCTCCTACGGAATGGGTTGTGTGTGTGTTCTGCAAGTATATTCTGCAACATGCCATTGAGTTCCACAATAAACATAATATATTCTGAGTAATGCAGAAACAGAGCAGCATGGGCAATTCAAAGAAAAACACTTAGTTTTCTTTGTAAAGCCTTTTCTAATTCTGGCTCAACTTCCCTAGTACCAAAGTCTGGGAACAGAAATAACACACACACACACACACACACACACAGGATTTTCTACCATTTTATATTTTTAAAAACTTAATATAAAACTAAAGCAGTAAGTATGTGGTTTCTTCCCCATAAACACAAACCTAACCTACAACATACACATTTCAAACTATTTGCATTTTAGTAAAATTAGAATATCTGGTTGTTTACCCTGCAACACACCAGAATATTTAGATGAATGGCTTGCTGGCAAGCCAACATATTTATAGGTATTGCTTATGCCAGCATGAATTTTTAAAAACATTTTTTAAAAGCTATTGCTTCTCAAGTGCAGCATAGGGGAAGAAAACTAAGTTAAGAGCCTCTTAAGACATTGTAACACACATTAAGTATTGCCTTCTGTTTTTGTACACATTACCACAGATTATGGGAGCCACTTCACATAAATATCAGACAAATGGAGAAATCTGTTCTTTTACTTCAGATTCTGAGTGTCGAAAGGCAATTCAAGTGCATTAGGACCAAACAGCATTACATCATCACAAGGAAGCACCTTTAAAAATGCATGACAGTTAACTCTGCAGTTTAGCAAAGACTGGTGTATTGCCAGTTATAAATCACAAACACAAACACACAAAATACAATATACTTCCACCAATCAGGCAACGGTTGTTATAGCAACTTTCTGACAACTTTTTGAGAGATGCCAGATGCTGGCAAGGCTGGCAGATTGCCCTTTGAGGAAGATAGCAAGTTTTCTTATGAAACAGGAGTACATACAGGGAGGAGAGTGTCAGAAACAGTTAAGAAGGCTTACAGGGAAGAAAACAAGGACTCCATAACATGAGGATCCTGTCTAAATTCCTAGGCCGGCCATCCCCAAGCTTGTGCCCTCCAGATGCTTGGGCTACATATCCCATCAGCCATAGCCAGCCTGGCCAATGGTAAAGAGATTATGGGTGTTATTGTCCAAAACATGTAGGGAGCACCAGGTTGGGGAAGACTGCTGCACAGACCACTGACTACACACAGTAAAAGATTGTCATCCAGTCCAACGCCCATTGCGAGCATCCACCAGCACAGATCTACCTATGGAATTACACAGCGTGCCACAAGCAGGGGAACAGGTGCACTGCTCAACACATGGGTTCAGATAGTTGCTCAACATGATGTACGGATGCAAGCCAAGACACACACAACATTCATGTCAATGGCTGCAGAAAATCTTGCAAGACAAATGCTCTGGACTGAGCTCAGTCTGGCATTTTAAGGACAATGCAAGTGTTAATTGAGACCTGGAAATTCTTTACCTTTTCTTAATCGTACTTTTACTTGAGATGTTAGAAAGCAGATTTTAAGCTACATTTTAAAGATTACCGTATTTTTCGCTCTATAAGACGCACCAGACCATAAGATGCACCTAGTTTTTGGAGGAGGAAAAAAAGAGAAAAAATATTCCGAATCTCAGAAGCCAGAACAACAAGAACGACCGCTGTGCAGCGAAAGCAGCAATCCCTCTTGCTGTTCTGGCTTCTGGGATAGCTGCGCAGCCTGCATTCGCTCCATAAGATGCACACACATTTCCCCTTACTTTTTAGGAGGGAAAAAGTGAGTCTTATAGAGCAAAAAATACGGTAGATTTCTTTCTTAAATGGATGGTTTCTTCTTACCAAATTACGATATCCATGATAGGGGTGGGTTCGCGGTTGGTTTTTTCCTCCTTCCCCAGAGTATTTTGCCTCTCTTTATAACCATTTGAACTCTACCTTCATTTAAAACAACAACAACTGCATACTTCTCAAGCTTATTGCCAGTTAGATCTGTGGGGGAATATCTACACACACCAGAGAAAGTGTTCCAAAATTTTTGAGAAAGACAGTTTCCCCCCAAAATGTGACCGTGTGGAATTATTACAAATGCTTGGAAATTATATATGAATTCACCCGTGTATAAATGCCTTAATAACAACAACATGAGACAGGGGGAAGCAATACAAACCAGGCTCTGCATGTGACCAATTCATGCAGTACATTTGAGTTTCATGAGCAGAATACTAGGATATGTAGTTATGAGGTTTTACTAATTGTGATTTGTTTGTTATTGCTGTTATATACCTATTTCCATAGAGGTAGCCTTGTTAGTCCCTTGCAGCAAAACCAACAGTCTTGTAGCAGTTTAAGATGAATTTTATTGCAGTGTAAGCTTTTGTGAACCACTCAAACTCAAACTTATTGATGATATTGTGGTGGTGATGGTGGTGGCGGTTACCTGCCCTTCACCCTAAGGTCCCACGATGGGTTGCAACAATTAAAACACAACATAAATGTTGAAACACAATATCACACAATATTAAAAACAGTTTAAAACAACTTAAAATTACAAAATAGGGGGGGTCCTAAATTTTCATCTCAAATACTAATACTAATAATTTATTATTTGTATATAAAAACATAGCAAAACACTAAACCTTAAAAAGCTTCCCTATACAGGCACACCTCTGTGGGAAGAGAGTTCCACAACTTAGGGGCTGCCACAGAAAATTCCCTCTCCCAAGCCACCCCCTCAAGTTTCTGAAGGCGATAGAACAACCAAGAGGACATCGTCTGCTGATCTAGCACCCAAGATGGTTTTAGGGAAGGATATGCATATTTCCTTATGAACACATATGCATCTATCAACTGAGAATAAACAACAAACATCTGATGAAGTTGGCTGTAGTCCATACTTCCTCCACAATAAATCTGTAAGTCTTTAAGGATGTCACAACAAGACTTTGTGGCTAAATCCCAGAAGTAGAGGTTATTTAGAAGAAAAAGGGAGGGCAATTCAAATGACCACTGACACTGGCTGTAATCTCAAAATCATAAACAAAACTGCAACAGTTTATTGCAATCATTCCTTTATTACTTATTAGTTATGCAAGCTGCACAGCATGAGATATGCTGCTTTATAGTTTTAGGTTTGTCAACAGCCTTCAGAAAAGCAATCTGAACAAAGACCAGAACGCATTGCAGTTAACTTGCACACGGCCAGTCAATCAACAAACAAACAAACAGATAAATAATAATCAAATCCCACTTCTAGATCAAAGTACCCTCAATCCCCACTTAGAATCAAAGCATGCAAATGAAGTACACTTGTCTGTATTATTTCCCCCTTCTGCATGTATTATTCTACAAAAAGATTGGAAGTTTACAAGAAAAATTAAGAAGGTATTGTTGACAAGAGTTGAATGGGAGGGAGGTGAACTGAGGTTGGATTGCCAATGGAAAGGGCCAGGAGGGTAGCAAACAACACGGAAACGAAGCTGTGTTAGGAGAATTACAAATTGCAAAGAGATCAGAAGCTCTGTATTCAGGTTGCTGGGGAGGAGAGCACTGCTCTGCCTTACACTGGTTTCTGAATCCTTTTCAGACACTGCCCATGCATTTTAAACTCTTTCTTCGCAGCCATGAGATGGAATATCAAACAAGTTTCACAGAGAAGGCATAGCAAGTGGTTGTGAATCCTCTCCAGAGCTTGCAATGCTGCGCCTACCAGCACGATTGTAAACTTCGTACGATTATTCTTCACTGGTACGGCAAATCTGTGCAGCTCCCATGTGAGAAACAGCAGTGGGATTCCTTTACCCCAAGGCCTGTAAAAGCTGGGAATATAAAGCCTCCATCCTATCTTACAATCCGTTTTGCCATGTTTGTTCCAGGAACTACAACTGTCTTCTAGCTAACAGCCTGCAGCCCAAAGTCAGCTGTGCGAATCTCGATGAACAAAATAACGCTAGGAGCACAGCATCCTAGACAGCTACCTTATACTGCATCAGACCATTGTTCTGTCTAGCTCAGCACAGTTTACTCTGACTGGCTGTTGCTCTCTCTGAAACCCAGATGGGGGGCATTTCCAGATCATGAGGAGGGGTGCTGCAAATTGAACCTAGGACTTTTTGAAGATGCTCCCCCACTGAATCACCAGTCCTTCATGATCATTAAAGCCCTTGAACTTTAATGAAGGGTGTGCCTGGAAATAATATTATTTGCATTCAAGAATTACGTTATTTTTTAAAATACAGTGGTACCTCGGGTTACATACGCTTCAGGTTACAGACTCCGCTAACCCAGAAATAGTGCTTCAGGTTAAGATCTTTGCTTCAGGATGAGAACAAAAATCGTGCGGTGGCGGCGCGGCAGCAGCGGGAGGCCCCATTAGCTAAAGTGGTGCTTCAGGTTAAGAACAGTTTCAGGTTAAGAACAGACCTCCGGAACGAATTAAGTACTTAACCTAAGGTGCCACTGTACAGCACATTGGAAACGTTAACTTGAGGTACCACTGGAGAGAGAGAGAGAGAGAGAGAGAGAGAGAGAGAGAGAGAGAACATTGGACAATGTTCCCATGAAATTAAAATCTGTGGGAAGGTGAAGGGGGTTTCAAAAGATGAGGAGACTCCAGCATTGCTTGGAGCAACAAGTGATGCAAATTCCTTCCAGGCACCAGTTTCTTTTTATAGTATATGGTCTCAGATTCAAGGCAGAGGGTTGCTTTGCCTTCTTTTCCAAAGCACTGAATGTCTTCCCCACTGACTGCAATGGGAAAACAAACACCTACACTTTTGTGTGTGTGGAAGATTTCAGTGAAATTTACAGGCATCACAGCCCTTTCAGAGGGAATGAAGAACTCAGACAAATAGGTGCAGTTAAATGTTGAGCCTTCCTTCCTTCTAAAACAGTTAATGTCCTTCCCATATGTTGTGTGGGCAATGTATGCATTTAAAAGTCTCTGAAGCTTTAACACTTATGAACACATTTTATTTTCTACTCAATTTGCACTAAAGAGTCACAAGATTTTCTACTTCCCCTTCCCAAAACATTGTGCTTAGAAATAAAGGCTGTTGATAAATGTCATTCCCTGATTGGAAGCTAGAGCTGTCTGTCACAACTATGCCTGCATCTAACCCTCTCTGCCTGGCATTAGAGAGAGCTTGGAGGTTACCAAAATTCCGCCAATTAGGTAAATAAACAAACCCCAGAAGCCTTTCCAATGTCTGAAGCTGCGCCAAAGCCGCAGAGCTAGCCTGCTTCTGCTCAGACCACCTCTATTCCACATCTCTGAGGCAAGGAATTCAAAGCCCAAGTAAACTTCAGATTTTTTTAGGCTGCCTCTGGTTTGTTTTTAAAACTGAGATTCAAATGCTAATGAAGGGATCTTCATATAATGCTCCAGAATTAGCCCACACAGAAGCCAGAAAGGATTTTCCCTCAAATGTGATTTGGCAGTTTTGTTTCCTCCCTCTGAAAACAGGCTTTTTGTTGGGATAATAAAGGCAATTGTTCTCCCCTGGGTACACCCATTAATCTTGTCCTCTGGGCTCTCTTGTCTGATGCAGGTGATAAGCTTGTGACTTCTGTATTATTCACAAGGATGGAGTAAAATATAAACAGGTGCAAGGGGGCTGGGACAGGGCACTACTGTCGTCCTAGGCAGGGCTTGCCCACATGGTGCCCTCAGGAATTGCTGGACTACAGTTCCCATGAGTCCCAGGCAGCATGGCCAACTGTCAGATGATGGGAACTGTAGTCCAGCAATGACACCTGGGGGGGGGCACCCCATCAGCTACCTGCGGTTTATACTTAGGCAACCATCGAGCCTCTTGGGGTTGCCATTCAGAAAGTTGGCAGTTCAAATCTGCACGACAGGCTGTTGCTCTGTCCCAGCTCCTGCCAACCTAGCAGTTCGAAAGCATACCAGTCTGAATAGATAAATAGGTACCACTCCGGTGGGAAGGTAAACAGTGTTTCCGTGCATTCTGGCACTCGTCACGGTGTCCCATTGCGCCAGATGATCTGGAAAGCTGTCTGCGGACAAATGCTGGCTCCCTCAGCCTGATGTGAGATGAGCGCTGTACCCTATAGTCAAGTTTTACTCCCTATAGTCAAGGTTAACTGGACGTAACCATCCAGGGGTCTTTTACCATTACCTTTTACCATAGTCAAGAAATGATTCCATTATTGTCACCTGTGGACAGAGAAAGGTTCTTCTCCCTCTCTCATTAACACCAGAACTCAGGGATATCCAATGAAGCATAATATTCCAGGGATCCCCTGGAAATTGCAGGAGCAGAAAGTGCTCTTGTGTATAGGTCATGCTTGAGAGTTTCCACTGCCATCTGGTTGACCACCGTGAGATAAGCATGCTGGACTAGATGGGCTATTAGTCTGATTCAACAGGCTCTTATGTTGTCACAAACAGGTTTAAATAAATCTGTCCTTGCAGGAAGCAACCAAATGTAAGGGTAAGGTAAGGGGACCCTGACCATTAGGTCCAGTTGTGAACAACTCTGGGGTTGCAGCGCTCATCTCGCTTTACTGGCCAAGGGAGCCGGCGTACAGCTTCCGGGTCATGTGGCCAGCATGACTAAGCCGCTTCTGGCGAACCAGAGCAGCGCACGGAAACGCCGTTTACCTTCCCGCTGGAGCGGTACCTATTTATCTACTTGCACTTTGATGTGCTTTCAAACTGCTAGGTTGGCAGGAGCAGGGACCGAACAACGGGAGCTCACCCCATTGCGGGGATTCAAACCACCGACCTTCTGATCGACAAGTCCTAGGCTCTGTGGTTTAACCCACAGCAACGCCAAATGTAAGACATTACTAATAAACCCTGACGGGGTTCTAGAACCAGGCATTCTGCCAACTAGTTTCTAGCATTGGTCGCTCAGTAAACTAGGCAGTTTAGGATACGCGGATCAAAAAATACCCTCTACGCTGCAGTATTAGCCTGTGTTGACTGAGCCCACGGACCAATAGAGACATGCATTTGCATCCAAATCAGCTGCCAAGTCTGACCAATTTATCTTGTTTCAACAGCCAGGCAGAATCCCTTGCCTCATCTTTTCCAGACTCTGGCCATCAGCGTACCTGCAAACACACCATCGGCCTCTGACCCTTTTGATCCTTGTTTAATTGCACAGCACCTGGACTGCCAGATGTGCCCTTCTCTTGGGAGCGTGGCCAATGCTCGGCACTTGCATGATCTAATGACTGCTGAGATTGTGGTTGGCCAACCTACGGCGCATGGCAGAGCCAATAGGTGGCTGTGGCAGGAGCAATGCTAATGGGGCAGGCCTAATGCGAGTTGTAGTCCCAATAACATCTGGAGGGAGGCAAGTTCCCCATCCCTGGCCTGGAGCACATCTACAGTGGATTCTTGGGTTCCGAACGTGATCCATGCGGGATTCACATTCGCAACCTGCAGCATTCGCAACCCACGTCTGCGCATGCGCGAGTTGTGATTTTGTGCTTCTGCGCATGCACAAAGCGTGGTTTAGCGCTTCTGCGCATGTGCGGCCGCTGAAACCTGGAAGTAATCCATTCTGGTACTTCCAGGTTTCAGCAGTCTGCAACCTGAAAAAACACAACCTGAAGTGTCCGTAACCCGAGGTATGACTGTATTACCAAAGCAAGGGGATCTGCAAATGTTTTACACCAATCTTTACCAATTGTTACTTTTATAGCCTGTTCTTCATTCAAGGAGTTTAGGGTGGCATCTCTCTCTTTTTCCCCACCCCAGTTTTTATCCCAGCAACCCCCGTCAGGCACCTCACACTAGATGATAGGGACTAGCTCAAGCCCCCACACTGAACTTTGTGGACAAGCAGTTTTTGACACTGGCAGTGGCGGAATTTGAGCTCTCAAATTTCAGCAGCACATGGCGCGACACTAAAATTCAGCGCTTGTACTCCATTTCTACAGCATTGTTTCAGCGCCCCTTGCAGTGTAGTGGCCAGTGCAACCGCATCGGTTGTGCTACCCTAGAAAACCGCCTCTGACACTGGATCTCTCTAGTTCAACCCTCAAATCACTACACCACACTGGCTTTCTCCATGAGAGTGGGGAATGACACAATCTTATACTTTGGAATTGTGGCACGCTTTCCCAAAAGTAATAAGTATTAGAAGGATGCTAGTTTACAGTGGAGCCTTGTTTCTCCAGTGGTTTAGTTGACGAACAAATTGGCTACAGAACACCACAAACCCGGAAGTAAGTGTTCTGGTTTTCGAACATTTTTTGGAAGCCAAATGTCCGAAGCGGCTTCCACTTGAGTGCAGGAAGCTCCTGCAGCCAATCAGAAGCCATGCCTTGGTTTTTGAATGGTTTCGGGAGTCAAACCGACTTCTGGAACAGATTAAGTTTGAGAACCAGGGTACCACTGTACTAGGACAAAAAAACCAGAAGGCTCTCATAACTGATGGTGAGGATTTACCATCTTAAAGCACCCTTCCTTAAGAACAGCTGGAAATTGATGCCAAGTTTTATCCAACTCACTTATTCTCATGGTAGACACACGGAAATTAATGAAACTAAGTTAGCCACGCCTATTACTTTAAATGGGTCTACTCTGAGTAGGGCTAGCAGTTCCTCCCATTCATTGTAGGGTTTTTTTGTTTTGTTTTTTAATGTTCCTTATGAAAAGAAGCCATGTAAGATTGTTAAAGAGAAGAATGGAGCATATTGAAGAGAAGAATGGAGCAAATTATCCTATTTGGTAGACATGTACCTGTAGTTATGTACAAAAATACTGGAAGAGGATTATTAGAAAAGTAACAAAAATATTGAAATGTAAAGTTCCTTTAGATACAGTGTTGATATTGCTGATCTATAAATCGCATATCCTAAGGAAAGAACATAAAGAACTTACATTGTGTCTATTAACAGCAGCAAGAATGTTAATTGCTCAAAACTGGGAAGTTACATAGCTTGGAATGTGCGGCTTAATAAACTTTGAGATTTGGCTGTAATGGCATAAATAACATATTACCTAAGAGCAAGAACTGCAAGTGAATATGGAAAAAAAATTCTGAGAAAACTGGTTACCCTTTATATGTTTTTTTCCAATAAAAGTTATCTCCCTCAAAAGCAACTTCAAGCAGGTATTGAGGGGTTTTTAAAGCAGAAACATTGTGATTTTATGTTAAGTCATATTTTGTTGCAGAGTATTATGACCTGAATTTTTTTCCCCTGGAGCAGTTTTGTTTATTATTGCTATTAATTGTTAAAGGAGAGAGGGGAGAGGGTCCTAATCATAGTATAGCCTCCAAGGGGAGTTGGCACCAACCAATTCTTGCCCATCAGTTCACTTGGTAGCCCAGCCATGAAAAGAATGGGAGAGAGGCGAAAGGAATCCTCCATTGTGTCCCGGCTCCATTTAGGTCATCCATTTTGGATGAGGCACAAAGGAAGCTGGCATCCCTCATTAGGCAGTGCACAGAATCACCCTGCCCCACATAGGCCTGACCAAACTAGCAGTTCTGGAGCTTTCAGGGCAGGCTGCAAAATGCAGAAGTCTCGGAATGCTGAACAGAGAACGCTTGTCACATTTCCTCCCTTGGATGTGCGGCCCGGTCCCCTGATGCAAAAGGCAGCCTTTGTCCTTAGCCTTTTGGGGGGAAAGGGAGGCAGAGATAAAGCATCTTTTCAAATGCATTAATGATTTTTGAGAAAAGCGATCGGGCTTTTAATGGCTTTGCCTCACATTTCAAAGGTTCTTTTTCACTTTCCATAGAAGTTAAGTTGCTGAACTGGATGAGGGATGGATTGATCTGGAGAGTAGTACAGCTATGGACCCTGCTGCACGGTCAGTGTAGTAACTATTTAACACAATCATAAAACTGTTGAGTTGCAGGAATATGCAGCTGTCCCATATGGGGATCAAACCTGTGACCTTGGTGTTATCAGCACAGCGCTCTAACCAACTGAGCTATCCAGGTTGTCATATCAATATAAATATGTTCTTGTTGGAAAGTGGCCCTGGTTTTGACTGCAATAGATTCAGCACCAAGAAGGACTAGAACATGGATAGGCAAACTAAGGCCTGGGGGCCAGATCCAGCCCAATAGCCTTCTAAATCCGGCCCTCGAACGGTCCAGGAATCAGCATGTTTTTACATGAGTGGAATGTGTCCTTTTATTTAAAATGCATCTCTGGGTTATTTGTGGGGCATAGGAATTCGTTCTTTCCCCCAAAAAATATAGTCTGGCCCCCCACAAGGTCTAAGGGACAGTGAACCAGCCCCCTGCTAAAAAAGTTTGCTGACCCCTGGACTTTATTATTATACAGCAGGACCATCATTTTCAAGAAACCCATCGACACAAACCTGACAAATCTGGGACTATACTTTTCAATCAAATAGCACTAATATCCACTCCTGATGTTAAGAAAACTTTAATTCTCACTTTCCCCCCATTTTTCATAACCTGGATTTTTTTACTTTTCCCATATGTAAACGTACTTATTTTACGGTTTAATGGTTTTATCTCCACCTGTTGTTATGCATTTTCTTTCTGCTTCATATATATTATAAAATGATTTTTTTAAAAAAAGAACCATCAAAGTGGTTAGACTAAGACTGAAGGAACAGGTTGCCAACACACACAACAATTGTCCCTATTTAACAAGTACTGTATCCTGTTTTATAACTCAGTTTCTAACATGCACCAGGCCTATACCAAATTCTGGAGCAGATCTTTCTACCGTACAGTCCTTATTAGTCTGGTGGCATTCAGAATATTTTTCTGGCATATGTTGAGTTCTGAAGCCATAGTATTACGGAAAGTTATAGTTGTATTATTGATAACATAATGCCATCGATGTACACAGGGTTGTCTTCAATTCTAGTCATACTCAGGTTCAGTCTATTAATTCCAATTTACTCTGGGTATAACTTAGTTATAGCCTACGTAACAAAAATGTTTTTTTTTTTTTAAAAAAAAGAGAGAGTCCCAGGCTTTGCCAAGGAACTTGCAATCGAAATTGAAGTTGTGGGTGGTGGGCACAGCCAATGGAGAGTGAAAAACAAGGATAACAAGGTATGGATGGAGAATATTTTCATGACACTACAAGGAAGTTTACACTACAGTCTCCACAAGAAACCTGTGTCGTTGTCCTCCCAATGTTAGTGAACGACAACTCCCATTAGCCTCAGTCAGCATATACAGCAGCCAGGGATAGCTCAGTCCATAGAACATGAGACTCTTTTTGGGGTAGAATAGAAATGATCAAAATGAACGTGTTGCCAAAAATGATATTCCTATTCCAGATGATCCCAGTATTAAGAGGAGTGAAAATTTTTAAGGAATGGCAAAGATCGATATCAAGATATATCTGGCAGGGCAAAAAACCAAGAATTAAATATAAATTGTTGACAGACACAAAGGATAGAGGAGGTTTTGCCCTGCCAGACTTGAAGTTATACTATGAAGCATCATGTCTTTGCTGGGTAAAAGAATGGATAAAATTGAAAGATACAAAACTATTGGATTTGGAGGGTTTTGATAATAGATTCGGGTGGCACGTGTACTTATGGAAAGAGAAGAAAAAGGGTCACAAATCTTTTGAAAATCATATCTTCCGGAAATCGCTAATTGAAGTATGGGACAGATATAAAAACATATTAGAAAGGGGAGTTCCACACTGGTTTTCTCCAGTAGAGGCTATAGCAATCAAGAAAATTAATATGAGGAGTAATTGGATAACGTATGGTGATTTGGTCAGGAAAGAAGGGGATAAATGGAGAATAAAACCATATGAACAAGTAAAAGAATATGTTTATGATTGGCTGCAACATCTTCAGATAAGTGATATGTTCAAAAAGGAGATAAAAGAGAGAAGATATAATGAAAAAGATTCGAAATTTCAAATAGAAATCATTAATAATGACTATAAGACAATATCTAAAATGTACAAAATTTTATTGGAATGGCAAACTATGGACGAAGAGGTGAAAGAGGTAATGATTCACTGGGCCAGGGACTTGGGATATAGTATAGAGCTGGAGGAATGGCAAAAAATTTGGACTGAAAATTTGAATTTCACGGCATGTATTACTCTGAAAGAAAACACTATGAAGATGGTATACAGATGGTATATGACACCGGCTAGGCTTGCAAAAATGTATAAAATTAGTAATAAATGTTGGAAGTGTAAGGAGAAGGAGGGTACATTTATGCACATGTGGTGGGAATGTAAAAAGGTGAAGGGGTTTTGGGAAACAATATATAATGAGTTACAGAAAATGTTGAAGTATAATTTTGTAAAGAGACCAGAGGTATTTTTACTGGGAGTAACTAGAAATGCAATAAATAAGAGGGATAGAAAACTTTTTCAGTATGCAATAACGGCTGCGAGAACCCTGCTGGCCCAGAGATGGAAGCAAGAAGAGGCACCGACTTTGGAAGAATGGAGAACGAAACTAACAGACTACGCAGAACTGGATAAACTTACGGGGAAGATAAGATTTCAAATAGATTATAAGTTTTTGGAGGACTGGGAAAAATTTAGTGTATATTTGGAAGCTGTATGTGAGGACCATACAACGCTAGTGTGTTTTAAAGAAGCTTTGTGAAAAAAATATGGAATATTGCAAGAAAGAAAATGAGGATAGAAAAATTTATATAAAGGTGATATAATAACTAAGAAATGCGTGGACAGAGGAATAGCTATGGAAGATTACCAGGAGAATTGAGGGAGGTCCTATAATTGAACTATGTGATGTCTAAATTGTATGTCTGGAGATTTCAATGGAAAACCTTTAATAAAAAATAATAAAAAAAGAACATGAGACTCTTAATCTCAGAGTTATGGGTTTGAGCCCCAGGCTGGGCAAAAAGATTCCCAACTTTACAATACAGTGGTACCTCGGGTTAAGTAGTTAATTTGTTCCAGAGGAACGTTCTTAACCTGAAACCATTCTTAACCTGAGGTACCACTTTAGCTAATGGGGCCTCCCGCTGCCGCACGATTTCTGTTCTCATCCTGAAGCAAAGTTCTTAACCCGAGGTACTACTTCTGGGTTAGCGGAGTCTGTAACCTGAAGCGTATGTAACCTGAAGCGCATGTAACCTGAGGTACCAGTGTACTATGATCTGGAGGGCTACAGGTTAGCTGCCCCTCCCATATAACAAGAGTTGTTTCTTTCAAACCTATATATTCTGAGTAACTGAATATTTAAAACCTGAATAAGATTTTAAAAAGAAAAACCTTAATATGGTTGTACACCCAGAGCCCATTTGTGTTTATTAAGTGGAGGTGTTTTCTCACATAAAATTAAAGGAAGTGGACCTGCTTTTCCATTGGGGGGAAAGGATAAGCCATTGTGGGTGATTGTGCAGCTGATAAACAGAAGAAAAGAAGGCCATTACCCCAGGCAAATTTCCCAATTATACCCTGAGCAAGGCATGAGGCAGATCAGGATCTACCGGTAAGGAGTGAATGATTTATTTGTAGCTCTGAAAGGCTTTCTATCTTCCAATGGTTTAGCAACAGCAGCAACAAAAAGGCTTTCCTAAATCTAAATTACCGGTAGGCTGTTAGAATTTTTGAACTGCAATAACTCAAGTTTTGCACCAGCAAGAGAGTCCTAAAAAGAGAGACAATGCTATTGCTTCAATGTTTGAGAAACATACAATACTCCAACTAGCTTCTGAAATGCAACCACCTTTAAAAGGAGGTCACAACTTGTTAAGAAAGAAAGAAAGAGGAAAAAGAAAACCTCCCCTTCCCCACCCACTCACTTAAACCCCACTGACACAGCAGGGGACCACTTATATAGCACTAAAAGCAATTACCCAGACTGGCTTTCAGCCAGGGTTAAACACATGGTTATTTCTATGAAGGGGAGAAAAATAATAATCTTACTAATGTGCTTAAATTCACAGAGAAGACGCCTACATCCATTAAAGACTGTGTAAACAGCGGGAGATTAACTGTCACGCTGAACGCCTCTGCAATAAGTGATTTGCAAACATCAGGGACAGCTGGACAACTACATTTTTAGAAATCAGTTTACATAGAGAGAGAATCCAATAGTTCACTTGTCAGTGCTGAATATACAAAAAATAAATAAGTGTCATGTTCAGGAGCTTAAGCATTAGTTGCAAAGCTACAAACTGCTTCCAAAGTTTGTGGACAGAAACAAGGGTAAGCCTTGATAGGGTCATACCAAAGGATGTAGAGGGGCTGGCCACACAAACACCTGACTGTGAGATGGCTATGGAGAAGGTGGGAGATCCGTCCACCGCTAGGTAGAATTTTCTGTATACGTTTTCAACATTTTAACACCGGTAACCAGTATTTCTACATCACCACTACGGTTTAATATTTGTACTGCATCAACAGAAGTTTCATCGCTGAAGCACCCATTAGCTCTGCATAGTGACAATCTGGGTTAATTGAAATCCAGCCAATCTATCTAAACTACTCCCTGAATATGAGTCAACAGCATGACGGAAGAAACTGAACAGTTCATACAAACAGCTACCGTCCACCATCAATGACACAAGGACTCGAAATCTTGCAGATGTTAAACAAGTGGAAAAAGAGGAAGGGTCTGCAAATCAGGAGAAATTGAGAGGGCATCTAAGAGTAGTTTGAGGATCACACATCTAGATATTGTTGTTGTTGTTGTTTTCCTATCTCAAAAGGAGATGGCTAATCACACTTGCTAAACCTGCAGGGAACTGAAATGGGCATATCCCCCCCCCCAAATGAAGGGTTCTCCCTTGATGTAGAACAGGGGTCAGCAAGATTTATCTTGCCTGGGCCGGATCGGTCCCACGGAGATCCTTCTGTGGGCTGGATTGCACACGTGCGTGCGCACCCGCAATTTTCAGCGTCTGCGCAGACACAGTTTCTGGCACTGCGGAAGTGAGTCCCTGCACCGCGCAGCACCCGTTTAGTGCAGTGCCAGAGTGGGCAGCTCAGTTCGGGGGCGGCTCGGGGGCCAGTCAAACGACCTCCGCAGGCCGCTTCCAGCCCATGGGCCTTAGGTTGCTGACCCGATGTAGAACAATCTTTGCATGGGCCACAGATTTCACGTGGGGAGAGGAAGACTTTCAAACTCACACACCGAAATATGGAGACAGAAATGGAGCAGACCCCATTTGCGAGAGGAATTTTCAGCTAATAAACTCCACCCTGCCCCCCCCCCGCCGGCCACCCAACTAATCACATTTCCAATTAATCCTCCAGATAAAAGACTGCCGAGCAAAATGCTATATACTCACTTTGGTGCCTATTGCAGGTGCTGCACAGGCTTTTACTTTGCAGGAGTGAAACTTGGAAGAGGAGAGGTGAATTCCCCTCTGGCTGTAAATGACCAAGCCCTTACTTAAGTGTTCTCTCCAAGCCACTCCCTGACCTGTCTTAAGACTTGGAGAAAGGATGCAGAGACAGATGGAGGTGGGGCGCTACAAGATTTTTCCATTCCACCCAGGGAGTTTTGTGAGGCTCTGTCCATACTCAAACCTTTACAGATACTTGTTCCCACAGACCAGTACAGTATCATACCACTGGTGCAAACACCTTCATTTTCCAGTTCATGCCCCCATCACACACTTCAAGTACTCTTTAACAGTCATGGCTCCCCCCGCAAAGGATTGTGGGAACTGTAGTTTAGAGGGCCTGGGAATCGTAGCTCTGTGGAGGGTCACGGCACCCTTAGCAGACTACAGTTCCCAGGACTCTTTGGGGGGCAAGCATTGCTATACTAAGAAGAGTGTATGGTGTAGAGGCGATTCTAGAAGTTGGCATAGCAAAGGCTGCTAAGGATATGAACTGTGATATCCCATTTGCTACACATTCACAAGGTGACCTTAGGGAAGCGACTATTCTTTTCAGCCTCTGCGTTCCCACCATCCTAATAGTGCAATAAAACAGGCCTACCCTGATAGGATTGTTGGTGAAGTTAGTGCCAGGTGAAGGATTCCTAGTGGTGCAGCAGTAAAACTGCTAGCACACCAACAAAGCTAAGCTTTCAAATTGGATAGGGGGACCATGTGTTAAGATTCTTGAATTGCAGAGGGTTGGACTAGATAGACGATCCTTGGGATCCCTTCCAAGTCTGCAATTCTATTTTCCCAGACCTCTTAAGTAAATGTTTCACCTTCTATGCTGATCCTTACACTCTTATGTCACGTGCTGTTTCAGATCTGAGAAGCAGATTTATGTGTATTTATTATTATTTTATTTCACTGTGCCAGCAGGAAATTTTTCTTTTTTTAAGAAAAATGGTGGGATAATAAATATTTTAATGAAACTTAAGAGTATTAAGATAATTACATCAAGCCCTGTGGATACTGAAAACGCACTGTATTAAATTATCCTCATCTATCCCAAAACGTAGTCCATGGTTAAGTAGAGAATGCTAGTAATGTGCTAGAAGGCTTAATCGTAGCAAAATGTGCAAGATGTCATGCCCAAAGGACAATTATGCTAATTAAGAAAGATACTAGAAGTTCACTTCTTACGTCACTTAAGCTCTCAGTTGAATGAACAATCTTCTGGAAAATACAAGGTGCCTTAAAATGTAGGAAATGCCGGAAACTTGGGCAGGTTGCCTAAAAGTGTGTTCATTTTATTCTTTCATTTTAGTCTAGGGTGTGTATATTGCCACCCTGCAGTCTTTGGGTGGAGGGCAAATTATATATACTCCCAATTTTCTAATATTTGTTTCCCTGCAATCAATGCTGCAATTAGGTAATTTTAAGACTCTGGACTTAATGGGCTTAAGGAAGAGAGGCTATTTAAATGAGAATGTATATTATTTTACATTATCTGTAGCTGCTGCTCAGAGGTGGAACATCTGTGTCACATGCAGAACAATCCCTGGCATCTTCAGGTAGAGCTGAGAGATACCTCCAGCTGAGTCCCTGGAGAGCCACTGACAGGCAGTTCATGGTCGGCATCTGCCTGTTTCAGAGTGTGCCGTATAGAATCAGATCATTGTAGAGTTGGAAGCAACAAGGGCAGTGCTCTTTTTTTCTTTAAAAAAAATGTTTAGGGGTACTCTCATTTTCCTACTCATATTGAAATACTGCCCCTCAATGAGGCCAAACTTAGATTCACAACATGTTTAGGGGTATGTGTACCCCTGCGTCCCCCCGCCCCAGAACAAAAGCACTGCACAAGGGTCATCTAATTCAACCCCCTGAAATGCCAGAATCTTTTACCTGATGTGGGGCTCAAACCCACAACCCTGAGATTAAGAGCCTCATGCTTTACGGACTGAGCTATCCCAGCCTCTGAGATAATAACCTATGACCATAAGACAAACCTGTTGGATTAGGCCAAAGGCTCATCTAGTCCAGCACCCTGTTCTTACAGTGGCTGGCCTGTGGGAAGCCTGTAAGCTGGACATTGCTCACCTGCTATTCCTACCAGTTGATACCTCTGGCAGTGGAGGTAGAATATAGCCATCTATCATGGTTAGTAGGCATTGACAAGTGGCCCAACGGTCTGATTCTTTTTTTAAAAATGATTTTTATTAAATTTCCCACTTTTATCATAATCACATTTTGTTACATAATTCTATAACTTAAACACATTACTCTGTAAGAGCATCGACCTCCTTCCCTCCCTCTTTCTGACTTCCACACACTTTTCTAGATTCTCCGCATTTCTATAATCACATGTTTACCTTCTATCTTATTATATTTCAGTACTGATCAGTAAATCAGTTCCTTATATTTACATTACAAAACATTTCAGTTCGAACCTACAAACGTTTTCAGATGTTTATAATTTTCTTTCATATAAAGTATAAATTTGTTCCAGTCCTTTTGAAACAGTTTGTCATGCTGATTCCAGATCTTCTCCGTCAACTTGGCCATCTCTACATACTCCACCATCTTAACCTGCCAATCTTCCAGTGTTGGGAGTTCCTGCTGTTTCCATTTTTGAGCCAGGAGTATCCTTGCAGCCCAATGGTCTGATTCAGTATAAGGCAGCTCCTACGTACTTGTGTTTACTAAGTACAATATGGTAAACCAGCCCTGCAGCATTTAATGCCAGTGGTGGTCCAGCGGGAGCACCCCGGGGGCCTGCCCCAAAGCCCAATGTCGATAGCACCACTGCCTGCAATGGACTGTAGCACTGTGCCACTGAATTCCTAAAGGAGGCTTCCACCCAATGTCATTACACAGCATCTAAATAAAGATTCTTTTGGGCTTTCCATTCTGGGGCTGGAGGGAAGTATTGGAGGGGTAGACATGTCTCTCCTTTCTTCCCACTGCAGGCTTCAAATGTCAAAAGAACAAGGAGGTGAAGGCAGAACGACGGCAGGAGACACCCAGGAAATACAAGGTGGAACAGTGTGGTTCTGGTGGTTACAAGGCTGATTCGGATGCCTGCTGTACCTGTTACAATATGTGCTTTGTCTAGTTGCATTCCAAAAGCTGCCACTCTGGTGCAACACTCGCTTATGTTAGGCAGACCCACCTGACTGCATTTCTGAGCGTCCCCTTTAACCCACAGGCTCCAAAGATGTGTTTCAGGAGTGCTCAAGGCAAGATTGAATCTGACAACTCATGGTGAGCAAAACTGGAGGAAGCAAGCGGGGGGGGGGGGCAAAGAGGAAGAAGAAACCCTTCTTGTTTTCCAGGCAAGCCCTGAAGAAAAACCAGTCTTTTCGGGTAGAAATGTTTCAATATGCATACGTCACAGAGCCGGGAATCATCTGAAATCTTCCCTGGTGCTATCAAAAGCCAAGTATGCAGAAGGCAAGCTATCATTTGCGTATGTAAATAAAAGTAATCACACTTATCAACCCGTATAAACTTAAGGGGTACAAGTTTTAACAGAAGTGAAAGCTGCAATTTTCCAAGACCCAGAATCTGAAACCTGATGCTAGATTCTCTGCAGCCTAAAAACATGAGCAGCTCTTCTTGACCAGTTTAGGTTTTATATAGCAGTCTCATCCTTGACCTGTAACTAACAGTTAGGATTACAGCCGCAGTTACTCACAGTAACCAGAAACTACACACACACACACACAGAGAGAGAGAGAGAGAGAGAGAGAGAGAGAGCGCAACCTGGCATGGCTCAAAGGTGATGAACGGCAGGAGTCTAGCATCATAATCATGGATCTGCTAAGCACTGACACAATTCTCCTCAGTCACCAAACTGAGACAGCATTTTCCTTGCCAGAAGCCTTCTTCCAAGAGCTCAGCTGTTTATTCTTTCACACCTAATCCAGACCCAATAAATTAACATTCCAGCTGAACCAGTGCCCAAGGAAACAGAAAGAGGGCAAGAAAAGAGGATGCATCAGTTCTCTCCCCCCCAAAAAAAATTTATAAATCTGGGAACTGTAGCTTACTGCAGGTGCTAAGAAGCCTAACTGGAAATTACTGCTGTGCCCCCTTACCCCACCGTTGGCTCACAGTCCTACAATCACCATTACATGGGAGAGGTTATGAGGTGGGGAGCTGAGTGCAACTTCCATTTCAACTACCGTATTTGGTTTCACTGCGAATTATGCCATTTTGTGGGGTTTCATTGTATTTTTGAATCTGAATTTGTATCTGTCTGTCTATCTATCTATCTATCTATCTATTACGCTTAAGAGAATATTTTATTTTCCTCTGAATTTGACCTTCTTTTCTAAAGCTTTATTTTGATATTTTGTAGTTATGTCATGTTCTTTAAATCTGGTTATAAACCATTTGAGATTTTTTTCTTAAAAAATCAAGCAGTATAGGAATTATTTTAATACTACTACTACTACTAATGTGAATAGTAATAATAAATCTGAAGGGTTCTTTAGAGACTGCCTTGATATTTGCAATGTAGCTATGTCCCGAAAAGGCCAGACAGTACGTCATGAGAAGCAGCAGAACATCCATATCATACATTGAAGAAAAATGGGAGCTCTATGCACTGGCTGCCAATTAGTTTCTGAGTGCTGGTGTTGACCTATAAAGCCTTATATAGCTCAGGACCTCAATACCTTAAGGACCACCTCTCCCCATACAGACCCGGATCCTGTGCTCATCACCTGAGGTCCTTCTCTATGTCCCCGGAGGGGGGGGACACACAAGAGAATGGGCCTTCTCTGTGGTGGCTCCCCAACTATGGAATGTTATTTTCTGAAAGGCCTGCATAGCACCATCATTACATGTCTTTAGGCACCAGGCAAAAGCATTCATCTTTCCAGGCCTTTGGCCATTAAATAATCTATGGCCTGGTGGAGGGGGCTGTTATCATTGTTCTTGTTGCTGCTGCTGTTGTTCTGTCTGTTATTATGCTTTTAAAATGTGCTTATTATGTTTCTATTATTGGTGCATGCAAATTCTGTACTCTGCCACTGAGCAATAACCTCCCCCCTTTTTAGAATAAAAAAATTCCTTCCTGTAGCACCTTAAAGACCAACTAAGTTAGTTCTTGGTATAAGCTTTCGTGTGCATGCACACATCTTCAGATATCTGAAGATATCTGAGGTATCTGAAGAAGTGTGCATGCACACGAAAGCTTATACCAAGAACTAACTTAGTTGGTCTTTAAGGTGCTACAGGAAGGAATTTTTTTATTTTGACTATGGCAGACCAACACGGCTACCTATCTGTAACCTCCCTTTTTAGATAAACACATTTCTGCACATGGAATAGCCTGCGAGCAACTTGCAAAGATAAATAGTTTCCTGATCACCCTTGTAGCCATCCTAGGAAACAGTCCTAGTGAACTCAGATCAGATCAAAAACACCATAATTTCTGCTAAATGAAATTTTAGGGGCACACGTTAGGAGAGATTCTCCAGCAGAAAAGTGTAAAGATGCGGAAAAGTTTGCATTGTGCAAAAAGGAAAGTTGAGAGGGCCTGCAATTTCCCATCCTATTTTGGCTGCAGCTGTACCAGGAATTTAAATCAGTTTCAAGCCAATGTAACTATTATGTGCTTCTCCAAGGTGCCCTGGAAGCTACAGTACACTTAAAAAGGTGCAATTTTACAGGCCACCTAAAAAGGTGCAACTTTAATAACTGTATAGCAAGCAGGAGCTCTCTAAAACTGTGAAAGTGGAAGGGTCCAATTGCACAGTAATGGTGTGTTTTCTAGTTGTTTGGCCAGAATACAGAGATAAGTAAATAAATCACCTCCCAAGTGTTGCCATGATTAATGATCCTCAATTAACAATTATCATCCTAGCTGTCCTTGGCAGAGCTTCAAGCTTTCAATGTTGTTTTTGCAAAAGGGAAGGGGGAGCATTAGCCAAGGACGGGGAACCTATATGCTGAGTCTGTCTGCAGCACCTAGGAGAAACGCGTGGCCTTCTGAATGCTGTTGGAGTCCAACTCTCATCAGACCCAGCCAATGGTGAGAGATGATGGAAATCAGAATTACAGCAATATCTGAAGGGCCAACTGTTTCTCATTCCTGCTGTTGAAAACCCTTGAATTTAAAACCGAGAGAAAACAAACAAGCTTTGCTCTCCTGTTCTAGAAGATAACAGACTCTACAGCATTATAGCATCTTTGCTTAACCTCTGAGCAACTGTTGAAATTCCTTTTGGATAAAATCTTTTGCAAATGCCAAGAGGAATATTGCACACATTGTGTGCAGAACAGCGACTGTCTCCCAGCTATAGCAAGTGAAGCCCAGGGACACTTTCAATTCAGCAACCGGCATTATTTACATGCAATGGGGGGAGTTTCCTAAAAAAATTATTGCATCCTTCTAGAAGCATTACATTTCCCCAAGTGCTTTACAGTTTACACTGCATTTGCTGTCCCAGCACTCCTGAAAGGATGTGCCCATTTAATCTGTGTCACAGCTGTATTCCACCATCCATCTAAGAACCTCAGAGTAGTAATGGGGTGGTTTTCATCCAAACAAGCAGCTAGCTCATTCTCGGAAAGCCCAGCCACGCATATCTTCCAGGAAAAGAGTCGTAGCTCAGCAGTAGAGAACATGCTTTGCACGCAAAAAGTCCCATGTTCCATCCTCAGCACCTGCAAGTAGCACTGGGAAAGATTCCTTTCTGGAATCTTGGAGAGCTACTGCCAGCCAGCACAGGCAGTACTGCATTAAATGGAGTGTAATGGTCTGACTGAGTATTAGGAAGAGTTTAAGAGTTGCCATATGTCCTCTTTTTCCAGGACACACCCTCCTTTTCATGGGTATGTAAAATGAGAGTCCTCATAGTGATCCATAGTTAAAAGTTGGCAAATGTGTCCTCTTTTTCGCTCTTCAGAATATGACAACCCTATCTAATTGCTCTCAAAACATGCTGTGGTCCTGGGTGGAAGCACTCAAGGCAACAAGGAGTCCCAATATCTGAAGAAAATCAGGCCTATACACGGCTATTTGGCTGAGACGAAAGATGGGAACTACAAGAAGACCAAAAGTCAAGGTCTGGGTTTGCCCATGTGGCATCTGTGGCACAATGGCGTCCTTGAGGTCTTCCCCTGGTTGTCCACAAAGCCTTTGAGCCTTCCCCCTCACAGCCCACTTTCCCATGAGGCGGAGATGGTGGTTGCCTTTCTTTCACTTGAAAAATACATAGAGCAAAAGGAGAAGTGGAAAGAGTGCTGCTCTTTCCCAGTTCCCTCTTTCAGCTCTATGTACTATTCTTGGCTCAGATTAATTTTGCTGAATCTTCCTGCTACTCTTGGAAAACCTAAGTGTGTATGCAAATGCATCCTCTCTGTCAGTCTTTGCAGGTGGAGGTGATGGGGGGAGGGGAGGGGAGACTTTCATTCATTCATTCAAGCAAGTTTAAGAAGAAAAAGAAAAAAGAAAAATAGCAGCTCACATTAATAAGACAATTACCATCAACCACCTCAGTTTACAGTGGTACCTCGGATTAAGTACTTAATTCGTTCCGGAGGTCCATACTTAACCTGAAACTGCTCTTAACCTGAAGCACTACTTTAGCTAATGGGGCCTCCTGCTGCCGCTGCACCGCCGGAGCACAATTTCTGTTCTCATCCTGAAGCAAAGTTCTTAACCTGAAGCAATATTTCTGGGTTAGTGGAGTCTTTAACCTGAAGCGTATGTAACCCGAGGTGCCACTGTATATGCCACCCAAATGTCCCCAAAGATACCCAAACAAATTCCACACTTATTGCATTTGTAATAAATGCTTTCAGTGTAGCACGGGCAGCAATGTCTTCGGATCATAATGGTGGGTGTTTGTCTGTCTAGACTCAAAGCAGAAGACTCTAGGCATCCCTAGAGGTTTCCAAAACCCACTTTTGTTGCCCTGCTGTCGATCCTCATATCACAGGGAAATAGTTTAAAATTGCATGGATATCAGAAAACGTAAAGGAATTCACCTGGGGGACAGAAACAATTAGAAAGGCATGCACTCAAATTTCCAAACGTTCA
Organism: Podarcis vaucheri; assembly: GCF_965113315.1. Taxonomy (NCBI): domain Eukaryota; kingdom Metazoa; phylum Chordata; class Lepidosauria; order Squamata; family Lacertidae; genus Podarcis; species Podarcis vaucheri. The sequence goes on from NC_138753.1 coordinate 32,194,660, forward strand.
CGGGCTAAAAATGTTGGCGATCCCTGACATAGGCGATATTCCTTGAACCCTGACAAAAGACCTCCACAGGCAGCGGTCCGAACAGTGACAACTCCATTGTCCAAAAACATTCATTTCCTCAGCCCGGCATCTATACAAGACAAAGCCAAATCATCTCCGCATACAGCTTTACAAAGGAGACAAAGTGTATCTGGCAGCATCAACGTCTTCCCATTACCATCGGCTCCTGGCTCCGAACAGATAACTGTGTGCTTTTGTATTTGTTCCAACCACTTGAGTTAAAAAGTGAACAGGAGTCCTGCCGCCTCAGGAAGGCTTCCCATTTGCTCCGTCCGTCTCCAAAAGCCAAGTGGGAGGGCTTGCCTCTCAGACTGACATGCCCTGCCAGATCCGCATAGGCAACTTTTAATTAAGATGATATATAGTCTCTAGAGACAAAACAGGGAGGAATCTGCAGAGATATAGAAAACTGAAAGGCAGCCAATGCCTTTGTAGTTCAGAACCGAGGCCAAATGAGCTGTGAGGCTCTGCTGGAGTCAATGAAGCGGGTTACCAGGCTGGGGGTGCGGGGGTGGAGGGTGGAGAGAAAGAAAGACAGGGAGCACTTCAAAAACACAGAAATGTTAGCTGACACCCTACCTAGGCAAGGTGCCATTTGAGCCCTCTGCTTATTGAGAACACTGCGGATGCTTCGTTTTATTTTGTACCTCAACACTGGCAGTGTCTGGCAAAATCTTGAGCACAGTTGTGAAGCACCTAATGCACTTGTGCCCCTTATTAAATGATCGGTGTACAATAAAAGGAAGAGATTCCAGCCCCCTGCCCCCCTGCTGGAAATGCTGTGGAGAGGGACGCACACGTACCTGCACATTTCCAAGTGTGACTGCGTGTAAGTGCATGAGTGGGAAGGAGGGCTGTGTGACTGTCTGTCGGGTGAGTGTTCATGTGCTCTGTGTGTGTGTATATGTTGCATGTGTGCTGAGGGTATACGTGTGTGTGTGTGTGTGTGTGTGCCTTCACAAATACTGACCACACCTACCACTGCCCTCAGGACACACACACACACACAAAAGGTTAGCTACCCCTGCAATAAAGTTTGCTCCGGAGGGGGCATTTTCACTGCAGGAATCTGAGGGAGCAGCCCAGACACAAAAAAAGTTAAATATGGAGAATAAGTGGTTGAGATACTCTGATTTACTGATAGAGGATGCTGAGAGATTTAAATTAAAACCATTTGATTTAGTTAAAGATAAAATAAATTGGCTTCAATATTATCAAATTAATGAGCTATTTAAGATTGACAAAAAAAAAGGTTTTGCAACAGAAAAAACCAAATTGGAAACGGAGTTGTTAGATACTAATTTTAAGAATATGTCTAGGATGTATAGCTTACTATTGGAGTGGCACACGAAAGATGAACAAGTAAAGTCGGTTATGATTGATTGGGCACAAAATGTGGGACACAACATAATGATGGAGGATTGGGAGAGACTTTGGAAGAAAGGGGTTAAGTTTACCGCATGTAGTTTGCTAAAGGAAAATATTATGAAAATGATGTATAGATGGTACCTAACCCCTGTCAAATTAGCAAAGATGTACCATAACTGTGACAATGTATGTTGGAAATGTAAAGAGAACGAAGGTACCTTCTATCATATGTGGTGGACCTGTCCCAAGGTAAAGGACTTCTGGGAAAAAATCTATAATGAATTTTAAAAAATGATGAAATATACATTTATTAAGAAACCAGAGTCCTTTCTCCTTGGGATAGTTGGTACTGAACTGCCCAAAAAAGATGTGAAAGTATTTTTGTATGCCACAACAGCTGCTAGGATTTTACTAGCCAGTAAATGGAAAACACAAGAATTACCAACGGTAGAAGAATGGCAGATGAAGATGATGGAATACATGGAGCTGGCGGACCTCACCAGGAGAATCCGCGACCAGAAAGAAGAGGACTACCAAGAAGATTGGAAGAAATTTAAAGACTATTTGAATAAATATTCTAACATTAAAGATATGTAACCACTTGAAAGAACCAACTAGGCCTAGGACAAAATTAGATTTATATATATATAATTAAGAAAATGCACAATAAGAAAGGTAAAGAAAGTGGAATATAACTGTAATATTGTTTTTTGAAATAACGATATTGGAAACTGCTACATTCAATTTAAGAGGAAATTCAGATGAAGGAGATTAGAGGAAGTCAACTAAAATGTTTATGAAAATGGATCTTAATTAATTAATTGATTCTTTTTTTCTGTTTAGGTATGTCAAATCTGTTCTTCTTCCCCTTTTTTCTATACTGTTGTTATGCTGTTGTGTTGTTGTATATTCTTTTTTGTTTGTTTGTTATGTTTATTGAAAATTAATATATATTTTTTAAAAAAAGAATCTGAGGGAGCAGGCAGCGAGAGAAAGAGCAAGTATATTGTCACAGTCCACAATTGCACAAGTATCCTTTTGGCCATGGAATGGGTACACCCCAGTGCTAGAAAAAGAGGGGCCAGAACTCTTCGCCAAGAGTTCCAGTGAGTTCCAGTTAAATAAAAACACCCTCGTTTGGCAGCTTCTGTACCATTTTAACACGACATATTATATACTGTGTGAGTATATTCCTTGATAGTTACAGGTCTACTTCCGTGTGAATTCTGCAATGAAGAGGGCATTCAGGACAGGACTTTGTCCCAGCGTTGGATAGGGTTCCAGAAAGAACCCACATAAACAGTTTTCAGAACCTATAATGCCTGTGGGTTGATGTGGGCAATGATAAGAAATCTGATGCACTATATAACAACAACAATTTCCCCTCTTTCCATTTTATCCTCACGACATCCCTGTGAGGTAGATTAGGCTGAGAGACGGTGGCTGAGCCAAGGTTACTCAGTGAGCTTCATAGCTGAGTGGACAATTGAACCCTGATCTCTTAGCTCCAGCACTCTGATGACTATACCACACAGGAATATTCATTTAGCCAGTGTTACCACCCAAGCATCTTTCCCTGTTATTTGCTTAAAGTGATTCCAGACAGCTTCTCCATCAAAAGCAGAGCTCAAGGCCTTTTACTTTTTTTCTTTTTTAAAAAAGAAAGGAGAGGTATACAAACCTTTCCCCTCCGCCATCTGGTTTTCTTCATACTCTGCCTCTTCAACATTCAACATCATAACAAAAGCAGCCCCATTTCGTTACCGAAAAAATGTTTGCTGAATTTTTCACTTAAGTTTTCCAAAACAACAACTAGTTGCGGAAATCGTTATTTTTTTTAAAAAAGCAAACAAACAACAACACCTGATTTCTTAAGAGGCAAATGGTCTGCACAGCCCAGATTTCTGTCACGAATAGCCACCAGATCCAAATAATTGCCGGATCCGAGGAAGTTCATAATAGCATATCGAGTGCTCTCTTCCTAGCCGTTAAAACCTCTGGAAACATTGAAATTAGATTCAGTAAACAAACACTCTATGTTGTTTAATTGGTCTTTTTAAAACAAACTACTTTTCTTTCCTTGTTCCATGAAATCCCAAAATCCAGCAGTGTCAGGTCCTTCCTCTACCAGTGTCGTCATGTCTGGCCACATCCCCTTAGTAGAAGGATGTGCAAGAAGGGTGCAGGATTATGGATTCCCACCCACCCCCCAGCCTGGGGCCACATTCCCTTCTGGGCAGCCTTCAAAGGGCCACATTCCAGTGGTGGTCAAGACCAGAGGCAAAAGTAGGAGGAGCAATAAATGTAAGTTTTACCTCGCTACAGCTGGCCAATTTTTACACACTCGCTAGCTTCCATCCATCCATCCAAACAAACAAGGGATGTTACCAGAGTTCAATGACCCATTCTGGACTGGCAAAAATGTCTGGGGTGCCAAGCAGAGCCACTGAAAGATGTGACCTTCCTCCTCCATTAGAGCTGCAGAAAACAAATAATTTCCAGCATCTGGAAACAAATTATCACCCACATTGGTGATAGAAAGGTTATTGCTGACCTAGTAACTCCCACCACTAGGGCAAACGTCATCAAGTTACTTTTACGCTAGAGGCCCTTGAGAGCAGAGGGCAAGGCAAATATGATGTATCCTTAACTTCCTAATTTACAAGTGGCCAGTGAAAACCTGTGATGGAACAGACAAGAGAGGAGATGTGCACGATAACCTTCAAGAAAATGGGGAAGGAGCAGGTAATTTATGTTTCGCAACACTGAACCGCATCATCTCTTATCTTAAGAAATATTTTTTTCTGAAGCTAAGGTTGCTTTGCACCTGTCTGGGGAAGCGGTGGGAGTGTAGCAGGTGAACTGCTTTTACTGGTTTCACACCCTAAAGTAAGTCCACTGTGAGGAAAAACCAGCCTGCTCTGGGATGCCACCTGAATTTTTTTCTCTTCATTCCCCTCCGCAAGTGAACAATATTCAGGTTTTCCAGCCTTCAGAAAGGATTAGCAAGATAATCCAATTATGAGCTCTGCATTCTGCAAAGTTCAAAGTGTTCTTTGGAGACAGAGTGAGACCTTTCTGGTTCAGCTTTCTGGTTTTAAATCACCCCTTGCCAGGTGCATTTAAATGTCTCTGCCCATCCACTCTTTCTGCCCCTTATAACTGAAATAGCCATCTCATAACTCCGTCATCATCCGTCCTCAACTTTGACATTTTGGACTACAAGTTCCATGAGCCTCATGGTCAAAAGTCAGGCATGATGGGAGCTAGAGTCCCAAGGTTCCATCCGATTTTATGATACCTCATTCACTTCCATCAAATCCCTCCTCAAAATCCCCACCTTTTTGTGAATCTTTCCTCTTGAGCTCAGCAAAGTCAAAGAAAGCATATCTACCTAAATTACAGGTGCAACTGGCAGCCCAGCTGCTTCTTTTTGTGAAGTGTTATTCCAAGACAAGCATCAGAATGGCACCCTTTCTTCCTCTCATCTGCTGGACAGTTTGCAAACCAGATTTATACAAATAAGCAAATGTGTATCAAGGATGGCTGGATTTCTGAAAATCTTAATAATAATAATAATAATAATAATAATAATAATAATAATGGATGGCTGGATTTCCATCTTTAAGGATGACCAAAGATTTCTGAGTCCTTTGTGCGAAATGTTTGTATGGGGATTGTCATCACTGCAAACTTTCCAACAGAAACGTGTGTGTCCTGTTCCTTCTGCCACGCTCAACCCTGCCCAAGTACCTGATTTTTATTTTTTTTTAAACTCCCTTCCCTAGTCCTGCTGCTGATAGGCAGCTCTCTCTACTTTCCCTTTAATCCACTTCCTCCCCTGACTACCCTTGAGAAACCAGTGCTGTCCTTTCCACTGCCTTAGAAACACTCTGGGAGTTCTTGTTCACTCTGATAACATTCGACAATGGCGCAGGCTTGCTGCTGCCGCCGCACATTCATATTTATGGGTTGTGAGGTTGCTAATGCGTTAGAAAAGGAAAAGGCCATCTTGGCTGGATTTAGAATATGCCTCTCTTGCTCTCTTCTAGCAGGAACTGTGAAAATGCAGATTCTCTACAGATCCCTAAACATCTAAGCAGGCTGTTGTTGTTAAGCAAGCAATTATCTCTACAGAGTTTGGGGCAAAAGAGGGTATTTGCAAGGGGAAAGTGGTAGCAAGTGCCTATTTCTTGTAACATCAGCCTTTCCTCTAAGAAACTCAAAAGCAGCGGATAGGGGCCTTCCCCAACTACCTCTTCCTCCCAGGAAGTAGATTAGGATGAGAAAGAAAGACTGGCCCAAGGCCCCCCAGTTAACTTCACGGCCAAGTGGGGAAGATCTACCCAGTCTGTCCAACACTCTAACCAGTATACAACACTACCTTCCCCTTCTCCCTCTCACCCACTGTTTCCCTTCTCTTCAGCCAGCAGATACCTGGATACAAAATGAACCTGTAAAATGAGGGAGGTCGGTGGAGTAGTTGCAGAGTAAAATTAATGGACAGAGATAAATACTCTTAACTCTTGAAAAACAGACAGGTGCCGACTCCATAGTGTGTTTTTCGTGTCTTCTTGAATTGCTAATAGCAGCGAACTACTGTGCCATTTTACGAAATTCTTGTAGCATAAGCTGCCCTATGTTTATGTTTTTTAAGAGTTATAATTTTTGCATGCTGCTTCGAGAGTTGTGAAGCAAGTTTTATAAAATATATTAATCTCTCCCACCCGCTTGCAGATCTCACCCCTGCTCCCCCTGCACTGTGTGTCAAAAGCAAACACAGGAAAGCTTTGCAAAGCAAAACTTGCAGCGGAGTAGAGAAGAACCTTCTTGGAAGGCTGCCCTGCACTGTGGAATACCCCCCCCCCAAAGATGCCCAAACAGAACCCCTCCTTGCACAGCTACCAAGACCTCAGAGCCATTCTGTTCAGACACAGCTGCACAGCTGTTTTGCTACCCTGTGATTTTAGAGTCTGACGTATCTCACAACTGCCTATCTGAATAGAAAAACAGGACGCAAGAGACAAAGGTACAGTAGTACCTCGGGTCACATACGCTTCAGGATCCAGACTCCGCTAACCCAGAAATAGTAACTCGGGTTAAGAACTTTGCTTCAGGATGAGAATAGAAATTGTGCTCACTGCAACAGCAGGAGACCCCATTAACTAAAGTGGTGCTTCAGGTTAAGAACAGTTTCAGGTTAAGAACGGACCTCCAGAACGAATTAAATGCTTAACCCGAGGTACCACTGTATTGCTTTTGTGTTTTTCTCTGCCTGCCTTTTCAGCGGCCTTTCCCAAACCCCAAAGGATCCCCAAGCAAAAGGAGCTTGTTTCTCTGCCTCCCTGCTTCTTGCCTCAAGTTCCTGCACTGCTTCACCTCACAGATACGAAGTAAGGGACAATGGGAGTAAACACCTGCTGCCGATTATATGCCTCTGAGAGCTCACAATGAAGTCAATTTCACAGTGCACTTCTTGCACACTGCCACATTAACTCCATTGTGACACACGTGCGCGGGGACATTTGGGAGCTCGACATGTGCAAGGGCGATACAATCAGCATGGTTCTAAGCAGCCATTGTGCAGGATGGATGGAGCGGAACGGGCAATTGGTCTGGAAAGAATGCCTGGTCCCTAAAAGCTAGGGATTTCCACTGTCTGCAATCTGGGAGAGAGAATGTTCTCTTTTCAACCCGCAGCTGTTGAGAAGCTTATTACTTTTAGTTCTGAAAAAGGGATCTTCAGCTGTTGCATTTCCCCTACCCTACTTACCAAGGCTGGTCAGATGTTAAAAGGCACAGGAGCCCTGCCAGGATAGTAATAATAATAATAAAGGAAGGAGCTTGCAACCCACAAGCGCCATTGAAATACAGTGGTACCTCGGGTTACGAACTTAATCCGTTCCGGAGGTCCGTTCTTAAACCAAAGCATTCTTAAACCAAGGTGTGCACATTCCCTAATGAGGCCTCCCACCGCTGGTGTTTGGCTTCTGTTCATCTTCCAAGGCAAAGTTCGCTAACCGGAGCACTTACTTCCGGTTTTGCAGAGTTTGTTGTTCGAAGCATTCGTTAACAGGGCTGTTCGTAGACTGAGGTACCACTGCATTTTATATACAGTGGTACCTCGGGTTACATATGCTTCAGGTTACAGACTCCGCTAACCCAGAAATATTACCTCGGGTTAAGAACTTTGCTTCAGGATGGGAACAGAAATCGTGCTCCGGTGGCGTGGCGGCAGCAGGAGGCCCCATTAGCTAAAGTGGTGCTTCAGGTTAAGAACAGTTTCAGGTTAAGAACAGACCTCCAGAACGAATTAAGTTCTTAACCCAAGGTACCACTGTATCACTAAGCCTGCTTGCAAGTCACTGGTTGTATCCAACGTTGACCATAAAGGTAAACGGTAAAGGTAAAGAACCCCTAGATGATTAAGTCCAGTCAAACTTGACTATGGGGTATGGCACTCATCTCACTTCAGGCCAAGGGAACCAGCATTTGTCCACAGACAGCTTTCCAGATCATGTGGCCAGCATGACTAAACCACTTCTGGCATGACGGGATACCAGGATGAGTGCCAGAGTGCACGGAAACACTATTTACATTCCCGCCACAGCGGTACCAATTTATCTACTCGCACCAGCATGCTTTCGAACTGCTAGGTTGGCAGGAGCTGGGACAGAGCAACGGAAGCTCACCCCATTGCGTGGATTAGAACTGCCGACCTTGCAATCAGCAAACCCAAGAGGCTCAGTGGTTTAGACCACAGCCCCACCCACGTCCCGACCACCCACTTGTACAGAAAGGGTCTATCTACGACAAGAAGCTGCAGGAGATGGAATAAGGAAAATGCTTCTTTGAAACATTCTTTGAAGCAGTGCCTGATGCTTACAAATTTTCGGAGTATTGAGATGTATAAATCCTACGTGGGGGGCAGCGGGAGGATTAAAATTGCCAGGTGATATTATCAAAAATCACATACCAACTATATGTGGTTTAACAGTGGGTCAACATAAAAAAACTCTTCATGCCCTTACTTCTGCTAAAAGACTGATATTGAGTCATTGAAAAGACAAAATCATGCCTCACTTGGAATGATGGCTTTTAGATGTAGTTTGTGTATGGAAAATTCTAATGTTATTTGGCTGCATTTGTAAAAAGTGCAATGACTTCTTAATAATTTTATACTTGTTAGAATAATGTTTGACTTTATTTTTATATGTGCTGGAAGCCGCCCAGAGTGTCTGGGGAAACCCAGCCAGACGGGCAATGTATAAATATTATTATTATTATTATTATTAAAGAATAACTGTACTACTTATATACCTGCATATTGTACTGTATCACAGTTTCAAGCGCTTTTTCTGTGTGCATTTCAATGCAAAGCTCCCTAATCTGCACTACCTGAAAAAAAATATGCAAACAGAAAACACAGCTTGCCTACCAAAAATGTGTATAAGAACGCCATATATTACAGGAAAGTGTGTCTAAGAAGTGCATATAGTAGTGAAAATAGCATAGGAAAATCCAATATATGGGGGGGGGGGGAATCTTGCAAAAATGGTATATCCAGAGAAATTCGCGGGTGAATTTTCGTAACAATTTAAAAGAAGAAAGATCTGAACTGGTGCAGAATTGTGGAGAACTGAACCAAAGTCTAGAAAAATTATAGATGCAGATCATGCTGGATTATGCACCCAATCTGCCCATTTTAAATGTGATAGCTTGAACACTTTCTCTATTCTCTCTATGTTGAGAATTACATCACAAACTTGGGTCTGTTTAGGAAGCACTCTCTTTTCCTATGAATGGACCCTCACTTACCCAGTTTAAAATATGCTGCTTTCATCACATCTGCATGTCCCCTTATTTCATGCCCGTCCTACACACCTTACTCTCTTTGATCAGAAATGATTGGCAGGCTGATCTCATAATTTGCCACTTATAGACTTCTTAGGCAGCTCATCCCAAAATTACAGAACAAAACGAAAACAAGTCCGCCTTGTAACATGGAACTGGTTTGGATCAAAGGAAAGAAAGGAGCACACCCTGAGACCAGGGAGAAGAGTTGGTGAAAGAAGACTGGAAGAAATTTAAAGACTATTTACAGAAATATTGTAAAATTAATGAATGTTAGAAGGATGCTGGATAGAAACTAAGGGGTTTCCAGCTGTAATGCTTTAGGAGATACGAAAACAAAAGGTTTATAAATGGGTAAAAGCTTAATGGTAAGGATTTGCTGAACTAACAAATTGAAGTGGAATACAAAGAAGGGAGGTATGAGAAGGTCTGGGGAAATAAGCGTAAGGAAGATATGTTATGGAAAATTATTTGTTTTTTAACTGTTTTTATGTTGTATTTTGTATTTTGTTTCTTTTTTTTCTTTCATTGCTATATTTTAAAAACTTTAATAAATATCTTTTGATCGATAGGTGAAGACAGCCTATTAAACAGGCAGCGGCAGCAGGAGGAAAAGAAAAAAAGAAAAAAAAAGGAGCACACCAAGGGGAAGTGTTTCCCTCCCCTGCAGATCCCAAAATAGCACTAAACCCAAGCAAGCTGTTTGGGGTTTAAACAGCAGGTGTGCAGCCCTGTTTATCTGAAAAGCTTCATGTCCAAGGAAGCCAATCAGTGGCTGCAAAGCTTAACTGAAGAGTGGGGGGGGGGAGGGAAGCAGAGGAGAGAGAGCAAGATTGCAAAGGCAGCTTTAAATGCCACTGAGATGAGTGCAGAGGGAAAAACCTAGTGCCAAGCGTGACAGCAGCAAGAGCCCCAGGGTGCCTCCTCAGTGAGGAAGTGAAAGCAAAGAGATTTTGGAACAGAGCAGTAGGGCAAGACTCACAAGACTCCAGAGGGAGATCCTTGGATAGATTCAACAGTCCAAAAGGTCAACAACCAAAACCAAAGCATGGCAGTGTATTTTCAACACCATTTGTTGTGCTTATTAATGAGAGCGGGTGGCACTGTGGTCTAAGCCAGAGAGTTCTTGGTCTTGCCGATCAGAAGGTCGGCAGTTCGAATCCCTGTGACAGGGTGAGTTTCTGTTGCTCTGTCTCAGCTCCTGCCAACCTAGCAGTTTGAAAGCACACCAGTGCAAGTAGATAAACAGGTGGGAAGCTGTACGGCGTTTCCGTGCGCTCTGGTTTTCGTCACAGTGTTCCGTTGCTCCAGAAGCGGTTTAGTCATGCTGGCCACACAACCCAGAAAGCTGTCTGTGGACAAACACCGGCTTCCTGGGCCTGAAAACGAGATGAGCGCTGCAACCCCATAGTCGCCTTTGACTGGACTTAACCGTCCAGGGGTCCTTTACCTGTTGTGCTTATTATCGGCCTTGTGAAACAGATTCACGGAAAGGATGTTAGTGTTCTTCCTTTTCACAAGCATAACACTTATGTTTTCATCCACTCATATTCCTCCAAAGAGCTCAGAGTGACAGGTGTTGAGCACCCAACCTTACACACCTACACACACACCTACACACACAAACACACACACACCTTTTTTGCCTCCTCAGCACCCTGTGAAATAGGTTAGGCTGAGAAATGGTAATCCGCTCACAGCCAAACAGTAAGCTTTGTGCATGAACCGTAACTTGAACCCTGGCCTCCAAGGCCCAAATCCAGCGCCAGTGATCTGGGTTTTCTGGAAAACAATTCCTAAGAAAATTAGAATAACTTGTGCAGGGAAATTTCCTGGGCAAGTGATCCAATTTGGCATGTTTCACTTACATTTCATAACCAAAGCTAAAAACTTTGAAAACTGCCAAGTGTGCCAGTTGTTGTCTTCACCACTGGCATTCATTCATTGTTACTAATGGATTATGAAACAGAAATTTTACATCGGAAAAAATAAAGCTCCGCCCAGCACTCCAACAGCTACATTGGCTTTCTTCCAAAAGACAGAAGCTTCTCTTCCCTGGCAGCCCAGATGTGATTCTATCTAACACTTCACAGGCAAACAAGCAGTGGCTGTGTCCAACCAGGGACAGCAAAGCTATTATGAGATATGGAAAATAGTCTTACCAACCCACAACAAGCCCTTATGAACACAGGAGGAACTGTCACCTCTGAATGTAATAAATGCCCATTTAATTGCATGTATCAATATTCAATGTGCACAAGGAGAGCACTAACCAAAGATCTTGGGCAGCCTTTCCCAACTCAATGCCCTCCAGATGTTTCAGCTGATCATGAGAGCTTCCATGCACAGCGCGGTCTTCAGGGTTGCAGAGAGCAGTGCAAGGAATCAATGATCAGCTGATGGTTGGGGCTTCTATGCAAGCCCTGACAACCCATCCATCAAACCTTGCCTGTGGGACGGTGGGGGAAATAAGGATCCAGCCTGGCAAACAAATCAAGTTCCTCACCCCTGTTTTAGAGTGGAAATTTCAAAATTTCCAGCTAGGACTTCTGAATAGTATCTTGCCTACTTTTTCGCAGATTTGAACAAATAGCTCAGTTGGTTAGACTGTGGTGCTGAAAATGCCAATGTTGCAGGTTTGATCCCCACGACGGCATAGTCTTGCACTGCAGGGGGTTGGACTAGATGATCCCCAGAGTCCCTGCCAGCTCTATGATTTGAATTACCTCTTCCCACCAAAGATCTGTCTTGCACTGCTATGTTTCTGCTAAATTATTAGCAGAGACAATTGCTAGATTTGTCTTTTGGGCTGGCTGCAAAAACACAAAAGGAAATCTCCCCCCAACTAAACATATCCTGTTCTCATACATTAATTACAATTTCTAATCTGGTTGTGTCCGTCCGTTCATCCCCCAACTCACTCTTAACTTTCATATTTTATGGTATCCTATTGTTTATCTAATTTTAGGCATGCTTTTTATATTCCTGATATTTTATATCATTTATATATTACAACCCACTTTCAGGTATTTTGCATGTTGCGATATTTCACTTCGACAGTTGCTGGTTTTAGGGGTGGGTTTTTTAAAATCTTTGACTGCGTAATAAAGAATCTATATCTGACTGGAACTCCCATCAGTTCCTGTTCAGTGTGGCCAAGTTGGTTGGAGTTGACAGGAGTTGCAGTCCAAAAACAACTGCAGGGTTTTCTCAAGTAACATTTGCTTCCTAACCTTGCACCAGCCACAATCAGCGATGATGACACTGGAGGAGAGAAACTGGGATGTATCTAATGTCAGACCTACTAAAAGTAATAGATGGGTGCATTAATTTCAATGGGTCTGCTCTGAGTAGAAGTTAGTTGGATAAGGCCCTTTATTCGCTGTTCATGGGATTCCCTTTCTACGCCTGGACAAATCACTGTCTATTTACATACTGTTTTCCACAGCAAGGAGAGAAGGGTGTCTGATGAAGCCACAGAAAGGGCTGCTTTGTCTTGTCACTTCTGGCCAGGCCATGAGAGAGACAGCTCTGAGTTGCATCCGTTTATTTATATCCCTTTAATATCCTCCCCTCCACGGTCACTTGCCAGCAGAGGACTTGGGCTCTGCTAATGCACAGCTCTTCTTGGGCTGTGGGCAGTCAAAGTCAACATCCAAGGTGCAAGTTCCGTTTAAGTCAAGTCAGCCCATTGGCCCATCAAGCTCAGCGTTGTCTACAATGACTGGCAGAGGCCTTTCCAAGCCCTATCTGGATCTTCTCCAAGTCCCCCACCTAAACAGATAAGGTACATACAAGCAGAAGAATGCTGCTGGATCATGTCAGGGGCACCCACTCTAGCATCTTCTTCTCCCAGTGGCCAGCCAGATGTTCCTGGGAAGTCCACAAGCAGGCCAGGAGCACAACAGCAACCTCCCCGTTTGAATTCCCAGAATCTGGTATTCCAGGGTTTCCCAAACTTGGGTCTCCAGCTGTTTTTGGACTACAACTCCCACTATCCCTGACCACTGGTCCTGATAGCTAGGGATGATGGGAGTTGTAATCCAAAAACAGCAGGAGACCCGTGTTTGGGAAACCTTGTGGTATTCAGAGGCGTACAACAGGAAGTAATCACAGCCAGTAGCTACTGATAGCTCTTACATTCCATCAATTTGTCATACGGGTGCTACAGAGAGGGCCTTTTCAGTATAGGCAACTTGATTATGGGGTGCACCGAGGCTCAAATGGCACTTACATTAAGAGCCTTTCAACACCAGGTAGAGAGACCTTTTCATTTCCCCAGGCATTTAGAATGACATTTTGCCTTTGCAAAAAGATTACTGGGTTTAAAATGCTGTCTGTGCTGGTTTTTTAGGCACGAAATTGAATTGATTGGCTTATTTAATGTTCTAATTGTATACTGCTTGAGTTCCGTCTCACCCACCCAGAGGCCCTTGCTGACCGAGCGATTAACTAATTTTCTAAATAGATACATGAATGTCTATTACTGAACCTGGGGTGGTTTGAATGCATGTGGCCTTCAGCAGAGCTATGGCCCCACCCCAGTGCTAAACAAACATATCCACACCAACCATATTTGTGTGTGTGTGTGCGTGCGCGCACATGTGTGTATCTGCAGGGAAGAAGCATTGTGCGTTTGACTAGGCTGGGAAGGGTCCCCATGGCCTCTCCAAACGCATTTATTTCAGGAGCGAATTCATTCTTTAGGTTTTATTTATTCATTTGACATATGTTTGCCTTTCTTTTCAGGAGCATGAGATGTGGTGTGCCTGGTCCTCCCCCTCCCGTGGCCAAGTGTCCCAGTCCTAACTGCCCTTTTCCACACCTCACACCCATGATGTTTCCGTTGACACCTGGAAGTCTCACTCTCTCCACCTGGCCCTGGCGGCCTCCACCAAAGAGCCCCAAACCTTCTGGCTCTCTTAAAAAGAATCTCCAGCCACTGTGAGGGTGGCTTTCAGGTGTGTGGTGCGTAAACCACACAAAAAGGTCATAACGCTGAAACAATTTACCGTATTTTTCGTTCTATAGGACGCACATTTTCCCCTCCAAAAATTAAGGGGAAATGTGTGTGCATCCTATAGAGCAAATGCAGGTTGCGCCGCTAAGCCCAAAGCCAGAACAGGAAGACGGAGCACTGCGGAGCGCTCCTTCCCGCTGCTCTAGCTTGGGGACGGCTGCGCGCAAACCTCTCCAGGGCAGCGGGGCGCTGCGCTCCAAAGGCTTCAGGGATCTTTGAGGCTGGCGGTGGGGGATCTTTGAGGCTGGCGGTGGGGGAAAGTACATTCACTCTGGTGAATGTACCTTGAATGCACCTTGTTTTAGAGGGGGAGAACAAGGAAAAAAAATTTCCCTGTTCTCCCCCTCCTATGGTGCGTCCTATGGTCCGGTGCGTCCAATGGAGCGAAAAATACGGTAAAGTGTTTACTGGAAAAGTATTATCATGGCAGCGAGGGGGGAAGAATTTTAAGATCTGAATAAATTGCAGCACCCACACCCAAAACGAAAGAGCAAAAGGATAAGAAAATAGGAAGGTTAACAGTATACAGCTATTCCTACCTAGACTGCAACTTATTCAAGTTCTTCCCAGCGACATCTTAGTGTCAGAGTTCTCAGGGTTCCTGGACATGCAGCTTCCCTCCGGCATTCCTTCTGCCGAGCTCTTTCTGCAAAACTGAAAAAAGCATCAAAGCTAAAATGTTTTCCCCCTTCCTCAGATACTGCAGTGCCAACGAACTGACCTTTAGATTTTCACACATACGAAAAAGCAATTATCCCCATCTTATCAAAACCCAAAATTATCAAACTCTCTTCCTTCACACCCCTTGTATACCTGTCCATGCACTGGAGTCATCTCCTTGTGGTGCAAAATGAACTGGAGATTTATTCCACAGCAGCTCAGACTACTGTCACCTGCCTTGTGGAACTCACTGCTCAGGGAACTCTTGGAATGGTAGCTCTATGAGAGGAACAGGGGTCTCCCAATAACGCTCAGCGCCCTTAACAAATTATAATAATTCCAAGGATTCTTTGGGGAAAGCAAAGCCCCTTTAAAGCTGTATCACACTGCTTTAAATTTATGCTGTAGATGGGGCCTTAGGCAGGCCCCACCATTGTACACAATTTATTGAAAGCTTTTTAAAAAATAAAAATCTGAGGTTTCCCCAGAAAGATGAGTTTACTCATGGGCAGTATCTGATTTTAATTTTTTGAAAAAAGTGTGTGTGTGTGTGTGTGTGTGTGTGTGTGTGTGTGTGTGCCTGCTCTGCACCTCTATTTATATTTTATTGTTTAGTGGTTTATAAATATTCCTAATAAAACAACAAAGCAGGCCTGCGAGGTAAAAGTGACGCTTAACTCAAGGTCACCAGGTAATGTTCATGGATGAATCAAAACTTTAAGCAGCTTTTCCTCAGGCCTTGTTCTTTCTGATTGATTGATTGATTGATTGATTGATTGCATTTATATCCCACCTTTTTTCCCTAAGGCTCTCAAGGTAGCATATATATCGTTCTCCCCTGAAATATACTCAAGAGTCGCAAAGTGATTTCATGCTCTTTATTCAGCTCATAGTGGTGAGGAGGAATGAATGAAAGTCCCCTCACAGTACAGTATCTGCTTTATATACATTATTTACACAATGGGCTGCACATGATTGGCTAATTCCGGAATTCTACTATAAGCCAATCAGGTTGTGGATTCACTTCTATCTGGAACAGGATTGGGTGGTTCCTGCCAACCAATCATACTGCTGCATTGTTCTAGGACCAATCAGACTGCTGCATTCTGAATCCTATTGTTCTAGGACCAATCAGACTGCTTCAGTTTGGATCCTATTCAACTCAGTACATAACATCCCCCTCATCAATTCTCCCAACAACAACCCCTATGAGGTAGGTTATGCTGAGAGGCAGCGGCTGGCCAAAGTTCATCCACTGAGCTTCATGGCCAAGTGGAGATTTGAACCCTGGTCTCTCAGGCCCTAGTCAAGCTCTCTTACCACTACACCGCACTGTCATATCTCTCACTCAATCCACTCAGCAAGGGGAGAGGAACCTTTCTTCGTTCAAGGATCACATTCCTTCACAGGCCATCTTCTGAGGACCACATGCTAGTAGTGAAAGTGTCCATAGGCCAGAAGCAAAAGTAGGAAGAGAAACAGATGTAACTCTTGACCTTTTGTAAACTGGGCTATATTCCAGTCACACAAAAGCCAAAGGCTTCTGTATCTGTCTCTCCGTCCTGCCAAGCAAGAGGCAATATCAAAGTTCAAGGACACATCTAGGTGTGGCAGAAGCACTCAAGGAGGCCATGGAGGAAGGGCTGGGGAGAAAGTAGTCTGGGGGGGAGTCCTGAGGGCCAGGCAGAAGGCTTGGAGGGCCATCCCTTCACTAAACTTAGGTCTGTGTGACACTAGCTCTGCTGCCTTTTAAAGTCATTGCCCCTCATCCTCCCTCCACACAAAAAACCTCCACTATGTCCATGGGGTAATCGCCTCACCTTGCCCCATGGCTACCTCCAACAAGAGTTATCAGGGCTAGGTGTCTCTGGTAAGCAAGCTATGCCCACTAGGCAACAAAGCTCAAAATTATTATTATTATTATTATTATTATTATTATTATTATTATTATTATTATGTTTCAAGAGTTGAGCCTGGGAAAGCTCAAACCACACAAACACCCAGCCAGTTTTTCCGATGTGCATACTGAATCTAACACCACCAGCTCTGTTCGGAAACATCCCAAGTGATAACCACAGAACACTAGTTTTTTGCCTGCTGCGGTGACACACACCTGTGGCTTCAGCACTAGCAGGAAAGCTATGATGCATCCTTGCACCGGCCATTCAGGAAGAAGCATCTATTTATGGGGCAACCTTGGTTTCTGGCTATTTGCTCGAATAAAGGGAAACCGCCTTGGGCCTTGCCGCAGCATCCGTCACCGCAGTTTCTGAACCCTGCCAGCCCCTCGCTTGCTGCTACAGCGATTACTGTGCTGCCACCCTGGTAAAAGATGCCGCAGCTATTCTCCTCCCATGGTCTCCAGTCCATTTGGCAAAGTGGCCGTTGAACTTCCTTAGGTAGCTTTGAATGCAGGTCGGCATTTTTCTCTCTCTCCGCGCCTCCCTCCCTCCCCTCCATTCTGCCTGCCCTGTAAGATTAGAAAGCGCAATCTGCAGAAAATGCACTCGTGTGCTCATGCGGCTGGTGCAAAGTCTTTGACATGATTCCGTGGCCTACATTTAATGCTATCTGCTGCTTTTCAAAGGCGTGGGATTAGCCGGCGGGCCAATAAGCACTACTATAATGACGTTATAAGCCTAGGGGTTGAGAGTCTATGGAAAACTATAGCCTTGATGTCATTGTTTTTACAGTTTCCCCTGATGCCTTACACACACACACACACACACACACACACACACACCACAGAGAGGGTTATTCTCCTCCTTGCTGATCCTGTTGCAAGCGGGGTTAGATTAGGACATCATGAGCGCTGACGAAGGAGAAAGACAGTCAGTCAAGAGAGACTCTACGGAAAGCCACTTCAGACCTCTGCATGCTGGTAAAAAGGACGATAGAGTACACCTAATAAATTCCCAAATACACGGAAGATTCTGTCAACCTTCACTTACACTTTATTATCTCGGCACTTACAGTCCACCCTTCCACCAAACGTTCCCAGGGCAGGTTACAAAAATGTCAGGATTAGAAACAATTTGCATTAAAATAATAAAATAAAACTGCAGAACCACCAAGACAACAGAGTAGAACAGCAGCAAACAACAAGGAGAAACAAGCAGAGCTATACAGTGGACCCTCCAGATACAAATTTAATTCGTTCCAGGGGTCCGTCCGCAGCCCAAAAAGCCCGTAGGCAGATCCGCCACTTCTGTGCACGCACGCAGCGTGATTGAGCGCTTCTGCGCATGCGATGAAACCTGGACGTATACACTTCCGGGTTTGCTGCGTTCATAACCCAAAAGTTATGTATCCAGAGGGTCCACTGTACTCCACAACACATCTCCTGGTGCAAGGTGCAACTAAGAATCTGAAATGTTTGTCACCGATACGTTTTGTTCTGTTTTCATTAACAGATTAAGAAACTACATGTATGATAGTTAGGAACTATGTTGTCTTTGATATTAATCTACTAATCTAACACATTTTTGTGAACTAATACAAAAGTCGTTCCAAAAAAAAAAAGTTGAGCAGAGTGATTGATGACTACAGCCAGTGGAGGCTAGGTCATTGGGGCAAATGAAGTCTTGCCCCACCCACCTCAGTCTGCCCCCACCTGCCTGCCTTATTTACAACCAGTCTAGAAGGTGGCACAACCTGTTAGCTTCCTCCTCTTTAGTCTTGCCTTTGTAGAACCATGCAGGGAGAGGAAATGACAATTTTTTGGCTCTGCCTATCAACGGCTCAGGCTCTGCCGAGTGTTTGGGCTCCCAGCGGCGTTCTGCTCCACCGGTCTAAATGGGCTCTGGCCACCACGGGCTACAGTTTTTGCTGGTTATCAGCAATAGAGGAAACAAACCCTATTAGTTGTACTGCTGGATAAGTTTTTAATGGTTACTGTATTTGTTTAAAAACCAATCCCCAAAAAAATTAAGTCACAAGAAAGATATCTGGCTAAGACCACTGACATTTCAGGTTATATACACATACCCTCCAACATTTCTCCAATGAAAATAGGGACGTGCTATTCCATCCATTCATTTATGCATGTATGTATGTATATATTATCTTGCCCATCTGACTGGGTTGGCCCAGCCACCTTGGGCAGCTCCCAACATATTGAAAAACATAATAAAATATTAAACATTAAAAACTTCCCTATACAGATGCCTTCTAAAAGGTTGCATAGTTACTTATCTCCTTGGCTCAGGGACTGCATAACTCCATCCCTTCCAACATTTCTCCAATGAAAATAGGGATGTCCCAAGGAAAAAGGGGATGTTCCGGGATCAAATCAGAAACTGGGACGGCTTCTGTAAATCCAGGACTGACCCTGGAAAATAGGGTCACTTGAAGGGTCTGTATACATGACTGGACAAATTGTTTTATGATGTATTAGGCAGCCGCTGAGAGCCAATGTTGTCTTGGATGTGTCTGGATGAGTGCTGAGAAAAAAAGGAATACTCACACAAGCACACCACTCAAGACAAGCATGACGAGCACGCTGGTTTATCTGAACCACCCGCCCAGCCCAAAGAGATCTGATCAATTCGCACAACAAAACCAGTGGACCTTAATATTTTGAGTGTAAGGAGGATGCCTTCAAAGGGAGCGGCTGTGCAAGAACAACGTCCAAATGAAAGCTACAGATGTTAATAATTATGGTGCAATAGCCTCACCCATAGAGAGAGCAGAATACCAATATGATGAGCTCAAGTTAAAATGACAGCTTTAGAGGGGAAAGGGAAGAAATGCTTTTTTAAAAATACCAAAAAATAAAATAAAACAATGTAAAAAAGAAAAAACTCCTTCCTGAATAAAAACAACCATTTCAGAGTACAATTCACAATAATTTTTCATGGCTTTGTAAGACTCCAGCAAAAGGAAAACTTATTGCAAAACATTGCAAGTGGGGCCAAAGGAGATACAGTTTCTTTTTGCTTTAGAGCCAAATATTTTTTTCTAAAATGTGCTTTTATTTTTGTTTCCCTATTTACAAATCCTTAGGAATTAGAATGCAGAAAATCCAGCACTAGACAATGTACTTCCTCAGTCAGTACGCATGAGACTCTTAATCTCAGGGACACGGGTTCAAGTCCCACACTGGGCAAAAGACTGCTGAACTGCAGGGGTTAGACTAGATGACCCCTGTGGTCCCTTCCAACTCTACAATTCTGCATGAATGATATTCCCAGTAAGTCCTTGAATATTTCCAGGACTGGGGTCAATTTTAATCAGGAAGCAGGAAAGAAGAAGGGACAAAATAAAATCAATTGAGCTTCTCTAGCCAAATAATGCAGTGGTACCTCGGGTTACATACGCTTCAGGTTACATATGCTTCAGGTTACAGACTCCAATAACCCAGAAATAGTACCTCGGGTTAAGAACTTTGCTTCATGATGAGAACAGAAAACGTGCTCCGGCAGCACGAGGCCCCATTAGCTTAAGTGGTACCTCAGGTTAAGAACAGTTTCAGGTTAAGAACGGACCTCCGGAACGAATTAAGTACTTAACCCAAGGTACCACTGTATCCAAATGGATTTAGCACGATCTATCTCACCATTAAGGGAAAGCAGCAGCCTGTGAACACCTGAGTTTGCATATTCTCCCTCCCCATGCAGGATGGGCAGGGCATTTATTTTTTATATTCATTTAATTTAAACTGTATTTATTTAGTGCATTTGGTACGCTAGTGCGTTTAGTGCATTTGGTACGTTAAGGAGCTCAGAATGATGTGTCAAGTTCCCCTTCCTCATCTCAGCCATGCCTAATTCACAGAGGAATTCTTTTCGTCTCACAATAACCCTGAAAGTTAGGTTAGGCCCCCAACTGCACTATGCATTTAAAGCAGTTATCATACCACTTTAAACAAACATGGCTTCCCTCAAGGAATCTTGGGAACTATAGTTTCTGAATGGTGTTGGGAGTTCTTAGGAGATCTCGGTTCCCCTCACAGAGCAACCATTCCCAGAGTTCCCTGGGAAGAGGGATTGACTGTTAAGCTACTTTGGGATGGAAACAGGGGGGTCTCCTAACAACTCTCAGCATCCTTTACAAGCTGAAGCTCGCTGGAAGGAATTTGTAGGTCCCTTCACACAAATGTGGTGGGGCTATCTCAAAGTTGCCCAGTTCTGGGATGAGATGTTTTGGGGAACAAAAATATTGGGGAAACCTGTAAAGAAAGAAAGAACCCTGAACGGCATTGTTGAGTACATTCAGTGGAGACAGCCAAGAGTTGTTTTATAGAAACATTTAATTGGTTACTTAAAAATTGGAAATTAAATGTACAAAAGTGATATCATGCCATTTGAGAAATAGCACTTTCTGATAAGTTCACAAAAACGTTTTGCAACTAAAGGGCAATAATAATAATAATAGTAAATACGTTCATGGCAGGTGGCCATTCATCCAGCACACAACAATGATTCCACAGGACAAATTGTACCTGGCATATTCCATACCATAAGGTTCTGCTAACATTTTCCTTCATGTTCATATTAGCAACTTTCAGCCTCTTTCCACTTCAGGGCTTGTCTGAACTTTACTGTTTGCATCTGAACTATGCCTCTATGTAGAGGTAAGGGGCGGGGGTGTTCAGTTCATTGTCACCATCCATCCCCATATATATATATATATATATATAGAGAGAGAGAGGGGTTCATAGTTGAAGGAATGATCTGAACCTGGGTTTCCCAGGTCTTACTTTGACACTCTAACCACTACACCACACAGGCTGCAGTACACCACCAAGCACTCACCCCAGCACCTCATACAATGCCTTCTTTTTGGAGGAGAAACTGCAGCTGCAGAGCACTCTATGCTTAACAGCTCTGCAGAGGTGAAGGTGCTGAATTTACTTCCCTCCCTCATCACCCCAAGCCCTGGTGTACAAAACTGAGAAGCGTAAGATAAAAACCAGCTGTCGCAAGGAAGAAGAAGATAAAGAGAGCATTGTCCCATGTATCCTGGAAATTTCAGGGCATTTATCAGTCCCCTGTTGGCTCAGAACCACCCTGAACACATCTTTATTTTCATGCAAAATCAATTTGGACCCATATGTGCATGAACTGGCTGGAAAGAGGAACTTGCTCATTTTCCACAAGGACTTCATTTACAAAAAAAATAAAATAATAATGTGTTAGAGGGCTGTTGTGCTGAGACTTGGCTACACTGCACCTGACATTTACCACATTCAAGCATAGTGGCAGGTGAGTCATTAAGGTGATCATCCAAGACAATTGCATCAATTGATTCTCCCCCCCAAAGTCCCAACTACTAACAAAGCCAAATGCTTCAGAAAAGTCACACTAAACAATGAGGTATTAAAGCTGTCTTCTGGCTGGCCCAAAATAAATCCTGGTTAGTGGAAGAAGAAGGAATAGATGTGGGGCCTGAAGATGCCCCCCCTCCCAAGATGGAGGGGAGAGGTCCTCCCCTTCTGTCTCTAGATGATAGAGAAGACAAAACAGATCTGCCAGCCCTCTCCCCTGACCCTCCATTGTTGGGAAACAATAGTTTAGGATCCCTCCCATTCTCAGATTCTCATCTCCTTTGGGACTAGTTAGACATGCAGAGGGTTGAGAGATCTCCCTTAGAGTCCAAGTAAATCAGAGTTAAGAGGGTTTGAATGGTGTTGAGACAGTGCCTGGGCCTCCTCAGCTAAACCACAAAATTATCTGCATGCTTGAAGAAAGCTGAACTGCCAAAGTACATGCAACTGCCTCCTCCCTACCTACCATGCCCCAAATAAGGAATGAAACAAAAACATCTCAAGGTGAAATCTAGCCACAACCACACCACTGACTCTCTAGAAAGAGCTTCATTAACAGCAACAGAACTTTTCAGCCTCACTGCTTGCAAATACTGTTGATGCCAATGGGGGAATCTACTGCTGCAACACGCCTACTGCAACACTCCTACCTATTGATCCTCTCCAATCTAGTCTTTAAACACACACACACACACACACAGCCTCTTGCGCCAGTTATACACCTCAGGTTTCATGCCAGAAGGTGGCACTAACTGTAACCACTGTGGGAGAAACTTGTTTGCAGCCACTGGAATTTAAGAATATTGTAACGTTAAAAAAGAAAAGAAACCAGAGGAAGTGGTTCTTGGAAGAGCAGGATGTCAATTTATACCTTCATTAGAGCCAGTATTTCTGAGAAAGGGGTGTGTGTTTGTGTTTGTGTGTTGGGAGGGTGGGCAAATCCAGGAATGCAATCAACCATCACACAACTTCTTAAACTAAGCAGATTTTCTGGCTATACCTCCCAGCGGAAACCTGCACAAACCAAGCTACTTGGAATCTTTGCTCATAGCTTCAGGTTTTTGCATAAACACATGCCTAAGTTTTTGCTGAGCCTCCTCCTGCAAAACTTGCTTGCTGGGCGGTTAAAGACGGCAAAAACTTCGCACTCCCGGTGATGACACTGCCATGGCCAATGGCCATCCCTCGCTAGTTGGGTATCTAACATTCTCTGCCTGCTTTTAAGGGATGCAAATGTTTGAAAGTGCTAGGGAGTACTCCTCTCTCCTGCCTGGAGCTGGACCCAGATCAAGGGATCTGGCAGGTCTCACCAGATACGGAAAAGAGCAAAACAGCTTAGAGTTTCACTCCCAAGAGGAGAGAGACCGCTTCCTTTCAAGCATTATGTCAGACTCAGTGCTAGAGCTGGACAGATCACAGCCTAGCACTCCTTAGGGTAGCTGGACAGAACTAAAAAGCGTTTGTCAGGATGAGAAGCTGAGTTTCTTTCTCTGAAACAGAAAGCTGCGATGATGACCAAGGGGATCTCCCACGATAGCCACATTGCCTTACTTCACAGCCATATCAGGGGAAGGCAGAAACGAGACTGGCTTCCAGATCTCTGGGGAATTTGTGGCAGATGGAGTTTTTCTTGACTTAAAGCTAAAGGTAAAGGACAGTTAAGTCCAGTCGCGAACGACTGTGGGGTTGCGGCGCTCATCTCGCTTTACTGGCTAAGGGAGCCAACGTTTGTCTGCAGACAGTTTTTCCGGGTCATGTGGCCAGCATGACTAAGCCGCTTCTGGAGAAACCAGAGCAGCACACGGAAATGCCGTTTACCTTCCTGCCGGAGCGGTACCTATTTATCTACTTGCATTTTGACATGCTTTCAGACTGCTAGGTTGGCAGGAGCTGGGATTGAACAATGGGAGCTCACCCCGTCGCGGGGATTTGAACTGCCAACCTTCCGATCGGCAAGCCCAAGGCTCAGTGGTTTACACCACAGCGGCACCGGCGTCCCCTTTTCTTGACTTACACTTGCTTAAAAGCAGCAACAGCCACATTAAATTAGTCTGCTAGAATCAAGAGAGCCAGGAGTGCCTTTTCTGTGAGAGAGAACTGTGAAATTCAGTTCTGCTACTGAGAATAAAAAGGTACCCTGTTCCTAGGCTATGATCACCCCTTCTCTCCCCAAAAGCACACCGTTTTAAACTGAGTCCCTTTGGTGGATCTTAAGACTCCAAGTATGCCATGTCAACAAAAATTGATCCTTTGCACACTTGAGATCTGCCCACCCCTGAGAGCTGCAGCAATGGGTCTCAGAATGAAAGCCCGGCTAAGACACTTGAATCTCCTGCTTCCTGGCTTGACTGAAGGAGAAGAAGAAGAAGAGAAGAGTTTGGATTTGATATCCCGCCTTTCACTCCCTTTAAGGAGTCTCAAAGCGGCTAACATTCTCCTTTCCCTTCCTCCCCCACAACAAACACTCTGTGAGGTCAGGGGGGCTGAGAGACTTCAGAGAAGTGTGACTAGCCCAAGGTCACCCAGCAGCTGCATGTGGAGGAGCGGAGACACGAACCTGGTTCCCCAGATTACGAGTCTACCGCTCTTAACCACTACATCACACTGGCTCTCTTGAAAGGCTCAAGCCTCTATCCAGGACTCTCTCTGACCCCAGACAGCCTGCAGCTAGGTGTTGCTCCTTTTCATAGCCCTTATGCAGCCTAGCCACTTAGCCAAATAAGCTCACTCACTTGCTTACTTCAGTATCAGTATCAGACTTTATTTCGGTTGCAGACTGAAATATTATTGCATTTATATCCCACTTTTTCTCCAGGGAGCTCAAAGTGGTATGCATGGTTTTCTCCTTCCTCGTTTAATTCCCCACAACAACCCTGTGAGGTAGGTTAAGCTGAGAGGCACTGACTGGCCCAAGATCACCCGGTGAGCTTCATGGCTGTGTGGTGACTTGAACTCTGGTCTTGTGTAGTGACTTGAACTCCAACACTCTAACTGCTGCACCACACTGCCTCTCACCTCCCTATGACTCACTCCTAACTAGGGATGGGATTCAGTTCACACTGAGGGCAAACATACATAATGTGCACTTTCCAAAATAAGACACAAACCAAAACACAGCCATCCTTCAAAATTCACAAATTTTGCAAGGTACAAAAATGGGTATAAAGTATGCCTAAAAATGCATATATATTAGCGAAAATTGCATACAAAAATGCATTATGTTAGAGAATATTATTGCAAAAAAATGTGTTCATTAGGCAAAATTGCATACGAACAGCTGAATATTGGAGAAATTTGCACTAAAATGCTGGTGAATTGTCGAAGGTTGTTTTTTTGTTGTTGCTGTTGTTTAATGCAAACTGATGTAGAAATGTGGGGAACTGAAATTAACATGGGAGAAAGGGAACGAGACAAACAGAAACTGACAGTTTAGCCCATCCCTACTCGACAAAAACCCAAAAGCTGTAACTTAAGGTTTGTTCTCTGCAGGAAACAAACCACAGGCCTGTGGTGGCTTATAACTCTGATAAGGCAAGTTATAGCTGCAGAAGCACAGAAGCAGCAGAACAAAAGGAGGAGCGAAGCAGACACTATTTTCCATCTCGGTTCCCCGAACACTTGTTCGTTCTTGCTAAACTATGCTTTGGCTTAGCGCTACATGTGAATATATCTCTGAAATAATTATCAAAATCTTCTCAGGGAAGAAGTAATTGCTAGTTTGTTAACCTTTAGTCCACCAGATGTTGATGAACAGCAATTTTCATTACCCCTAGCCATTGGCCATGCTTCCTAAGGCTGGTGGGAGTTGTAGTTCAGCAACTTCCTGAGGGTCAAAGGCTCCCCATTCCTGCCAACAATTTGTACAGCCCAAAAGCAAGCACATCTGCTGCCACAAGCACCAGCAAAGAAAGGAAAAGAAAGTCGTGTGTGAGGCTATGTAATTTTTCGAACTGTTCAATTACCCCAGCAAAAAGCTGCTGCTGCTCCTTATTATAATAGGACAGGTGTCAGGAGAAAGAAAAGTTCTCAGACGCCAAGCCTGAAAGCAAGGAAGGTGGAAATCAATGCATTCCCATTCTGAAACCATCTCCAGGATGGAAACAAGTTAAACTAGCAAGCAGCAAAAAGATTGCTATTGATGGCTGGGTCATTTAAAAGCTATCTTGGACAAGGCCTCTTTGAATGACGAGTGCCTAGCAGGAGGCAATATAAGCCAGGAAATTCGACTTCTATTTCTAAACTTTGCCTCTTGGGAACGTGGGCAATGCAATAATATGCTCTTCAATAGCACTTTCCATCTAAGTATCGCAAATGCATTACAGTACAAGCAATAATGTATTACATTTCACAAGCCCCAGGTGGCAGATACATACATCATCTAAGATGGGAGAGACAGTCGAACAATCTAATTCTTTATCATTTACCTGGATCTGAGTGCAATGAGTGACTGTTTTGAAAAGGCTTCCGCTCCCGCTTGTTTTCTACATGCAAGACAAAACAACTGTGAGTGACGAGCCCCTGATTTCCCAGATTTCTACTTTCACAAATCACTTTCCGCATCAGACTGGCTCAGTCATCATGAACTCTGTATAATAAACCACAGTTTAGTGGACCAAAATCAAGCATTGTGTCCACACACTCCATCATCCCCCTCCCTTCTCTCACATGCTTAATGTAAAACATAGACTATTTATTAAGCCAGTTTCTTATTACATCTGAATCGGGGAAATGGTTTAATATCCTGGTTTATAGTAAGAAGTCAAACCACAGTTTCCTGGTTCAAATGCAACAGGAAACTGAGTTAATGAACTGCAAAAGTTTTCCACTAATGAAAGGAGGTGTGTGCAGAAACAACATTTGATCTTGATCTAATAAACCAGTTTACTGGACTGAGATAATTACATCTGAAATGAGCTACTGAGCTGTCTGTACAACGATTGGGATTCTGGGGCATGCTTTAAGAGAGATGTTCAATTCACAATGAGAATCAGTGCACTAGAGAGGCCCCAGCATTCACCTGCTCATTGCAAGGAAAACTTAGAAGCAGGGAAGCTTTTGAGCCATCACTGGTTTTCTCAGTGAGAACCACTTGTGTACACTACGTTACCTGTGGACCTTCTTCCCTTATTTTTAGCTGCTTTTTATAAGAAGCTGGTAGAGTCACCAAATTCCAAAGTTGGCTTTGAAAAATAATCAGGGTCATTGATTTAAGGGCACAGTTAAGTTCCTATGGAAAATAAGTCACGAACTAACAGTGCTAATGTACTGATACAAAAAAGGATTAATTGTTATGTGCTACTTTCCTAGTAACTTTTCTGTGTACTTCCAGAGGGCAAAAATTATAGTTTAGAAGCTGATATTATTCGCTTTGTTCTGCACAGCTTCTTTGAAGCACAGCATATTTTTCCACCCAGAGGGTAAGTTCCACAGAAGATGAAGGTCCTTTGTGTGAGAATCACAGAGATCCAACACGTTGAGGAATACCTCGGAGGACACAACTACTAGCGGAGCACAGACCTTGCATGCAAATAGGCCCATGTTCTATCTTTGGCATATTCAGGTAAGGCTGAGAAAAGCTCCTATCTAAAACCCCGGATAGTTGAGACCAATCAGTGTAAAGCTAAACCAGGCTTCCTCAACCTTGGTCCTCCAGATGTTTTGAGACTACAATTCCCATCATCCCCATCCACTGGTCCTGCTAGCTAGGGATCATGGGAGTTGTAGGCCAAAAAAACATCTGGAGGGCCGAGGTTGAGGAAGCCTGAGCTAAACAGACCAATGATCTGCTTCACACTCCCAACACCAAGTATGAGGGAACCACTGGCCCTTCAGATGTTACTGGACTACAAATCCCATCAGAACTGCCCATTGGCCATGCTTTCTGGGACTGATGGGAGTTGCAGTTCATTAATATCTGGGGGCCCAAGTTCCCCACACCTGTTCCACTTCATATTAGTTACTGTGGGGCAATGTAACCCAAAAGGACTCTGTATCTACCGTCGTTTCTGAATTTACCTCCAGGTCTGCTGATTTAACAACAGCTCTGTTTTGTTAGGGTCCTGCAAGAACTATTGGGCATGGAAAGATGTTTCAAAACTTATTTCCTTGATGAAATTTGTCCTACATGCAGTTAAGATGGCTTCCTCTCCCCTGCACTTAAAAAGTACAGTACTTCAGAACCCATTTGTCCACTGAAAACCAAGGTTGCCCAAGACCCAAGCGTTGTACGGCATGTGGAGCCTCATCCTTTTTCTTATTTCACTGGAACACTCCCTGTCTTATTTATTCATTATATTTAAACCCTGCCTTCTTCCTCCCCAAGGAGTCCAGGGCGGCAACAGGAATTTCACGAAAGGAAAAGCAACCCTTCTTTGCAAAGACCATCCGTGTAATGTCATATTTTCATTGTGCAAAGCTTAAGGAACACAGCAGGAAGCGTAATGTTCCATTTAAAGTCAGCTACTGAAGAAAATAATGTTTTTGGGGAAGTCAAACCTGCCAAGAGGAAAGGAAGACTGAAGGAATGGCAAAGTCATTCAATTGTATTCCTTATCAGAACACCATGGCCATGATCCCTTTGCAATAACAGCTTATCACAAAACCATTACGCTCAAAACAGCTTACAACAATGAGAATGTTACCACACTATCAACACTTGCAAGGATAGTTCCATAACAACACTCATGGAAGGAGTTCATATGTGAGTTTCAATTTTTAAGCATGACAACTAGTACAGTAATACTTTTTCCCTCCCTTCAGAGGATGGGAGTGGTGGTTTGGGGTTTTTTTTAAAGCCCTGAAAATTAATGAGCTGACAAACCAAATAGACTTCCAGAAGCGCTGCAGGTCAGGACGAGACTTTTGAAAACACCCTTACAAATAATCAGGACTCAGATGAGAAGTTGAAAGAACCACTCAGGGACCTCTTTCCCCAATGAATATATATACATATTTTAAGTTTAAAAAGAATCTCTCTTTAAATCCAATTGCCAGTGTCAAGTCCGCCATTCTGAAGAATGTTATCCAGGGAATCCCCAAGGCTAACACAGTTCATTACAGCGAGGAAAAGCAAATAAAATGTTGTAAAGACAAAATAAGATACATTTCCAGTTACAAGGAAATAGGTTTACAAATACGGTTTTAAGGCTGCGATCCTCAACCCCACTTAACCCAGGAGGAAGCCCCACTGAAGTGAGCAGGGCTTACTTCTGAGAAGACATCATTTGGGTAGGCATCAACTTCCTACGCTTGTCTGGAGCAGCAGAAAACAACCTTTCTCCCTCCTCTATGTGACATCCTTTTATACATTTGAACATGGCTATCATATCACCCCATAACCTCCTCTTCTCCAGGCTAAACATGCCCAGCTCCCTTAGCCGTTCCTCATAAGGCATCGTTTCCAGGCCTTTGACCATTTTGGTTGCCCTCCTCTGGACATGTTCCAGTTTGTCAGTGTCCTTCTTGAATTGTGGTGCCCAGAACTGGACACAGTACTCCAGGTGAGGTCTGACCAGAGCAGAATACAGTGGCACTATTACTTCCCTTGATCTAGATGCTATACTCCTATTGATGCAGCCCAGAATTGCATTGGCTTTTTTAGCTGCCGCGTCACACATATGTTGGTTTTGTTAGGGTGGGGGTGGCCTTTGTTAAGAGTTTACCGTTTACCATTTTCTTATCAGAGGGGTTGCTTAATCGCAAAACAAGTCATTGCTTTCTGAAAATGAGCTATGAAGAACACACAGCAAGACACAATAAAAGCCCCTCTAAGTTGCCCACAGGGAGAAAGGGGCAAACTGAGAACCTTTGGAAATCTAGGGTTGAAACATGAAATTTATTATGGTCAAAGACCAGCTTGAAAAATCCAGAGTTAAAATTATCTGTATGATGCTCAGGGCCGCGTTTAGGTTTGATGAGGCCCTATGCTACTGAAGGTAGTGTGACCCTTTATATGTCCAGCTGTCCTTTGTCAACAACAAATTGTCGGTGTTTTTTATGTTAAATATATGCTATATGGTAATTTATGAACCTAATAGGTAGCTAAAGCCATTTTCACAAAACAAAATAGGTATTTTATCAAAGTAATTATTGAACTGAAATATAACTAAGAAGAAGTATATTAATAGTGAAATAATAAATAAATAAATAAATAAATAATTATTTATACCCCGCCCATCTGGCTGAGTTTCCCCAGCCACTCTGGGCGGCTCCCAATCAAGTGTTAAAACCAGTACAGCGTTAAATATTAAAAACTTCCCTGAACAGGGCTGCCTTAAGATGTCTTCTGAATGTCAGGTAGTTTTTTTATCTCTTTGACATCTGATGGGAGGGCGTTCCACAGGGCGGGCGCCACTACCAAGAAGGCCCTCTGTCTGGTTCCCTGTAGCCTCACTTCTCGCAATGAGGGTACCGCCAGAAGGCCCTCGGCGCTGGATCTCAGTGTCCGGGCTGAATGATGGGGGTGGAGACGCTCCTTTAGGTATACAGGACCAAGGCCGTTTAGGGCTCAAACTGTATGTAGGTTTTATTTATTTGTTTTTTATCTTATATTTTGGAAATGTACATCCAGGTGTTTTTTTCCTTTAATTTTGGGGGGGGGCCCAAGAGAGTGAGGCCCTAAGCTATAGCTTGTTTAGCTTATACATAAATCCCGCACTGATGATGCTGTTGTTGAGCCTTGGCACAGAAGTACCTGCACCAGAGGTGAGAATCCACTGGGTGAATACAGCCTTCAAAGCTTGATATCTTAACTCTTGAGACTCTTGCCACCCCAGAATGCCATCAGCACTCACCAGCACTAGTGTAGTGGTCAAATTCAGAAGTTCAGGGTCCCTTTCATGACAGTCACAGACGCACACCCTCACAGCCATGCCCCCTTCTAAGATTATGCAACAATCTTCTAATTATACAATAATAATAATAATTAGGAATGCATTGCCATGATCAATGAAGATCTCAAAGTGTGGCCATTCAGCTAGATCTGGTAATTTCTGTACATGCACATGGACAAATTACATGGAGAGCTCCAATATCTTACTGCAGAGTGACTTAAGTTGCATTTCCCTTTTGTGCATAACAGAACCTGCACACCATTCCCTTGAAACTGAAGCGCCTTGTGTTTGCAGTGTTCCTAAGGGCTTAGTTTGGAGCATATGGAATACCAACACCAACTCGGTGTGCTTCTTATGTGCCTTCTCCAGAGTGACCCTAGGAGCCAATCCACAGTTGCGAACTTGCCTCCGTTCACTCTAATTGGCTCCAATCAGTACAAAGGGCGAAATGACTTCTTTTCATTGGCTAAAGGGTTCCCTTGTATGCTGACTGAGCGGTTCTAGGATGCTGTGGACACTGCAGCAGAAGTAGCAGCAGATCTTCAACTCCTCATCCTGCAACCTTGGATCTCTGCATCTCTGCCCACCAGTTCCAATCCCCCTGCCCACCTCAGGTGCTTTGGCCTGGCTGAAGTGCATTCTTGAGCTATGATAACGTTGCATAGATGGAAAAATGTGTGTGCCTGGATTGTAGCCTACTGTACAAAAGCCATGCGAAACCCACTCATTCTCAAGAGCAGGCATAGGCAAACTCCGGCCCTCCAGATGTTTGAGACTACAGTTCCCATCATCCCTAGCTAACAGGACCAGTGGTCAGGGATGATGGGAATTGTAGTCCCAAACATCTGGAGGGCCGGAGTTTGCCTATGCCTGCTCAAGAGGTTGTCCATGAAGGAATGATGCCCTGGTTCTGAAAACAGCTCCCTAACTTTCACCTACACTATACAATTTTAAGAACAAAAAAAGGAGAGTTTTCCTAATGAATAATTTGTGCCACTATTTGCCATTTCATTTGCCATTCATTGTGTGGTGAAGAACTACATAATTCTAGAAAGTTTAGGATTTGATAGGTCAGCCAGTCATTTGAAATTGCATTGTATGTTTATGCTTTGCCCAGAATATTCCAAAGAGGCCGAATTTGCAGTTCTACATCTAGGAGATTGAATGCACCAATATAACCCTCCCCTCCGTGTACATTTGGGTGTGACAGCTTCTTGTCAAGACTGATTTACAACTGTTTCCTGTACTTTAGCATGACTATTCTGCCAGCTTTTCCAGCAGCTTCGTTAATCTACTTATAATATCCTGTTGTTCACTTGCTGGATCAAATCTTCTGCTAGCTCTGACCAATTTGGCAAATCCATAGCTAAATTCTTAGGTACTGACTTGCTTTCATCTGCAAATAACTGAGTGGCCAACTTACAATTTTTGTAGGTTATCAGTGTTCTTTTTGGGAGGTGCTATGATTGGTTCATCCCCATGAATAAGATCTGTGACCTGCTAAGGTTGAATTTCAGGATGCTTTTCCACCCAGACCTCCTTTTCTGACTGACAGCAGAGATCCAACTGGTGTGTCTTCAAAATGTCCAATAGGAAATACCCCCTTCTCAATCAATTCAGTTTTCATTCCTATGATGGGACAAAATCTTTTTAGTTTCAAAAGTGAGAAGAATTCTCTGGGATTGCCCATTATCTCACTTCCTCTTAACTAAATTTAGATCCATATTGTCCAGTAATAACCTTAGATGTGAACCCTCAATAGGGAAGTGGTCTCCATAGCTATAATATGACATGGTTTCAATATTAGGTTATTCATTTGAGTTGGAATTCTCATTTCTCTGATTTTAGTTACGTAAATTATTTCAGGGCACTGAGGGAATGCAGTCCTGAGCTGATATAGGACTCTGTACTCTTGACCTACACTGTACCAGTCTCAGTCTCTTAAATAGAACTGACTTTAGAGAAATCTGCATTTAGCTACAAAACCCATTGTGTGACTTTGGACCAATTACCATCTCTCAGCCTAAATGACCTTCCAAGGCTGTGTGTGGCTAAAATAGAGGGAATCATGTATGCCAGGGAATTATGGTGTCCTTCAGTAGCTGTTCGACCACAACTCCCATCATCCCTGAGCATCAGCCATGTTGGCTGGGGCTGATGGGAATTGAAGTCCAATACAGCGGGAGGGCCACAGGTTCTCCAACCCTACGTACATCGATTTGAGCCCCTTGAACAAAGGATGTTATAGAAAAGCCATATATAAATCAACTAAACATTATGGTTGGTTCATTTTTCAAACAGAACTCAATGAGAATGGGCAGACTTTTGAGCAGTAGAAAAAACATTGATCCAGCACTCAAAGAACCCCAGGGAGACACAAAGAGATATATCATTTCTAAAAAGGAGAGGGGTTAATATGGTTTGTCATATAGAGACAAAGGTCTGACTTCTCAAAATTCTCTACACCCAAAGTAGCCAATGTGATGCCCTCCGTATGTTGTGGACTACAACTCCCATCAGCTACAATTCCCAGAGTGGTTTAACAATTAATCCCTCTTCCTAGGAAACCCTTGGGAACTGTCGCTGTGTGAGGGGAATAGGTGGTCTCCTAACAATTCTCAGTGACCTTAATAAGCTAGTTTATAGTTCCCTTGATTTGGGGGGAGCAGCCATGACTGCTTAAAGTGGTATGATACTGCTCTAAATGTATAGTGCAAATGGGGCCTAGGAAGATGACTGCAAACAACGAAACAGTAGAATTACTCATTGTTTCCTCAGTAAAGAAATGGTGGGCAACCCACCTACAGAGCAGTTTCCAGATAGTTAAAAAAAAAGCCCCAACAGAAACACAAATAGATGAAGAATAGAAGAATAAGGTGAGGGAAATGAAAATAAAAGGTGTGGAGGCACATTCCTCTCTTAATTATCACAATGAATAGATAACACATAGTTCATGAAGAGGGGGAAAGAGGAAAGGGCATCTTCTCTGAGGCCCTCTTCACCACTTCAAATTGATTAGGTAACAATTTGAAGATCTGGTTTGGTGCCACGGAAAGTGGAAGCAGGGCTTTTTTCAGTGGTGGCACCCTCGTTGTGGAATTATTCATTCAAAATGGCCTACCCAGCAATCTCTCATTTTGCAGTCGGCACATTAAAACATTTCGGAAGACACTTGAAGGCCTACATGAACTCTGTGATGTGTTATCCCCATTGTTGAGTCTGGTTTTGTCTGCTTTAATGACAGATAGGCCCTTTATGATGGTGCAGTAATGTAGTGGTAGTGTTGAACCAAATCCCTAAGTAACTGATGATCCTGTTCTGTAAAGCCCCTGACCTGTAGGACTGCATTCCTGTTGAGATATGGCATGTATCAGAAACACTTGGGAAATATTTTTGCTCCAACAATCTTTGCTGTCTCTGCCATGGGTGTTCATAAACTTATCTTCTTTTATTATATTTTGTACATTGCCTTGGGACATACATTGAAGGTGAATAATAATAATAATAATAATAATAATAATAATAATAATAATGCAACATCTGTAGCAGCTGCTACTTAAGAGCTAGAGGTTACACCACTAGGCTGAAGGTCATATTGGATAATGGACAAAATCCTTCCCTTCAGAAAATGCAAACTAAACTAAACAAATTTATGTATCTTCAGATACCAGGGCAGGGGTTGTATTCAACTAAATTTTACTCAGAGTAGACCCACTGAAACTAACGGACCTAACAGTCAGATTCATTGATTTTGATGGGCTTACTCTGAGTAAAACTTAGTTGAACATCTCCTTGCAATTACAACCTTTCCCCCAAACACAGACATTTATGAGTATTAGCAAGTAAAAGCTTATTTGCAGACCCAACAGGTTTTCCCTGTATTCCCCTTTTATAAGAGGCATCCATGCTTGGCTGGACTGTATGGTCCAACTAGCTCAACATCCGATGCATTAATGACAAATTCAGTCTCCCAAGTGCCCATTTGTATGTAGCCAAAACATCAACATGCATGCACAAAAAAGGAGATATCTACAGGCTTAGGGAAACCCCAAGCAAGTTATCTTTTCTTGCCAAAAACTTTCATTTAATACCAAAAATACTTATAATTATACTGTATATTTCTGTGAATAAGATGATATTTTTTCCTTAGAAATAATAGGCAAAAATTGTGGGTCGTCTTCTACATGGAAAGCAGAGCAGGGATAGGCGATTGGTGGCAGCAGCCAGCAGGAGATTGTCAGCGGTGATTGGGCATGTGATTGTTTGCTGCAGCAAGGCCTGCTGATGATTGGCTGCGGCAATTGGGTGGGTGATTTACGTCAGCGGCGAGGCGTGCGTGCAATTGGCTGTGGTTGCGTCGAGTGGGCAAGTTGGCTCTTGGCTGTGAGCATGCAGGCGATTGGTGGTCAAGGTGATGCATGCGATTTTCAGCTGCGGGCTCAACAACTCTGGGCAATCTCCCCCCAAAAGAAGCTAAACAAGTTTGGGCAATTCCCGCCTCAAAAATACGGTACATTTATTTATACCCTGCCTTTTCCCCTGACAAGAGACTCAAGGCAGCTTACAGATATTATATCGGGGAACCAATAATTTAAAAACAATTAAGAGAGAGAGAGAAGGAAGGACATTATGATCTATCAGAAACATGCAGACAATTATGGGAGGGAGAGAAAACTCAAAATGGTCCAAGGAGGACTAAGCATGCTCAAGTGACCACAGAACCCCAAGAAGTCTCTAGAGCAGCCTTTCTCAACCTGTGGGTCCCCAGATGTTGTTGAACTACAACTCCCATCACCCTAGTTAGCAAGGCCAGAGCGCTCAGGGATGATGGGAGTTGTAGTCCAACAACATCTGGGAACTCACAGGTTGAGAACCGTTGCTAGAAGGAGGAAAAAGAGGAATGGAAAGAGAATGGAGGAACCCAGGAAAGGGTGTGTCTAGCTGGCACCTTCAACAGATGACTCTACCATGCAGCATGTGGTTTCACATCTCACTTTTTCTATCTGCTGTTGACTCAGAAGAAGAACAGGGCAACAACAATAAGGCTGGCTTTGCTTTTGTGTCTTCTGCAAGAGCCAATGGCAATAACAGAAATGACTCTTGGGGAAAGACGGTTGCTCAGTAGCAAAACTCATGTTTTATCTGAGGAAGGTGTCCAGGTTCAATCAAGACCAGAGGTGCTCCCTATCTAAAACCCTGGTGAGCAGCTGTCAGTCAGTGTGGATCAATGATCTGACCTTGCATAAAGCGGCTTGCTACATTTCTAGACATTAAATTGGTGTACCTGTCCTCCATCGTTTCATCTCTGTGCCAGGGACATCTTCTCCTCGCCGAAAACATCTTGGACACACCCCTCACTAGAACAATCTTTCGCAACATGGTGCCAGCCACATGTTTGACTCCAACTCTCATCAACCCCAACCGGCCTGGTCAATGGTCAAGGAAGATGGCAGCTTCATTTTATTTTAACAGAATGTACTATACACTGCTTGGTTGTAAACAGAACCTCTAAACAGTTTACAAGAAATAAAAGAAAGAAAGCATTCATATGGCCAATCAAATGCCAAGTTAAAAACAGATATTTTAAGAAAATCAAAATACAACTAAGACCAACAGTTAAGATAAAAACAGATTAAAACATGGCAACTTCTACATAGTTTGGTAACATCTGGAGGGCATCAGGTCGGGAAAGATTATGCTAGAACAGGGGTAGGCAACCTAAAGCCTAGGGGCCGGATGTGGCCCAATCGCCTTCTCAATCTGGCCCGCGTACAGTCCGGGAATCTGTGTGTTTTTACATGAGTAGTATGTGTCCTTTTATTTAAAATGCATTTCTGGGTTATTTGTGGGGCATAGGAATTTGTTCATTTTTTTTTCTTCTTCAAAATATAGTCCGGCCCCCCCACATGGTCTGAGGGACGGTGGACCGACCCACGGCTGAAAAAGGTTGCTGACCCCTGTGCTAGAATCTTGCTCTGAGAGCCAGTGTGGTGTAGTGGTTAAGAGCGGTTGTCTTGTAATCTGGGGAACCGGGTTCGCGTCTCCGCTCCTCCACATGCAGCTGCTGGGTGACCTTGGGCCAGTCACACTTCTTTGAAGTCTCTCAGCCCCACTCACCTCACAGAGTGTTTGTTGTGGGGGAGGAAGGGAAAGGAGAATGTTAGCCGCTTTGAGACTCCTTAAAGGGAGTGAAAGGCGGGATATCAAATCCAAACTCTTCTTCTCTTTTTGCTGCAGGGGCTTGGCCCGGGCACCCAATGGGGATCTTACAGTCAGACCCACTTGCAAGCCAGGCTTCTCGGAAGATGATTACACAGCGCTGGTTTCCCAAAACACCCCAAAGGTTCCCTGGATCATAGATGCATCAAAGTGAGAAGGGATCCAAAGGCCAACCCCCCTCTGTCCCCTCTGCTGTAGTACACGGTTGTTTCCTGCATTAACCAGCATTGATATGTTCTGTCGCTACTTGTGATATTCTCAAAGAATAAGGAAATAACATCGGAGGCACATATTATAGTAGGGGGAAGATATAGGCACCAAGTATTTATCAGGACATGTGCCATCAGGACACAACATCATCAAAGCTAGAAGTCAGATCATTTGTTATTCAGATCTAGAAAACCCCCACATTACTTTCTCATGCATGCACTCTTGGGGTGGGTGTTAAACGGTTCCAATTTTGGTTCCTCTGTTTTGTTTTTGTCGAGTTAATGTTAGTTAAATGTTTATCTGGGGTTGGCGGTTATTTTAATTTAGTTATAACTGCAAACTGTTTATTATTGTTGTTGTTGTTATTGGTTTCTATTGATTTATTGCTTTGTCTGTTGCTCGTATAGGATATTTTGTTCTTTAATGCTTGATGCTTTATTGTGTTTTTATATACTGTATTTCTCGCTCTATAAGACGCACCGTACCACAAGACACACCTAGTTTTTGGAGGAGGAAAACAAGAAAAAAAAATATTCTGAATCTCAGAAGCCAGAACAGCAAAAGGGATCGCTTTGCAGTGAAAGCAGCAATCCCTCTTGCTGTTCTGGCCTCTGTGATAGCTGCGCAGCCTGCATTCGCTCCATAGGACGTGCACACTTTCCCCCTTACTTTTTAGGAGGGAAAAAATGAGTCTTATAGCGCAAAAAATACGGTATGTTGTAAGCTGCCCAGAGTGGCTGGGGAAACCCAGCAAGATGGGCAGAATATAAATTTTATTATTATTATTATTAATAATAATAATAATAATAATAATAATAATAATAATAATAATAAATGTGTGGAGAAAGTACAACTGATCCAAAGATTTCACTCTGCTTGCATAATCAGAAGAACAGGGACACCCGCAGAATTCACCTTTGCTAGCACTTGTGACATCTTTGGTGTTTGCACAGCAATGCTAGTGTCCACTTTTGTTTCCACTCACAGGTCTTTAGAACAAACTATACAGTATGGATCTGTTGAAAAGGGATGGTATGGCCAGATTTATCTGGGGGAAATCCTGCAGAACTGAAAGGGAGCTCCCCACAAGGTGTGATATGGGAGAGAGTCAGTACATCCTGAAAGAGACTCTAGCCTGCCTGGGAAATGTACCCAGGGACCTGGGTGGATGTATTACACAGTGACCTGGTTCACCCAGAATGCTAAATCACAGTTTTACCACACCACAAATATTGAAATATTGTTCCACAGCTCAAACAAGCTATGTCCTGTTTCTACAAAGTTTGGCTTGTTTTCCAGCTGCTCTTGCCTCATAACTTTGTGGTAATGAGCTGTAATGGCAAGCCATTGTTAAAACAAGCCAAGGTTCATAGGCCAGCAACAAATCACGGTTTCAGATTGCGGTTTGTTGGAAGTAAACAAACCACAGGCATGGTTAGGATAATCCAATCAACCCTGCTTTAATAAACCATGGCTTAGCATTATGTGAACAGCAGACCAGTGACCAAAGAAATGCACTCTTCATATGTTCAAAGGCACTCTTTGCAGTTGTCTCACTCGATCCACAGCTGACCCCAGCAATACCTATGCGGCAGGTTCTTGTGTTAATTCACAATGCCCTAAAGTACTTTCAGGATTGTCTGATCCCTACACCTCTGAGGTTCTGTTGGCCTCCACAAGAAACTGAACTTCTAATGTGGCAGGCCCTTCCCTGTGCAAATTCCTACTAATAGAAATTCAACGGGAACCATTTCCCCCTACTTTCAGACAATTTATGAAAACTTTTTTGGACAGGCCATTTGCAATATGAATTTTCTCTTTTTAACTAATCAATATTTGTTGATTTTCAGTGATGGTTCTATTAATGCTTTTTGCTGATTTTACTACTGTCTGATGTACACCGCGTTGATAATTTTGTATGAAATTGTGGGTGATAAATGTGCAAAGAAATGAAATAAAATAATAAACTTAAAAACTAATTCCAGGCCCAGCCCAAACTCCAAGATACAGCACAGCCACTGGAGAACTTAACTCAAAGCAGTTATTAAAAACACTCCTCCTGCATGGGAGATGAGCCCGGACAAGACTGAAGATAAATTATTTCATATAATGAGCTGCCCACATCTCAGAGTAATAACGGACTATAAATTCCTCCTGTACCACTACTTTAACACCATCTCAAGGGAAGCAGCTCCCTGGTCTGTCCACCTCCTGCATTCATTTTCTTGAATGAACATCAACCATGAAAGCCATGAGGTTAACCATTTCCCTTGTCAGTTTTTTATGAACCACCAGAGTGGAAATAAACGGACAGCTCTCACCATGGAGGGATGTAAGATGTGGATTTTGTACTGGGACTGTTGCTTTTCTGAGACCTTTAATCCAATCCGGCAGGGCTCTTCCTACATTCCCCTATTTGCCTTCTGGAAATCTCTCCCTCCTTCCCTGTCCCAGGCACCCAAGAATATTGTTGTCAACACACACTTTTGAAGTTTCAGCCCAATTTCATGCAATGAGAGGTCCATAGAAGTGGCCCGTGTGACATAGTGGTTGAACTAGGACTTGGGAGACCAGGAAGGACTGTGAGGCATTCCCTGTACAGTGGACACTCGGGTCGCGAACGTGATCCGTGCGGGATGCACGTTCGCAACCCGCGTCTGCGCACGTGCAGGTTGCAATTCGGCACTTCTGCGCATGCGCAAAGAGCGATTTAGCACTTCTGCGCATGCACAACCACCGAAACCCAGAAGTAACCCGTTCTGGTACTTTGGGGTTTTGGCGGTCTGTAACCCAAAAAAATGCAACCTGAAGCGGCTGTAACTTGAGGTATGACTGTATATTCCCCTATGAGGATATTTGTTCTTTCCCCACAGGAGCAGTTTGTAGCAGGAAATACAGGTACAAGAACCTAGTGGTGCCTTGTGCCTCTAACAGCTGTGTGGCAGGCAGAAATTAAACAGGGTAAACCTTTCTTAGTCTGAAAATACAATTATGGGGAAAGCTGCACCTGCTGACATTCACCTGTCAGACATTTTATTACTTATGTGTTGCCCCCAATTTATTTTTAGATCCTACACTTCAGCACAGCAACTTGTAACATTCTGAGTGCTGGGGGATATTGTCACGGATGAGCTTTTCATGAATTCATTTTATACTACAAGTGTATGACTGGAACTTTTTGCACAGAATAAACTGGAAAAAAGCAGTTCCTTTTTAAAAATGAACTTTCCAAACACTAGTCAATCTACCTCACAGGGTTGTTGTAAAAATAAAATGGGCCGGGGGGGGGAATGTAAAACTCCTTGTAGGAAAGGCAGGATGGAAATACAGTAAATCTTACCATATATTTTCAACATTCAGCCCACTTCAGCTTCCAATTAATTCCTGAACATATCAACAATTCAGAGGATGAAGCAAAATCAGTTATCATCATCCTAGGATATCTGACCAGGTGAGCAGGCCCCAAGCTTACTGTAAGTTAAATATACACCCACCTCCGAAGGTAACAGAACTTCCTGAAGCTCTAAAAAGCACAGTGGTTGTGATCTGGCTAAACTTTTTTTTTCATTTTGTAATATTTTTTATTAATTTCCAGCAAAAGAAAAATAGATAAACATTTCCACTTTACAAATTTTCTCCTTTTTTGGACTTCCATCAGCCATTCTGACAATCATCCGAATTAAACTTTTTAGTTACACATTTCCTACATTTCGTATTGCCTTTTGACAAACCTGTCCACACCTGTTTTCCTTTCTTACAATATTTCTTTAAATTTTTACAGAGCTTCTTTAAATGCCGCAAACGTTATTTCATTATCACTTAAACCTCCCCAATACTCAACAAATTTCCCCCAGTCCTCAATAAACTTTTGTGATCTGGCTAAACTTCTATCTAGCGTTCCACCCTGTGGTGAAAAGTAACCCA
The DNA here is from genome assembly GCF_965113315.1 of Podarcis vaucheri. Classification (NCBI taxonomy): domain Eukaryota; kingdom Metazoa; phylum Chordata; class Lepidosauria; order Squamata; family Lacertidae; genus Podarcis; species Podarcis vaucheri. Next base: position 32,236,073 of record NC_138753.1, read on the forward strand.
TAACCGGATGCTGCAAAGGAAGTGAACACAGGAACAAGAGCTGCTCTCTTGTTCAGAGAGAGCGCTCATTCATCCTCCAACACACCACAAACTATAGTTTCTGGCTTCCCAATGAAATGTTAAACAAGTTCACAGGACTGTTGGCATAAAAACATCTTCAAAAGTCAAAAGTAACGATGCTGAAAGAGTGTTCCACAGCACTGGACCGGCAACACGAAATGTCTGGCTTCTGGTTGAGGGCAGTGAGGCCTCTGTAACACAGAGGTCAACTAACAATGCTCCTCTGGATGATTTCACTGACTGGACTGGGATGAAGGGCTCAAGAGGTCCTTAAGGTATTCCAGGCTCTGTATATCAACACAAAAACCTTGAACCTGTCCAGTGTAGATGTTTTAGCAGAAGTGTCGCATGCTGCCAGCTATCTGCCCCCACAAGACGTCTAGGCACTGCATTCTGCACCATCTGGAGCTTCCTGACCAGACCCCAAGGGCAGTCCCACGTAAAATGCACTGCAGTAATCCAGCCTTGAGGTTATCAATGTGTGGACCACACATTATCCTGATTCAGATACGGAGTGCAGCTGGCCCTTTTCCTGCACCCTGCCCTAAGTGTTGGGGGCTGAATGACTGTAGCTGGGTCTACTCAAGTAGGTTCCCTGTGCAATTTAAAACCTTGATTTTCCAGGAATTCAGAAACTTGACCTCCCAGAAATCTTAGGGCCCCACTAGGCTACTGATGTTGGTTTTTCTGCAGGTATATTCTGCAACATGCCATCGACACCATGATAGCACATTAGTGGGGGATTTATACTGGACCAACCACACAATCAGTAATTCTATGATGCTTCCCCAGTGTTACAACACAGGGGCATCCAACTCCCAAGAGACTGTGATCTACTGCCAGGAAAAAAATGGCAGTAATCTACCCATTTTGCTGAACTTTTTTTTAGGGGGGCAAGTCAAAGTTGTTGAGCTTTCCTTAGGGGGGGGACCCAAAATTACAAAGCTTTACTTTGGGGGGACACCACATTTGCAGATCTATTTTTAGGGAGGAAAACCGGTCACCAAAAAAACCGCCAGCAAAAGCTCTGTCTTCCGTCTTAGCAAACATGTGCAAGTGAAGGACTCTGGAAGGGGCCAAAGCTGGAAACAGCTATTCTTCCCCAGAAGAAGGAAAGGAAACCGTGATCGACCACAATCAGCCGGGGACTGACCTGTCAATTGCGGTCGACCAGTTGGACATCCCTGTTACAACATTACTGGCAGCTGGAAGGACACCAATGAAACAGTTCTGGGATGGAAAGTTACAGGGCTTCATCTGGAAGGTCTGACACATGCCCCAGTTAGAAACAAGCAGTACACCTGCTCCAAAACCTTTGCAAGCACGAACAGTGTTCAAAACAGGACCACAGATTGTCATGAACACATAATAAAAAGGTTGTCTGGAGGGGGCCAGTGGCGGAGCTTCAAGCTCCGGCGCAGGGGGCAGAGAGCAGGCAGGGGCATGGCTGGCGCCCGTCCCAGGGGCGTGACAGCTGCCTGCAGGGGTGGGCTGTGCATCCTGGTGGTGCAGCGCGCCGCCTGCAGGGGTGTGGTACGCGTTCTGGGGCGTGACGCGCCGCCTCCGGGGGCATAACGCCCAGCGTGGGGGAGCAGCCGCGATGACACCCCACCAGGATCATGGCGCCGGGGGCGGTGCGCTCCTCCCGCACCCCTGTTCCTCCGCCAGTGGAGGGGGCTCTTAATCACTTCACGACTTAAGTTGAGTAGGCTGCACACTGCAGACATTCAGCACCCAAGATATGTTGTGCTATAGGAATGACAGCATATGGAAGGGGCCAGTGCTGTAGTGGTTAAGAGCGTTAGACTTGTAATCTGGGGAACTGGGTTCGCATCTCCACTAGTCACACGTCTCTGAAGTCTCTCAGCCCCACTCACCTCACAGATTGTTTGTTGTAGGGGAGGAAGGGAAAGGAGAATGTTAGCTGCTTTGAGACTCCTTCAGGTAGTGATAAAGCTGGATATCAAATCCAAACTCTTCTTCTTTCTGCTAGCACAACAATAACTGGAAGAGTTGAAAAGGACTGAATAGGCCTATGCAATATCCAATCCAATATGACAAGCACCTTAGACAAATGGGTCTGATTCCAGAGATAATCCTTTTATTACAACGAGCTGTCAATGTGCATGGAAGATTAGAAAGTACACGATGTCAGGTCCTTGCCCCAAGGAGTTTCCAATCTACAATTCAACCCAGGGGAGACAGCAGAGGAAGGGGAGGGAGATGGAGGCAGAGTGCAAATAAGGAGCTCATTTCACTTTCACGTTGTTGATTACAAAATAGTGCAGCCTTCCCCAGCCCGGCATTGTCTCAGCAGGCCCAGCCAGCATGGCCAATGGTCAGAGATGATGGGAGTTGTAGTCCAAAAGGAACCAGGATAGGGGAGACTGCAGTGGAGCACCAGGAAAGGGTTGTATCATGACTCCTGAATCAGCAGCAATCCAGACAGAAAGAGAAAGGGTGAAACTGGGCTTTATTTCACCCAGGTCAAAGACTCAGTTTGGCAAACACCCAACATGCATTTGTGTACATACACACAGGCTGGGAGCCTTAATGGCACCCCTCTGGAGGCTTCACCTGGGTCAAAACAAAACAAAACTGGCTAGCCCCACCAAAGCTATGGCACTGCACAGAAGAACCAGCTAAGGCATCAGATCATACTCAGGGCTTTGAGTCAACTTCTGGAGATCAGGGACCACTATGACCAAGGATGGCAGACAGAAGCTCCCAGGGGAACCACCAGGGCCATAACTGGGACCTTCACAGGCACCTGAATCTGAGGAACCAGTTGCCTCCAACCACACTTCACCAGTTCAAGTGCATCTGGAGGAAGGCTAGAGAAGAGAGGAGGAGAACCCATCTCCAGGTCAGGGGCGTTGGACCTCTAAGGCTCTATCCTTCTCCAAGAAGGGGTGGAGCCTGGAGGAGGTAGCCTGTTGAGAGAGGCCTCGGATTTTGATGGCCCAGAAATGGAAACAGGAAGAAATGCCGACGAGGGAAGAATGGAGAATGAAATTGATGGAATATGCAGAAATGGACAAATTAACGGGGGAAATTCGGAATGAACGTGATCAGAGATTCACCGAGGACTGGAATAAATTTACAGAGTATACCAAAAATGTATGTGAGAAGCAAATAACGCTTGTTGGCTTTCAAGAAGCTCTGTGAAAATGATGGATAGAAATGTTGCTTAAAAGATATGATAAGATTAAGATTGTTAAAGCGCAATATAAATTTAAGAGTAAATTGTGATTATATGGAAAATTGTCAGATAGGCTGAGGGAAGTCTAAAAGATGTATATGTTAGAAGTGGATGTTAAATATGGATGGAATGTATATTGGAAACTGAATAAAAATTATTATAAAAAAAAGAGAGAGGCCTCCATTTGCTCCTAACCTTCATTGGTGCAAGTGCTTCACCCTGAGTTATCCAAGGTCCTGTAATTTCTGACTTGCCTGGCCACAACCCCCAGCCTCCTCTTCCTTTGCTTCACCTCCAGCCTTAAGGCCTTCTCTGTGGTATCCAGCACTGGACCGGAACACAGCAGGTTGTGTGTTGTGACAGTGTCTACTGGTGCCGTCTATTAATACAATGGTACCTCAGGTTACAGACGCTTCATGTTACAGACTCCAGTAACCCAGAAATAGTACCTTGGGTTATGAGAACAGAAATCGGGCAGCACAGTGGCAGCGAAATGGTATTAGCTAAAATGGTACCTCAGGTTAAGAACAGTTTCAGGTTAAGAAAAGACTTCCAGAACGAATTAAGTTCTTAACCCGAGGTACCACTGTACTGGCAGCAGGTTTCCAGGGTTTCAAGCAAGATCACTTTATCAAGCATTGAATGAACCCTGGCCCGTCTCTATGCAAAACATCTGCACTGCCACTAAAGGTAAAGGTACCCCTGCCCGTACGGGCCAGTCTTGCCAGACTCTAGGGTTGTGCGCTCATCTCATTCTAGAGGCCAGGAGCCAGCGCTGTCCGCAGACACTTCCGGGTCACGTGGCCAGCGTGACAAGCTGCATCTGGCGAGCCAGCGCAGCACACGGAACGCCGTTTACCTTCCCGCTATAAGCGGTCCCTATTTATCTACTTGCACCCAGGGGTGCTTTCGAACTGCTAGGTTGGCAGGCGCTGGGACCGAACAACGGGAGCACACCCCTCCGCGGGGATTCGAACCGCCGACCATGCGATCGGCAAGTCCTAGGCGCTGAGGTTCTACCTCAGTAAAATTCCCTCCCAGGCAATTCCCTCCCATTTCTTATTCATTCACAAGATTCTCAGGCAACTTGGAATAAATGAAGAGCAAACCTCTCTCTCTCTCTCTCTCTCTCTCACACACACACACACACACAAAATCACCAAAAGACAGAAGACAAATTAAAAGGTTTCAAACGTTTAACTTCCCAGTAAGTCTGAAATTTCAGGTGCAGCTAAGACTCTCAAAGCATTAGCAACAAGACTTTCTTCTCATCCTTGATCCTCAAGATACTCATTCATCTTAACAGCAGTTTACAATGCAAATTAAAAGGTTTTAAGAGAGCTATAACTATCTGTTGCTATCTGGGTGACTTTACGCTGCTCAAGGTGCAAGGAAAACAAAACACTGCCCATCTGCTCCTTAGAGTTTCCTAAACCAACAGTTCCAGTGTGTGTGAGGCTACCTACCCCATATGATTAATCTAGCACATACACAAACGATTTTTGGGGGCGGGAGGGCGGGGGAGTTAAATAAAACCTCTAATAGCAAAACCCTGAAAAACAGAAACCAACAGCAGGTTCTTGCCCATGGCAAGTACCACCTTCAATAAGTGTGGTGAGGAGATTTTCATTAGGACTTCCATGTAAGGTTAAACCCTCTCTTCCAGCATTCCATGGTTCCAACCCCTTCCCTTTCCCTAGGTGCTACTAAAGCACAGATACATTCACTGCAATCATGCATTTAACACAGCATTTTACAGTGGTACCTCGGGTTAAGTACTTAATTCGTTCCGGAGGTCCGTACTTAACCTGAAACTGTTCTTAACCTGAAGCACCACTTTAGCTAATGGAGCCTCCCGCTGCTGCCGCGCCACCGGAGCACGATTTCTGTTCTCATCCTGAAGCAAAGTTCTTAACCCGAGGTACTATTTCTGGGTTAGCGGAGTCTGTAACCTGAAGAGAATGTAACCTGAGGTACCACCTACTTTGCTTGGCCTTCTGTATTCCAGATGTGAAGGTGGTGGTCTTTTTATGGGTGAGGGAAATGCACTCATAACATGCTCAGAGGTGCCCTTCACAGATCAGCACTGGCCCTGAAGGCAGGTTCAAATACTGAGCTACAGATCAGATTAAGGCCTGCATGTATCCCCCATGCCTTTCAGTGATACCCAAATGTGCACCAATGACAGTTTCTTAGAACTCCTCGTCCTCCTCTTTACTTCAAGTAACAAGATTTGCAATAGACCCTCTGGGGCAAATTAAGCTCCACTCTTTAGAAACATGGACAAAATGTTCTACATATGAGATGGAGTCAGCAGTAATTCCCTCAAGTGTGAACTAGTGCAGAACTAGGAGAAATCAGTACATTCAAGCCCAACAAAGCATCCCTTTTGGGTGCGATCTATCAGATTTCAACCCACAAACTTCATAAATATATGAGCACTCGTGTGAATGATTCCTAATTTCCCCTGAACTCCCCTTCCCTAGTCTGTTTTTGTAGTGATTGCCTGCCTTTGCTGAACAAAAAGAATTTAAACTCTTTTAAAAGCAACAGCTTTTAAAGATCATACAAATATGCCCCGGAATTAAAGTGGAGGAATGTTCCCACAATTCACAAGGATAAAAAGAAAATCCCAATACAGTGGTACCTCAGGTCACATACGCTTCAGGTTACAGACTCCGCTAACCCAGAAATAGTGCTTCAGGTTAAGAACTTTGCTTCAGGATGAGAACAGAAATCGTGCTCCGGCGGTGCAGGAGCAGCAGCAGGAGGCCCCATTAGCTAAAGTGGTGCTTCAGGTTAAGAACAGTTTCAGATTAAGAACGGACCTCCGGATTTCTTAATCTGAAACTGTTCTTAACCTGAAGCACTACTTTAGCTAACTGTGAAATTTGAGAAGTATTGTTATTAAAAATAATAGAAGTGGGAGGGAAGACTAATGGCAATATTAAAGAGAAGGAATGCGTAATTAAGAGGTAAAGATGGATGATTGTCAGAGAAGCTGAAGGAAGTCCAAAAAGAGAGAATTTATTTGTTAAAAATTGGATAAAATTGTATACCTGTGTTGTAAATTAATAAAAATTATAAATAAATAAAAAAAGAACGGACCTCCGGAACGAATTAAGTACTTAACCCGAGGTACCACTGTATAGCAAACATGAAAATGACAAAGTTGTAAGCATGGTAGCTTGAAGTGACCCTAGAGAGTTTGAAGAATGTGTGGCGGAATCCTGATGGTTGGAAGCGCTGACTGGGGGAGAGAGGAGAGCAGAAAAACTCAAGAGGATGAAAGTGCTTTCCAGTCAAGATCAGATAAAAAGAAGCACTTGAAACAGTAGGAACAGAAGAAGCTGCCAAGTCAGACCACCAGTCTCTCTACTTCAAACCTGAGGAAGCCACGACCCTTTAGACCAGAGGTCCCCAAAAGTGGTCCATGGATAACCAGCGGTCTGCAAGCTTCGTTCAGGAGATCCATGGCATATCCACATTCAATAATCACATTGCTTTTTAATTGCTTAGTTTATCCCTAATATTGTATTTTATTGTATTACAGTTTGATTTCTATGGGATTCAAACAGTAACACAATAAAATACAATATTTAGGGATAAAATACCTGAAGCACCACTTTAGCTAATGGGGCCTCCCGCTACCACTGTGTGATTTCTGTTCTCATCCTGAAGCAAAGTTCTTAACCCGAGGCACTATTTCTGGGTTAGTGGAGTCTGTAACCTGAAGCGTATGTAACCTGAAGCGTATGTAACCAGAGGTACCACTGTAGTTCATTGGGGGCAATGGAATGGGGAACCATTACTCTAGATCCCAACCTCTTTTTTTGGCCATGCCCCACCTAAGCATCTCTAAAATCCTGCTGCCCTCCCCCTCTTGTGACATATAATTCTTATTATTCAAAAAGTGAATTCCCATTCACATGGAGGAAGCCTAAAAGGCCATTAACTGTTAATAACTTGTTCTCGAATTGCCCTCCATGGGACGTGTGCCCCACGCTAGGAACCATGGCTCTAGATGCTGTCTATAACTCCCATTATCCTAGACCATACCGGCTGGGCTGATGGAAGTCCAACAACACCTAGAGGGCAGCAGATTCTAGCTCAGTACTGTTTACAGCCGCCTCCCCAAACCTGGTGCCTTCCAGATTTTTTGGGACCACACCTGCATCAGCCCCAGCCAGCATGACCAATGGGGAGATGAAACCCCTAGGAGACACTAGGTTTGAAGAAGACAGCTCTATGATGACTTCTGGCAGATCTCAAGGTTTGAAATACAAGTCTCAGAGCCCCACCTGGAGACACCAGCGACTGAGAACATGGGCCCTTTTGCATGCACAGAATGTGCTCCTCCACTAAGCTATGGCTGTTCCCTGTTACAAGGTTCAAGGAAGCAGCAGGGAAAGCCCCCAACCATATTACCTCACGTTCTCCAGCACTTCAAATAAGTGTGTGATGCATCTTGTCTCCCAGCTAATTCTTGCAATGAGTCTGATGAGTGGTCTTCTTACACTACTAGAAGCTGATCCAACTTTGAAGGAGGGCTCTAGGAAGTCAAGCATTATAAGGTCCCGCTGTGCAAAAAATATATATGATTAAGCAAACATGCATAAAGTAACTGTGTTGCACAATCTGTTGCACATGGGTTTCCACTAGTGCAACAGCTGCATTGGATTGCTCTGTTGCACAAAATCAAAACTCACTTGCTAGTGCAGGAGCCAAACTCAAAAGCCAAAAAGCTGCCCTCTACCACTGAGCTGGTAAGGGACGCAGGTGGCGTTGTGGGTTAAACCACAGAGCCTAGGGCTTGCCGATCAGAAGGTCAGTGGTTCGAATCCTCGCGACGGGGTGAGCTCCCGTTGCTCGGTCCCCACTCCTGCCAACCTAGCAGTTCAAAAGCATGTCAAAGTGCAAGTAGATAAATAGGTACCGCTCTGGCGGGAAGGTAAACGGCGTTTCCGTGCGCTGTTCTGGTTCGCCAGAAGCGGCTTAGTCATGCTGGCCACATGACCCTGAAGCTATACGCCGGCTCCCTTGGCCAATAAAGCGAGATGAGCGCTGCAACCCCAGAGTCGGTCCCGACTGGACCTAATGGTCAGGGGTCCCCACTGAGCTGTGTCCCTTCTCCTGAAGGTAAAGACCTTAAACTAGTTATGAAGCAAGGCCTTGAACTATCTTGGATGATAGAAGAGTGCATGCAAAAACTGTGGCAAGTATGGGGAGCCAGCAGTCCTCTAGAAATTGTTGACTGTAACTCCCATCATTCTCTGACCATTGGCTATGCTGGTTGGATGAGAACTGTAGTTCCAACACCATCTGGAGGTCCACCACCTCCTGCCATCATAGGTGCATGGATTCTGTACAGGACAAGGCACGTCAGGCCCTTGCTTCACAACTCGTTTAAGGCCTTTGCTTTCAGGGAAAGGGCTGTAGCTCAGTGGAAGAGCAGACACTTTGCCCGCAGAAGGTCCTCTGGTGCAATCTCCACCATCTCCAGCTAGGGCTGGATATTTATTTAGCCATCCCATTTGTCCCCTAACTTTCCCCCAAGATGCTCAACAGGCTGAGAAACCGTAACTGGCCCAAGGTCACCCAGCAAGCATATTCCCTGCCTGTAACCCTGGCGAACCATTGCCATTCAGGGTTGACAATAATCAAGAGCTGGGACTAACTGAGTATATATATGTGGCATCTTCCCACGCTCCAGATCTTAACTGAAAAACCAGTTGTGCCACACATGCCAAGGGGTTAAGAAGATGCCACCACATTACACTTTCTCTCTAATTTGAAACTATGCCAAGCTCAAAGTGTTTTTTTTTCTGCTGAGCTAGTATGCCTCCAGAGAATTCTTCTTCTTCTTTTAACCCAACCAACTTAACCAATTGCCCCCTTAAGGCACCATCAAAAGAACTCGGCAAGAGAGTTTGCCTCTCCAACTCTTCTTCTAATTAAGGTTTTTAAGATGTGGGGAGAGAGACGGAGAGGGAGAAAAGCAGAGAGAGGCAAAGGAAGCTGCAAGTTCAAACACATTTGGAGACCCAACAGGCTGCTCCGGGTGCAGATGCTCTTTAGGAGACACAGAAGGCAGAGTTAAGACAAAGGAGTAAAGCCAGGCTCGCCGCTGTCTTTTTACAGCCTCTAAATCCGCTTGCCCTTTTTTCGAAATTGTATTTTTAGCTCCGCTGCAAAGGTGGGCGGCGGCGGCGGGGGGGAGGGAGATAATTAAATAAACAAACGAGAAATAAACCACCCCAACCACCTCTTGTGAAGGACACACACACACCAATTCTGCAGCTATTTGCAAAAAAATAGGGGTGCGCGGGGGGGGGGAGAGAAAAAACTTAATGCCCCTCCTGATTCCCCCCCCCGCCACACACACACACAGCTTACAGAAACCCGTGGCCACCCCTGGCTTCAGACAGGGGTTTTGCGGGAACCCTTCCAAGACACGCGTCACCCCGAGCTGCAGAAGGGAGGGAAGACCGAAGGACTCACCATCAGCCAGCCATCTGGGTGTCAGGAGCGACCCCCCATCCGCTGGGTTCGCCGAGATATTCACCGGCGCCTCCGGAGACAAGGAAAGGTGTTGGGTTTGGGTCAGTTTATAATCCGAACTGGGCTGGTGCACAGGACGCAACTCTGGGGGGTGGGAGGAGGTGGGCAGGCAGGAGTCATATAGTGGTGGTACTGAGGATGATGAAGATGATGGTGGTGGTGGTGGGGAGGAAGGGGAGAAGCAGCAGAGCTCCTTTGGCACAGAGGGTCGCTGGCTCTCGCTCTCCCCTCCGGCAGAGATGGCTGCTGGAAAGGCAACGGCCGCTGGCCACGAAAGGAGAAGGGGAGGCTTGCCCAATTGTGCCACACTGTCTTAAAGTTCGCTGGTGGGAGACGAGGAAGGAAGGAAGGAAGGAGAGTGTGCGAGCGAGCCAGAGGAGCGTGGAGATGGGGCGAAGATGGTCCGCCCCTGCCTCGCCACGCTTGCGCACAGAGGAGCAGGGAGGCTGGGTCAGCTGGCACGTCGGGAAGGCGCGCGGGGGGGGGGGGGCGCAGAGAGCGGGGAAATCGGGGAAGGGGCGTGAGCTAAGCGGGGTTGGGGAGAGGAAGTCCTGCCGGAGCGGGCCGGTGTCTTCCTGCCTGCTTGCTTGGGCTGTGCCACCCTCGCTTTGCGCCCTGCTTTGCGCCTGGCAGCTCCTTCGCCGCAGACTGTTTGTGTGAACGCGCGTCGTGCGAGATGAATGAACAATGGCCGGGAGGACAAAGGGGAGAGGCGCCGCCGCGCGCGCCCATCTAGCCGCCGCCCCTGGAAAAAAGTCTCCATCACTCGCTTGCGTCTTTGCCCAAGATCTCCACTTAGCTTTCTCACCAGGCGTTAGCTTTGCTCTCGTTTTCATCTCAATGCAGCCACCTACAGTAAATGTGATGTTGAGGGGCCTAGAGGTAGGGCTAGGGCCTCCCTGCAATCGTGTGCGCTATTTACAGTGTGTCCTTATGCATATTTACTCACAAGTAAGCCCAGCTGTGTTCAGTGGCGTTTACGACCAGGTAAGTGTGCATCATGAGGTGGCAGCCTTGGATGAGTTCTGGTTGCCCCGCCCTCTCTCATTCTAAGGGTCCCTCTTGCTTTTTTTTCAAACAAGTTGCTAGACCTCATGGAGGCGGCCTTTCTCACTTAGCTGCCGGAGGGTCAGAAATGAGAGGGAAGCCATCGTGACCCCACATCTGAATGTTGCAGGGCACTTCCTTGCCCCTCTTAAGAGAGCCAGTGTAGTGTAGTGGTTAAGAGCGGTAGACTCGTATTCTGGTGAACTGGGTTCGATTCCCTGCTCCTCCACATGCAGCTGCTGGGTGACCTTGGGCCAGTCACACTTCTTTGAAGTCTCTCAGCCCCACTCACCTCACAGAGTGTTTGTTGTGGGGGAGGAAGGGAAAGGGGAATGTTAGCCGCTTTGAGACTCCTTAAAGGGAGTGAAAGGCGGGATATCAAATCCAAACTCTTCTCTTAAGAGGAGTGCACCTCTAAGAAGAGAAGAGAGACCCTGCGAGAGATTCATTTTGAGGGCCAGAAACTGTTGTTCACAGACCTGTCTTTGGCACTGGAAGCCCAGCTAAGCTAGAGTGTAAGGATTGTCTGTTATCATTGTAGGCTGGTATAGAACGTATGTGCTTTACTGGAAGGCTATCTTATTTACATTTTCATACCGCTTGATTGTAATGTCTCCATTGCTGTTGCCCCAATACTGAAGGACGTTGTTCCTCCTGCCATACCCGAAACGAGGATTGGGCAATATCTGGTTTTCAACATTGTGACACATCACCAGCTAAATGTCACAATATACTGATATAAGGATGGAACTGTGTAGAGGCATTGGCTGGCATCATGGTTTCCCCCACATTCAGATTTTTGCATAGCACACACACATCATGATTTGCATTATATGGCCAGCCCAAAAAATTATGAAACGGATATCACAATATGGACTTCAGACCGGTTTTGGTTTATATATCGAGCACTACCTGAAACATCTTATTGCCAGTTGTTCCATGCCTGACCCTTTTGGCCCAGGCTTTCCCTGATCTCCCAGAACAACAGGAAACAAACAAGACAAGCTCCTTGTTGCTGCTAGGCTAATGTTGGCCAAAGGAAGATATTGGGATATGCATATTCAAGTACGGTACTTTCCTCATACCCAACTCATTTCATTCATGCCCTGAGTGCGCTGCCTTTACAGAACAAATCACAATTCACTGGCTTGGCTATGTTTTATTCAGAAGTCGCTTCCCTGAAATAAGTGAGATTTGCTTCCTACTGAGGAGAAATAGTGATATTGCAGTGCCAACCCCACAATTTTCCACGTCCCCCACACATCCAGTATTGGTCTGTGCAACATCAATGGCCTATTCTTTGTTTAATATACAGTAATCATAAAACAGAAGTACAAAATACCAAGTGAATTAGCAAATACAATAATTAAGGGCCTTGCAGTTGCGGCAAGTTAAACACCTATAGAGGCTACACTTTAATCCAAGGTTCTTTCGTTTTCCAAGGCTGCCAAAAATTGTTTGCGTGTTTTGCTTATATATACCTAATACATTTACCTAAAGGATCATAGAATTGTAGAACTGGAAGGGATCCTGAGGTTCATTCTAGGCCAATCCTCTGCAATGCAGGAATCACAGCTAAACAAGCCCTGACAGATGGCCATCCAACCTCTGTTTAAAAACCTCCAATGAAAGAATCCACCCCAACTCATCTTTTACACACCCAACTGATCTCTTGTGTTCTGCAGGAGAGGACATCCACCAGATATCATCCTATCCAGTGGTCCGTTCCACATGATGGCAGGATAAGGCCTTTAGTGTGGTAGCATCTGCTTGTTAGAACTCCTTCCCATTACCTGCCAGGCAGGCTTAGACATATTGCCTTTCCTGGCGCCCAGCAAAGACATTCCTTTTTTTGAGACACCTTATAAAATACTTATCCTGGTTGGTTATCCGTCCTGGATCTGAGCAGACTTTATGCCTGTGCAGTTGTTTTGAACTCTTTATATTTACATTAAAATTAAGAAAGAGGGATTTTTTGTTCTTTTGTCATTATATGTGTTTTTACCTTTTTCCCCCCTTTTTTCTTTCGTTGTGTTTAATGTTTGTATTTTTGTACTGTATTTTGTGACTTTGTATTCTCTTTGTTTTTGTATTTTTCTTGAAATTTCTTTTATTGTTAAAACTTAATAAAATATTTATAAAAAAAACAATATATATATTTACATTAAAAAAACCAAAACGTTTTTAAAAATACATGCAATTGTTTGGACTGTTTTTATATACGTTTTCTGTACTGCAGATCGCTTCATGATGCTTCGTGGGAAGCATAACATTTTAAAAATAGATACATATGCTGCAGTTCTTGTCAATAGATTGCAGGGTGGCCGGGCAGGCCCATGAAATTAAGATATTTGGTAGGGAACAGGGGGGCTAAAGAAGGGGTCTGGAACCCACATGACCCTCAGCCAGATGTGGCCCTCCAGGTCTCACCCCCCCCCAATATCATCCCTACTCTGTTCTCTGTTTTGCTTGGCTAGAATGCATCCCTGAACTGTGGGGGTGGTTTTTCCTTGCGTGGCTGCAGGATGAATGGGGGGGTGCATAGAAAGGTCTGGCTTTTGTGTGGCTCTAGTCCCACCCACAGTTGGTCTTGGAGCCCCCACTTACCACTTGCAAGAAGCCCCCAGATGGCTGCCCATGAATGTGGCTCTCAGGCTAGAAAAGGTCCCCTGGTCTAGAGCCTTGTATGGGCTTTCCAAGGGGGTGGGGTGCGGTATTATTTTTTAACTTGTAGGTTGTCATAAAACCTCCGAGCGGTTTCCAAAAATAATATGCAACCATAAAGTCCTTGGATTAAAAACCTAGTTGAAAACAAATATTTAAAACATTAGAAAGAAAACAAAATTGACAGTAAGCTAAAACCAGATTAAAACACACAACAGCTTCTACAGAAGGCCACTGTAGTATTATTATTATTATTATTATTATTATTATTATTATTGATATCTCAATACAGTGGTACCTCTGGTTAAGAACTTAATTTGTTCTGGAGGCCCATTCTTAACCTGAAACTGTTCTTAACCTGAGGTACCACTGTAGCTAATGGGGCCTCCCGCTGCTGCCACCGCGCGATTTCTGTTCTGTTGGCAATCCGCAGTGTTCGCAACCCGCGTTTGCACACGCACGGGTTGCAATTCGGCGCTTCTGCGCATGCGCGCCCGCCGAAACCCGGAAGTACCCCGTTCCAGTATTTCCAGGTTCCGGCGGTCCACAACCCAAAAAAACACAACCTGAACCATCTGTAACCCAAGGTATGACTATAATTGTAAATTCACATATTTCCATTTCATTATGTATCAACATTTAGTCATTTCTTACTTGCATTTTATCTGATCTCTTGTGTTTTTATTAAAAAAAGATATAGGAGGCACTGTAAAGTGTACCTTCAAGGCACCTGTCTGGTGTCAATAGGAGAGGGGCCAACCCCCCACCTTTCAGCCTAAAGTGGTGCAGGCCATACTTCACCTCATTTCCGTAGGATGTGTGGACCAGGCCTATTTAAGAGTCCTGCCAAGTGGTGAGAAAAACCTTACTACACATCTGTTCCTCATCAGGAATCCCTGGGAGCAGGAGAGCAGTAAAAATCTCCACACTCTTTGGCAGGCCACTTCAGACAGGCAGCTTATGTATGCCAAATGCTTACATATCCACCAGGGTGTGTGTTAAGTTATTGCATGGTAAATGGGCATTTTGTATTCAGCCAATGTCACTTGTGAACACTTCAGCTAAGAAACGGAAGCACATAGGTCTGCAAGCGAATGTGCAATCCGATAATGATAGTTATCCATCACAATTACAGGTGTGGGACGTGCAGTTGAAAAATAAAAAAGAACGCGGCACAATTCTGTGCACTTTTACTCAGAAGCAAGCCACACACTATTCAATCGCCCCTACTCCCAAGAAACTGTAGAGGGTTGCAACCTTGCAAAAAGCGATATAATCTTGCACACATGGCGCATGCACAAACATTAAGTGGGACATGACAGTCCAAAAATATTAAAGGAAATGCAGGAAAGCTGGTGTTCTGCTGCTGAAGTGCTTGACTGCAGCATCAAGCAATGACTTGCATGTGTGAATGGACTAGCATAGGCATAATTTAGTATTACTCAGTGTCAATGCCAATAATGCTTATCAAAAGACACTTCTCTGGCTGAGAGATGTCAAACGGGCACATTGATTCATTAGCTGTTTTATTACGATTTCATCCTGCCCTTCCTCCAATGAATTCAGAGCTGTGTGCTTGGCTCCCTCTTTTATCCTCACAACAATCTGGTGAGGTAGGTTAGCCTGAGGGGTGAGTTATGGCCCCAAGGTCACATAGTGAACTTCATGGTTGAGCCTGAATGCAAGAGCCACCTCTCAAGATAACACGCTAGAGCAAGGATGGAGAACAGGCGGTCCCCCATCCCAGAGGTTGCTGGACCACTGCTCACACTCATCCTTGACAACTGGGGCTGGGGCTGATGGGAGACTAATGTTATCTGGAGCACTAGAGGTTCCCTACCACCATGTAAAGTATTGGGCACAAATATGGTGCAATGCAGCAGCTGGAAAAACAGAGTAAGAGAACACAATAAACGTCTAGCACAGTGTTTCCCAACTGGTGTTCCGCGGCACACTAGTGTGCCGCGAGACGTTGCCTGGTGTGCCGTGGGAGGGAGGCGGGCGAGTCGGGCGGCGAGAGGCGGGGCGGCGGCGAGGAGAGGCCGCCCAGCGCGGGGCTCTCGCCGTCTGCTTGCCTGGCTGCCTGCGTGGCGCTGACGTCACGGGGCTGTAACGTGCCCCACATAGGCACACGCGGGGCGGCGAGCAAGCTCCCTCCCACATCCCATCGCCGCTCGCTTCGGCCGGCCTACTGGGCTGTCACAGGCGGAAGGCCTGCGCATGCGCGAGGTTTTCGCGCCTTCGGGATTCCCTTCACGCCTTCCTCCTCCCGGGTCCTTGAGAGCGCGGGAAGCGGCAGCGCGAGACCGGTGTTGAGCCTGGTAGGTATTGCGCTTGCCAAGGCAGTCATTTGGGAAATGAAAACTTGCAAAGCAAGCAACCAGTTCAATCTGAAGTATGTGTATGCTTAATATCCTGTATCTAAAACCTGTTCTGCCCCCTCCCCCACACTTGGTGCCATTTTCATCTACACATGCAGCAGAGTAAGTTGACCCAGAATAGTACCAATTCAGATGGCAGATGGGAGAATGACAGTGCTGAATGCTTTCCCATGTAGAACAGTCCCTGCAAATAAAAACCTAGCATATTTGGAAGAGGGATGCTAGCCTAACCATTACCTTCTATGCTGTTACTATTTTTTTTTTTTTACATAAGTAAAAAGTGACCTTTCCCCATCTGGCATGGTGGTGTGCCTCGAGATTTTTTTCATGAAACAAGTGTGCCTTTGTCCAAAAAAGGTTGGGAAACACTGGTCTAGCACCTAACACCATAGAATCTGAAGAAGCATCAAATAGTCCAAACGACCGTAGCCCAGATAGTGTGTCTGCTTTGCATGCAGCAAGTACCATGTTTGATTCCCAGCATCTCTAAATAGGGCTGGGATAGATCCCTCCCTAAAATCAGGGAGAGGTGCAACCAGTCACTGCAGAGGAAGCAATACCGAGCTTGCTAGACCAATGGCCTGGCTTAGTGTAAGGCAAAAGCTTTCTCTGTTCCCTTTGATGACCCTTTCAAACCAACAGCTGTGTAGCCTCTCCTGGTGCGAAGGGTTTATCTTCTATAAGTCACTTATTCTCCAGATGGCTAGTATTTTCACAAATGTGCCTATGTAGTTCACATCCCACCCCAAAGCAAAGCAACAAGTGGAGACTTACGGGGAGCAAGTAACAAACCACATCTGTGATCAGGGTTTAATTATTGCCAAGGAGAGAGGGAGAAACCTATCCAATTGGCTGTCAATGTGGCAAAGCACCCAGGAACTGCCTCAACCTTATTCTGGTTCAAGCTGCTTTTTAAGCGACATCTGAAAATAATCATGCTATTCAGCGAGATTAATAATGGCCTGCAGAATGCAGCGCAAACGTCAACATTCATGTAGCACAAAACAATGAAAAAGAACATGTTGGCTAAACTAGTATGACCTTTCGCAACGAGAGCTGGCGCACATTTTGCTTTGCTGAGCTCAGGTAACAAAAAGCAGGCACAAGATCTGTCCACAACAAACCAGGTTTTCAATGGCAAAAGAAATATATACATATCGCTGACAATATAGGGTGGTGCAGTTATGTATCTACAATAAATGCGTCACTTGGAATTTTTTCCCCAGCAGTGAAGTCTATTAGATAGTGAGTCATTCTAACCCAGGGGTCACCAACATGGTGGTTTCCCATGGTGGACTACAACTCCCATCTTCCCCTGGCTTTAGGCCATGCTGACTGGGGGTGATAGAAGTTGTAGTCCTACAACACCTGGAATGCCAGAGCTTGCCCATCCCTGCTGTAACAGTTCTTTACTTACTTTCAGCTCTTCCTTAACCTTCCTCCTATTGCCTGTGCCTCCCTTGACTTCCTATATTTAATGGCTTTCCGTCAAGCACAGTAAATGATTGATTAATTGACTTCCTTTATCCCTTACAGAG
Organism: Podarcis vaucheri; assembly: GCF_965113315.1. Lineage (NCBI taxonomy): Eukaryota > Metazoa > Chordata > Lepidosauria > Squamata > Lacertidae > Podarcis > Podarcis vaucheri. Next base: position 32,253,526 of record NC_138753.1, read on the forward strand.
GTCATGTCCACACCATACATTTAAAGCACTCTTATATCACTTATTTATAGTTGTCATCACAAAAGTAGGGGTCATGTCATAGCTGTGAGTATGGGGGAAATCGATCAACGCTTTTTTAAAAACAGAAAAGCAAAAGTTCTTTAGGAAGGATTTGGGAAATAAACATCAGTTTGCACTTTGTGCAAAAGCTATGCATGCTTTGTTTAATGTGTTGCAAATTCCTTCACTCATGTGAAATGTTTGAATCTGCTTACAAAATATAAAATTTAAAAATCACATTGTAAAAACAAGGGAATATCTATTTCAGCTAGCTTTCAGCACTCTCCTAAATAAATAAAATCTTTCAACTTGCTGTGTATAAGTTGGCATTTCTTTAACATGTGTGCATGTAAAAAAATGTTTCCCGGATTTTTCCTGACTTAAATTCACTCCAAATATGGGGCAGGGTGTGTGTGTGTGTGTGTGTGTGTGTGTGTGTGTGTGTATTGCAGACAGGTGCTATGAATTTATGTGGGCTCACATATACATTAAAACTTGAAATGGATTCCGATCAAGGTGCAATATAGAAGAGATTAGCAGTCCAGTCCTATACACATCTCCTCAGAAGAAAGCTTGATTGCATTCAGTGGGACTGACTCTCAGGTAAGTATTTATACGGAATTGCAGATTCAGACTGCAATCGTATGCCCACTTACCTAAGAATAACCCCCACTGAACTCATTGGAACTTACTTCTGAGTAGACATGTATAGGATCACACTGCAAGTTGCTACTGTGAAAGGTGCTCCCTGCTTTTTTTGCATTGAGAATGCACCTAAAACAAGCAAAAGATGAAGAGAAAGATGGTTGGCATATCCACAAACATTGCTTGGTTGCAGGGCCAGATTTAGGTTTGATGAGGCCCTAAGCTACTGAAGGTAATGGGGCCCTTTATATGTCCAGCTGTCCTTTGTCAACGACAAATTGTCGCTGTTTTTTGTGTTGAATATATGATACAGTATATGGTAATTTATGGACCTAATAGGTATCTGAAGCCATTTGCACATAACAAAATATGTATTTTATCAAAGTAATTGTTGAACTGAAATACAATTGAGAAGAAGTGTATTAATAAAGGTAAAGCGGCGGGGTGCGCTCCCGTCGTTCGGTCCCAGCGCCTGCCAACCTAGCAGTTCGAAAGCACCCCCGGGTGCAAGTAGATAAATAGGTACCGCTTACCAGCGGGAAGGTAAACGGCGTTCCGTGTGCTGCGCTGGCTCGCCAGATGCAGCTTTGTCACGCTGGCCACGTGACCCGGAAGTGTCTTCGGACAGCGCTGGCCCCCGGCCAATAGATGTGAGATGGGCGCACAAACCCCAGAGTCTGTCAAGACTGGCCCGTTCGGGCAGGGGTACCTTTACCTTTAAAGGTACTCCTGACAGTGGTCCAGTCACCGACAACTCTGGGGTTGCGAATTCAACTTGCCCTATAGGCCAAGGGAGCCAGTGTTTGTCCGCAGACAGCTTCCAGTTCATGTGGCCAGCATGACTAAGCCGCTTCTGGTGAACCAGAGCAGCGCACGGAAACACCGTTTACCTTCCCACCGGAGTGGTACCTATTTTTCTACTTGCACTTGATGTGCTTTTGAACTCTTAGGTGGGTAGGAGCTGGGACCAAACAACGGGAGCTCACCCCGTTGTGGGGATTTGAACTGCTGACCTTCCGATCAGCAAGCCCTAGGCTCTGTGGTTTAACCCACAGCGCCACCCGCATCCCTAAGTTTATTAATAGTGAAGTACAATTAAGAGGAAGTATATTAGTAGTGAAATAATTATTAAGCTCTAACAGTATGTAGGTTTTATTTGATTTGTTTTTTATCTTATATTTTGGAAATCTATATCCAGGTTTTTTTTACTTCAATTTGAGTGGGGCCCTAAGCTATAGCTTGTTTAGTTTATACATAAATCCAGCACTTCTTGGTTATATCAGTTGATGGCACACTGTATTTGTTCTTGACACTTAAATTCACCACAGGGCTCCACGAAGCCCTCAGGGCAGATTACCAGACAACGTAAAACAGCCATGAAACCACAGTAAAGCTCGATCAAAAGCTATCAATTAAAAGCAAGATCCCCAAACAAGCACAATAAAACAGCTTCAGGTCATTAATAAACAGTCCACTTCTCTAGGCAAGCAAGCCCTTCCCAATTAAAATTAAACTCTGCTGCCAAACGCCTTCTGGAATTAAAATAAAAGTTTGGGGTTTTTTTTTTTTACAATTGTGAGGGAAAAAATTCAGATGGAACTCACCAGAAGTCAGTTCTCGCACCTCTCAGGTGGCGTCCATTGCCATCCGAAGAGAACAAGGGAGGTGTTCATGGTGAGTTCGGGCACAAAACATCCCTCAACCAGGGACCACAGCCTGCTACCCGTTGCAGCCTCCTGATTCTAATTGATACTTTACTAATGTAATATAAAGCACAGAATAAAAAACATGAGCCTTGCTATATATTAAGAGTCATGGGCTGATTTAGCACCAGTTAGTATTATTTGCCTATTTCATTTGGAGTGAGACCAAACAAGCAAGAGCCTCGTTGCTGCAGCAGCCCATGGTGGAAAATAAGATACAGCTGCAAAAAGTATGTTTGATGTTAGCAGCAGCATCCTGCTTGCTATCCTGAGCCACTGCAGCAACAATGAGGGCCAGCCACTTACCTTACGCTTTAGAAGTTATCTTCCAAAAAACAAACATGTTCCTCAGAAAACAGCATGTTACTTTACCCTTCAGTTAGAAAAATACCTTCTTAATCCCTCTAAAAGAAACATGTTTAGCTTTTTAGGATAAATCCACCCTTCTGAAGGTAGCCATATTGCAGGTTTAGGTAGAAGAGAGCAGTTTCTGTTTTACTTGCAAAAAGAGGCACATCCAGTCGTTTGACTGGACACACCTGTGCAATCTTTGCTCTCCCAGGTCACACATTACAGCTTGCCTGGGTTTCATTAATTGTCTTGTCAGCTAGGACCAAACAGCTGGGGAAAAGTCAACCAATAATAAATCAAACATGGTACAACAAAGTGTGGTGTAACTTTTAGTGTTGGACCAGGACCTGGGTGGGAGACCTGGGTTCTAATCCCCACTCAACCATGAAGCTCCCTACATATCCAGATGAGTCAGTGGTAGTTGCAGTAGTATACTGAGAATCTCACAGCTTCAAAATACAAATTAAAACACAAAATGCATAATAAAAACATGAACAAAATAATCCCATAACCATTGCTCCTCCCACAAACAAATTTTAAAGGATATTGAATGTTAATCAGCCAAAAGCACTCTCTCAACATAGTCTACTTCACAGGGTTGTTGTGAAAATGAGTGTGGAGGAAACCTTTATAACACCCCAAACTCCACTAACACGAATACTAATACTAATACTAATAATAATAATAATAATAATAATGCTTGATGGGCAAGAAAAGAACTTTGATGGCTGACACAGAAATTAAATGGATGTAAGGTTTTGTTTGTGTTTAGAATAGATTTTAGAAAACTTATTGATTAGAATATTTGTGTGAGATAGTATGGGAAAAATATGAAATAACAGTTACAATCTTGCTTAAAATGTATATAGGAAGTGCAGTGCAAGCGATGGAAGTCAGTCAATGAAATTTTATTATTGAGATATTTGTAGAATAAATTTGGAATAAATTCTTCCAACTTTTTGTCTTCTTCTCTTTATTTTTTCTTTTTCTTTCTTCTTTTCTTCCTTTTTTCTCTTTTATATATATATGTGTGCTTATCTGAAATATATATGTATGTATTTCAATATTTTGCTTATATTTTGTAATAATTATGTTAAATAAATTAAATAAATGTCCAAAAAAAGAGAAGAAATTAAATGGATTAAAGCCTATTGAAATGCAGTTCAGAATCAGAGGCATTTGATTAGAAAACGTTAAGTTATATAAGAACATAAGAACAGCCTGCTGGATAAGTTCAATGGCCTATCTAGATCAGCATCCTGTTCTCACAGTGGCCAACTGGGAAACCCACAAACAGAACACAAGAGCACCTTCCCCTTCTGTGGTTTCCAGCAACTGATATTCAGAAACATTGCTGCGTCCAACTGTGGAGGAAGAGCAATAAGCATCATGCCTAGTGGTCACTGATAGCCCTCTCCTCTATGAGTTCTCCGCCTTGACAGCAGGGATGGGGAACGTGTGGCCCTCCAGATGTTGCTGGACTTCAACTCCCAGCAGGCATAGGCAACATAGCGCATGGTCAAGGATGATGGGAGTTGGAGTCCAACAACCCTTGGAGAGCCACAGGTTGGCCACCCCTGGGCTGCAGAAGGGAGCTGGGCTTGCTGAGATGCTTGCAGGTAAACATACAGAGAGGGTGGGGTTCCGTGCATATTTCTGCACCAGCACTATCAGCTGTGCTATGTAGGACAGCGATAATCGAGCTTCCATGCTGTGTGTCCAAATGGATTTTTGCATGGCTGCCAAGTCTAGTCACAAGCTGGGAATTCTAGGAAAAAAGCAGCAGCTTGCTTCATCCTTCATTCTGCAGGCGCTGCCAATTACACACAGACAAAGAGAGATTTTGTTTCTTGTGGGTTTTTAATATATATATATATATATATACACATACACACACACACACACACACACATATATATATGTGTGTGTGTGTGTGTGTCAACCTCATGATTTCAAAAGTCCCAAGAACTGCATTCCTGAGTATCTGGACACCCTGGGTTTTACGTATGTGTTCAAATCATCAGGCACACCCTACAGAAAACTTGTAGCATCCCCCTTTGTTTTTGTTTTTTTAACAAGCTGTTCCTTCAAGCTCCGTTTTGTATGCACCTTTCACAATGAAAGAAAAGCTCGTGATCCTCTCTGGGCCACTGCAAACTACAGGTGCGCACAGGAGGAAGGTGGCATCCTGATTTTAATCAGGGTCATGGCGAGGGGCAAATGTTTAAAGGCCCCACTCCCTCACGCTCTGCTCCCAATCCAGACTGAGCCCAACCCTACCAGCTAGTTTGTGAATGAATGAAAAATCAACGACACATAACCAAGCCTATGTGTAAACGTTACAAATGTCACATCTAGACAGGTCTTCAGTCACTGTGCTAAGCATCTCGTCTTTAGGAGTGTTATTGGATCATTTGCAGTGTTTCCCAAACTTGTGTCTCCAGCTGTTTTTGGACTACAACTCCCATCATCCTTAGCTAGCAGGACCATTGGTCAGAGATTATGGGAATGCGGGTGGTGCTGTGGGTTAAACCACAGAGCCTAGGACTTGCTGATCAGAAGGTCGGCAGTTCAAATCCCCGCGACGGGGTGAGCTCTCGTTGCTCAGTCCCTGCTCCTGCCAACCTAGCAGTTCGAAAGCACGTCAAAGTGCAAGTAGATGAATAGGTACCGCTCCGGCGGGAAGGTAAACGGCGTTTCCGTGCGCTGCTCTGGTTCACCAGAAGCGGCTTAGTCATGCTGGCCACATAACCCGGAAGCTGTACACCGGCTCCCTTGGCCAATAAAGCGAGATGAGCGTCACAACCCCAGAGTCGGCCACGAATGGACCTAATGGTCAGGGGTCCCTTTACCTTTACCTTTTTATGGGAACTGTAGTCCAGAAGGAGTTGGAGACAGAAGTTTGGGAAACACTGATTTGATCTTGTGTGAGTACCTTTGGCCCTCCAGATGTTGCTGAACTACTCTTTCCATCATACCTGCTGGGACTGATCAGATCTGCAGTTCAGCAACATCTGGAAGGCCAAAGGTTCCTCACACTTGATTTTCTGGCTCTTAATGTAGAGGAAAGACAGTGGGAGTGCCTGTCCTTTGAGGAAGTTATTTACCCATTGCAGCTCTTGTTGAGTTGCAGTGATAAATCCAGAGCTGTGACGGGAAACCTCCTCTGAAGATGAGCAAGTTCAGCTGTGTGCCTCTGCACTGTAGGACCAAATGAATGATCTAACTGCACACAGCAGAAATCATCACATACACCCTGCCACCCAGGAGAGGTTCATTGGAAGGAAGGCTGGAGCAGTCAAGCATGTAGACAGGCAGTGGGGCGGCTTCCCCAGAGAATGGGAGCCTTTAATTATTTAATTAAGCACTTTATTTGTGGCCTGGAGTTGACAGACTCAGCAATGTTCTGCCGAAATCCGAGGCACCAGATGCTAATTTCTACTCCCCTCCCCTCCACCTCTTGCCACACAACACATCCTGTTTCTTCTTCCCCTAGCAACAGGCACCATCCCCAGCCCCCCTCCCTGAAAACCCTATACAGTGGTACCTTGGGTTAAGTACTTAACTTGTTCCGGAGATCTGTACTTAACCTGAAACTGTTCTTAACCTAAAGCACCACTTTAGCTAATGGGGCCTCCTGCTGCCGCCGCGCTGCCGGGGAACAATTTCTGTTCTCATCCTGAAGCAAAGTTCTTAACCTGAAGCATTATTTCTGGGTTAGCGGAGTCTGTAACCTGAAGCGTATGTAACCTGAAGCGTATGTAACCCAAGGTACCACTGTATAGTTCTGCCCTCAAAGCACTTCAGTGAGCATGCTCAGTTGTGACAGAACACTCTGTTTTGGGATGGAAAACTAGAAAGGGCCAGGTCTCACCCTGGACTGTGTTTGTTTGGTTCCAGACTCCATCTGTTTGTCTGTCCTTCTGGCATCCTTCTGGTGCAGGGGGAGCAGGGTGCCCCCTCCCTAAATATTTTATTCAAGTTGGCACCACTGCCATGTATGTTTACTTGGAAGTGTGATTGTGTGCAGCAGGGCTTACTCCCATTTAATGTGTGTATATATGTAGGATTGCAGCCTTAAGGAATTTTAATTGTAGGAGGACCAGATTGCATTTGGGATTAGGGGAGGAAGGAACACAATGTATATATGGAGATACTGTATACTGAATCAGACCCATGAACCACTGAGATCACTACTATACATCCGGACTGGTTGAAGCTCTCTAGGGCAAAGGTGGGCAACCTTTTTTGGCTCCCGCGGGTCAACTTTGACAGGTGAGCGGGAAATCCCACCTGACAATCACATGGTGTCATTATGACATCTGGGTTTTCCTAAGTGTCTGACCATCACCTGGCTGTCGGGTGCTTGGTAACCACAGCATGAGGGGTGTTGTCAGCCTCATGCTTAGTACTTACTCTGGGAAGAGTCTAGGGACCAAAACATGGGCAGGATTTAAAAAAAACTCTCGCAATGTAGTGAGCACTATGGTAAAAATTGAGTTTTAAGAGAATATTTTACAATGCTGTTGGAAAAGAATATCTTGGGAAACCATGGAGGGAAGTCCTGGGATTCAGGGAATCCTATGTGTAGAACAGGGGTCAGCAAACTTTTTCAGCAGGGGACTGGTCCACTGTCCCTCAGACCTTGTGGGGGGCCAGACTATATTTTGAAGGGGGGAAATGAACAAATTCCTATGCCCCACAAATAACCCAGAGATGCATTTTAAATAAAAGGACACATTCTGCTCATGTAAAAACACGCTGATTCCTGGACCGTCCGTGGGCTGGATTTAGATGGCGATTGGGCCGGATCCAGCCCCCGGGCCTTAGTTTGCCTACCCATGGTGTAGAATGTCTAAGATTTATGTGTGATAATTGTTAAAAGCCCACACACACACCAAACATTAGGACACCAGATTGGGGAGAGGTGTTTTAACTAGGGGTGGCAAAGCATGCTCCCAAAAGGGGGAAAAAAGTCAATGCATCCAGAACATACCCATTTATTGACAGGAAGGAAATGCTCCAACAGCAACACGAAATATAACCTCCAATCTTACAAAACCATAAACAAAATGTCTTAAAAAAGCAATATAAAACGATCCCTATGAAACGTATGTACACTTAGTTCAACGGTCTTTTGAGAGTTTAGACGCGACCAGCTTCCTGGAATTTCTTCAGCAGGGGTTCGTCTGCGCGGAGGGCAAAGGTCAGGGTGCATTTCTGATAGTACTGGGAGTCGTGCTCCAGGTGGTCGATCACATCCGAGAGGAGGTGGGCTCGCTCCACGGTGCATCCAGGAGCGTCGTAGCCGAGGGCGGTGAAATGCACATGGAGGTGGAAGTAGGAGGGCTGGTAGTGCAGGTAAACTCGCAGCTGAGCCCCACCAATGCCAAAGCGCTTCACTATGGCTTCCTGGAGGGAGGGGAAAAAAACGCTTGAAACCAGAAAGAGCCAACCTTTTCTGCAACCGCACCACAAATCATGCCAATATTCGTCTGCATTTCATACACCAGTCCAAATACTTTCGAAAGTGGCCATTACACCAGCACAAAGCAGAAGAGTAAAAAGTGGCCTCAGTAAAGACTCTGGCCCCAGGAAACCCGTTGAGCTAAAAGTCCAGGGCAAATGAAAGCAGACTCAGCTTGGCGCTTAAAGGTAAAGGTAAAGGAACCCCTGACCATTAGGTCCAATCATGACCGACTCTGGGGTTGCGGTGCTCATCTCACTTTATTGGCCGAGGGAGCCGGCGTACAGCTTCCGGGGCATGTGGCCAGCATGACTAATCCGCTTCTGGCGAACCAGAGCAGCACACGGAAACTCCGTTTACCTTCCCACCGGAGCGGTACCTATTTATCTACTTGCACTCTGACGTGCTTTCAAACTGCTAGGTTAGCAGGAGCAGGGACCGAGCAACGGGCGCTCACCCCATCAATGGGAATTGAACTGCCGACCTTCTGATCGGCAAGTCCTAGGCTCTGTGGTTTAACCCACAGCGCCACCTGTGTCCCAGCTTGGCAGTTAGAAGACATCTAACTTCGGCCTCTGGCCACACCCATCACAGGTGTATGGCCTGCAGAAGCTTGCCCAGAAGGGATTGTGGTCCTTGTACTGAAATGTTTTCCACACCTGGTGCATCACTTTGGCAGGAACAAGAGACAGAGCCCTTTTGGTGGTGGCCCCAGATGTAGGGAATGCTCTTCTTAGGAAGGCAACCAGATGTTGGGGGGAACACTCCCAGACATTGCCAGACTCCAACTCCCACAATCCCTCACCATGGGCCACACTGGCTGGGGCTGTGGGAGAGCCACAGGTCCCTTTTCCTTGATCTAGATCCTTTCCCCATACCTGGTATTGTATGTGCAGGTTGCATTTTATGTGTGCGGAAGTTTCACAAACACAAACAAACTCACTCATTGTCTCCCTGATACTCAGTAGCCATACGAAGCAGAAAACCCTCGCAACAGACGCGTCACGTGGGGCTCCTTCTGTTCTGCTCATCTGTTTTAATTCTTATTTCCCTTTGGCTACCTCAATAACAAGGCCCACTGGGTTGAGAGCGTGGTGGGTGGAAAAGATGAATTGCTGGCATCTTTCCCTAAACAGGGACCTTGCTTGGCTTTTATTGCGTTCCATTCCAACTTTTATCACACTGGAGGGTTTGGCGAGTTACAGGCTCCCATTACCGGAAAGTGTAATCAAAGCTATAAACAGAGGCACTGAACTTGTCAGATCCGCTTCAGAAACACCAGGGCTCTTATTTTGCTTGAGAATGCAGCGAGCCTTGGCCCAGTCTCAGACTTCATCTCCTGGGAACTGTGTTGCAATTCTAGTCCGAATTCTTCCAGGGGGTAAAGATGGGGGTGGGAGGAGAATAACTATCCACATTGGTTTTACTTCCCTGACCCTAACTATGCATTTTACTTGGAAGTAAATCCTACTGAATTCAAGAAGGAAATCGATTCACACCACTTGACCCCACCCCCAAAAAAGGTTAGAGGCGGCACAATGGGGCAGGGAACACAAATAGCTCAGTGCACAGCAAAGGCCATCAAGCAAAAACCATTTTTGTCTGCCTCCAAGCGTAGGCAGCGTATGTCAGCTGACCCCTACGAAAACTCAATTTGAAGCTTAGTTACCCCCTTGGAAAAGATCAGGAAAAAGAGGGAGGGAAAGTGAGAGAAAAGCAGCGCATTCCAAAATAAACACTCCATGGACGATCTCATTGGTTCTGGGAGGGGCAGACTCTGTTCCAGCTGAGGATCCCAATTCCAGGTTCTTCCCCCAGAATGAGCCAAAGAGGAACTGCGTCTTTTTCGCTCTACAGCCAGATAACCCTGACACCATCTTCATAATAATAATAATAATAATAATAATTTATACCCCGCCCATCTGGCTGGGTTTCCCCAGGCACTCTGGGCAGCTCCAAATAGAATATTTTAAAAAAAACAGCATTAGACATTAATAACTTCCCTAAACAGGGCTGCCTTCAGATGGCTTCTAAAAGTCAGATAATTGTTTATTTCTTTGACATCTGATGGGAGGGCGTTCCACAGGGTGGGCACCACTGCCAAGAAGGCCCTCTGCCTGGTTCCCTGTAACCTCACTTCTTGCAATGAGGGAACTACCAGAAGGCCCTTGGCGCTGGATCTCAATGTCCAGGCTGAACGATGGGGGTGGAGACGCTCCTTCATGTAGCGTTCTGTAAAGTAAAAACCTTTTTTCTTTTTCTTTTTTTCTTTTTGAGGGGTTTGTGTGTCATGAAACCATCACTCTGTGAGAAAACCTATATATGTAAAGGATGTATAAATAAAACCTTGGCTTTACAGTGAGATGATTGGAACAGACATATAAAGGAGGCAGTTTTCTGCACACAGGGATCACTAGAAATAGCCTAAGGGGGTGGGGCGGGGGGGGGCAAAGGTGCTGTCAAACTGGCCAACAGAGCAGAAAAATAAATACAGTAATGGCGTGACTTAAGGCTACAACCCTCTGCTTACTTGCAGCCAATAACTCCCACTTTTACATGTAAATTAATTTGTTTGGCACATACCCTTTATGCCCCATAGATTAATTTATGTGTAAAAGTGGAAAGGAGTGGCTGAAAGTCTCCAGCACACAAAGGACTGTGGGGAAGGAAGGAAGGAGGCAGAGAGGAGTTTGCACCTCTGCTACTTAGCTAGGTACATCTCTGGAAGGAAGCCTTCCTTTTATGTAAAGAACTCTCCTATGTACAAAGCCTCTCCTAGCATGACAGTCTAGGGTAACTGCTATCATGAAAGATAATCCCTTGAATGGGACATCAGTTCTCTGATTTGCCTTGGAGATTTTCCTCTACGACAACAACCTACAGGAAACTGATCATGTTGCTCTATTTCTGGGATGCAGAACCTGCCCTGTCGACGTTTCAACTTTGCATAGAAATGTTGTAAAGTAGAGCTCCTGCATCTCTTAGCATTTTGGTCCCACGCTCCACCCCAGCGAGAAGTCTTGTTCAGATGGAACTCTGCTCATATCCTGAGACTATGTGTGCTTTTTGGCTTCGCCCTGAACAATGATAGTTTTAAAAAAATAAATCCTCAAGAAATCAGGATAGCTCAAGCTAAGTATTTGTGAGAGGAGAGTATTTTCCTCTCTCTGCCAATATGCATAATGGAGTGTCCCCAGAATTAGCCCCCAGAACGTTTGCCACATCTCATGTAAGTAAGTACGTCCATGCCCTTGTTCACATATTAATTAACTCTAGGAAAGTTATAATCTAGCAGGCACTTTCCCCAGAAATTGAATTAAGCCTGGGGCACCTCAAGTTAGCTGGCTGGGAGCTCAGATTGTTCCGGGGACTCTTGTGACCGAGCTACAACCGTACGGTGGGAAAGTTTCATTGATACGGCTGTAACAACTCTGTGCTTGATTTAACACAGTTTTCGTTTGCACTCAACAAGATCACCTTCTATGTCAGACCCCAAACCCATCAGGAAGTCGCTTTCCTATAACCCACTGTGTCCAGCCTTTCCCCACTGAGGCTCTTTCAAGCTCCACATCTCTGTCCAATTTAGCTTTGCAGAACACTCAAGAGGCTGCTCTACGCTACTCTGTTCCAAGATTCTCTGACCCTGTGGATTACTGCCAGAGGTCTGTCTTCAGATTTAGTTGGATCCCTACCCTTGCCTCCTCTCCTGGGTCTCTCAGTGATGTTTGTTGTTTCTCTGGAGCCAGTGAGGACCCTTGGGGGAAGCACAAACCAACATTGTCCCACAAAGAAACTTTTTTCTATGCTGAAACTACGTAAGCGAAGTTCCAAGGCATCCAGAGTGGATCTGGATGTGGCTAGGAGAAGCAAAGATGCTGGCATGAACTTGTTGGATTTCATGGCAGGAAGCAGAAACAGACCGACCTGGCTCTGTTTAAACTCCACTATCACCCAAATCAACAATTTAGCCATTGTTAGGACCCAGTCATAGGTGATGGTTAAAAAATGTGAAAATGGAATAAAGGCTATTTTTGGTTGCACTGGTTCCAAGTTGCTACCTGCTGTTTATACAAAGGCAGTCCCCTCCCACCCTGGATAGAATATTTAAAAGACAAGTGAAAAGCTCATACAATTTTCAGCTGTATGGCTCTACTATATATAACTGGCTGAACAGGAAGCTAAGCAGGAAGAAGGAATTAGAGAGGTTTTCCCACTTGAACACAGGACAAGAAGGGGATGGATACATGTTAAAGCTTCCATTTTTGTTCACACAGATCTCTTCAAAGTATTTTAGAAACAAGTCTACAGATGCAACCTAGGGAAGGTAGACATTGAAATTAGTTTGGTTGCAAGTGGAAAAAACTTATCTTATTCCGTGTTCCTGTTTAGCTACGTGCCTGAATCCCTGGGATTTCATTGGTACTTTGGAGCGCCTTGTGGTCAGGTTCTGGAGGAGGAAGCAGGTCTCAATCAGGGTCTCCAGTAAACCATCTTCAGCTCCTTGCCTCCTGCACCACCAGTGCCGTAGCCCCTCAGCGGACCCTTCTGTTCCAGCCTGAGCACTGCCAGCTGACCTCCCAGGCCAAGGGGGACACATACTTGTGGCTGATTGTTTCAGAAGAGCACAATGCCCCTACCAACCCTTGTTGAACATCTTCTGTATTCATGGAAATAACCAGAAGACCTTATCATTGATATGCTGCTAAAATGCACCATTAGCTAGGAAAAACCTCTGGTTTCTGAAGCAATTAAGTGATGCACGTGGCATTTCGAAAGCACAGATGAAAGCTGGGTGAAAAAGAGGGCGGGTCTCCTGCAGCTTTAACATTTGTGTGCAAGAGAGAATTAAAATTAAAGGGGCAGGAGCTCTGTCCTGCTTTTCACCTGCCCACCCTACACATTAGGTGGGCAGAGAAGGGATAGTTTTTGCAAAGCTGATCTACGCAGCTCAATTCTATACCCATGTTAATGTGCACAGGACTGCGGTCTCTCCCAGCCTTTAAGCCAATTCCTCCAGAATTTCCATGTGGGTGCCAGCTGTTCGGCACAGTGCCACTCAATTCTGAAGAGTTCTGCACAACATCTGGCCCCAGAGAGACACATTTCATTTTGTCAGTTTTGTCTGGCAGCAGGCAATTCATCACTAGGGAGAAATAATTGTCCCCAGAAGACTAAGAAGTGGTGGCAGAGGGAAAGGAAATGGGGAGGCAGAAGAGGGGGGAGGGCGGACCATAGGCAGGAGAAGCGGTAGATCCATACCATGGTGTAGAAACTGCTGGGTCTGAAATATTCAAAATAAATTGTGAAGAGTAAGCATGAATTCTTCTGGATTGCCAGCTGAGATGCTGACATGGGCAAATGCCTCACAAAATTCACAGGAAATGAGTAAGCAGCTAAAGAGGAACAGAGGGCCTTTCAGATGCCACCCCCCAACCCCCAAATTTCCTCTTGCTTCTGGTGCCAGTAAAGTTGATATGTGTATCACACATGTATGCTGGGGGATGGGTATCAGCTATAATCCTTTTCACAACTTTGGGCGCCTCAAATGCGGGTGGAGGTAAGATAGGCTTTCTAGCCCCAAAGAGGGAGGAAAAAAATTTCAAAAGCAAAACCTTAAAGAAAAGTTCAAGGTTAGCACTGTTGTGAAGGGTGGAGAGAAGATATAAGGAAGAAAGCTGTGCTGTACCAAGTCAGGTTTTATTGGTCCATCTAAGCTCAATGCTGTCTACACAAACACGAAGCGGCTCTCCAGAGTATCAGGCAAAGGCCTCTCCCATCCTTATCCAGAGATTCAATCTTGGATCTCCTGCATTCAAAGAAAGTGCTCTACCATGGAGCTGGACCCTTCCCCAACTAGCATGCAGGTATTCGCTACCTGTGTGTTTGTGATTACTTACGTTGCGTGCAATTAGATCATTCATTTGGTCCTACAATGGAGAGACACAACACCACCTGCTCATCTTCAGAGGAGATTTCCCGTCGTGGCTCTGGATTCATAATTGCAAACTACCTAGGGCTGCAATTGGGAACCTCCTCTGAAGGCAGACAGGCACTCCTGCTGTTCATCTCTGCATTTGGAGCCAATCAGGTAGGGGGGAACTTTGGTCCTCCGAATATTACTGAACTACAACTCCCACCACTCATGGCCATTGGGTCTACTTGCTGGGGCTGATGGGAGTTGTAGTCCAGCAACATCTGGCAGGGCAATGGTTCTCCACACCTGATCTACATGAATTCTTCTTCTTCTTGAATATCCTCGTGTGCTCAAGCAGTACAGTGGTGACTTACACGGCCTTTAAAAGTAGCATAATAAAAACATTTTTTCAAGCTGTAGTGGGGGTCCAGTATCATACTAATGATGTGTGGAAAGCAGGACTTGGTCACCACGACACTATCATCTTAACTGCCACCAAGGTGGCCAGCTTCAGCTGCAGCTTTCTGTTTAACAGCAATTTGATCTACAGCCATGAGCTCCATGCCACAAAATATTGTTTCTTCCTGTTTTTTTATTATTATTTCTACATCAGACCACTGTTAAATGCATAGTAGTAGGCTAGGGTTCCCCCTCTTTCATCTCCTTCATCAGTTGGCAACTCTATGATCCATTAATTTGGGGGAGCAGGGATTGCAGTTCCCCACAATGAAAGAGAGCTAGTAATGGGGGGGGGGGACACACACGCTGCGACTAAAATGTGACCTTGAGGAACAGCACCTGGATTGCCACAACTGCCTGCTTATTTTGTGCAAAGGTGTGTGAGAGAAAGCAAGCAGATAGTCAGCAATGAACAAGGAAGCTGGCGTGAGCTCCGCTAATACAGAATCAGGAGGGGGGGGGAATCAATTAAAAAGAGATGAGGAGGCTCACCTTCCCTTCTCGTGAGATGTTCTTCAGCAAAGGCAGGTGCTCAGCAGTAAGATCCCTGAGGGACTTGATTCCCCGGCAGTGGCAGATAGCAATTAAGTATAAATCATCTACCTGTAGAGACAGAATAGACGGCAGAGCTTAGATATGCTGAGAAAAGATTATTAACTTCTGCCAAAGCAAATCATGAATTCCAGGCACCCAAATAAAGATGCAAGGCAGAGGCCACCTACCTTTTCGGACCCACAAACACATTTACAAACCAGAGCACGTTTATTGGGAACCGCACAGCAACCAAGCACACACTTTCACCTAGAAGTAGCCAATATGGTGCCTTCCAGATGTTGTGGAATACAACTCCCACCAGCCTCAGCCAGTATGGCCTACAGCTGTGCATGATGGGAGTTGAAGTCCAAAGCATCTGGACAGCTACCTCTGCCGTAACCTATTCTATTGGCTACAAGAGAATGCCTCCTTCAAGCCTACCCCAGAAAACACTCTGGGTGCCAAGGAAGGCCTCGGTGGCAGGGAAGGCCCAGCTGACCGTACCCCTTGGAAGGCTCAGCATTAGTAAGAAAGGGTCCTTTGGCAGCACGTGCATGTGCCCCTTCACCTGAATGAGATAAAGACACCCTAAAGGCAGGGTCAATGACAGCTAAGACAGCAGCTCCCAATGGGTGGTGGTTGGCTGTTGAATGCATGCATAAGTGTCTGCATGTAGACATGCATTAAACACTCACAGCAGCAATAATAGAAACTACCTTCTTAGGAAGACAGACTAGTTTTCTGGACACATGGGGTAGTATCAAATGTTAGTCATACGAAGACGCACTTAACGGACATGACTAATTTAGGTCCATGAATTTTAATGGGTCTATTTTGAATAGAACTTAAGCAGAACCCACTAACTAACCCAGCAGGCTAGCAGAAGCCGGCCCAGGGGCTCCTGCTAGTGCAATGGGGCTTTTCCTGCTCTCCCCCAAATCTGCTCCAAAGGGTCAGGAGAACCAGCAGAACAGTGGATGGGGGAAGAAGGAAAGGAGGATTGTTCTGTCTGGCAAGCAGAAATAAAAGAAGTGCCATGCTGAATTCCTACTATTATGTTTTTTTTATGGATGAGCACTTACCGTATTTTTCGCTCTATAACACGCACCAGACCATAACACGCACATAGTTTTTAAAGGAGGAAAACAAGAAAAAAATATTCTAAACGAAATAGTGGATATATGATTTTTGTGGTTCATGCTGTGGCCACAGACATGTGATCTGACAGTGAGTTTGGAGTAGCCCAATGCAAAAATCCTGAGGATCCATGTGGATCCATGCTTTGTAACCACGGAGGAGGGAAGGAAGGGGAACCATGGATCCTCTGCTCACGACTGCAACAGATCCCCCCCGCCACCCGCAGGGATTCGCTCCATAACACGCAGACATTTCCCCTTACTTTCTAGGAGGAAAAAAGTGAGTGTTATGGTGCAAAAAATACGGTAATTCTGTAATACCATAGCAGTTTTACCATAGGATCTGCTGTTTGCGCTAAACAGGCCTTGGCAGATTGCGGAGGGGTCCCTTGGTGGCATTTGCAATAAAAGTCGGAGAGGCATCTTTGGGGTTGTGTGAGTTGCGGCAGGTGGCACGAGCGAACATCCCTTTTCCTGGGTAACGCTGCCTTCCTGGATGATAAAGGCAGAGCTTGTTCCCCAGGTATTTTCCAGCAAGATCTCCAACACTCTGAGAGAGCAAATGCGGAAAGTGAAACATCTGATATCTTCCGAGATTGCATTACCGATACTCTGGGATGGGCTCCAATCACTAGGGCGTTCTAAATAACTCTTCTCAATAATGAATGGATCGTTTGACAATGTCAACTTTGTCAGAAACGTTGCTTAAGAGCATATTTTGGCTAGACTTCCAGCGTTTCCCTGAATACGTTCAGGAATGAATGTTAAAACATCTGGATATAAAAGTTGTTTAACTCCCAAACGAATGCTGCACATCACCATGGCCCACTCAAGGTGCACAGAAGTTGCTACAAGAAAACGAAAAGCCACCTGGGAAGAAAGCCACCTGGGAACTATTCGGCAATGCAGAGGCAGAGGAGCACGACTGGAAAGTTAAACCATAGAAATTGGATGTATACATAACACAGGTATAGAAATCGAACACTAAAGCACTTGATGTGCAGCCAAGTAGGCATAGAAGCTCTACGTACAATGGCCACACTCTGAATGTTAATCTATATAATTCGCAGTGGGTTTTGAGCAAGGGCAGATTAAGACTTTTAGAAAAGGCGGAGGAAGGACGAGACACATAGATATAACAAGGGCAAAGAGAACCATCCAGTTTCCTGGCTCACACACCAAAAATCTATTTTTGGATATTCCCAGGGAAAGAGCCGTCCAAATGATTCAATGGAAAAATCCAAGTTTTTAATGTAACTGAGATAGTATCCCTCTCTCTCTCTCTCTCAAAGCTCAAAATGGAGCATAGATATATTTCCAAAATGGCACCATGAGGATTGTGCATGCTCAGTAGGCACAGAATGCTGATGACTGTTGGAAACGGTGGGAGGAAAACAGGGACAGGGGCTGCCAGGGAAAACAGAATGGAGCAGCTTGAACCAGGAACAGAAGTACAGTGGTACCTCGGGTTAAGTACATAATTCGTTCCGGAGGTCCGTTCTTAACCTGAAACTGTTCTTAACCTAAAGCACCACTTTAGCTAATGGGGCCTGCTGCTGCTGCTGTGCCGCCAGAGCACAATTTCTGTTCCCATCCTGAAGCAAAGCTCTTAACCTGAGGTACTATTTCTGGGTTAGCGGAGTCTGTAACCTGAAGTGTATGTAACCCGAGGTACCACTGTATATGACAGGGTAACATTTTGTTGTTGTTGTTAAGCACATCAACTACCTAAAATTTTCTTAGTGCTATAGAGATATTAAAATATATATGTGCAGTGCTCCTTCAATCCTTGCTTGCTGTTCACAATCTAACGAACACGATGCAAAAGGAAAAAAAGGCATGGGGAAGGAAGAGGAAAAGAAGCACCGAAGTCTCTGCTCCTTCACTGAAGGTTGGATGGGAACAGGTTACCCTCCCTCTGAGCACAATACTTTTCCTGGGGGGCAGGAGGTGGAGTAATGGCTGCAGATCACATAATGTGCAATGCTAAAGGCCTCATGAAGCTTGAGGAGGTTAGGAGCTAACTGTGAAAACTACCCGAGGGGTGTGTGCTATTCACACAAAAAACCCAAAAAACCAAAAACCATGTGTAGTCCAAACTTCAAGTGCTGAAGTCTTCTAGCACTGAAATAAGATTTCTACATCTGAGGCCATCAACGTGATCCAGCAGAAAGTGTGCAGGATCTGGGAACTCTTCTTTCAAATGTTGGTCTCCCCAGGATTTCAAGAGTCGGCCCTGGGCATAGGCACTGTCCCCAGTCCCCCCACTCTGATCCCCCACTGTCCTCAGTCCCATCCCCACCCCAAATTTCTGTAGTTGTAAGATCATGACACCCCACCTATAACAAATGGGATAACAAAATCCTGTTAACTGGTCTGAGCCCAAGAGATAAGGGGGGTTATTTATACCTGTAAGCCACCCAGAGAGGCTGAAGAAACTCAGCCAGATCAGCAGGGTATAAATAATAAAATTATCATCATCATGATTATTATTAAACTAAAGTAAATAACTATTTTTAAAACCACCCAAATGCAATTGCTCTTTTGGTTATTTCTTAAAAAAACAAATCAGACACAAACGAGGAATGCGGTCTCTATGGAAAGTGTTAGAAACATACATGAAAGAGAAGTGGAACTTCCAGCTGTTGCTCAAGCACTTGAATTCTTAGAAGTGCTTGCAACTAAAAATACCTCTCACCCTTTCAAGTCTGGAACTGGCAACAATCCAAGGTGAGATTTGGAGCTCTGACTGCATGCTGCTCTACACTGGACTCCGGGTAACAATTAGTCATGCTGAGAGAGCAACGAACCAGCAGCTAAGTCTGAGGAGTGTGAGAGATGACCCTTTGCAGAGTTCAGATTGGTCAAGTTCCAGCTAGAATAAAATAATATATTGGGCCCAGAATGAGTCCACAAAGAGGGGCAGTTTACAGCCACTGCAAATGCTGTTTATTTCACCCTGGTAGGTCCTCAACAAGCCTTCAAAAAGCCTTACAGAGCAATCCAATTCCCACCTTGCACCTTGGTCCTCCCTTCAGCTCTCCGGGCTGAGCTGGCCTCCCACTGGCTGCCACAGTGGCTGCGGCCACCATGAATGACGAGGCTGTGGCTGTGGTTCCTTCCACCACTCCACAAAACCTTGCCGGTAGAAGTTCTGATTATGCCCTGAATCTGGTACGCTCTCCCCTTCTCCCTTCCCCACTGAATGGCGGTTACCTTGTTCTCTTCCTAGTAGGAAGCAAATCACAATATACTGTTTTGCCTGACCAGTCATTTTGCCTGGTTTGAGAAAGTGGAGCCCACCATTTCAAACTAACTTATGATGGTTCGCATGCACTCTACAAACCAGGTTTGGAAACCACAATCAAACCTTGGTTTCCAAGGGAAGCACAAACCACAGCTCACTGGCAGATATGACACAAAACATTACTATTTGCCTCAAGCTAAGTGTAAGCCAGGCACAGGGAAGGGGCACCTAGGAGATGCTGCGATCCACGGGCCCTACTGGGAAAAGGCCAAAATGGAAGAGCCAGTTAAAAGCAAGATAGCTTAAAGTACAGAAACTTCAGCTATTTATTGAGTTTAGGTTCTTTGTACAGATCCAATCTCACAGTCCATTCCCTGGGCAAAACAGACTCCATTTCCCTCTGTAGATTCCAGGAATTCAGTCTGGCCCCAGTAAGATGGACAGTTCTGTGAATAGAACCACCCCAGCTTGTGAGATCTGTGGTACTCCAATGGTCTATTTCCCAGAGCTATACTACTTAGGGACCAATTGGTTCAGTGGGTCTCTTGCTAGTTCCTCCTTGGGAGATTCTAGGGTCACACCTAGTGACCCTATCCAGGTTTTTCTCTTAAAAAAGCTGGGGTGAAGGGGGAAATTCTTATCAGAGGCCCCCAAACCTCCTTGCAGCTTCAGTGGTGTCAAGAAATGACACCCTCAGGGCTCTGCTCCTCATCCCTCCTCCAGCACCTGAAAACAGCTACCTCTGGGCTATTTAAATCCAAGGGCTTTTCATCAGTCCAAGGTGAAAGCTGCTGTTCCCTGTCCCTCCCATTTCTTGACTGGGCTGCTGCTCACTCCTACAAAGGTGGATTGGGGACTTCTTAAATGGGCAGTCATGGTTGATGCCTGTCTGCCTGAGATGATCTCCTATGATGGTCTACTAGGAAAGAAGAGAGGGGATGTGTGTGCATGAGGGAATGTGGGGATGAGAGGAAGAGAGTGAACAAGCTCAAAGCTCCTTGAAGGCTCATCCTTGTAGTCTGAACCAGCAATGCATGAGCAATGGCTGCTGAAATCCAGATCAGTAGCAGAAATGGATTTTCAGTGTTTCATGGTGGGGCTTTGGCCTCCTCCTACATCATTGTCTCATTAGATTTGTGCATTGCCTACACCAGCCCCTCTAGTGAAAGGTAGCAAGCCCTGTGGCCACATTACAACCATCAAAAATTAGGAGATGTTAGCTCCTACCTTAAAAACTGTGTCAGTTTTTAAAACTAATAAAACTGCTAAATATTACTAAAAAGATCCAATAAATATTACTAAATATTACTAAAAAGATCTTTTTCTTAGCACGAAGTACACACATCCCCAAGCACAAGCTGTTCCTTACTCTGGGCAGAGTTCAGTAAGTACTCCAGCTGAATCTCCGCCACACAACCTTCCTATTTTAGCTTCAGGGTCTGCTGTTGGCCCAAGCCCACACACTAATGGCATGGCTTGGACATTGGACCATGGGCCGCCTGCATCCTGCCAGGGCAGAACTGGCCACTTTGGTTGCCCTTCAGGCCCCTGGATGGAATAAATCTCTTTTTTCTGTAGTACAACTATTAATTTGATTGACATGGACTAATCCCCTGGGATCCCACCTCAACACACGGGCTGGATGATACGTCTCCTAATTCCACCCGGCAACATCTGTTGCTTTGTTTAGCAAGCAGCTTCCGTGAAAACAGCTTGTAGAGATCACTTGACAGTTCAAATAACATCAGCTCCAAGGTTGCTCTTCTTTTATTGAGGTCACAGGTCCTCTGAGGAATTTCAGATTGTCAAGGTGCACCCCCCCTTATTGCTGTCCTCCAATAATTAAAGGCCTGCAATAAAGTCCCCTGCCTTTCCCAATTAGGCCCCCCACCCATCCCGGGGGAAAATCCCCAGTGGAGTATGTTTCAAAACCCTACTGTATTAGGATTGCTTCTGAAATTCTTCTGGATCCTCCCCTGTCAACTGGAGGCTCAGAAAGCCATGGGAGCTTTCAGAGAAAAATGACTTGGGTACGTAATCCATGCTCTAGTAACTCCCAGACTGGATTACTGCAATGCGTTCTGAATACCGATCACTGACTGTAATAAAGAGATTGACTCCAATGTGCTCCATGTGGGGCCATGGGCTGTTCGCGTCTGGAGGATGCAGGTGGAGGGTTTGCCAAGCATTCAGGGAAGGGCTCCAGCGGGATGTGGAAGACTTTGCCAGACTAGGGGCAGCCTGACAGTGAATATCCAGGATGTATGTCCTTCAACCTGCTCTCTTGCCTCATTCCACCTCCTTCTCAGCTGTCAAAGTCTCTCTCTGACACTTCCACAGTGCCTGTCGCGCCACCTACCCTGGTGGCATCAGACACTGGTTGTAGCCCTGCCTCTCCGGGGATATTCTGCTGGCACCATCTGTCTCCCTAGGGAAGAGACAACTTCCCCGTTACCTAGATCCAGGAAGCGCCAAAGGCGGCGAGAACAGATGGCACAGAAGGAGATTGCAAAAATGCTTGCTGTTGCTGCACTATGTTGATCCTGCCCCATTCCTATATATAGGATACCAAGAGGGTGTGCCAGTGTTGGATCAACATCTAAAGCTTTGAGATTTGGATCACCTGCCTTTGTTGCAGCTGTAGGTAGGATTAATTATGTGCATTGCCTGAAGTGCCGCATGCCAGCGATTTGCACATGCATTGCAGCAATCTAAACATGGAAGCCTTTTGAAAGAATTCTTGTTCTTCAGCAACTGGGAGCGAGGACAGACTGCCCTTTGAAGATGACTTGGAAACTTCAACTGGTCCAACAGGCATCAGCCAGATTACTGGTTGGGGTTCCACTTGTAAGTCACATAACCCCTGTTTCAAGGCAGTTACATTGGTCACCAGTTTGTTTCCAGCCCCAATCTGAGGTGCTCATGCTAAGAGTTTTAAACCCCAAATGACTTAGAGATTGTGTCCTTCTCTACAGACCCTCTTGGTAGTTTCACCCCCCTCAGAAGCTGGTGGTGTGCTCGCCCAGGAGAGGCCATTCTCTGTGACAGTCCAAGTTTTGGAATTCCCTCCCCGCAGAGCTGTATCTGGCACCTTCATTATACGGATTTCATTGTACGCTGTGTCTCTTGCTACTCACAAAAGCCTTTCAATACCAATTTTAAAAGCAGCAGCAGGTGTACGTAAAAATAATAATTAAGAGGCAGGAAAATCCAAAGGTGAGGTGAGGTGCAATCACTGTCTGGAAGCCAATGTTAGCAAACAACAACAACAACAACAACAAAACTCTCAGCAGACCAAAATGATTTTGATAAAGAAGAAGCATAAAGGAGATGATCTCTATGATATAAAGGACCCAAGTTTATGACTGCTTGTTTGTTGAGAGTGCAAAGGTGCCGATTGGTCATGGGGAACTTCTCTGACCGAGAAGACCAAGTTATGCTTTTTCATCACTTGCATTTTAGAAATAGGCAACCTTTTTTTCGGTGGTACAGCTGTTTATAGGGCAACTGTCCTTTTATATAATACCTTAAGACAGAGTGAAAAGCTCTCAGGCATTATCAGGAATGGAATGATTAATTTGGTCAATTAAAAGTATTGCTGCAAATCCAAGCTTGCAGATTATGAAAATAAGGCTTTGGCAAGTCAAACGTTAACAGAAATTGTATGAGATGAAATAAAAACAATATTTCTGTTAGATCTGTCAGGATCCTAAGAATGCCAAAATGTCAAATTTCTAGCCTTTGCCACTGTTTTCATTTTTACTATAGGGATCTTAAATTGGCATCTGTACTGATGACCACTTCCCAAACATAGTAACAGTCAAATTTCTTTCTTTCTTTCTTTCTTACTGGACGTTGGTGCATTACACAACAAAAAGAAAATGCACCATATCTGGTACTGCAAGCTGCTCTATATAAAGAAGTTTTTTCACTATTCAGGCAGATGTAAACAGGCATTTTTAGAAGTCTCATTCTACAGATGGCAAAGCATTGTTCCAAAAGAGCAGGGGAAAGGGAGTAGAGCTTCAAGTCAGGACTCATGTAATGTCCTCAAGAGACTGAAGGGTGGGGTAAGCACACTGAATGCAAAACTGCGTGTCCTCCAACATTACACAGATCATCAGCAGGGAGACTCATTTAATTCCTAGGATCCCTGTTCTCCTATGAAGGACAAGCACACCCCACGAGTCCATTTCTCATTGTTGAAATCCCCTCTACCTACTGTACCCTGAAGCAGCCTATCTCAAAGGGATTATAAAAGCAAAGAGCTGTTCTGCCCTTTTGGTTAAAAGAACCAGATAACCTTGTTTACAGGCTTCACATAGGCATCTGTTTGGCCACAGGATGCTGGACTAGATGGGCCTCTGGCCTGATCCTGCAAAGCTCTGCTTAGGTTTCCTTTCAAGGTGTAGCTGAAAGGTGAAAATATCCATATTCTGGAATATTATCTTTCCCCCACAATTAAAGATAGCAGCTGTCCCTCCAAAGAATAAAGAAAAATCTTAACTAACCTGCTTTTGATTCCACTTAAAATCTGGTATGAGAACAAACCCATGGGCAGGATCCGGGTTTTCGTAGATTATTCGATCAGCCTCAGCCTTCTTCTCCAGGATGTTGTATACCCACTAGGGGGAAAAGAAACACAGGGGGAGAAACCCAAGCATGATAAATTGTCAACATCAAATAATGCATCTCTCTATCCCAGGCTGTTAATATATTTATTTTATAGATGGATGGATGATAGATAGTTTTGCTCTCTTGCTTGTGGAAACCTCATTACAAGTATAAAAACTGCATTTGGATTCAGGAAAGAGCCAAACGATTTCAAAGCTAATAAAAATTGAGGTTAATTATCCACAAAACAATCAAATGTCATGTGTCAGGACCCTGGTCGATAGATAAGGGGCAAGAGGGAATTACTCTCTTCATGTGCCATCATTGCCCTCTTGGACAGATGAATTAGTGAGGAGGATGTATTTGCCTTCCTCCAAATGTTTATGTATCTGCCGTCTCTGAAAGCAGAACCCCCACAATGAATAGATTCTTAAGACAGCGTGTTTCCAAAGCACAATTGCAGCACTCCCGTGCAAGAGAGTTTGGAAAGGGATTATCCTTGAAATTGACTTTGCTGCAAGAGAACTGCTTAAGTGCAGTGTGTGGGAGGAATAAGAGATCATTTGTGAAATAAAACAGTAATGACCAGGGGCTTTGTGCCAGTCCTAACCCTGGGATCAAATTGAGGACTCTTGAGTCAGAAGGGGAATTGCAGGAGGCTGGTTTAAAGAGAGAGGATTCCAAGAAGGGAGAGGTGGGACTTTGGTTTGTCAACAACTAGCACCTGGGCCACAGACTAGGCAGGCATAAGGGTCACCTTGTCACAGTCTTGCTTCCCACTATGGTGGCAGGTGCTACTGTATTTCCATTTAAATGGCTGTGATACGGAACCACCTTTGGAACAGCACTTTATGTAAAAATATTGTTCGATATACAGCAGACCCACGACTTACACACATTTAACTTGTGTGCATTCAGCTTTATGCACTTGTGTGCATTCAGCTTTATGCACTTGGCATAACAACAACAGCAACAACAACAGCATTTTAAAGGGGATGGGCATCTGGGGGAAAAACCTTTGGCAATCCCACCTGCCATTGCATCCAATGTGTTTTTCGACTATATACAATTTTGGCTTTAGATGTTACCCCTGGAATGTAACTGCCCCCCCCCCATAAGTTGCAGGTCTAGTGTATTTACTCAATGCCTACTTTATAAAAGATCTCCGTGGAAAATATTTGCTGAGGTTTATTTGCAAGAAGAGCTCTGTTACACCTAGTGCTTTCTTCCCCTTTCTGTCTGATAATGAAAACTAAGATACTTTGCATGTCTCTTTATTTGCCCTCTTAGACAGGAAAGTAAGAGCTAAATTTGTAGCTCAACTCTAGATTTTTATTTATTTATTTATTTTGCTTTCTGTTGTCATGGCTTATAGCTGAACAAATAAAAGCTATTGCTTACCTACCTGCATATTTAAAGGAAAGTAATCATTGCCGATCGAAAGGTCGGCGGTTCGAATCCCCGCGGCGGGGTGCGCTCCCGTCGTTCGGTCCCAGCGTCTGCCAACCTAGCAGTTCGAAAGCACCCCCGGGTGCAAGTAGATAAATAGGTACCGCTTACCAGCGGGAAGGTAAACGGCGTTCCGTGTGCTGCGCTGGCTCGCCAGATGCAGCTTTGTCACGCTGGCCACGTGACCCGGAAGTGTCTCCGGACAGCGCTGGCCCCCGGCCTATAGATGTGAGATGGGCGCACAAACCCCAGAGTCTGTCAAGACTGGCCCGTTCGGGCAGGGGTACCTTTACCTTTACCTTTAATCATTTCTGAACTTCATATCTACATATAAATTAGGACAGGCAAATTTTACGCACATCTGTGCCCTCTTTCGCCCTGTTTTTTGGCGACGAACCACCGGCCACCCAAACTAAACTTGTAGTATGTGAACTGTTTTTGCATCTGCCCCCTAATGAGAAACACACACGGAGGCTGCTCCGTTCCTGGGACTTGAAATAGAAATGTGAGGAACAGGCCTTGAACGGGGGGGGGGGGGGTGCACAGAGCCCAATGTCTGAGCAGCCTGATGTCACTTCCAGTGTCAGCACTCGCCCATCTCTCTGTGGGAGGCTGTTTCCTGCTGTGAATTAGCATCAGTAAACACTAAGAATTGCCACAAGTTTAGTTGCAAAAAAATCCCAACAAAAATAATAAGGAAAACAATGTTTGAGAGCACATTTGGCGACTGCGAAACCAACTCCATTACAGACTTTTGCAGCAGTAAATAATTAGAAACATATCGCAACAGTGACGCTGCACTTAGCCATGGGGAGCATGTAAGCGAGAGAGAGGGAAATATGCTTTTTTCCCCCCTCTCCACATTTTCCTAGCAATAAAATACTCAGGTTTGTGTGCAAGAAAATGCAGCATCTCTATGAGAGAAGGTTGGAATGGGGGGCATCTTGATCCTCCGAATTAAACAAGAAATAATTGCACTTTTTTATCATAAAGATTTTTCTGCAAAGGTCTTTAGAAGATACTTGAAGGGCTAGAATTACAAAGCGGTAGAAGATTGGGGAGGCAGCAGTAGCCAGCAAAAATCACAATGGAACAGGGGCTAGGAGTCTGGGCGGATCAAAGAACCCTCATTATAATTAGCCAAAAATGTGACTTTCTTCATCAAAACTCTGTGCAAATAATAACTAATTAATTAATCATGCACCAAAGCGGTGTGGCATTTCTGAAACAATTATGCTCCCCCGGTGCAATCAGCAAGCGCTTCTCCCATAAGAGCCACCTGCCTTATTCCTATAACACTCAAATGTTTGCATCCTTTTAGTCTTTAAGGAGAAAGGGAAGAAAACTTATCAGAGTATGGAGGCGCTAACTGATCCCACCTACAACTTCCCCACAAATCCCTCACCCTGCCCTGTCCTGCGGGGGAAAAACAACCCACAATTCTTTACAATCCTGGAAACTTGTTGCAGAAAGAACAACAAATGGAGAAATAAAATAAAAAAGTGAATTCAGGTACCAGCTTATGTGACGTTAATGACTGTTGTAACGAATGGGGATCTACAAAAACATTGTCACAGGGTGGTTTGGTGCAGAGTTACAGCCAGCCAGCTACGCTCCCTTCCAGGATACTCCATTTCAGCCCCTATTCCCAAGGGCTTTCTGTTTCCCCTCCCTAACTGTCAGCCAGCATTCTGTGGTCCTTGAACATGCTCACCTGACTGCGGTTGCACACCCACCCACACCCACCCTTGCACATGCTGATAACTCCCTCTTGGGTGCAGATGGCGACATCTTGACTTTGCAAGACACACACTCGGAGGCTGGGTGGAGCAACCAACGAGAGACACAGTTCTGAGGCAGGAGGAGCCACTGGAGTGGGCCGCGCTTTCTCCCCTGCCTAGTAGCTGTCAGTGGTGCTGTGTTGACCTCGCTGCAGGTTATCTGGAGGAAGACAGCAATGAGGTGCAAATGCCCAAGCAGAGCCAATCCAATGCTCCTGATCTTTCCTCCTCCTTGCCCATCCCCTTCCTGATAAACCACAGGGATGCAAGTGATAGGAGGTCAAGGAAGTGCTGCCCCTCTGCCGACTGCTACCACTACAGACAAGTGGAATATTTGCTGTTGGCGTCCCTGTCTGACTTTCTCGTTCTCCCTTCTTCAAGCCCCACCTCTCCCTAAAGTTCTTAGCTCTCAGCCAAATTAGAATGGATTGCATTGCTCATATTCAGCCCATGTTCATCTTCTCTTATCCCTCTCCTCTTCCTTCCCCCAAACACTCTCCCGATTCCCACTTATTGCAACTGTAAGCTCCTAAAGACAGAGACCTGACTATTTAGCCATGTGTGAGCCAGTGTGGTGTAGCGTTCAGGGCGTTGGACTAGGACCTGGGAGACAAATCCCCACTCACTGGGTGACCTTAGGCCAGTCACCATCTCTCAGGCTAACCTACATCACAGGGTTGTTGTGAGGATAATACGGAGACAGGGAGAGCCATGAATGTCACTTTGAGCTCCTTGGAAAAAAGGCAGGCTATAAAGAGCATAAATAAAATATTTTTATGGCACTAAAAGATAATAATACACAATTATTGTGCACTAAATATCTACCCATGGTCTCTTGCTCAATGCAGAGGGCACAGAAGTCATATCCAAGTGGGAAAATATATCAGGAAACAAAACAAAACCTACTGTATACGGAATATTGCCAGAAGCCGGATGAAATTACATCCATTAGAAAAAGAAAAAAGCCAAACCAACTGCTAAATCTCGTTAAGTACTCATAATTATTCCTCTAAAAGCCTGAGTCACAAAAGCCTGTCTGAAAAGCCTGAGTCAGACAAAGTCTGCTTGCTAAACTCAGTGAGATATCCCTAAAAACAGTTCAGTAAAGTCTCACCCAAGTGATGTTTGGGCTTCTGCTTCTGAACAAGAGCTCTCCCCGATCCTGTCCCATCTTTTCTGAATTGAGGGGAGATTCATAAATAGCTTGTGGTAGAACTTTGGTGGTTGTGTGTGAAAAGTGTGGGGTGTTAAGGTAGGAAAAATCCACGATTTCACTGGGTTTTTCCCCAAGGTCTTGGGCGCACCCACTTTTTCATCTCCTTGGATCACAAACAAGGACCATACTGAGAAAGATTTATAATGAGTGGTTGCATTCCATACCTGAATACTGAAGCTCTGCGACTCGATAAAAGGCAGAGTAATTTTTTTGTAATCCTCCCCAGTCTCCTGGATGAGACACAGTTCCTGACGCAAGTATTTCTGAAGGTGTTTCTCCGTTGCTGGGTAAACCACAGTGGTTTTTATCTCTGAAATGTAAAGACAAGATTGCTATCAAAGAAGAGTAGTCTACATTCTTCCTTCTGTGTCCTTGATCAATTTCTAGGAATTGTCTGCATGGTGTATGAAAAGCTAATGGTGTGGTTGCCACCTAATCCTGCTTCCAACCAGGCCACAAGTTCACAAGTCCTATCAAATGACTGAATACGCCATAAAGTTAAGCAATAAATTACAGGTGTAAAAACCACAAATTGGTTTTTGGATAGCATAGGAGGGCATAATGGGATGTGAAACCTGAAAGATATCTTACCATTCAGTTCTGGTCAATGGAAGGAAGTTCAGAGAGATCAGCCACAGCCAAATGAAACCCCAGGCAGCCTTCACAGCAAGGGTGGCGAACCTCCAGCCCATAGGCCAAATTTGGCCCACAAGGTCTTCTCATCTGGCCACAAACCATGCCCACCTGCCCCACTCTTGGCACCATGTGAGACATCAGATGTGGGGTAGGTAGAGGAACAGTTGGATCACTTGTGCTCTGTAAAAGGTAGGACTGGGCTCCCTGTGCACCAGCCAATACATGGGGAGTTGAATCCTGCGCCATCGCTATCTTCTCCCCACCCCATGAGCAAGCTTTGACAGAACACCCACCTGTGAACCACCTGGCATCATATAATTGACAGGTGAGTGGCCCTGCTCGCCTGTCAAAGTTGACCTTTGGGGTGGGGAGAGGTAAAGATCTGGCCCACCTGGACAAAATGGTTTCCCACCCCTGCTTTACAAAGTTTCTTCTCAAGGAGATAGCAATCGCTTTTAAGTAATCAGTTTACTGAGCAGGTATTACAAGGGCACAGAAACAAGCACAGAGTTAAGTGGTGTCAATTTCCAAAGCAACAACAGCACCATGAAGCCCCCAAACCAGCACCTATCAAACTTTGCTTGCATACACTCTGCTACACCCATCAGCTTTGAGCTCCCACCCTGAAAGATGGATCTGGCTCGCAATCCAGGAGCTGGAAAATGGACAACATTCTGTTATTACCTTGTCTGTTAAGAGGCTGGGCAGCATAATACACTGCACCAGACTTCCCCACCCTGGTTTCCTCCAGATGTTTTGGACTGCAAGTCTCATCAGCCCCACCAGAACACGGCAATGGAGCTTGTGGTCCAAGAACATCTGGAAGCCACCTGGTTGAGAAAGGCTGCTCTACACCATTGTTCCTGTTAATCAATGTATCCCTTCTGGGCTTGTTGGGTTTGGTGAGGACTGTTTTAGGGTGATTCCTGGAGAGCATATCTCAGAAGGTGGAGCTGGGGTAGACCAGAGATAGTAACACTAGCAAAAGGAAAAATCAACAACATGCATACCTAGGAACAAAGGCACCTTCCAGCTATAGACCTGTTGGGAAACTTGCACAAGACTTTCAAGAACTGGCTGCCCATGACAACTCAGCTGTGCTCATCACAAGAACTATGTGTTATTCAAAGAAGAAAAAGGAAGGTTGCCTTCACCCTAGAAGCCAAAAAAATGCTAGTTTGCTAGAAAAGTTTGCATAGATGTTCCCAGCGAAAGATGGGTGGGAAGGGACAAACTGGGGAGAATATTTGTTTGACTCATATTTCCAATGAGCAAAGCTGAACAACAGCAAATTATGGACATACTGGACAGGACCACTTCCAAGGGAGAGGCTCTCAGACATAAGATGGATAAAAAATGTATACAATCCAACCCTCAGAGAAAATAGTTGGTCCAAATAAAGCCCAACTCAAATCCCTAATGGCACAAGAGTACATGGAAATGGACACATCAAGCAGATGTCCAGCCTGGATTGACAAAGGCTTCGCTTTTGTTTGTTTGTCCTGGACCTGATTCATGAGGTCACGTTCTTTTGGTGGAAATCCAACCCAGGTGCACTAGAAGCAAGCTGTCTGAAGTCACAGCAGCAGATTGGACATGTCCTCTTTTTACTCGTGAGGAGGGGGAGTAAACTATTGCTACATACATACTATAGGACAATTCATCTAAGCCCCATGGTGGTCCCCACAGCTGGGTTGCTGTGAGAGCCCAGACGCGCGAAGCCAGTTCTGCCTTCAGGAAAGGAGATGCAGAATTTGCCATACTATTCAACACCTTCCAATTCATAACACTGTTAGAGGAGGTTTAGTAACTTATTAAGATGCTCCAGATGGCTTCAGTATGGAATCCTTTGTTTCCTCAATACAGAACTCTTTGTTGCCTCTCAGTATGTGAAACGTATCTTGCTTAACATTGAGATTCTTGATTGGATGACAGATGGGGTGCTTGTTTTTCAACCTCAGGTTCAGGGTTAAGTACGGAACAATATTAGATCTTGCTTGTTAATTACAAGCATTTATCCAATAAGCAAAAATCTGTTGATAACCTTTTAAACTTTCTGACAGCTCAGCAAGAAGGATGATGCAGATGACAGGAAGGAAATGGTGAAAGAATTTTTCGGTAGAAATTTGTGAGAAGTCATGCCGAAGTTTCTAGGAAGACAGCTCAGCAGTGAGGAAAAGTCTGGCGTCTCCCACATGGGCTGCGAGGCATCTGGCAAAACCCTGCTTTCTTTTGTCCATGCTGCAGATGTGTAAGGCTGGGTGGTTTTCACTGTTCATTGATTAGGAAACCTGACTGGGCCTGGCTACCCAAGGTAGTTCCCATGGTGGTCCTCATAATTACAATGGAAGCCTTAGCCATAAAATCACAGAACTGGTAAGTACCTTCAGGGATCATCTAATCCAGGGTTTCCCAAACTTGGGTCTCCTGCTGTTTTTGGACTACAATTCCCATCATCCCTGACCACTAGTCCTGCAAGCTAGGGATGATGGGAGTTGTAGTCCAAAAATAGGTGGAGGCCCAAGTTTGGGAAACCCTGATCTACCCAACCACCTGCTTGGGATTTGTTTTGGTAAACTGCTTTGAATTGCTGTTACGGTTTTTCAATCAAGCAGTGTATAATTTTTTGATTACATGAATATACAAATAAAGCTTTAGTGCAGAAAGCAACTACGGCTTCCCTGACCAGCCAGCCTTTCTTTAAATACCTCCAGCGCCTGAAAGCCCACCTCTTCCTGAGCCAGTCTGCTCTACTGTCAAAACAGTTTGCACTGCTAGGAAAGTATCTCCTGATATTTAGCTGATATCTGCTTCCCTGCAGTTCCCACCTGTTGGTTCTAGTCCTGGCCTCTCAGCAAAAGAGAACAAATCTTCTCCATCTTTTGCGTGACACCCCTTCAGATACCTGAATGCTGGTATTATGCCTCCCTCTCAATTTCATCTCCCCCACCCCCAGCCCTGTGCCCATGGTGCCAAGTGACCCAACTCCAAATGAAATAATTGGTTACAGTATGATCCCAATTCCTTTCCTTCGTTCCTCTGAACTTAAACCGGGCTGCAAAGGAAGATTCAGTTGCAGGAATCAGCTGTGCTTGGCAGTTCCTGAGTTGGTCTGCCTTGCTTGCCAAGAAACAATCTGGAGGGCATTTTAAGGCTCCTGTTTCTTTCCTCATAGCAGCACCTTTACACTTGACCTCACGTAAGACATCAAGTATAAATGGGCACAGTGGAAATGGCTTTGTAGACCAAATCAGAATTCCTATGGAGAGTCCCCATTGCTGATCTAAACACACCCAACTTTTTCATCCTTTCCTCATAAGTTCTTGTCTTCCAGATCTCTGATCACCCTGGTCACCCTCCTCTGGACACAATTCAAAAATGTCTTCCTTAAAATGTGGCATCCAAAACTGGACCCAGGACTGCAGACATGGACGAGTGCTGAGTAGAGCAGTACTATTACTATGAGACTGAGAACTAGTGCAGTGAAATGGTCCAGGTGTCGGACTAGGACTTGGGAGACCAGGATTCAAATCCCCACTCACCAATGAAGTTCACTGGGTGACCTTGGGTCAGTTGCTGTCTCTTTGTCTAACATGGTTGTTGTGGGGATTAAATGAGGAAGGGGAAAATCGTGTACGCCACCTTGAGCTCCTTGGAGAAAATGGTGGGATAAAAATGCAATACATACTGTACATACCTACATACTTCTTATGAGATGGACACTATTCTCCTGTTAATGCGGCCTAAGACTGCTTTAGCCTTTTTAAGCCGGAAAATGGATGTAATACCTTCAGAAATGCAGCCTGTTAAAAACTTTTTGTCAATTCTTTCCTTTTCGGTATCACAGTTTCTTGCAATCCTTCCTCTTTGTCCCATTTCTGCTTTCCGTCTCTGCACATGTTCCTTCATTGCGCGGAACCAGCTGCCAACGCTTCTGACCAGAGTCACTTGGGTGACTATTCTTACACATCTGATTCCGTTTGCTACACTAATAAACCACAAAGAATGTGCCTTTTTGCATACACTGGAATGCTCATTCAGCTGCTGCTCGCAGGTCACAATAGCACTGGGAACATGGAAGCCCCATAACTGTTTCCATTTCAATGCAGAAATGCATTCATTTTATCTCTAGCTCTCAGTTAACCTGCAGACCAAGCTTGCTGCTAATGAACGTATTTCTGAGTATCCCTGAGGATTGCAAGAGCAAAAAACTGAACTCTCATGACTGGAGGCTGCTTGCTACCAGTCCAGACACTGAAAACCCCCCGTAGGAAACTGGCAGGCTCTACTGGCAAAAAGAGAGGGTCAGGGCAAATGTCAGCACCCTTCATCATAGCTGCTGCTAATTAGCTAGGCTGAAATAGAAGAGGGAGCAAACCCCTGGGTGAGTGACCCTCCCAATTTCCCAAAACTGCAAAACAGCAAATGTGCCAGAGGAGCCTGAAAGTGTTTACTACAGTGTGCAAAATAATCTGGACATTTCAGGGCCCAGGAAGTGCAGCTGAGTGCTTTTTCTCATTGGTTCATCCCATTTATTCTGGTGTGGGGCTTGATATTTATTTATTTATTTGTAATTTTAATGAATGTTTTGTTTATATGTTATGTATTGTACCCTACCCAAGTATTTGCAAAGATGAATGATGGGTTAGAAGCATTTTAAATTGAAAAAAGTAAATAAATTTATATTCACCTTTCTTCTACAGAAACCAGAGCAGCACACCTGATAATGCCAGGCGGTCTCTTGTACTAGCTCTGTTCAGACAGAGACTTGCTGAGGTTAAGCAAAGTGGCTGTATGATTCTAAGCCAATTTGGAATGTGTCTTGGCAACAAAGGAAGGGAAGAACAGAGCAATGCAGTGGGAAATGCTAAAGCAGGGGAAATTCACTTGAGGGATGGGAAAGGGCCATAGCTCTGCGATACAGCATGTTTTATATGCAGAATGTGCCAGGTTCAATCCACAGCATCTTCATGAAGGACTAGGAGGAACTGCTGTCTGAAACCCTGGAGAGAGGCTGCCTGTCAGTGTATGCAGTCCTGAGCTAGGTGGACAAATGCTTTGACTCCAAATAAGATGTCTTCCCATTTTCTTCTTATGGATTGTGTGGAAAGAGAGAGCTGTCCTGCTCACCCTCCAAGTTTAAGTCTTTAACAGATACTTGCTACCCATTTTCAAACTTTGCCTTCCATCAATGAAGACTAGGATCTTGAGCCTACATAAAGAAAAGCTGAGGTGCCTAGGAGTCCTCATACACCTCCCCTCTCATACTGTGATCTCTAATTACTTGTTAATGGCATGGGATTTAGCACCCTGCCTTTTCCACTCTCATTTGCTCCAACCTCTGCACCATAAGAAACATGCAGCATGATTTAATAGATGCCAAGAGGTTGTTTTGTGCTTAATGAAACACAGCTAATATTCTCAGTTTATGAAACCATCAAACTCAGTCAAGTCAACCCTGGATAAATCACAAGGCATTTTAATTTCCACAGCTACACATCGCCGGGTTCAGATTAAAACGGAAGCCATGGAAAGCACACTCAAGACACAGATTCAGCTAATAGCAAAAACAAAACAAATAGCCCCATATCAAAACAGTGCAGAGAAGCCACGCCAAGCAATCTCTTGCCTATGAGCAAAAATGCTACCGCTAATACCATTAGTGTTAGAAGTAGAGAAAGGATTGCAACTGGAAAAAGTCAACAGGATCCCAGGGAGACGCAGAGCACAGCATGAACTTATAGAATGCAGTATCGTAAGATGTGGTGATTGTCCACTGGCTTAAATGACTTTCAAAGGGAATCAGACAAACTCATGGAGGAAGAGAAGTATTTCAATGGCTATTAATCATGATGGCTAGATAGACCCTCCAGGTTTTTGTTGTTTAGTTGTTTAGTTGTGTCCGACTCTTCGTGACCCCATGGACCAGAGCACGCCAGGCACATCTGTCTTCCACTGCCTCCCGCAGTTTGGTCAAACTCATGCTGGTAGCTTCGTGAACACTATCCAACCATCTCATCCTCTGTCGTCCCCTTCTCCTTGTGCCCTCCAACTTTCCCAGCATCAGGGTCTTTTCCAGGGAGTCTTCTCTTCTCATGAGGTGGCCAAAGTATTGGAGCCTCAGCTTCAGGATCTGTCCTTCCAGTGAGCACTCAGGGCTGATTTCCTTAAGAATGGAGAGGTTTGATCTTCTTGCAATCCATGGGACTCTCAAGAGTCTCCTCCAGCACCATAATTAAAAAGCATCAGTTCTTTGGCGATCAGCCTTCTTTGTGGTCCAGCTTCCACTTCCACTGATCATGGAGCCCAAGAAAGTAAAATCTCTCACTGCCTCCATTTCTTCCCCTTCTATTTGCCAGGAGGTGATGGGACCAGTGGCCATGATCCCCGTGTTTTTTTTAAAGCCTCCAGGTTTAGTGGCAGTATATCACTGAATACTACTTGCCAGCGGTGGCCCAACAGAAGGGAAGGACTGTTGCTTTTGTGCTCTGTGGGCTTCCTGGAGGTCTCTGGTTTGCTACTGTGAGAAACTGGATGCTGGAAAAGATGGATCCTTGGAACAATCCAAAACTCTGTTTCTTATACCAGAATAGAACTTCCCCTTGCTTTTGCCAAGAAAGTAATCAGGGAGTGATTGCAAAGAAATACAAATGCTCCAGGTCTGAAAGAGGAACGTCAGTGATGGATGTGAATTAGACCTTTCCCCAATATTCCACCCTTGCCAGTTAAGGCTCATTGGCTGCACCTGCCCCTCCAAGAAAACTCCTGACAGCAGATTAGAGCTCCACCTGATGGAAAGGCAAGTGAATGGAATGTCTGTCTCTTTGCCATCCATTATCTCTGTGCTGTTACACGTATGCTCAAATGCATGTAAAAGTTATAAGCCGATTGTCTGCCCCTGAATCTAGGTTCCCACGCTTATAAGCTGCTTATCAGCTCTTGTATCTAAAGGCTTGGTTGTACTTCAGGCATAATTTATCACCCAGGCAGATAATAATCGGCAGAGTATTTGGAAACTGTTCACCTGTACCAGCACAAAAGCCATTAATCCTTTGGAATCAAGTTCCAAGCTTAGGCAGTGTGCTTTAGGTTCAGTTCTCAAAGACTTCAGCTGAAGAATCATCCAGAAGAGGGAAGAGATACTAGCCGAGATCACAAATCCTCCTGCCAGCGAACCCTTTGTCTCGCTTCTTCTTTATTTCCCATTGTTTACGAAGTTGCAAATCCCTTCAGAAATAACTAGAAAATGGAGTGCTGGGGAAGAGTACTGTGCCACAAGAAATAAAACAACACACACAGAGAGAGGAGGCTGCCTGGTGTGTTTCTGAATGAGTTAGTGTTTGCCGGCCTTGCTCTTTCCAACTAAGTTGTATCCAACTAGATTCACTGGAATTAATGGAACCAACTTAGTTATGTCCATTATTTTCAGTGGGTCTACTCTTAGTAGGATTAACATTGCTAGGGGTGGATTATCCTGCTGGCTTCTCAGTGCTGGGCATGACGGGATCACTCAATCGGTCTGATGTACCACAACTGTACAATCACAAGGGAGGCTGCCTTCTGCATCTCTGCACGAGACACTGCTCCAGTCTGGTTTCCTTCTAGCCAGTCTTAGCTGTGGGCAAGCTATTCCCACACTGGGTGTGATTACAGCATTCAATCACTCCATTCAGGAGCAATGTTCAGAACGGTGACTCATGCAGAAAAAGAGCAGGTGGGTTCTTGCAGTAGGAAGGATTATTATTACTTTTACATTCACAAAAAGTAGACCTTTAAGCTCCAAGACTCAAATCCAATGTGCTATTTTTTAAAAATCCTTTCCCCATGTTCTGTACCCCTAACTCAAATTCTCTCTCTCAAAACACATGATTATTAGTCTCCGGGGGGGGGGGGGGAGGCAGCAACAAGTAGGAAGGAACATGGGAGTCAACCTAATTAGGGCAGTCCTCATTGCCCAGTATTGTCTACTTTTACTCTTCAGAGTTCTGGCAGGAGATGCCAAGGACTGAAATTTGGACCCTGATAAGATGTCCCAGGCTCATATGCTCACCCCTTGCTGGGGCAACTGCAAGGAGGAGTTAAGCAGCTTCCACTTCTCGCTTCAATTAGCCACAGTTTAGAATTATGTCTACATCCTAAACTGTGGCTGATCTAAACTATGGCTTGTTGAAACAAAGAAGCTTCCATCTTGAAGTTAGCTTGCTTCTCCCAAAAAGAGAAATAGTTAAGATTAACCAGTTTGTTGGGTTCAAACAACACAGCTAGGTGTGATGAATAAAAAATGGAAGCAAAAGCTTCTGATTTTTATCCTTGCAGCCATGCCAAATGAGACATTTTTAAAGCTTCTTTGGTTAAAAGCGCAGTTAACCAGGATTCTGAAGGATGCATCCGTGTGGTGTGATTATCAGACGCATGTTGCTCTCCTCATATCCACGCTTGGTAAGTGCATCAAAGAGAAAAATCAAGGTCATTTAAGGGACCACTCCAAGATTAATGTAGGTACAGGAAAGTCTCGGGAACCGCAGCTGCAGCAATTGGATGAATCCTCCCAGAACATGTGGAGAGTGTTTGTAGCGAGTTTACAGTAGGCAATGTAAAAAATCAAGGCCCGTTTAACTTTAAATTAAAATTCTTGGCAAGTACTTTTGCTGGAAAGGGGATGTAGGCTTTTACCTCCTGAGTCTGATTGTTCTGACTTCAGGAAGTGTAAACCAACCAAAGCATTCAACCAATAAAGAAATAACAAGAGGGGTGAGGTAAAAAAGCTTGCTGAGCTCTTCTAAGCTGGAGATGATCCACAGATGACTGTGGCTCCAAAGGAGCTATTACTAGCTGCAGGGGAAATGCCATAAAATTGAAACACGGTACATGGAAAATATACATAAATACAATAAGCTATCCGGTTCATTTTCTAAACAAAAGTAGTGGATGTTTTCATTCATTCTGGAAAAATGAGCAGATTTCAAACAAAATCCATTTGCACACCTTACAGCAACTCGCAAGTGTCCTCCTCTTAATCACTGAAGAGAGAGCAAACTTTGCGTGTTACCGTAATTCCTCCTGCCATAAACTTTCCTCAAGCTACAGCAGAGGAAGGGAAGGGAAGCAAGACCACCATCAGGACCACTGAGAGACAACATTTGACTTCCCCGCCTCTTGAATTTTTCTGCCCCAGCTGGTCATGATAAGAACTCTGCTCCCCCCCCCCTTTTCTCCCATTCAGGGCCTGCTCAATACAATTTGCGGCCTGAGGCGAAGGACAAGATGGCACCCTCTCCCAAGACACATACAGAAGCCAACAGAACGAGTAGTTGAATTTTACTTCAATATTGATGAAAGGACTTTATCTTCCACTGCACATTGTATCTTCCATTTCCACAGGCACAGGAGGTAGAGTGCTACATGGCACTCATTGCACTGGCCACCGCCTGCACCACAATATCTGCCGCCTGAGGCAGCTGCTTCACTTTGCCTCATTGTAGGGATGGCCCTGCTCCCAAACCCTTTTCCTTTTATGTCATGTATTTGTGACTGTAAGCATGAGGTCACGGACCATCTTATTACTGTTCTTGAGCAGGTGCTCTGGGAGCCTTTTTAATCTGTCAAACGAAAATTAACAATTCATGCTAAAAACAAGGTAGCTGCCTTGCAACATGAAGATGGGGAACGCAGACTTTTTCATTTTCCATTGGAGATGGCATGTTTTCTCCCTCGATAGCCCCTTCATCTGATCCTCCCTTCCTCATCCACTCTGAAGCACATTCCCTTCGTGCAACAGTTGAGGGTTGGGGCATAAAAGACTGCAATGAGAAGCACTTCATCCCCTTCTTTTAACTGGGCTATAAATGTCTACATGTAGCATCCAGGTTGCAAGATGCTGCAGTTGCACATCTGATCCAAAAAGGAGGGCCTCGCAGGGAGACCTATGCACTCACCGGAGTTGTTTTGTTCGAGGGTCGCAATGGCCCTATGTATGATTTAATGAAGCTCTTTTGAGGAAAGATATATAGCAAGCAACCCAGGTCACATGATTTTGATTTCTCTTAAAACACTCATGTTATCTCCCTGCCCACCTGCCCCAAATCACACTTGATATTGTGTCTTTACCCCAATGAATCTGTTTGTTCCCATTCCTTTATTCCTAGAGCTCAAGTGACATCAGTAAGAGATAGCTCCATTCTGGACCTGGCAGATCCTCCTTTCATATACTGGGGAATTCTCACTTACGTGGGGGTTCTGTTCTGGGTCGCCATGTGCATCCGTGGGACATGTGCAAGTCCCTTTCACCCTGTTTCGCACCCCATGTCCTGCGGGCTACCCCTGAATTAAAATATGGAGACTATATAATGAATGTTAGAAGGATGCCGGAATGAAGTTATATGGCTTTAGCAGAAATGTTATAAAGAATTAAGCAAAAACAGATTGTTAATGGGCCAAAGTGGGAAATTTAAGGTTAGATTGTGTTAAGATAAATTATAGAACAAAATTTGAGAAAGATGGAAAGGATTTGCTGAAATAGCTAATTGAACTAGAATACAAAAAAGGGAGGTGTGAGGAGGTCGATGAAACAAGTAAATGAAAGGTAAAGATACGGAAATATTGGATGTGTTTTTAAATGTTTTTGTTTTTCTTGTTGTTTTGCTGTATTGTTTTTTGTTTTTCTTTTTATTTCTGATGTATTGTAAGGTATTTTTTGTTCTGTTTAACTTTTTATTGTTTATTTCTTCTTTTTTCTGTAACTATTAAACCTCTAATAAATATCATTTAAAAATAAATAAAAAAATAAAAAAATATGGAGACTATATTAACTACTAGCAGATCCAAACGGCAACAGAGACAGTCAGTTCTACCCACCCAAGATGCCGGCATGTATTTATAGGTGTCAGCAATACTATTGTTTCTGCTGCTGTCTCCCCAAGTTAAGTTCACACCAGAAGGTGGGACACTGCTACAAAATCCCTTTCCCTGGAGCTTATTGCTCCCACTAGGGAGCACGAACAGCCATTCCTCCCCCTCTGAGACGTTTCCCCTTTCTTGTCTCCTTGGACAATATAGCCAGGATCGGGGAATAGCTTGCAAGTACAGTACAAAATGGGGAAAAATTTGAGGGGTTTCTATGTGGTAATCAGATGTAATGCATATGTATAATGATGTGCTAACCTAAATAGCAATTTGTTTCAAAACCAGAATTTTGTGGGGGAGGTTTCCCTCTCAGCCCAGAGTCAGACAGCCCGGCAGGGTTAGCTTTTTCATTCCGTGCCAGAACTCTGGATTGATGGAATTCGCAGGAAAAATCCTGCTAACGCAAAATGCAGAAAAAGCCACAGAGGCAGTCTGGTCCAGTTCCCACCATCCACGTGTTCGAGGAGCAGTCTCCCGGCGTCGGTGAAGAATTCTTTTGGAGGAAGTCGGAATGAATGAAAGGCAAAGCCAGGCTCCCACTCGCCGCAAAGTAGCTATAACAGAACATGCAGAGACCAGGAGCATTAGGGAGCAGGGTGGTGGCGGGGAGCCCTTGCTGTCATGGTGCAGACTAGAGGGATGAGAACAGACATTCCTGTAGGTGGGACAACTGGAGCTCTTGCCTTGAAGGTAGGGAGGAAGAAGAGGAGAAGGCATGGAGAGCAACTGAAATCTCAGCAGCACCAAACTACATGAGGTCACTCAGCCCTGGTCTACACTGGTGTTCTTCAATCTTGGGTCCCCAGGTGACTACAATTCCCATCATCACTGACCACTGAGCTATGCTGTCTGGGAATGATGGAGTTGTAGTCCAACAACACCTAGGGACAACAGTGGCTTACTCCAGTAGTCTTCATCTTTTCCAGACCCTTGGACCACCTTGAATCCTGACATGCAAATAGGGACCCACTTCTCATTTTTATTTTACCATTTATTTGTATGGTGGCAGTGTTGCTGTATAGTAAAAGCTATGGTTTTCCCAGTAGTGATGTATGGAAGTAAGAGCTGGACCATAAATAAGGCTGATTGCCAAAGAATTGATGCTTTTGAATTATGGTGCTGGAGGAGACTCTTGAGAGTCCCACGGACTGCAAGAAGATCAAACCTATCCATTCTGAAGGAAATCAGCCCTGAGTGCTCACTGGAAGGACAGATCCTGAAGTTGAGGCTCCAGTACTTTGGCCACCTCATGAGAAGAGAAGACTCCCTGGAAAAGACCCTGATGTTGGGAA
Organism: Podarcis vaucheri; assembly: GCF_965113315.1. Taxonomy (NCBI): domain Eukaryota; kingdom Metazoa; phylum Chordata; class Lepidosauria; order Squamata; family Lacertidae; genus Podarcis; species Podarcis vaucheri. The sequence continues at coordinate 32,294,911 of NC_138753.1, forward strand.
AGATGGAGGGCACAAGGAGAAGGGGACGACAGAGGACGAGATGGTTGGATAGTGTTCTCGAAGCTACAAACATGAGTCTGACCAAACTGCGGGAAGCAGTGGAAGACAGAAGTGCCTGGTGTGTTCTGGTCCATGGAGTCACGAAGAGTCAGACACGACTAAACAACTAAACAACAACAGTGTTGCTGTCACCATGGATATCAGGCTGTAACTCAGTAGTGGGTCCTGTCCCACAAGATGAAGACCAAAGGTCCACACAACAGAACAGGGATCAGGTGAAAGGTGGTGCTTGTGTTTGTTATTCCTAATGCTCCCCTATGTACAAAAATGCCTGCAAAGAGAACCCCCCCCGCAATGTTTATATTCCAACCTTTCCCTCAACAATCTACAAAACAATTTAACAATTTAACAAAAAGCAGCCAATGGCATTCCCCCACAAAACACAAAAGACGGACAAACAAAAGAACATTAGCACCACAGCAATAAAAGCAACAGAGCTGAACAAGGGCAGACTGAATGCAAAGAGAGAACTACGGTACTTCTCATCTAAAATCCATCAGTAAGGAGACCAAACAAGTCTTCTTTGGTTTTGAGTTCTAACTCTGAAAAGGCCCTGGCTTGTGCAGCCCCTCCCACCAGCCCCAGTGCATTAGAAATGAAGAAGAGGAGGACAGAATATGGCAGAAGAGCCTCTAAAGAGGAGATAAAAAAAGTGGGGTGGTTCATAATGGAGACATAATGGAGCTGTCTTTAAGATATCCTTCAGGGCCAAAGCTTTAAAGATCACAAGCAATCTTTCCATGATTTGAGGTGCTCCACATATTCCAAGGGCTACCCCCCCGTTTCCAAAAACCACTTCTGGAGAGGAACCTCGGTAAGCCTTCGGTGGATCTCTTGACAAGATGTCTAGCTGGACAGGGATGGGGAACCTTTTCCACCATCCCAAGAGCCACATTTCCTCCCGGGGGGCCACGTGCAAGTGATGGGAAGGACCAGAGGCAAAAGTGGGTAGAGAAACTGATGAGGCTCTTACATCTGAACACTAGGCTACATGCCAGCCATGCAAAACCCAGAGATTCCGGCACGCACAGGTATTTCTATTCAGGCATGCGAGAGACGTTATCAGACTTCAAGAACACATTTCAGCCACACAAAAATGCTTGAGGAAGACATGGAATAGGGCTGGTGACAGATGTGGCCTAGGGAGAGTCCTGAGGGCCAGGTAGAGAGGGCTGGAGGGCCGCATTTGCCCCTAAGGCCCGAGGATCCCCACCCTGGCTCTTTTCGCAACATTACCAGGTCTGCCCAATTGTTCCTACAGATTACACAGCCTTATTATTATTATTTATTACCAAAGCAAACCTGGGCAGTAGGCAAATCATAATTATTTAGAAAGCCGAAAGTGGACTTGTTCAGGCAGATGCAGAGGCCTACAGTGTGTGCATCTCATACTACAGCCAGCTATCAACCCACTGTCATCTCTATTGATATGGATTTTATGGGGGGGGGGAGGAATCCCATACAAATTAGAGCAATGGACACAGGAGGTTTTTTGTGTGTTTTGGACTTCAACTCCCACCATCCTCTACCACTGGCCATCCTGCTGGGGATCCTAGGAGCTGTAGGCCAAAGCAGGCACTGCGTTGTTTTCCCCAGCCTTAAAGGTAAAGGTACCCCTGCCCGAACGGGCCAGTCTTGACAGACTCTGGGGTTTGTGCGCCCATCTCACATCTATAGGCCGGGGGCCAGCGCTGTCCGGAGACACTTCCGGGTCACGCGGTTAGCGTGACAAAGCTGCATCTGGCGAGCCAGCGCAGCACACTGTTACGGAAGGGGGGGGCATGTCTTCTTCACTACAATATATTTGCTCAATTTCTCTAGGACTCCATCACCCCTCCCCTGTCCTCAATAATCTCTCAAGTAATCCTGTCAAAATCACTCTGCCAAACCTTTCCTCTGGGCAATGCCAGGTGACAGACTATGTGTACATGGACCATTGTCTTCTCAGGATGTGCTTATCTGCGCATATCTCCAGCTCTGCATATTCCCCCTCCCTCCTCCATCCGGCTCTCTGCATATTCACCCCCTCCCTCCTCCATATGTTAATCTGTGTAACCCAACCTCTTCTTAATGTATTCATGATGTAACTGGGATGTATTTTGCACTGTATTCTGGGATATGGAGGGAAATTTCAAAAGTTCATGTCACCCCTTTCTCTGGGTTCAATCTCGCCTTGAACCTGTTGCGCAATAAACTTGGACCTTCTGCAGTTTGCTCCTGTGTCCGGCTGAGCTCATTTTCTTCCGCAGGGACCCACGGACTTAGTCCGATGAGCTGGGTGGCAGAGTAACCCCGCACCCAGATTTTAGCCGTAACAGTTGGCGCCCAACGTGGGGCTTGTGGTTCTCCCGAGCTGCTGACTGGGGGCCCCGAAATCTTCAGCCGGCTCCGGGCCATTTTGCCTGGGAAGATCCTTTTGGACCCCCAGCCATCTTCCGGGCGGTAATCGAAAGCCCTAGGAGTTCAGCCGGGGAGCAAAAGAGGGATCCAGCCGGCTTATTCATCGATCCCGGGATCATCATAGAAGACGCGTGAGTATAAGGAAAAAGGAAAATCCAGTGCACTGGTGGGAAGGGGGTGGAATCTCCTGGCAACTGAATCTCTGCCCTCCTCCCTATCGCTCCTTCTTACCTTTCTCTTGGTCCGGTTAACGAGAGAGACCGTGGACCACTGCTCAGCCCGAAAAGGGGGGGCTCTGAGCTCTATCTCTTTCTCTGAACCCCCCAGCCAGCCGCACCAATTGGGAGTCCGAAAGTAAGACGGAGAGAGCCGACTTGAAAGATAGCCGACTCTCCGCAACGGACATCCCAGTTGAAAGCAAGGGGTTGGGGCTCTCTTTCCGAACTTCTCTAGCGCCCGGCAAGGGGGCGGGAAGTGGTCTTGCTTTCTATCACCAATCCCAGCCGCACTGGTCGGTGCCACGTAACCGTGCGTGAGCCCGCTTCCAAAAGCAAGGGGGATTTTCAGTTCGAAATTCTATCCAGGGACCACCTGATCTGGCACCGCATGGCGCGGGCGTCCAGTAGGGCCCCTTTTCCTGAGATGTGACGATAGGTAGGAGGTTGCCAGGAGGGATAGCCCATGAGGAATTGGGCAGGACCGGCAGAGTGGAAAGAGACCCCAGGTTATAGGAAATAAGGAAATAAGGAAATAGGAAATAAGGAAATAGGAAAGGGAACGCAAGGAAACGGATAGCTAGAGCTCTCTAAAACCCACTAAGGAAGTTGCCAGGCAACTAGAAGCCCCTTCTCCTCTTTACTATACGTCCCTGTACTAAGCATACCAAACCCCTAGACATACCAATCCTAATCAACCCCTCCTTTTTCCCCTTCTCTATCCCAGACACCCCCCCCCAAAAAAAAGGAAAAAGCAAAAAAGCAACAACAGCAACGCATGCATCTATAAAGGGGTACCCAGTCAACCAAGCGTTGTGAGCCCTACCAGTCTGATTACCTGGTGGTGTGTTTGAAGAGGCAAGGAGGCTCATAAAACCATGTGGGACCTCCCTACTAATTTCACTTAATGAAGCCAAAGGTAGTGGCCCATCTCCTTGCAATAACCAACTAAAGGATGAGAATATATATGTTTACATGTTGTCCGTTATGTGTGTTGTCTGTTAATACATATATGAGAATATGTATGTTTACATGTTGTCCGTTATGTGTGTTGTCTGTTCCTTCTGTCTCTGGCAGACTGCCTTTCTTAAGTGTGCATAGTTTAAACTGCAAGCTTGCTTCAAAATTTAAATCTAAAGAAGTCATGCTGGATCTTAGCAGTCCTAAATAAGAGAAGATGAGAATGAAGTGTGCAAATGTTTACCCCACCTCTTGCTTTGCCCCAACTTTTGAGATTGTGAGTCTACAGTCTTATTTTAGAAGGTGCTTTTAACCTAATGTTTCTGCTGCAAAAGCCTAGTTGAGCACAACTGCTCTCTCAAGCTAAAATGCAGTGTATGTATTTCATTAAGCGTATGCCTATAAAAGTATGGTGTTCATTCTAAGAAAAATATTTGAGTCCAGTTTTAACTTTGATTTGGTTGGACAGAAGAGTTATTGTAAGGCTCCTGATATCAGTCTCTATAAGACTTCATGGCCTCTTTTGTTAGAAAATGCCCCCCTCCCCCTTGTTTCACTCTGCCTCCTTCAGTTGTTTTCTCCCTTCTTACTTCTGTGCCAGGTAAATTTACTCCCGAGTAAGCTTCCTTTAAAGGAAACTGCAAAGAGGGGAGGGGGCAACACTTGTGTATTCCCTTTAAAAATCAAATCTAGGGCTGCTTTAACTGTGCTTTATAAGAGATCCTCTCAGGAGTATAGATGTTTCCTTTCCCAGCTGTAAATCTGTACTTAAATGTGTATGCCTCTTTGGTAGTACAAATCTTGCTGCGAAATCTTGCTGTGAACCATATATTTTGGAGGGTTGGACTAGATGACCCCAGGGTCCCTTTCAACTCTCCCAATTTGTGGCTGTGTGGAAGACCATGTGTCTGCAAGCATTGGAGGGTAATTCTTAAATTCTGGTGTGGTAATGGAGTTGAAATTCAGCCTAGCTTTGCTCTTTAGTTTTAAAAGGTGAGAGGTGAAGCCCAACTGGTAATATCAAGCATTTGAGTGATTACAGTGTTTATCATTTTGTCTACTATTTAAAAATCAGACTTAAAAGTCTACTCAAAGTTTAAGCACATACAAATGAATAATCAAGTAGAATTAGCCTTGACCATTCCTGTAAATGCTGAGAATGTTAAAAAAATAAATAAATAAATCCTATGAATTCTAACTCTCTGGCCATTTTTACTCATAAATAAGAGAGCGGTTGATTGTTCCGCGAATAGCCAGAGGGATATTAGCCCTTTCCTGTACATAAAGGAAGCAGTCTCAGTTTGCTTGGGCTGAAATTGCTAGCTTTGGTGAATACTTAAATTGCTGAGTTTCTCTTTTTTGCTTAAAATCAAACCCTGTTTTCAAAATCTACTCCTTACCCTTCCTTTCCCTTATTCAAATGGTAATTTAGCCAAAGGATGCAACATTTTCAATAGTCTAAAAGGTTTGCTGAGACATGAACTCTGCACATGCACAGAGGCTAGATCAGCTAAAGAAGAGAGAGAGAGGAAGGGGGGAACTGTAAGGGGGGAGAGGAGGTTTCTTCCAAAAAAAGAAAAGAAAAGAAAAGAAAAGAAAACTTGGAACCATTGAGGGAAATCACCCTTAATCTGTCTTTGCTCCAGGGGCTACTTAAGACAAAAGGCTACAAAAAAAACAAAAAACAAAAAAACTAGCCCATCAAAAGCCAAGAGCCTTCCAGGTTCCAAATCTTAACATGCCAAATTCTTTTCACAGGTAAATATCAAAGCATTCCCCCCCTCAATGGGAATTTTAGGAACAGCATTTCCTGACAGGCTTCTCACATGAAATAATTTTCCCTTTTAACAGGATATGTGAACCCCGATAACAAAGTGTTTGTCCCTTTTTCCTCCCACAGCAACTTTCTTTCTGTTCTGTGAAACAAGTCTGAATCCCTGCTGTATTAGTGACCTCTATCTCTTTGTGCCTTTGACATTTTTTTAAGTTACAAATAATCTGTTTTCATTTATTTAATCAGTTTCTCCATGATGTCTATGAAGTTAATCGAAGCACAACCAAACATTGTTTGTGGAATGGTACTTGTTTACCTTTGGCCTGAGCATTTCTTACTAATTCTGTCATTTTGGCTAGTGCAAGGTACCTGCACAACTTTAAATTGCCATTCATTTTATTGGTATTAACTCATTTCCCAGTATTCCGCTATTAACATTACAGCTGATGTCACATCAAGAAACACTTTTATTTTCATTTGGGATGTTAGAATGCCAAAACAGATTACTTCAGGTTACTTATTAATTGTGTGTCTTAGCATTTATTTATTTTTGGTTCCTCATAGCTCATTTTTGTGTGTTTGTGTTTTACTTTGGGGGACATGTTCATCACATGTTGAAAGTCAGTCTCATGAAGTTCTTTTATTGAATAGCACATGGTGAATTTTAAGTTTTCCTCATTGTTTTTCCATTTTTTTTTCAGTCCAGTAGTAATATGTGTGGTTTTGATAATATCTTTGTACTATTTAATAATAGTTATTTTCTGAATCTGATGTCTTTGTGTCAAGTCCATTTTCATCTAACTGGTAATCTAATTTTTTGCTTTCTTTTTATTTTTTAACCTTTGTATTTTTTTTACAGTTCTCTTTCTATACATGTGGAGTATTTTTTTATTTTATAATATGAAAAGAACAACAACAACAAAAATTAAGTGAAGGAAAGCAAAGAAACTTAGCAGATAATAACAGTAATTATGTGGAAATGTGATAATAATATTGAAATAAATAAAATGTTTAATCCACTAAGATTTTATTATTTGCAACTTCCAACAGAAACCGAAGGACATCCTTTTCGCCTTTTGCCCCCTCCCTTTTCTAACTGTCTTTAAGCCCCAAAACCCTGCCCCTTACAGGATATCACTTCTACAGATGTGCAACGATGAAAAGCAGCAACAACCCCTCATGGCTAAGGGGAGGAGTTGAATTGCAAGGACATTTTCTCACTTTTGAACCTTAAGACTGTGCTCCAGGATTCAAAAGATACATGCATAAAAGATCACAATTGTGTCAAGATATGTAACTGATATTTAATTAGTTTGTTTTGTATTATGTGTTATTATGCAAGAATGTTGAAATGTGTCTGACAGTGTGATTTCCACAAAGGGGGGCAATTTTTGTGTGTAATTGTTTTTATGTTTAATGTCTTATTGCTTACACACCAATGGAGAATTCTCATGCATTTTATACTTTCTAATAGCTCACACTATTGTGTAGTCCAATGTTTAGATCAACTTATAACCACATTTAATTGTTCCACCTGGCACCCTGCCAACTTTTCCTATCCATTTTAAAATGTGTTAAACCTCGTTTTGCCAAGGACAAGCTTCTGGATCCATAAAACACCAGGTACATGAAGGTGGATATGCTTTAGTTTAGCAGGAATGATCCCTTATAGAGTTAAATTGACTTATTTGGACAAAGTGCCCTTTTTAAGAATGGTTTTCTTTTAACAGATTGGTTTGAAAAGTTGAGAACCATGGGCACATAAATTCAAATTGGACTCAGTTTGAATTGGGCACGTGTATCCAGGCTGCAATTAGCCTTTTGGTCCTTTAAGTGCAAGTGAGCAACCCCCATGCGTGCAAAACCACAGCCTATAATGGAATCCCATAGCTAAAGGCCAAGGCGAAGAAATCTCCCTCACGAGATGCCCAAACCTGTGCCAGCTATGGTGAATGCCAGGCAACATGGTTAAATGAAAGCCCCGAGGGGATTCAACAGACAGGATGTGTTGCTGTAGCACTATGTCAGTGTGAGACCACAGAAGAGCTAGCTTGACACCTGAGAAATACACAAAAATGGCAGGGGGGGAGCAAACTGCACTTTGCAGTCATTAGTGGACCTTCCTGCCTAAATGTAAAGCATAGATCACTATTGAGAAAATATTTCTTCCAAGGTGCTAGAATACCACAAGTAACTGAGCAACAAAATACGTGATATCCTATGTCTAACTATGTGCACTGTTACACCATTATATTTCTGTGCAAATATCCTTAAAGCAGCATGATATTTAAGTCCCTTTCAGGTTTGCATAAAGCCACACATCCCATTCACCGAGATTTAGGGTGCGGAGAAAAGATTTGCAAGTTCTTACAGAACTTTAATGCAAATCTATCTCCGAATGGGGGACTGTTACGGAAGGGGGGGGCATGTCTTCTTCACTACAATATATTTGCTCAATTTCTCTAGGACTCCATCACCCCTCCCCTGTCCTCAATAATCTCTCAAGTAATCCTGTCAAAATCACTCTGCCAAACCTTTCCTCTGGGCAATGCCAGGTGACAGACTATGTGTACATGGACCATTGTCTTCTCAGGATGTGCTTATCTGCGCATATCTCCAGCTCTGCATATTCCCCCTCCCTCCTCCATCCGGCTCTCTGCATATTCACCCCCTCCCTCCTCCATATGTTAATCTGTGTAACCCAACCTCTTCTTAATGTATTCATGATGTAACTGGGATGTATTTTGCACTGTATTCTGGGATATGGAGGGAAATTTCAAAAGTTCATGTCACCCCTTTCTCTGGGTTCAATCTCGCCTTGAACCTGTTGCGCAATAAACTTGGACCTTCTGCAGTTTGCTCCTGTGTCCGGCTGAGCTCATTTTCTTCCGCAGGGACCCACGGACTTAGTCCGATGAGCTGGGTGGCAGAGTAACCCCGCACCCAGATTTTAGCCGTAACAACACGGAACGCCGTTTACCTTCCCGCTGGTAAGCGGTACCTATTTATCTACTTGCACCCGGGGGTGCTTTCGAACTGCTAGGTTGGCAGGCGCTGGGACCTAGCAGCGGGAGCGCACCCCGCCGCGGGGATTCGAACTGCCGACCTTTCGATCGGCAAGCCCTAGGCGCTGAGGCTTTAACCCACAGCGCCACCCGCGTCCCCAGCCTTAGAGTAACCTAATTTCGCATGTTTATTTTGCTTGTATTTACTAAACAAAGCTAAAAGCCTCAGAACTGCCAGGCTTCCCATTATGTGCTTGCAATTGGCGCGTGTTCATTGTTGCTAATGAACTTACGAAATGGAAAACATTGCACCACAGTGTATAACGTTCACCCCCCTCCATTCCCATTTTATCTTCACAAAAGCCCTGAGAGGCAGGTTGGGCTGAGAGATATGAAAATGGCCCAAGGTCACCCAGTCAGCTTCATGGCTGAGTGGGGATTCGATCCTTTTCTTTCCAGTCATAGCCCGACACAGAAAATCCATTATCTGTCTTACCACTTTTGTCTCTAGCCATGGAGGCAAAGAATAAGGGGTCGTGGCCAACTACTCCGAGTAGACCCATTAGTCATGTCCATTAACTTCAATGTGTCTACTCTGAATAGGACAAGCATTGGCTGCAGCCCACGATTAAAAAGCACCTAGGAGAAAAACCTTTCATGGGCCACCAAAGTCGTGTCTCTGGCAAATCTGTTTCTGTGATTCACTCTCTCAAATGATTCTATGCCCTCAATGGAAAAGGGAAAATTGGCACTATGAGGCTTGCCATTTGGGGGCATCTCACATCAGTGGAGGTTGCCATTTGATGTATATATTTAGACCACCAGGGAGTAAAGTGGAGCAAGAATAACCCATAGCCACGCAACAGCATCTCACACAGCAAAAGACGGGACAGACTGGTTTTCTCTGATTATGGCTTTTCTAAGATTATGGCTTTTCATCCTCAACTGCAAAAACAACCTAAGACCACTAATTAGCAGACATGACTCAAGCAAAAGGTGGCAGCCGGCTGGGGAATGGTGTTTTAAAACAAAAGCCCATGTTCAGACAGGCACTTCACTTACAGACCTCACGGCTGGCCAAACCTAAGCACAGTAGCGGGGTAGGAGAGCTTTAAAGAAAAGAAAAACACATTTGGCAACCAATGTGCCCCTCTGGTTTCAGATAGAACATAGGTAGACAAGTCTAAAAAACCTGGGACACAATTGTTCACAGCCCTCTAGTAGCTATGGTAGCTCATTTAGCAGAAGTAATGTGTTTAGCGATAACTCTGGACGTGTTGGGTTCTGACCAAACTAAGTCTCCTGATGTATATTGTGATCTTGGAGGCTTAGTTTGGTCAGAATCGAGTATACACTTCTAGCTAGAGTGTAAATACATTACAGTCGTACCTTGTTTGCCAAACGCCTCTGAACTTGTACATTTCGGCTCCCGAACTATCAAAAACCGGTTTTCGAACATTTTTCGGAAGCCGAATATCTGACGTGGCTTCCATTTGAGCGCAGGAAGCTCCTGCAGCCAATCGGAAGCTGTGCCTTGGTTTTCGAATGGTTTCGGGAATTGAACAGACTTCCTGAACGGATTAAGTTTAAGAACCAAGGTATGACTGTACAGCTTTGGGATCCAGTTCTCCACAACCACATTGGGAATGCTCTGTGCAGTTTTGGGAACCATGTCTCCAAAAAGGAGATCACAGAGCTGGATGGGAAAGGCAGATGAAAAGGGCAACTAAAGCCACAAATCTGTTGCCCTCCACCTATATTGGAATACAATTCCCATCAGACCCAGCCAGTTTGAGTGTGCGGATGGGCCAAAAAAATCTGGAGGGCACCAGATGCAAGACGGTTGCTATTCACATTTAAGCCGAGAAAAAGTTCCAGAAAACGCAGTGGGTACAATCCTAGGTGGACACGCCCAGGAATACACTGGATATCGGCCAAGGAATGGGAGCATCTTCCCTGCAAAGAAACACTAAAGCACCTTGGATCTTGTTAGCATAGAAGACAGTGAGTGGATAGAGATGCTTGACAGATGTTTATAAAAACTATGAATAACATGGAGGAGTGGATAGAGATGAATCCACCCACTCGCTTCATACTAGAACCCGAGTGATACAATGAAATTGACGTGTATTTTATTCTGGAGCAAAACATGAAAGTATTTCTTCATACCAGGCAGAATTAATTTATAGAAGTAGGTGCCAAAGCATGTTCTGGAAAACCCTGGGGCTCCTCAAAAGTTTATTAGGAGATTTCTCAATGAGAAGACGAGTAATGGTTTGAGCTCCTGTAGGTGCCTTGTTTTTAAGTTCCTATAATTTGTAGCTGGACGTGGGTGGCGCTGTGGGTTAAACCACAGAGCCTAGGACTTGCTGATCAGAAGGTCGGCGGTTCAAATCCCTGCGATGGGGCGAGCTCCCGTTGCTCGGTCCCTGCTCCTGCCAACCTAGCAGTTCGAAAGCACACCAGTGCAAGTAGATAAATAGGTACCGCTCTGGCGGGAAGGTAAATGGCTTTTCCGTGCGCTGCTCTGGTTCGCCAGAAGCAGCTTAGTCATGCTGGCCACATGACCCGGAAGCTGTACGCTGGTTCCCTTGGCCAATAAAGCGAGATGAGCGCCGCAACCCCAGAGTCGGTCACAACTGGACCTAATGGTCAGGGGTCCCTTTACCTTTAATCTGTAGCTATTTTATGGTGTTGGTCTTTCTGTATTTGGGTTTTTATACAGGATTGGAATTTTAGGATCCACTGTGGAATTTTTATTGTATTGCTGTCGTGCTCTAACTGATTTTGCCAAAGTCTAGAAAAACTTGTTTTACAAGGCGCCCCACAAAGATAATAAAGGCAGAGCATTTTTCCTGAAATACAGCTTTCCAAAACATGCATTCCTGCAATGCATATTTGCAGGGGGCTTTCAGTTGGGTCAGGCTTTCAATTAACAGGAGTTGACCGCAAGGTCAGGCCATTTCCATTCTGTGTCATAAGTCTGTTTTGTCTCTCATTTTCTGTGGATTTTTCAAATTGCACCAAATCCACATTTAAATTGTATACATTTTATACACACTTGCCCCTAAATACACATTTTGCATGCATTTCCCCTCAAATCACACATTTTTGTACGCTTTTTAAAGAACCCCCGTCCCCAAGTATGTATTTTGTGTGCATTTTTCCTGCCAAAAAAAAATGTGTGTTTTTTTTTAAAAAAACCTGAAACTCACAAAATTCTGAGAAGTGCACAATCCAATCAGCAATTGCATTCTGATCTGTGTGTAAGTCTTGGAACTGTGAATGAGGCCAGTTCACTTTAAAATGAGGACCAAACAAAATTATCCTCCATCCCTACACCATAATGCCTATCAGGCCATATCATTTGAACCTATGCTCAGCCAAAAATCCTCTGCAATCTGGAGGAGATCTGTGGCAGATACAGAAAGGTTCCCCAGTTGTGGTAGATCAGGGGTCAGCAACCTTTTTCAGCCATGGGCCGGTCCACCGTCCCTCAGACCTTGTGGGGGGCTGTACTATATTTTTTGGGGGGGGGAATGAACGAATTCCTATGCCCCACAAATAACCCAGAGATGCATTTAAATAAAAGCAAACATTCTACTCATGTAAAAACATGCTGATTGCCGGACTGTCCACGGGTCGGATTGAGAAGGCAATTGGGCTGCATCTGGCCCCCGGGCCTTAGGATGCCTACCCCTGTGGTAGATGTTCTGGAAAAGGCTCTTCTACAACCATTGATTAAACATATCCCTTCCCCCCTGGGTTAGGAGGTATGGTGGGATTCTAATAGAACAGTAGACATCATTAGCTTCAATTTATTGATGCGTGTATTTAGGCTTGTATCCCATCCCACCAGGTAAACATTAGCTGTGTTAAGCACATAATCCAACCAAGTACCCAAAATAGTGTGTCAAGGTAACTGTGGTCAACAATACAGGGGACCTCTTGATTCGACTGCTGAAACAAATATCATGTAAAGCTCATGTTGATGAGAATGTAAACCAAGATCAATATTTTAGGTTGCAACAGTACACCTGTCTGCATGGGCTCATGTCAAAAATAAGTGAATTGGACTTGTGTACACATATTTAGGACCAGAGCGGTAGTTTTGGCTTTTAAGCAGATCCTATTTGGGCAGGGTAAACAAGCCCCTACTGAGGAATAGCACGACTAAATAATTCTAAGTAATTCTAATTTCTAATTTCATATGAACAAGGTGGTGTGTATGCTGCAATTCCACATGTCTACACACACACAGAGGGAAGAAAAGGAAGTTCGATATTTAATTGCTTAAGCTGCATCTCTTTGGGGTTATTCATTTAAATATTTAAAGAATTTTTATCCCACTCTTCAGCCAAAAGAAGCTTTCAGAGCAGTTTAAAGATCAATGAAAGCAAGACAGTCCCTGCCCTCAGGCCTACACTCTAAAATACACAACACAAAAGGAAAATGGATTGGGAAATACGCATACCCAGGTACCAGTTTTTATTTACAAGTTCCTCTAATGATCAGCTGGGTTAGAAACTATTCTAGATGCTTAAATGATAACTGTGTTAAATAATGGTAAATGATTTGAAGTGTTAGTAAGTTTTGATTAACTATGTGTAATTATTAGAAAATTGGGTAAATGGATATGGAAATCTAAGAGAATTTTTTTTATATAAGGAACCAGAAGAAGGGATGGAGGGAAGTCCGGAGAAGAAAAGGTTTTGAAAAGATATGGCAACAATGGGGAATGGGGGGGTGTAAAAATGTTCTTTTTTATTGGTGTTAATGTGGAATTAAATTGTGGAAAATAATAAAAAATTATTTAACAAAAAAGAAGAAATTGCTCAAGGAAAAGAAGAATGAAAGGATACGGACCCTCTATCTCCCCCCCCCCGCTGATCTGCATATTCATCCAGGAAGTGCAAATAAAGTCAGTCTGTTTAAAAATGTGGATTGAACAAAATGGTCAAGGATCCTTAACCTCCAAATCATCATGCCCCAGCATTATAAAAATGATGAATCCCCTTGTTTTTAACTTAATTCTAGCTACAGGCTCTGAATTATGCTCGGTAATTTGGTGCTTTTGGCAATGGCAGTAGGAGGCAGCACTTTGGGAAAACACAGCAAAGGTTGGTGGACAAGCAGGGCAATGGCCCTGAGAAGTAAGAAAGCTTTGGGGAGGGATTAGGCATTTGTTGAAGGAGAATGACTCATGAGCTGATGTTGCTGTTCCTCCCTCTACCCAGCCAAGGACAATGTCTGGATTTCCAAAAGGTTTGTCTCACTGCCTGCCTGATCCTTCCAGCTGGCGACAGCTGTTGAGTCTTAGCACTCATAATGTGCAGCCACAAGCATTGCCTTGGAAAACGGAAAGAAAATTCTCAAATTCTGCCAAAATCTCCAAGACCGCAACTATGGTTCTTCTCTCCCTAACGCAAGCAGAGCTTCTCACTCTTCCGCTGAGGCACACTCATTTTCTCAAATAAGACTGGAGTGACGTTTCTCCAGTCTTAGACCGTGCAAAAAGGGCACAGAGAACTGCTGGAGCCCAAGGGGAGAGCAGTCTACTCTGTTTTGGCATGCATCAGGGGTCTGGGCACGTCTCCGCTTTGGAAGAAGGGAAGCCATGTGCACCAAATCGTGCAGAAGCACAACAGGGAACTGCCTCAAAGAGAAGGTTGTTTTGCTGCATCATTGCATTCAGAATGACTAAACGATCCGGTCTTACTTTAGGCTGAGATGCAGAAGAATTACTTGCTCCATATGATCAGAGCACAGCAAGGCCAGAAGGAGCAAATCATGTAGCAATGCAACAGACAGCCTCCCCTGGAAATGGGTTCTCAAGTACAGTGGTACCTCGGTTCTCAAACGGCTTGGCTTCCGAACAAATCGGCTCCCGAACACTGCAAACCCGGAAGTAAGTGTTCCGGTTTGCGAACGTTTTTTGGAAGCCGAACGTCCAACGCGGCTTCTGCTTGAGTGCAGGAAGCTCCTGCAGCCAATCGGAAGCTGCACATTGGTTTTTGAACGGGTTCAGGTGTTGAACGGTAGATTAAGTTCGAGAACCAAGGTACTATTGTACAGTGGTACCTCGGATTAAGTACTTAATTCGTTCCAGAGATCTGTTCTTAACCTGAAACTGTTCTTAACCTGAAGCACCACTTTAGGTAATGGGGCCTCCTGCTGCCGCCACGCTGCCAGAGCACAATTCCTGTTCTCATCCTGAAGCAAAATTCTTAACCCAAGGTAGTATTTCTGGGTTAGCGGAGTCTGTAACCTCAAGCGTATGTAACCCGAGGTTACCACTGTACTTCTAAAAGGAGATCATGATCCCAGTTGGTATCTGCATTGGAGTTGAATTGATTTTATACATGTGCTGGAGCTGTTTTAAAGTTTTGAGATATAGCTAGATTGATCTATCTATTTTTAAAAAACGGTTTTTATATATGCAATTGTTATTAACTGTTTTTATATACATACCTTTTTAAAAAAAAATAAATTCTTATTATACATTAAATTGAAGTCATCCATAAACAAACAACTTAGACAAATCTGAAGGGGATAAGGCTATCAATGGCTACTAGCAAGGATGCTGTGCTCTGCTTTTGCAGTTGGAGGTAGTTGCTGGAAACCACAGCTGGGGAGAGAGTGCTCTTGTGTTTGGGTCCTGTATGGTTAACCACAGGCATCTGGTTGGTCACTGTGAGAACAAGATGCTGGAGTAAATGGGCAACTGGTCTGATCCAGGAAGCTCTTTGTATGTTCTTCAAAACAGCAGGAACAACACAGCAACCTTTAATTACTTGATTTATTTCTTGGATCATGCTGTTAATTCTCTTAGGGCACGTAGCTGTGGGTTACTGTCCCAATTACTAATGTCTACATGTTCAAATCTGTACTCTAGGCCTTCCCACCCTATTTCCCCCCTTCTGTATTGGGTGTACACATTGTGCAAACAGTTCAGAAAAGCTGGAGTCTTTCTCTTAGGTCCCGCCTAGGAAGATTTAGACTTCTCCCCATGACCCAATATCTTTTAACTGCAGCACGGTACATCAAAATTGCACGCAGCTGCACGCTGCTGCTTACATAAGCCTGCCGTAATGGGATTCTAACATACGCCAGTGCCTGGCTTTTACGGAGCATTAACCACCCATTGTTTCTCCTGGACACACGGTACCTTTCTACAGCTAAACTGGATTAGATTGCCTCTTGCTGGAAATTGCATCTACTGCTCACAAAACACATGCTGTCATAACAGGGAAGTGTGACAGACTCTGGAAGCTGGCCTAACAAAAACCAGATGTTAAGTGAAACAAATGGACTTGTGCAACTTAAATATTATTAAGAACCACGTTGCTTAATGGATCCGACGTTTACTGATGGATGATGGAGTGCCGAGCTGTTGCTTTTTAGAAATATATCATTCTGCTGTTGGCGGCCAAGTTCGCCTGCTTCTTAACTCAGGAAAGCAAAGCTACAGCCTCGATCTTGGGTTCAGCCAGCATTTCAAGCTTTCCAATGTGCCCTATCAAATAAGAAATTGGTCGAGGGGTGTTCAAGTGGGTCCATTTAGGGTAGTAACTGCTCCCAGGCATTGGTTTCAGGAGGCGGGTGGAATCAATTCATACCAATTTTCTAAATGGGTTGAGAGAATATCAAAAGTTTGCGTCGACAGATCCATATGCATGGATTTGCAGTGGTTGAGCCACACTGACCCCATTCAAAAATCAATGCCTGATTAAAAGTAATAATTACAAGAGCACAAGCTTTTAAATGTTAAATAGCGGTGCCTTCCGCTGGATTACTTTGGCAGTTGATGGCTGGAGCGCAGCTAAGAGAAAGCCCCTGCCGGGATGCAGGAAAGGACAGAAGAGGACAGAAGTCAGGTGGAGGCAAACTTTAGAAAGCAAGAAGAGAAGAGTACCTCTACTTCCTTGACCTGGAAGCTTTTATACAGGCCAGGAAGCAACACCTGATCCACTCTGGCATGTTGTGTTAAAGAGGCTCTTTCACTGGTCTATTATTTCCTCCTTTGTGCAAAGCACGATGGG
Source organism: Podarcis vaucheri (assembly GCF_965113315.1). NCBI lineage: Eukaryota > Metazoa > Chordata > Lepidosauria > Squamata > Lacertidae > Podarcis > Podarcis vaucheri. The sequence continues at coordinate 32,311,367 of NC_138753.1, forward strand.
GGCACCCAGGAACGTAGCTGGGAGTCAGAGTCAAGGAACATGCAAAAACACACCAGTGTTGCTCAGGAAAGCCCAAAGAGAACAAAAACAGTGCCCTTACTTGTCTATCTACGCCAGCATTCTCTTTTCACCATGATCTATGGGAAGCATGCAGCAAGTGGGACCTGAGTGCAACAGCACTCTCCCAGAAATCAGTATTCAGAGGCATAGCACCTCTGACAGCAGAGGAAAAACATGGCCACTGTGACTAGTAGCCATTGATAGCCTCATCCCCCATGAATTTGTCTAATCCTCTGTTGAAGTCACACAAGTCGAGGGCCATCACTACCTCTTGTGGGAGCAACTTCCATTGCGTGGCTGTCTGCTATCTATCCTTTATCACCCTCCAAGTCTAGCAGAGCCCAATGGCCTGCCTAGGAGGGCATGGCAAGTCTCTAGTCTGAGAACACTTCGCTGGCCTAGCAACAGCCCCCAAACCTGCAGCTCTGATAGCTCACACTGCACACACAAAGGAAGGCTCCCAGTTCTAGACCTGGCAATTCTAGCTTAATCCATGCAAGAGGAATCCCCATTTGACATCATGTTAAGTCCTAAATTCAAGACGCAATACGGATGCTAATCCTGGCACTGATCTATGCTTTGATGTGTAAGGCCAGCAGATGGAAAAGGAAGGGGTAATCGTGGGCCTCTCTTGCATCCCTATGGTCTTCTCCATTTAGGGTGTTATTTTCACAGACCAGTACTAAGTGTGTGGGGTGGTAGGGTGGCAGGAGATGAGATTTTGTCTGAAGCAGCCCCAGGTTTACTTGCTTCCTTTACACCAGTGCAAGTCACTGCTTTCCCAGCTCATGAATGATGTCCCGTTTCAAGAACTGCCAATCACTTCAGGTGCCAACTGCCATATTTTCTGAACATAGCTTTGGGAAATTGAGCCAAATCAGAAGCCATTCGGAGGCAAGGGGTACACACCAGCTGGCATGCGAACTATTTTTTTGTGCTTTTAAGAGGAGTGCTCTGCTGGAGCAGGAGGTAGTTAAGTGGCGCAGCAAATGCCTTGCATATGCAAAGGTCTCAGGTTCAATCCTAGGCATCCCCAGGTAGAGCTGGAGAAAATTTCAGCTTGAAACCCTGCAGAACCCTGGCAATATTGAGCTAGGTTGGTCAATGGTCTTCCACTGTTCCCACCAACAGAGATCAAATCAAGCATGTATGTACTTGTGGGCAAATGCGTGAATGGCCTCTGCTGAAAAGTGAGGGAACAATACAAAAACTCAGCCTATTTAGTTGGATTTTTTTTCATGCCTGCAAGTTTACACAATGCTAAAGTCATCAAGTGATGGAACAGGCCTGCAGTAATTCATACCTGAAGTCAATGCCAAGGGAGATGACATGGAAGAGAAAGGGTTTCCTCTTGGACCAAGTCCAAGTGCCAGTGAAGTCTAGCCTCCCACTCTTTGGGAAGAGGCGAAATACCTGGAGCAGACAGAGCAAACAGCCTCCAGGCAACCAATTCAGAAGTGCAGACAGACAGACAGACAGACAGACAGACAGACACACACACACACACGCACACACACGTGGCTTTCCTGGCTGATGAGCTGCCCAGACTAAGGCTGCAATCCTCTGCACAGGAATCAGGGATGTACTTCTCAGTAAACATGCACAGGATTGCATGGGAAGAGTGTGGCAAAATTTGGAATTTTATATCAGACAGAGGGACTTGACTGGCTCCCTGGGATGACCAGGTTCCCAAGCCCTGGAGTTTTCAGGTTCCCAGGCTACAGTCCACAGATCACCAGTGGTCTGCAAGCTTCATTCAGATGCCTGCGGCATGTCCACATTACATATTCATATTAATTTTTATCTGTTTCTAATTACTTCTTTTATTTATTCTATTACAATTTGAATTCTGCGGAATGTCAATTGTAATAAAAGAAGCAATAAAGATGCAATTAAAAATCATACAGCATCTGGCACAGTGCATTAAAATCACGAGAACAGGCAGAAAAATCAGTAAGTGATCTGCCAAGACCCTCAGCAATTTTCAAGTGGTCTGTGGAGGAGTGGGGGACTTGGGAATCACCCATCTATGTTAGGATCTTGGCTTTAAGGGCTTACATTTCTCTTATCAGACCTGGTTAAGTAAGGAGCATAAAGTGGGTCTATGGATCCCGGTTCAAGGCCAAGGGCACCAAACACTGCCGCTGCTGCACCTTTCGCATGCGTCAGCTCAGTGTAATCTACCATCTGTCTCACGGAAATGAGCTTTTCATGAGATATTTTAGGCATATGGCTGATGCAAATGCTAAATGGGATTCTCTTATGGGAAATATCCCTTTGCGGTGAAGCCTTGCTGCCTAGGCACTCAGAGGACTAAGCAAGAGTAGCTCGTGCTCATCAGCCTGGAGTGACAAGACGTAATCACAGGACGAACTGATAACAATTGGCTTAAACAAAAATACAGGCTTGCTATTCAGATAACGTCTGAGTCAGTTACTAGAGGCGAGAAACCAAGTGAGTGACCCCCGCCACACACACTTCACCTCCCTGTTGCCATAAATTTATCTCCTTCAGATAATTGATTTAACAGCAGGCACTTAGATTTACCAAGACTTTGTTACAGCAAATCCCCAGCAGAAATGTTTACAAAGGCTTACTTCATTTTGATTTCAAAAGAGAGGCAAAAAAGTAACACACCTACTAAGTCCGGAAGCTCCTTTTGCATAAGCCCATAAGCGGAATAGCAACTTTCAAATAACCCAAAGAGACAAGATCATCAACACATGTGTGTTGCAGTGGATTTCTGTACTAAATAGTGGATCATGAGGCATCAATCTGCATTTCCCTCTAGCCATCGCTGCCAGGGGTGTGGGATTGCAGAGAGAAGTAGATAGATAGGAGCAACAGTTCTTTAACTCCCCCCCCCCAACAAACCAGTTAAATTGCTGTGGATTTCAGCAAACCACTCAATTAACCCCCCCCCTTTACAAATCAAAGCGCATACATAACTCATATTTCAAAAACTGTAGTCCTGTCTTTCTAAGCGATAGGAATGCCTGTTTTCATGAGCAAAGTTCTGTGAAGTCCATCTCTATCACCATCAGAAAGAAACATAAGCACACAGCCAAGCACAGGTATTATTGGCAGTTCCACAACTTATCTACAGACACAACCTCAAGGGACCTTGCAGACCACCAGCAGTCCATGGACCATAGTTAGAGAACTAAAAGATTATGGGTTTTGTAGCACGGCAGCCACTAGGCCACAATGCATAGCCTCAAACCCATTTTGCAAACTTTTCCTGCCTAGACATTTTTGGCCAATTCGCAAGCCAAGGCGTTCCACTCTTATTTCAAACCATATCATTAAACAAACAAAAAAAAAAAGGTTGAGGAGCTATAAACTCTGGATCAGCTGTGTGCAAGCTCAGGTGAGCTTTAAGAAGTCTCTCTCTCCCACCTTTACTCTCCCATCCTGCACAGGCTAGTGATTAAACACCATCGATTTCTGAAGCCAAAAGCAACCTGTAATAAATCCTGGGGAAATCAAGAGAGTGAACTGCAGGATTCAAGGCAAGAGGAAATCTATGCTGCAGTTTTGCAGGCTCTACAGGGAGCTGAGCAGCTGGCACCTCAAGGACCCTTTGCTTTCCTGACAAGTAAACTCTTCCCCACCCCCTTTTTGGCAAGGGGGGGGGAGGCAAAAGGAATTTAAACTCTGGAATGATCCCCAAACTGTTAAAAATGACTGTAGGCTGGGCAGAGCCTTACCCTGGCTGAGTTCATTATTTACTCTGCCTGCACACTTTCCTCCCTGAAATTTTAATGAGAGGTTTTTAACGTCAAGAGCCAAAAGAGATTACAGGCCATCCCATAAGTCATCCATATTCTATTAAGAAAAGGAAAAAGAGGCTTCCCAGGTCCTGGAGCTGTGTCACAGCAACAGCTTTGGAGTCAGACACCAAGGACTACTGCAGACAAATGGCAGGGAGCAGCTAATTCACAAACTACAGCTTGCTGATCAGACGCTGGCAATGCGGTGCGTGGCTGTTCTAGCCCCTGCTCCACTGCTGTGCGGGCAATAATATATGCAGGCAAGACTCTGTATGCAAAACAACCTCATCTGTTTAAAAACAGCCTGGGAGAAAGCTGAAACGTTCGGATAATCAAATATTTGGATAAATGGAAGCGCTGGAGAGAAGCCTTGGAGATAACCTCCCCTTCCTCTCACTGCACACATACAGCAACAGCAACAGCTCAGTGGCTCATATTTATTTGAGAGTTACAGGATAGCTTCAGCAGCCTGACAAGCCACTTAATCATAAAATAGCTTTGCTTGCCCTGGAATAATGGATGAGGGCTTCCTAACTTGAAAGCAAGCTGCCAGGATTGCTTTCTTGTGGCGCACTTCCACAGCACTGGGGGATGAGAGTGAATAGTGCAGTCACGTCACTGGAGCCCATTACGTGGGACTTTCTTACCTGACTGGAAGGACCTAAGATGTGGGATTCCCTCCCCACAGAGGTGTATCTGGCACTTTCACTGCACCACTTTTGTCTATGCTGAAGATGCACTTCTTTCCTGGCTTTGAACACCTGAGAAACAGTGCATGTATTTTAGGACCCACCCTAATTGTGATTGCAATTTGCTTTAAGATGTAATTTGTTTTAATTCTGTGCCTTGCTATAATCTGCCTTGGGACTTTCTGGGGAAGGGCAGAAGTGATCATTGTTGTCATCATTCGGGTGAGAAACACCCACCCAAAATTACTTGTCCATCTAATTCTGATAGGGACACACTCCCCAGAACTGTAGAACCACAGCAAACGGAAGTTATGACAATCCGTTCTTTGTGTGTGTGCGTGTGTGTGTGCGCGCACGCGCATGGGAACACAATGTGAGTGAGGAGCTTCAAGAGCCACCATTTAAACACACACACACACACACACACCCATAGATATAGATAGATAGATAGATAAAATTCTAATTTGAAAAACCTGTATCTCTATCTATCTAACATACAACATAAAGACAAGATTCCAAAGAATCTCCTGGACATCCCTCCTCCCCTTTGTGGGTCCTATTATTAATCATTTCCTCCTGCATCTTTTACAATAATCCAAATATGTTACATCTCCCTTATATCCAAAATTCACCATTAAACTACAACTGCTATTCCACAGAAGCCACCATTTCTGGGAGGCACCAGCTGCCCTATCCAAGGCTATGCACGGCAGAGAAAGGCTCTGAAGCCAGGTCTCCAACTTGGGAGCAGAATTCTAAATCGTGGGGAGAGGAGGCTCCCACAAGAGGCGGCGATGGCCGCCAACTTGGATGGCTTTAAAAGAGGATTAGACAATCTTAATAGAGGACAAGGCTTTTGCTGGGGCGAGTCCTGCAGCACTCAGATCCTGCTTGCAGCCTTCCCATAGGCAGATGGCTGGCCACTGTGAGAACAGGATGTTGGGCTTGCGTTGGCTTGATTCAGAAGGCTCTTCTCTTGTTTTTCATGAGGGCCTTGAACCCTGGTCTTGACTTGCGCTCACAGGATCTTACTAGCTCTCTCACATACACAAAAAAGAGGTAGACATCAGTTCTAACCTAGGAGGAGAAGAAATGGTATCCCCTTTTAAAACAGAGGCAGAGAGCATAATGGCTCTTCCAGCTCGCACAGTTAAGTTTGGTCTAGCGACAGCAACAGCACCAAGGGAGCATCACAGGCAAACAAAAAACAACAACACACCTGCTAAAACTATTAAAAATTAAAGCCGTGCTTTATAGCTTTATAATGGCTTCATTATACCCATTAGGTTATGTAAGCTCAGAGGAGACACGCCTTGAAAGGAGCATTAACTAGATAATAAAGTAAGTGTTTCACACATGCCTCTGAGGGATGCTGGCGAACAAGCGGGAAGGTGGGAGGGGCAGATGGCTGCTAGAACTTGCAACTCTTCAATGCCATCAAAAGGAGAAAAGTGTTCTGCTTCAAATCTCCGTTGGGCTTGGCAGCTTGGACAGGCACACTTTTCACTTTCGGCCTACCGACCGAAGCCAAACCATTGTATTGTAAGAAGCCAACTAAGAAGCCAAACCATTGCATCGTACTTTTTTTGTTCTGGCTGCTCAGCAGCAACAAAGTTCTTCTTCTGGTTCAGGCCGAGACAAGGTTCCATAATCAGTACAGCATATCTGAACTGGTGCAGTTTTGCTTCCCAAACCAGGCTGAGCACGGCAGCATCTAGAAATACTACCATCTATCCCATTCCTCCAGTGGTAGATCTATGTTCCTAGTCTTGCTTCAGTATGTGTATGTGTGTATACCTGCTTTTCCTGCAAGGAGCTCTGGGCAAAGGACATAGTTTTCCTCCCATTTTATTCTCTCACCAACCCTATGAGGTAAAGGTAAAGGGACCCCTGACCATTAGGTCCAGTCGTGACCAACTCTGGGGTTGCGGCGCTCATCTCACTTTACTGGCTGAGGGAGCCGGCATACAGCTTCCAGGTCATGTGGCCAGCATGACTAAGCCACTTCTGGCGAACCAGAGCAGCACACAGAAACGCCGTTTACCTTCCCACCGGAGCGATACCTATTTATCTACTTGCTTTCGAACTGCTAGGTTGGCAGGAGCAGGGACTGAGCAACGGGAGCTCACCCCGGTGTGGGGATTCGAACCACCAACCTTCTGATCGGCAAGTCCTAGGCTCTGTGGTTTAACCCACAGCGCCACCCCGTCCCTACCCTATGAGGTAGGTTGAGCTATAAGACAGGTTTACTCCAGGGTTACCCATTAAGCTTTATAGCTGAATGTGGATTTGAGCCCGAGTCAATTTAGCAGCATCCCATGGTTGATGCTCTGCTTTAAGCTGGATGTAGAAGAGCCACCTTGGGTTGTATCCAACTAAGTTCCACTCAGAGAAATTAATGAACCTAGGATAGTCAAAGCCATTCATTTTAATAGACTTACCCTGCACTGGACTAGAATTGCACTGGACTAGACTAACACTCCGCTTTCAAACTTCTAGCACGCCGTACCCAACTGTCAAGGCAGACCGCTTCATGCTAATGGAACAAGGCACTTAGAATGGGCATTCCCATCCACAGAGGGCAGAGAACTGAGGGATTTGGTCCACCAGCTGAATCCAGTCCCCTGACCCCACCGTATTCTGTAACTGAAGTATCACCAAGTGAAAGGCCTTTTTTGTAGCAAGTTTCAAGTTTCAAGTTTTATTGCGGCCAAGGCCAGTGACACTAAACACCACAAGATCAAACAACAAGAAATCAACAACAATCTCAGAAAAAAAGAAGGAAAAAAAGGTTACACAAGGGAACTTCGCAGTGTGCCATTCAACAGAAGAGATTTACGCTTCCTAATTTTGTAGCACTGTCCTGTCATACTTTGTCCACATAAACCTGGACATCAGCCTGACTCGAATAACAGTGGTCATCTTAAAACCTGGTTAAGACCCAGGGGAGTTATCATTATACAGGCCCATCTCATTCCCAAATATAGATCAGAAATCAGTTTGTCTCTATTCTTGAAGCCAGACTGAATTCCATTGTTTCAGTTCTCGTGGACATGGAGCAAAGCAGTTTTATCTGTGGAAGATACCTTTTGGATCCTGTGCGCAGACTCCTTAATATCACAGGGCACAGTAAATCCACAAAACAACAGTTGACATTATATACCCTGGACACCTTGCCCTTTTCAGATTAAATCCGGAGCACGCCTGTCTGTTCTGAAATGGATCTCAGAGAGGTTAATGGGGCTTGATCCCAAGGGAGCATCCTCGGAAATGCCGACTTAGTTGGCTAGCATGCACCTGCAGGCCTTCTGGGCAGTTGCACCGTTGCTTTACCCTCAACCTGCTCATGTATTCAGATTTTGTGGTTTTTCTTTGGTATGTTAATTGTTTGTACAGTGGTACCTTGGTTACCGTGTATCTGTTCCGAGAGTCCATTCGATTCCTGAAACCATTCGAAAACCAAGGCACAGCTTCCAATTGGCTGCAGGAGCTTTCTGCAGTCAAGCGGAAGCTGCGTCGACTTCCAAAAAGCATTTGCAAACCGGAACTCTTACTTCCGGGTTTGCGGCGTTTGGGAGCCAAGCCGTTTGGGAGCCAAGCTGTTTGAGAACCAAGGTACAGTGGTACCTCGGGTTAAGAACTTAATTCGTTCTGGAGATCCGTTCTTAACCTGAAACTGTTCTTAACCTGAAGCACCACTTTAGCTAATGGGGCCTCCCGCTGCCGCCGTGCCACCACTACACAATTTCTGTTCTCATCCTGAAGCAAAGTTCTTAACCCGAGGTACTATTTCTAGCAGAGTCTGTAATCTGAAGCGCCTGTAACCTGAAGCGTCTGTAACCTGAGGTACCACTGTACCACTGTATTTTATTGTAAGCTGCCCAGAAAACTTGTGTTATTGGGTGGCATATCTAAATAAAAGATGAATAAATAAATGTTACAGAAATCAAATAACGGTGCGTGGGGGGAACAGAACCAGCAACAGGCCATGCTTCCTGTCATTCAGTAACAGTTGCTGCTTAGAATGTTTCTTGGATTCTTGTCCAAGGGTGCCACCTTGTGGAAATTGAAACATCTTGTTAGAAGTCACCAAAAGGGAGAAAAGCGCTCACAGCTGCAAACAGGATGCCTTTCTATTCCACTGGCCTGCACAGAGGTCTTCTGAACAGCACAAAAAGATGTGCCTGTTGTAATAATACCACAAACACCCGGTAGAATAGGGGTTGAGAACTTTATCAATGTCAAGCCAAGGTTTAAATTCTGATTCCCGCCTGGACTAATGATTGATAACAAACAGAATTATATGGGAAGCTAAACTAAAGCAAGTGCTTTCCTTTCCCCCAAATGAGACAAGTCAGAATTGCTAAAACTGTAGAGTTAGGGAACATCCCCCAATTCAATATGTTAACAACACATATATCTCATGACTGAACACCTGTGTCTCATTGGTGACTGCCTTGATGCTTTCCTACATGCTTCCCTCAAGCACAGGAGGCAGCGTTCTGGATGAGTCTTATGTCCAATAAATGATTTAAATCCTTGGGGAAAGCATGCGATGCGACCTCCCTGCTGAGACTATGTCAGTTGAAGACACAGGCAAGGAAAGGGTCATATCTAAAGGCTTCCTCCATGACGGTGGGGAGGATCCATGCTTATGGAAAACTAGCATATCAGTAAACAAGTTCTTAGCCTAGTCCTTCTTCTTGACATTCTATTTTTTTCATATGGGTTTAAATCAAAAGGCGATCCTGCACTTGCATTCTGAAGTGGCACAGTTCTAACACAACTATGCCATAAGGGCAAATCTGAACCAGGGAATAACCAGCTCACACTTGCCCTCTACTAAAGGGAAGTTCTCTCTCTGCACATAAATTGTCACATTATGGGAAAGTATTGCTTCTTTTCTCTTGCATTCTGGGAAGTCTTGCTTCTAAGCTTTGTTTTGCTCACGCTGCATAAACTGTGCTGATGCTAAGACATTCCATCATCACCCTGGTACGTTCTGTTCACCTTGAGTTCACACCATATCAATCTGTACTTACCCCTCCTTGTACATTCCTTTTTCGTACCACTCTGGTACGGGCAGTCTGAACCCATGCCTGTGTAAACTCCGCGTTCCTTTTCTCAACCTGTCTATGACTAATGTCTTATATGCAATAATTAATGTCTTGTATGCAACCCTTGTTTTGAACTTATGTTAACCAATCAGCAACAAGCACACGTGGCAAACGCAGTAATATTCAATAAAAGGGAGTCTCCGAGGCTGGCTCGAGAGACGCCTCCCATATGACACCTATCTACTCGTCTGTCGTTCATTTTCAATCCAACACTCTACACTATACCAGTAACATGCTCCGATATCTTGGCTTCAACCAAAACATATGAGAACATGAGAAACAGCAGGCCCCTTTGGACACCTGCCAGGGTCCCAGTACTCCAGGACTGCCTTGGAACCACTGCATTATGTGACTAAGTCTGTGAGCTGCCCTTTTATATTTCCCCATAATGCTCTTGATCAGTGCTTATGTTGGACACTGAAGCATTGTGCAAAATTTTAAGTGCTGGCTTGTCGCTACCCACTATACAGTACACCCAGGGGTTTTTTGGGGAGGGGAGATTGAGGACAGTTTGCCAAGTGTACCCTCAAACCTGGGGCCAGCCCTAGAGAAGAATTCCAGCTTTCAGGGTAAGAAAACCATTGGCTAAATTCAGCATAACAGAAGCAGGACGTAACCTATCCCAGATAACCCACCGATAGCAGGGATGGCAAACTGTATTGTTGGTTAAGACCTGGAGGAACCTCACTGCAATCAGCCTGCATAAACTGACAGATGTCTGGGAGGCAAGCCTCCCTAGCCAGCGGCTTACCGTTCAGCTCAGGAGGCAGGTAAAGGTGGTAAGTGCTGTAGATGTCGTTGGACATCTGGAGCTGGAGCTTGGTGTGTTTCTTCAGGAGTTCAGCTATGTTCTCCTCCTGGAAGGGTGTCTTCTCCAGAATCACCACAGCATCTGTCCCATCACCAGAAGGGCTGTTCACCTAGAGAAATAAGAACAATAAGAGTTGGCTTACTGGCTTGAACCGAAGTCCATCTAGCACAGTAAGGGAACCTGCGGCCATCCAGGTGTCATTGGAATCCCAATTCCCATCAGCCCAGGCAGTATAGTCAATGAAGGGAAGGGCCGTAGCTCAATGATAGTGCATTTGTTTTTCACACAGAAGGTCCCGGGTTCAATCCCCAGCATCTCTAGGTAGGGCAGGGAAAGACGCTTGTTTGAAATTCTGGAGAGCTACTGTTGAACAGTGAGGACAATACAGTGCATGATACTGATCTGAGTATAAGGCAACTCCTAACCTATGTGGCCAAAGAAGTGAGGCCAAGAAGTAATAAGGGCAAGTCAGTATCCTTACCAAAGTAGCTTCAGTTTCCATTCTTACTCCACTTTTTGACTTACATCTGATTTGGACACCACTCTGTTTCCAACCATTGCTGGTCAGATGAACTTGGAAGCTCAAGGCACCAATGTCATTCCCTATTTTAACCTGGCAAGTGGTAATTCATGGGATGGTGCCTTTGACCACTGGAGGTCCTATTCAATTTTCTGTGTCACTCTTCTCTAAGGAGTTCAGAGAATTTCATGGCTAAGTAGGGGTGTGAACCGAGGCCTCCTTGGTCCTAGTCTAACTACTCTATCAGCTACACCACCCTGGCTCTTAAGCATCATGACAAATAACCAACCACTGATGAACCCATTCTCTGTGAATCAATGTCATCATTTTTTAAAAAGCCACCGCTACATCTAGTTCAGGGTGTGCCATATTCAGAATCATTAGAAAGAGCCAAGAGGACCTTTCCTTACAACTAGTTCTGCTGTCACAAGATGACATCGACATGAAGAGTAGGAGAAGGCTCTGGAAACTGAAAAATGGTGTTTGTGCTCATCCAGCTGGGCAGAACTGCGGTACAAAGGGGCATGCTTAGTCCCACCAACTTTCTGAGTAAACTCGCATCCATACTACAAGACACTACTTTATCATGAGGGACTGATGGCTACAAACACAGCCTGAATGTGGGATGTTGCCAGGCAGCAAATGGGGATGGAAAGGAAACAGTGCCATTGCTTCACATTAGGAGATGTGTGTGTGTGTGTGTGTGTGTGTGTGTGTGTGAGTGAGAGAGAGAATGGGATATAGTGGATGAATGGAACTGATTAATGACATTTCACACATATTAGTCAAGTTTGCACAATCAAATTCTGGCTTAATAAGCATGAGCTTCGTGGAACTGGACTCAGGAAGTTGCATTTCACCACAGCTTCCCATTACTATGATTCACGGCTTCCAAGCACACCAGGATCCAGAAGCCAAGGGAGGGAACAATGGGGGAAGCAAGCAAGCTGAAGCATAACTTCGTAAGTCAGGATCTGATTGTGTGAAGCAGGCAATCACGTGGGTCATCCCAATCTTTGCAAGAGGAAGTGCAACGAAGATGCCTGGGATCCACAGGACTGCAGGAAGCTGCCTTCTACAGAGCCAGACCATTGGTCCATCTAGTTTAGAACTGTCTACACCAGGGGCAGCAGATGTGTTGCCTTCTCATTGTTGTGGACTCCAATTCCCATCATCAGGGATGGTGGGCGTCCAATAACATCTGAAGAGCAACAGGCTCCTCATCCTTTCCCAGCAGCTTAAAGTAAGCTTCTAGAAAGCGGGGGTTGATTAGGATGGGTGGACGTGTGTCATAAGGTTCCAAATTCCTATACTATAGATGCAACCTGGTGGGACACAGATAGACTGCAACACTTTGCAGTTACATCTATTAAATCTGACCTTAGCTGTTCCAGCAGAAACACATTATCTGCTGCTGCTGCCGCCTTCTAACTCCGGTTTATTGATCCTCCACGGCTTGAAAAGTTTCAGCTCCTCCTCGGCACCCTGAATTTGACCTAGAGAGACTAATCCATTTTCCAAGTCCTTTCGAAAAGCCATTCATCTAGAATTTACATGCTACTTGGAAATTATAGAGATGCCGTGCAATTTCCTGACACTTCATCATGTGCCTTGGCTATCTGGGAAGAGGATTTACAGAGGACAGTAAAAGAACTAACCCAACTGTATACCCCCGCCCGCAAGGAAGAACCTGCCTCCCGAACACTGTACAGCTGTAAACGGTGAATTAAAAGAGTACTTGCAAATTTCCCGTTTTTATGGCCTCCTAAGTGACAACTCCATCCATCTTATTTACAGCATTTCAGTTAACTGCTAGTTTGCAATTCAATTCCACTTTAAACACTAAACATGAAAAACTGATCTCCAGGCTAAAAGCAGTAGATATGCTAATAAGAAAAAAAATAATCTAAGCTTCGAGATGGGTATCTAGTGCTTTTGTTAGGTGGAACAATGCAACCTGTGCCCCATTCCACACACAGTCTCCCCCTCCTGCACCGCACAGTATAATAAGATTGCCCTCTAAGCCTCTCATTTATTCCTGGCTGCCAAACCTAGAAGGCTGCTGAACCCGATCCAGTTCCTGAATTTCAACAAAGGCCACAACAGGGGAAAGATGCTTGAAAGGCAGCACACACAGAGATTTACTCAATGGATGGGGGTTCTTCTCACAGGGACTGATTAAGGACATTAGTGGGATCAGAAGAGAATCCTCTGCCCCCAGATCAGGATCAGACTGGCCAGTGCCTTTGTGGACTGGCCAGTGCCTTCCTCTGCATGCAGCCTGGCTTATTTGCATGAGCCACCCTGAAGTACTTGCTCTGAAATAGTAGCACATCTCTTCTGCCTTCCGCAGCAACTCTGCTAAGGGTCAGAACAGAACAGGTGGATTTGAGGAGGACAGAGGCTGGTGAATGAATGGATAGCCCTAGGGAACCTTTTGATCCTCTCCAATATTACGGCGATCACAGTTCCTCTTCCACCTCTTTCTGGTGCCCACAGGAGTAGAAAACTTTCTTGTCTCTATGGCAGGCTACCCACCTGTCAAAATGAGCCTGAATGGCCTAGGACCCTCGTCCTACAGGACCGCCTCTCCCTGTATGCCTCACAGAGGACCTTAAGGTCCATAAATAGAAACACCCTTGAGATCCTGGGCCCTAAGGAAGTCAGATTAGCCTCAACCAGAGCCAGGGCCTTTTCAACACTGGCTCCGGCCTAGTAGAACGCTCTGTCTCATGAGACCAGGGCCCTGCAGGATCTGATTTCTTTCTGCAGGGCCTGTAAGACAGAGTTGTTCCGCCTGGCCTTTGGCTTGGAATCAACTTGATCCCCTCCCCCTCTTTCCTTTTTCCTTTCTTCTTCTGTGATGGAACTCCTATTTGGGGACTTCCCTGGCTTTTTTCTGGCCCATGTAGGACCAGTCTGAATAGTTGGCCTTGGTGAAGACTTGACGTTTTCATCCCCCCAAAAGTTCTTTATTTGAGTTCCTATTGAAATGAGGCTGCATTTTAATGTTGTATTTTAATCTTGTTTTTAAGTTCTATTTCAATCAACTGTTTTTATACCTGGTGTTAGCCGCCCTGAGCCCGATCTTGGCTGGGGAGGGCGGGGTATAAATGAAATTTATTATTTATTATTATTATGAAGTTGGGACTTCAATGCACCGTGTGCACTCAATCCAGCAGGTTGTGCTTATACAGCTCACCGGCTGGTGGGCAGTACAGCCAAAGCCTGTTTTCCCTTGTACTTTAAGGCTCCCGACTGGCAGCCAAATCTCCACTTGCCCCACACCTTATGTCACCTATGCCAGGTATGAGGCAGGTTTAGAGAAAAGAGCCTTGTAGGCCAGGCTATTCTTGCGTCCTTGTAATAGGATCTTCCCCCTTTCTTTGGATGTTGCAGCCAGAGTACGTACAGTATTCCACATCTACTTCATTGCAAACACGTATGTAAATGGTTTATAATATAATAAATATGGTAAAAAATGAGAAATAAAATATTTTTGCATCCAAATTCTGGGGCCTATATAAAGTGTGCTCCCCAGCTTTTGCAAATGGGTTGGAAATCAGTTAAAATTTAGAGAGTGAAGAAGATAACGTTGCATCTCTGCCCTGACCACAGCAGATGAGAATTCCCTTCTGTCATTACCCACTCATTATTGCAGAGATAAGCACCCACCATAAAAGAGAGTTAATATTATAATAACCACAGCTATAATTCTACCAATTCCAATTATAACTTATTACCCATGATGGCAATAACCATAATCGGTGTTGCTGCATGACCACATAAAAAACAGTGGTGTTCAATTATACTTTTGTCACTTATCTTAGTGCTACTAAACAAAGTATATGGGGTCTCAGAGCTCCATAGCCTCTCTAAGTAAAGTTTTATTGAAAAGTAGTTTTATTTATGAAGGAACAAGGGGTGGCAGTGGTGGGTGGAATACCTCTGAAACACCTTTGAACTCTTATGCACCAGCATCAGATTTGTAAGTAGCAGCTCCTAACAACTGAACCAGCATTTCACATTTGTAAGCACAAACATAACATTTCTTGGTGCCTGGACAACCAGGGTACAGTACTGGGATTTTCCACAACCCTTATCCACAGGAGGTAAAGATGATCACTGCCCTACAATTGCTATCATTTTAGATGATTAGGACTTTGGTGTAGTTCTATTTTGAAATACTTCCTTCATTTATTATTTATTATTTTGATATAAGAAATATCACAAGGTGGCATACAAACCTAAAACACAGTATTGACAAGGTAATAAGCAATTTAAAATGTCAAATGTTTAGCCTATGTGTGTCTCTGGCAATTTATCCTCTTTACAAATGTGCCTATGGGCCCAAAAAGGTTGACAGCACATGCCATTATCTATGTCCGACAGTTTACATTTTATACAGTACAGTGGTACCTCGGGTTAAGAACTTAATTCATTCTGGAAGTCCGTTCTTAACCTGAAACTGTTCTTAACCTGAAGCACCACTTTAGCTAATGGGGCCTCCTGCTGCTGCTGCTGCACTGCCGGAGCATGATTTCTGTTCTCATCCTGAAGCAAAGTTCTTAACCCGAGGTACTATTTCTGGGTTAGCGGAGTCTGTAACCTGAAGCGTATGTAACCTGAAGCGTATGTAACCTCAGGTACCACTGTATTCTGAACGCATTTAGTTATATTTCAAGGTACCACTCTCCATCCATACAAATATACCCCAGGGCAGTTTACTATAAAAAAATACAATACTATACAATCACGCCAGGCAAAAGCATTCCTCTTCTCCTGGGCCTTTGGCTAATGGCGATGTGGGTTAAACCACGGAGCCTAGGGCTTGCTGATCAGAAGGTCGGCGGTTCAAATCCCCGCAATGGAGTGAGCTTCCGTTGCTCGGTCCCAGCTCCTGCCAACCTAGCAGTTCAAAAGCACGTCAAAGTGCAAGTAGATAAATAGGTACCACTCTGGCAGGAAGGTAAACGACGTTTCCGTGCACTGCTCTGGTTTGCCAGAGACAGCTTAGTCATGCTGGCCACATGACCCGGAAGCTGTACGCCCGCTCCCTCAGCCAATAAAGCGAGATGAGCACCACAGCCCCAGAGTCGGCCATGACTGGATCTAATGGTCAGCGGTCCCTTTACCTTTACGGCCTTTTAAAACTGTGTGTGTATGGGGGTATTGTTTTTGTTTGTAATTACGGTATGTATTTTTGTATTGTAAACTGTGCTGTGATCTTCAGATGAAAGGCAGTCTAGAAATAAGTAATAATAATAATAATAATACCACAAACAGCATCAAACACATACACACATTTCAAGTTCACTGTAGCACACTGGCTGCACTGTAAAAATAATTGCCGTGTGTGAATGTCTGTAATATGTCATAATCCGCACTGACGCTATTATAATTTTGTTGCAGGAAGATCTTTGTGAGATCAGGAAGGTTGTATGCATAAAAAAACCAACTTTATGTTAACTCACAAAAAAGTCACCTACTTTATGCAAAGGTATAAATTTGGCACCCGGGGGCTCCTTTGGAAGTAAGGGCAGGATATGATAAATACAATAAAATAAAAAGAAGGATAGCATCCTCTTAGAAAATTGTCAACTTTCTCAACCTCGCCCTCCTTTTGGCACATCCCACTTTCCCACGGCGTCCCCTGGTGATAAAGAATGGGATCTTCCTAAAGTGGGCGGGGTAAAATAATGCCGTTACTTCCAGCCCCGCCCCTTGAATTTGATTGGCCCTCATCGGCTCCAGAAACAAGCGTTACTACCTGCCCGTGAAGGAAGATGGTCTTGTCGCGCGCAGACTCCCTAAGCACTTTGCGCACGGAGATGTCAGCCAAGGGGAAGGTGCCAGCGCCGGGGCCTTCCCCTTGGGACTCGGCGTCCCCGTTCTCTCCATCTTTCGCCTCACGCTTTCGTTTAGCGGTAGGGGACTCCGCCATTTCTCTAGAACCGGTTGGCGCGCATGCGCTGTGGTCTCGAACTCTTCCCGCGCTCGCTCAACTATTGAGCGTCAAAGCGGGCAGCTCCCTCTGCTGGCAGGGAGGTCTCAACTACCGGGGGTGGTGGAAAAAGGAGCTTTACCAAGTCAGTGTACGCATGCGTTGGAGCGCGGGCACATTCCCAACGTAGACGCAGGAAAAGTGTAGAGCTGAAATCCAATAGTATGCACGTGGAACTTCAGGGCCCCTTTAGGCATTGATCAAAACTTCTGAGCTGGGCAGGAAATAACAGCGGTAAATAAATAAAAATAGCGGAGAATTCTCAGGATCTACTTGTCTGTTCAGATTAATTGCATGCAGAAGCCATGAGCTTTCATCGGTTTGCGAGCAGGCACCTTGGGATTTGAAATTATTAAAGCAAAACTACATGCAAACTGACGCGGTTGGCGCTGTGGGCTAAAGCCTCAACGCCTAGGGCTTGCCGATCGAAAGGTCGGCGGTTCGAATCCCCGCGGCGGGGTGCGCTCCCGCTGTTCGGTCCCAGCGCCTGCCCACCTAGCAGTTCGAAAGCACCCCCGGGTGCAAGTAGATAAATAGGTACCGCTTACCAGTGGGAAGGTAAACGGCGTTCCGTGTGCTGCGCTGGCTCGCCAGAGCAGCGATGTCACGCTGGCCACGTGACCCGGAAGTGTCCCCGGACAGCGCTGGCCCCCGGCCAATAAATGTGAGATGGGCGCACAAACCCCACAGTCTGTCAAGACTGGCCCGTTCGGGCAGGGGTACCTTTACCTTTACCTTTACATGCAAACTAAAGGAGTTAGGTTGCTTTTTCCTGCTATCTTTTGTTTGGGATAGAGGCAGTACTGCTATCCAATCACTATTAGGCTAGTTCCGTGTTTTTCTAAGCTGTTTTCAAAAGGCAGCTCTCGCTTCTGCCCAGGAAAGACCAAATTTTGCGTCCAGATTCAAACGAGAAGCCACAAACTCCATGCAGTGGTACCTCGGAAGCCAAACCCTAGACGTCTTGCTTTCTTATCAAGACAAACTACATTGCAATCCTGTGCATATCTGCTCAGAAGGCAGCTTGCAGATCAATTTGTATAGGATCCTTAATTTCATGCAACACACAGTACAACCCTATGAATTTTTACATGAAAGCAAGTATTGTGTCCAACAGGACTTATTCCCTAGTATTTCAACAATACAGCATTTATGTTGTCTGAATTTTCTTCACAACCTGGAACACCACCCTGAAATAAATAAATGGTAAGCCCATCTTAGGGTGAAGAACGAGTAATAAATAATAAGTAGTATATTGTGGGTTGCAGCCTAAGTGCCAGCTTTTTAGAATTGCACACAGCCAGAACTTCTAGTGCATCATGTAGAACTGTCCTCTCCAGGGATCCCATTGGCCATGAATTAGTATAGATAAATAGAGGGGGGATTTTATCCCTCTATCACCACTGTGAACATCCTGTTTACCAATAGTAGGCAGGTAGAGTGGCGCCCAATTCAATAAAAGTGCCAATGACGAGTAAACTGAAATCAGTTCCAAGTCACAATACACTCAAAGCACAATCTGTGGACATATTAGCTGATCTGTTCATAATTATTTACATGTAACATGCAACAAGTTTACAGTCTGTGTACACTGCTGATCTGTACAAATCAAGAAAGCTGTGTTTTTTTGCACAAACAATTATACACATGTACAGAAGAGCTTGTACCTGCATTCAGTATAATGTGTGCACAAGCCTACAGACTTAAAAGGGTTGGTGTGTTGGGTTGTGTCTGTCATATATATTTGCTCCAAGGGTTTAACTGGACCAGTGATGAATTAGTACAGGGTGGGTGGAGGAGGTTTGAAATAACTGCTGGATCTGAACAGTTTGGTGCCTAAAATCATGTGACATTCCAACAAGGTTCCTTAGTTATAAGAGGGCTGTTTTTTAGCCAGTCGGAAGCTCTGTGGGAGAATCACCAGAACTACACTCTGAAGTTTTGGTTTGCTTAAAGACTTTGATTTGCCTTGTCAAAAGATGAGGTTTCTACCATTGCTTTCGCTATTACTCAGTGCTCTGTGTTACACAACGGCCTTCAACTCAGAGAAGCAAAAAGGAACCAAAACTGCTATGGTTTCATAATGGTTGCTAAGCAAAATCATGTTAACGCGCCGTGCTGTCCAGAACATCAGACGATGACACTGAATGGTCTACTCCAAATACATTTACTTAGAGAAAAGTTAAGTGAATGAATTAAGTTTTGACTTAAACACACAAAAATCACATTCTATAACATTACAAAAATAGGCATCGACAGCAAAAAGTCTGCCTTATCTCTGCTTCTTGGCAAAGTGGCCTGCAAAACAAACTGAACATCCAAATAATACATTGAGACACCCATTCCATAGGCTGTAACAGGGATGGAGAACTTCTGGTGCTAGACTACAGTCTTTGTCATCCTTGGCCACTGGCCATGCAGGCTGATGAGAGGTCCAACACCATCTGGAAGACCACAGGGTCCCCACTTCCTCGGCTAAAATTTGTAGCGGACAAGAAAATTGTTAAGTATTAGATGGAGTATTAACTTTCTTCCCACTCTATCCACTCACTGGCTGATTCATCCAGGTCATGTGGTAGGGAAGAAATGCAGAACGCATCTTATTTTCATCCAGATTTGCATGTGGTGGATCGAAGGAGAGGTCAAAATAGACATGTCAGGGGTGGGGAATGTCAGGCCTGGGTGTCCCCAATGTGGCCCTCGCCTCTGTCTGGCCCTAGAATTTGCTCCAGGCCACACCCCTCACTGCCTCTCCCTCACAGCCCATGTGTTTTTGCTTGGCTCAACTGTGTCCTTGAGCTCTGATAATGCCCCTTTTATTGCCTGGATGGAGGATAGAGAGGGGTGTGTGGGAGAGTCTGTAGAAACTAGCTTAAAGGTGACATTTTCGTTTACTGCTCCTTCCACTTTTTCCAGTGTGGTGTAGTGGTTAAGAGCGGTAGTCTCGTAATCTGGGGAACCGGGTTCGCGTCTCCGCTCCTCCACATGCAGCTGCTGGGTGACCTTGGGCCAGTCACGCTTCTTTGAAGTCTCTCAGTCCCATTCACCTCAGAGTGTTTGTTGTGGGGGAATGAGGGAAAGGAGAATGTTAGCCGCTTTAAGACTCCTTTGGGTAGTGATAAAGCGGGATATCAAATCCAAACTCCTCCTCTTCTTTTTCTCTCACCCTGCCCACCATTAACACATGGCCTTCAGAAGGCTGCCTAGAAGGGAATGTGGCCTTTGAGCTGTAAAAGTTTCCCCACCTATACAATCTTGAACAGCAGCATAACAAGGTCATATGGTCTTGGTCTACATCAGGGTGGTCCAAGCTTTCATACCAACTGGGCTGCAAGGATAATTCGACATGGAACCGGCAGGTCACACACTGCCTTGTTGCACAGTGCAAGGAGGGTGAATGGAGCAAGGCCAAAATTTGACACCTCTCCCAACCCTCAAACTGCCTTTCCAATGCGCCGGGCTTTGGAAAGGAGGTGCAAGGCTCTGACAGGGTCCTAGACCCCTCCTACCTCCGTTCCAAAGCTGGGAGTGTGTGCTAACTAGCCTTTGGGAAGGAGGCAGGAAGATGCTAGGACCGTATCAGAGCCCTCACGCCCTCCTTTGGGAAGGAAGCGAGAGGGGAGGGGGTTCAAATGTTGCCGAAGGCTGCCAAAAAGGGCTTTGAGGGCCATGTGTGGCCCTCAGTACACGTGTTAGACTGCCCTGGAGTATATGGTAAAAGCCAAGTGAAAAAAAATGAATGTGCCTTCAACCCAAGCATGACATATAAGGTCCAAATTTCAGATACAGTTTAGCAGTCAGGCCTATCATGAAACCTTGTGCCAGATAAGACTTCTTTCAAATTTCTGGCTAGTCACAAGCTTTCTGGAGGATTCTGGGGCAAAAATCCTTCATTGAGGGAGACCCAAACTTAAAAATAGAAGAAACTCAAGTGTTTGTTTTTGGGGGCGAGAGAAGCTAAATTGGGCATAATGAGAACCTGGCATCTACAATGGGCACAAAATTACTGTTGTGGCAAAGGGTGAGAAATTGGGGCTGAGAGGGAATGGCATGGAGGGCAGGGCTGGCAGGCTGGCACTGTGAACTGGAGCAGCTCACACTTCAATATTTTCCAGCACGGCCCAAGTGTTAATATTAGTGTCCCTATGATTGTGGTGGGCAGAACTAACACAATCATTCCAGTTAGGACTATCAGAGCATAAAGCACACCAGACTGATAACCAGTTTGTGCTCTTTCCAGACTGTCAACTGCAAGCTAGGATGGGATCTGCCCTTCAAACGGTGTGAGAGGCCAGGTCCGCTAGAGAGAGAGAACACCATGAAGACTTCTTCACCAATCCCAGATGCACAACAAGATGTTCCTTTGGCTCAGCCTTTATTCTGTTGAAGGATGTCCAGTTCGCCTCTTCTGCTTGTGTTCTGACAGAGCTCCTGAAGATCTGAGAGAGAGACAAAAGCTGTTAGGAGCTTTGAACCAGACAATTATGAAACCTCAGACAACCTTCACCCATCCATGGTTAGCACCCACTAACCAGGCATTGCTTTCTAACATTTTGCCACAAGCAGATGCATCTATTGGCTTGCAGGGCTGTACATAGGAAGTTGTCTTAAACCAAGGTGGGACACGGGTGGCGCTGTGGTCTAAACTACTGAGCCTAGGACTTGCCGATCAGAAGGGGGAGCTGAGGCAGTTATGACAGAGAGGAGAGGGGCGGGGAGAGAATAGGACTGTCAGACAAGCGAGGATGAAGAAATTGTGGTTGTGAATTTGTGGAGTATAACCAATCCGCTGTCAGGCTTCAGGGAATCAGCTTCCTCCCCACCGTGGCAGTAGATACGCAGAACAAAGGAAAATGAGTCTTCTTACCAGTTAGAAACTTTAATGATCACAGCGAGAGAACAAAGAACCCATCTCCTAGGAATGGCGGTGCTCCCAACTAAGAATTCCACCCCCTTACGTCCCTATCATCCACATCACTCCTATGTCTTGTCACCTGAGCTTGTACCCTCTGTGCTTTCTGTTCTGCCACTTTCTCAGCTCTTTTTTACCTTGGAGAGAGCGGATGAATGCTTTCCAGAGACAGTGAATCTGTTAACTCTCTCTCTCTCCCAGTCTTTCTTCTCCTAGCTGTTCCCCATCCAGTATTTCCCAGCTTCTGCCTTCTGAACTATGCCCCTCTACAAACCACTATTCCAAATCTATACTGTCCTCCTGCTCCTGGGAATATTCAGGATCCTGATCAGGAGCAGGAGGAGGCTCCCACCGTTCTTCCTCAGTGAAACCCTCCTCAGCACGGTCCCTGACATGCACCCACGGAAATGGGTAAGCTGCTAAGAAGCCCTCTCTTACTTACAGCGCAGCACCGTCTCTCTGATTTGCCTGAAGCTGGTCTCTTGGAGCATCACGCTGATGTAATAGAGGCATCGGAGCTCCCGGGGATAGTCTTTGCGGTCCATGTCCTTCAGCACCGGTATGGTGCGCCCATTCGCCATGGGCGCCTCCGTCAAAGCCTGGTGCATTTGGTAACGGCACCAAGGATCCTTGAGGAAGTTGGGTGTGATGAGCAGCACCCAGCAGTGGCTGTTCTGGACGGCGTCGCACAGCTCTGTGACGATGGCACCCCCCGGGGCAGAGTCCCGGGGCTGGAGGAAGCAACGGAAGCGTTCTGGCTGGCTCTCCAAGTAGGAGACCAGCTCCTCCACAAACCCAAGGTCGCCCTCGTTGTGGCAGATGCACACATCATACAACTTGTTCCAGCGGGCGCTGCCTGAGATGCTCACGCTTACCTGGGAGGCAGAGGGCACCTGTTTGGGGCTGGCTGTTGAGTTGCTTGTTGGGGTGCTGGAACTACTCAATGGAGAAGGTGAAGGCGAATGTTTAGAAATATTGTTCAAGTGGCATTTTGAGGAGTTGGAAGTGTTTCTGGACTTCTGCAGAAGCGCCTTGAACCAGCCTGTAAAGTCACAAATTCAGAATCAGGCTAAAGTGAACAGCGGGCAGCAGAGAGAGATCTAACCAAGACAGATCCATGTAATGGTTTTAATTTTTTGATCAACCGGTCATTTCAATGATCATTTTGCACTTTCTTTATGGTATTTTACATTTTATTGTCTATATCGTTGTATATATTGTGATCTTAGTGTGTGTACACACAGAGATATAAAATAAACACAGATACAGTGGTACCTTGGTTTAAGAACAGTCTGGTCTAAGAACAATTTGGTTTACAAACTCTGCAAAACCAAAATAGTGTCTTGGTTTAAGAACTTTACCTCGTTTGAAGAAAGGAATCCGAATGATGGAAGGGCATCGGCGGTGGGAGGCCTCATTAGGGAAAGCGCGCCTCGGTTTAAGAATGGTTTTGGTTTAAGAACAGACTTCTAGAATGGATTAAGTTCATAAACCGAGGTACCACTGTACACACAAATGAGTTTGACATACTGACCTGCCATCCCAGTAGCAAGACTGTCTTCTAGGGACAGACTGATCAGTTCTGGCTCGCAGCCGTTTTGCGTGTGTTCATTCACAAGGCTGTTCCATTCCGTTTCCACATCAATCTGCAATAATAATAAAAAATGCACAAAAATTATCATTATTTCTGTCCATGCTTTAACCAAAAGTTATGAATTTTTGTATGCTATTTTCACTATTATATGCCCTTTGATAGGCACTTGATCTCGGTAGATGAGTTTTTATATGCATGGGTTCCAGAACTGCACTGTGAAATTCAAGGAAGTGTGAATTTTGAAGGGTGCCTGGGTTTTGATCTGCGCCCTGTTTCAGAAAGTGAGAATTAGTGGGTTTGCCTTTTAATGTGACCTGAATCAAATTTCTCCCCATCACTATTCAAAGCAGAACTTTATTGCTTGTCTAAACCTCCCACCCCACCAAACCAGCTACTTCAGCCAATTCCTACATCAGGGATGAGCAACCTGTGGCCTTAGGGCTGTCTTGGCCCAGTTTCAAAAGACCCCTTGAAGAAATTACCGTATTTTTCGCTCTATAGGATGCACTTTTTCCCCTCCAAAAATGAAGGGGAAATGTGTGTGCGTCCTATGGAGCGAATGCAGGCTCCTTGGCTTCGCGGCGACGTGCTTGTCCTGGAAGCCGTAGGACGAACAGAAGGGTCTCCTTCTGTTCCTTCTCCAGCTTCGCTGAAGGGCGCTGCGCCTTCTCCCTCTCTGCGCAGCACCTTTCCTGTGAAGGAGGGGCGCTGCACAGAGAGAGAGAAGGCGCAGTGCCCCTTCAGCGACGCGTCTGTCCTGGCTTCTGCTTTAGCCCTGCGCAGCCTCTTTGGGCAGGGGGAGCCTTCATCCCACTGCCCTGAAGAGGCTTGGCGCGGTTACCCCAGAAGCCAGAACAGCCACACGGTATCCCAGAAGCCAGATCCCTCTTGCTGTTCTGGCTTCTGGGGTCCAGAGTAATTTTTTCTTGTTTTCCGCCTCCCAAAACTAGGTGCGCCCTATGGTCCGGTGCGCCCTATGGTGCGAAAAATACGGTAGTTCAGACCTGAATGCTGGCAAGACAAATGAGCTAATCCATCCAATTCACTGGGCAGAGAGAAAAAGATCTGGCCCCACCCACAGTTGTCTTTGGTCTGCCCACTGCCACCACATGGCTCCCTCGGGTTATACCCCACCCAAAGGAATGCAGTCCTCAACAAGCTTGCCCCCTGACCTACACAAAAACAAGCAGCCTGCAATAGGGGTGAGCAGTATGCAACCTATGGGTTATCTTTTGCTGTCAGGTCATTTTTAGTACATACATATGGAGTGTGTGTCAATTCCCAATTTTCTGTTTTAGACTTCCAGTTGCAGAGAAGAGTGTACAGTCATACCTCAGGTTAAAGATCCTTCAGGTTGAGCATTTTCAGGTTGCGTCCCGCAGCGACCCAGAAGTAATGGAATGGGTTACTTCCAGCTTTCGCCGCTCACGCATGCACAGACGCTCAAAATGAGGTCACGTGCATGTGCAGAAGCAGCGAATTGCAACCCGCACATGCACGAGTTGAGTTATGCGCAGGTTGCAAAGGGGGCTCTGGAATGGATCCCGTTCGCAACCAGAGGTACCACTGTACTGCAATAAAGTCTAAAGGTTCAGGGGGGAAAGGCAAATTACAAGCCCCACACCTCTCCGTACTAGCACAGCAGCTTGATATTTAAAAAATAAATATCATAAACCAAAATCTTAACAACTCACAAACAAATAAATCCTACATGCCCACACTCCTGTTTACAGTGGTACCTCGGGTTAAGTACTTAATTTGTTCCGGAGGTCTGTTCTTAACCTGAAACTGTTCTTAACCTGAAGCACCACTTTAGCTAATGGGGCCTCCTGCTGCTGCCCGCCACCGCCGCATGATTTCTGTTCTTATCCTGAAGCAAAGTTCTTAACCTGAGGTAATATTTCTGCGTTAGCGGAGTCTGTAACCTGAAGCGTATGTAACCTGAAGCGTATGTAACCTGAGGTACCACTGCACTCAGCATCCAGCATGCTCCCATTGCTGATTTGGGAAGAGGTGTGCCGTAGGATGGCTGATGTCGGCAGGTAAAGACATGGCTGAGCCAAAGAGGGTTTGCAAGCACCACCAATCAGCTGATCAGCACCACCTCCAAAGCACAGGACTGTGGAAAGGGTGACAATCAGCTGACTGCCAGCGCTTGCAAAGCACGGCTCAGCTAGCGGTACAAACTTCAACATGACAACCAGCTGATTGTCAAGGCTTGCACAACTCTGAGCACCTTGCTTTGATTGACAGAACTTTGTGGGCAAAAACAGGTTCGCCCGACATTATAACCTCAAGTGGGTGGTCCCACCCATCTGTCAAGCCTGGTCCAGGCAGCACCCAGTTAAACTCTAACCTAATTGAGGGGTCTTTCTGGATCAAAGGACACATTTGAAAATCTGAGCACCCTTTTTGGACACCACAAGAAAACCCAACAACATTTCACAGGTGAAAAATTGATGATGCTCAGAAACCTGCCCCTCAGTGTGCTCTCAAACTAATAAAACACAGGGGGAAAGCATGCTGGACACCCCAAAGGACAAAAGTCCCCCTTCTTTTCTTTTTAAAAAGAGGGCCAGGGGTCCTTGGGAAGAAACAATGTGGGAGGGGTATCTGGGGCAACATGTTGGGGGCCCTGAGTCTGAATGCAGCAGACTTACTTGGGTGTAGGCTTCACAGGCTGCAAACGCATCATACATTTAAAACACCTGGCTTTCCCAAAGAATGCTGGGAAATGTAGCTTACCCCCAGAAATATACAATTTCCAGCACCCGAAGCAAACTACAGTTCCCAGAACAGAAGTCATGTATGTAATTTATGTATGTGATTTATATGTACAGATTGAATCGGTTGGGATGCGGGTGGTGCTGTGGGTTAAATCACAGAGCGTAGGACTTGCCAATCAGAAGGTCGGTGGTTTGAATCCCTGCGACGGGGTGAGCTCCCGTTGTTCAGTCCCTGCTCCTGCCAAACTAGCAGTTCGAAAGCACACCAAAAAGTGCAAGTAGATAAATAGGTACCACTCCAGCGGGAAGGTACATGGTGTTTCCGTGCGCTGCTCTGGTTCTCCAGAAGCGGCTTAGTCATGCTGGCCACATGACCCGGAAGCTGTACACCGGCTCTCTCAGCCAATAAAGCGAGATGAGCACTGCAACCCCAGAGTCGGTCACGACTGGACCTAATGGTCAGGGGTCCCTTTACCTTTATTACAGAAGTAATTAATTAATTAATAATGTCTTTTAAATGCATTGTGTGTATGTAGCCTTGGTAGACCTACTTTTAGGCAAACATGCAGAGAATTGCAATGTTGTAAGATTTTCATTTTATGACTGTTATAAATCTGCTTCCAAGGAAAAGTTTAAAAACTCTTATCTAACATCAAAGTGCATCAGTTTGCATTCCAAGGCATGCATTAGGAGGGGGGGGGGTTAAGAGCAGTGGAGTTTTAGAACTGTGTAACCAAACTGGTGCAATCCGTTATTTTATAATTAAAGTCAACAGTAGTTTTGCTATATTGTGGGGGGGGGGGGAGCAAGTGCTGCAACCAGATTTACCCCCATCTGGCTGCCTTGTGTCACCATCCTATCTCACCATCCTGTTCTCCGTCTAAAAAGAGAACAGGCTTCTCTCCCCCCCCCCCAACCGTGGACCCGTTTAAGGAAATGCACACGACTAATATCGGTGCATTGATTTCAGTGGGTCTGCTCTGAGCGAGTCGACTTTGAGCAGAACTTCGTTGGTTACAAACCACTGCATTTAAACGGCGCGGTCTACGATCGCGGCACAGAGAATTTAAAAACTACAAGCCAGGAAGAGAGGCCCAAAATTGGTTTGGAGTCCCCGTCGCCCGCCTGGGCAGCGCTTGCAAAGGCTTCCTCCGGCATTTTGCAACTTTATTTAGGAAGTAGCTGTTCAAACCGCTGCTCAAACCGGAGGCATCGACGGGAAACTGCGATCAGAAAGAGAGAAGGGAAGGACGGACCCTCAGCCTATGCAAGTTTACTACGGGAAAAAGGGGCAGTCTAAAATTCGATGGGGCTTACTCGCAAACAGGGGTGCCAACTTGAATAAAATATTGGGGGGGGCGCGCTAAGCAAGCCCTACCCTGCATAAATCGACGTGGTGCACGGATACCATTTGAATGCCAATAAACTTGGGGGGGCCCTCAAATATTTTATTTTTTGGGGGGGGGGCGAAGACCCCTCTGCCCCTAGGACCTTGCTCCTATGCTCTCAAGCAAGGGCGCACTGCATCCTAGCTAGCCGGATTAACTAACCTTTCATTCTGCAAGTAAGATCGGGCCACAGCGAAGCTGCGTAAAATCCTGCCGCGACGGTCACAATTCGGCCCGGTTCCCTTTCCTTCTGGCGATCGAGGAGCCGGGGCGAAGCAGATCCCCTCCGAAGTGGGCGCGATCGATCGGTCCCTGCTGCCTCCGGAGGAACTTGCGGGGGCTACTTCCCTCTTCGCCTTCGTGCCAAGGACCTCTCGGGTGCCCCCTGACGCTGCTTTGTTTTGGGGTTTTTTTGTGTGCAAGGAGGAGGATCTTGTGGCGCTTTGCAAGTTCTCCAGATGACTCGAAAGCGCCTTTGCTGGATCGCTCCCCGGCGGCACCTCGCTTGCAAAGGGGCTCTTCTGCGGGCGGCCCAAAACAAAAAGAAACTGAATTGGTAAATGCACACGCAGGAGCGTAGCCGTAAGGCGGCTTAGAGTAGCGCTCAAACGCACGCCTACATGGAAGTAAACTCCGTTAAACTCCTTCCGAGAATACACGCCCAGGAGGCTGGACTTAAGGTTGCGATTCTGTATACCCATTTTCCTGGAAGTAGGCGGCCCCTCTGAACACAATGACTTGGCGGGCAAGGCTAATAATGCCTACTCAAAAGTAAGTCCTATAGAACTGCAGTGTAGTTTTCTCCACAGCAAATGGTTTTAGGATTGCAGCCTTACTTCTGAGTTAGCATGTATAGGATTACACCAATGCTACTTGCTATTCTTGGAAGTTCCGGGGCGATAATAAAATATAATAATAATAATAATATTTATACCCCGCCCTCCCCAGCCAAGACCAGGCTCAGGGCGGCTCACACCCGATATAAAACAAATTGACTGAAATACAACTTAAAAACAAGATTAAAATACAACATTAAAACATTAAAATACAGCCTCATTCAATGGAAACTTAAATCAAAAACTTTTTGGGGCATGAAAACGTCAAGCCTTCACCAAAGCTAACTTTCCAAACTGGTCCAAATTTTTTAAGGAAAAAATCCAGAGGGGGGGGGAAACAAAACAAAACTGAAAAGCGATGCATTTCAATCGCCTTTCACCCCGCCTTCTTTATGGGGGCAGCATTTTAAAGTTCCTCTGGCATCCCTCAGCCCCCTTTTTCGGTGGTTAAGTGCAACCGGTTGCTGTGCATCTTTAATCAGAAGTACGTTCCAATGAGGCCAAATGGACCGGCTCCGATGTGTGCTTCGGGCTGCAAAGTCTGCAGCGATGAAAAGAAATGGCAATCCTATTTTGTCTAGCAAATGGAAAAGAGTAAATTCCATTCCAGGGTGTCATTACAAGTGATCAACTAACTCCCCCCCACACAACCCCCCCCCATTGCATTCAAAAAACACGGGCTCTCTTTCACACGAGACGTTGCGGCTGCAAGTCCGCAGGGGAGATTAAGGAGTACAAAAAACCTATTGGGTATATGCAGTGGTATATTTCCTAGTAAAGCGGTTTTAGATCAAGCTGGTAAGGCTACGATCCAGAGCACGCTTACCGAGAACTAAGGCTCCATTGAACTCAGCGGGACGTACTGTCGCGTCACTGTGCCTAGGACTGGGGCATAACCCCGATTTGCACGGCACGTGTGAATACTACTCATGCCCGATGACTCTCGAGTAACGGGCGGGAGCTCCGTTTCTTTAAACCAATCCAGAGAGATCGAGTATGCGAGTGGGGCGAGGCTGCAGTAGCAGAAAGTCACGCCCCAGAGTGACAGCGCGCAGTTGTGTAACTTCTCGGATGCTGTGAGGTTGGGCATCACTAAGTTACGCAAGTATAACCGGTTTGCAAGAGCCGAAGTGGGGTCGCAGAGAGTGGAGAAAGAAGTTATAAATAGCGCTTTATATGATTTTTCTCCTCTGCCTGGAAGAATCAAGGTGGACTAACCCTGCATGCCTACTCAGCTCTGAATCCTACTGAGTTCCATAGATCTTACTCCCAGGTAAGTGAAGATAGGCTGGCAGCCTGAGGCTGGTTGGACACGTGTTGAAGTTGCGGAATAAGCTAGCTGAGTGCTGTACTGTTTCAGACTGCAGATAGAGAATGCCCCTTTTAGCAGCTGTTCCCCACAGCAAACGCTGCAATCTTCCAGCAGTTTGACTTCACCGGGAAAGGCACACTCCTCCATTGTCTTTCCAGATGGAGGGATGTCAACAGCAAAATCTTTCTTAAGGGTGGGGGGAAGCCTCTCAGCTCAACTAGAAAACTAGCACATCAGCAAGAAAGTTTCTAGCTCAGCTCTTTTCCTGATGCTTTTGTCTTGCAGGAATTTATTAAATGTGTAAAGGTAAAGGGACCCCTGACCATTAGGTCCAGTCGTGACTGACTCTGGGGTTGCGGCACTCATCTCACTTTATTGGCCGAGGGAGCCAGCGTATAGCATGACTAAACTACTTCTGGTGAACCAGAGCAGCGCACGGAAATGCCGTTTACCTTCCCGCCAGAGCGGTACCTATTTATCTACTTGCACTTCGACGTGCTTTCGAACTGCTAGGTTGGCAGGATCAGGGACAGGGCAAAGGGAGCTCACCCCATCGCGGGGATTCAAACCGCCGACCTTCTGATCGGCAAGTCCTAGGCTCTGTGGTTTAACCCACAGCACCACCCGCGTCCCATTAAATGTGTAGAAATATATTTTAAAATGATTTCTCCGCACACTTACAGTCTGAAGTTGTACAAGGAAAGGGAGTCTTAGCTTTGGGGTAAAGCAATTGCTTTGCCTGTCCAGATTCCAGGACTTCTGTCTGAAGCCCTGGATATTTGCTGCTAGTCGTTGTGGATAATAATGACCTAGGAAGCTGCCTTATTGACATTGGTCCATCTAGCTCAGTACTGTTTGCACGGACTGCCAGCTGCTCTCCAGGGTTTCAAGATGGGTTTTCTCCCATCCTTACCCGGAGATGCCCAGGATTGAACCTGGGACCTTCTGCCTGTGAGGTCGATGCTTTAACCACTGAGCAATGGCCCTTCCTTGACCTAACCAGGGCAGTGACAAAGGCTTTACATCCTCATAAGTATCCTGTGTAGAATAGCTCTGAGTGTGTTGCATAAGGGTCAAGTGTAAAACAAGATTTTGAACTTGTGGAAGATAGATGATTTAGACGCAACAATTGCTGTTGGTGTTGTGTAAGCAGCAGATCCATTTGACATTGCTGCGTGCATTGCTTTGTTAATGCTTGCATAAGACTGAAGGAGGGTTTTGCATGCTGAATGTGGGCTGCCACTGGTTTGCCAAAAACAAGAGCCTGCACATGCTGGATCATGCGCAACTGCCTCCCCGTAGGCTGATGGCAGTAGAGGCGCTTGCTGGAATATTGAGATTTGGTTAATTAATTTGCGCTCTACAACTGTGACTCCAGCTGCACACAACCTGAAGCTTCGAGGCTACTGTGTACGATGCATATACTGCTATTTATTTTTTCAGTGTCCTAAGGATTGTTTTCAACTGGCTTCCTCCCTGTATCTGCAATGCAGAAGTATTTTTTAAAATAAACATTTATTAGTATTCCAATAGTACTCAAAATAGCTCAAATATAGCCATATCAATTAATTTGCAATGCAAAGTATTGTCCGCATGCAGCATTGCTTTAAAT
Source organism: Podarcis vaucheri (assembly GCF_965113315.1). Classification (NCBI taxonomy): domain Eukaryota; kingdom Metazoa; phylum Chordata; class Lepidosauria; order Squamata; family Lacertidae; genus Podarcis; species Podarcis vaucheri. The sequence continues at coordinate 32,342,721 of NC_138753.1, forward strand.
TTATACTTCATTTAAAGTTGGAGCTCTTATATTTCTCCATTTAAAACATTCGCCCATTTCAAAGTAGTGCAAAATATGTGCAAGTGCATTTTTAAGGCAGTAATTCTACACCCATCCACCTGGGAGCAAACCCCATTGAACCTATTGACACATACCTCTGGGTGGACATATTGCACTGTCTTATTTTTTTTTGGGGGGGGGGAACCCCACTGGAGTCTAGTCTTGAAGGAGATGAAGCTTAGCTTTCACATCTTTTTACTGCACATGGAAGATCATCCTTTTGTACTTTATGTTAATCGGACATACTGATTGGCCTCTTATTTTGGTGCTCACAGCAAACAGATTAAACCTGCTAATTCATCCACAAGCATTGGCTGAAAGGGTTGGGAAAATCCACTCTTTGATCAACCAGATTGTGAACATGGGCAAAGTGAGGCAGCCACCCTGGGCAAATGCTTGCCAGAGTCCTGTGCTGACCAGGATTCATTTGAAACCAGGGTTGTAGCAAGTTTGAAACCCTAATTAAGAGAGATCTGGGTTAACCTGCATCGTGACTGACATCAGTGCAGGCAGTGAATAGAGGGCAGAATTTGAGATGGAGCATGGGAACCTGGAAATTCCTCGCTTCAGAACTCTTTTAACCATAGTGGTACCTTGGTTCTGAAATTTAATCTGTTCCAGAAGTCCATTCCAAAACCAAAGCGTTCCAAAACCAAGGTGCGCTTTCCCGTAGAAAGTAATGCAAAATGGATTAATCCGTTCCAGACTTTTAAAAACAACTCCTAAAACAGCAATTTAACAGGAATTTTACTGTCTAATGAGACCATTGATCCATAAAATGAAAGCAGTAAGCAATGTACTACAGTCACACAATCAATCAATCAGCAGCTGAACGGGGTTCCACAATGTCATAAAAACAAAACAAAAGAGTCACAAAAAATAATTAGCAAAAACAGACAGACCTCAGTGTAACACTCAAAACGGAAGTGTGGCACTCAAAACGGAGCACATGCAGCTTCTGAAAAAAGTTCGCAAACCAGAACGCTTACTTCCCGGTTTGCAGTGTTTGGGTTCCAAGTTGTTTGTGTACCAAGGCATTTGAGAACCAAGGTACCACTGTATTGACTTTAAGTGCCTCAGAATACGTGCCTTTGAGTTTGCCCATCTGAAAAGTCTACAAGTTATATCCATGTGTTTCCCTAAATGTTTATTTAGTGGGGGTTGGGTGAGGTCAACCTTCGTGGCAGGACAGGGAACTTGTGGCCCTCTAGATGTTGGGTCATATTGCATCACCAACGGTCCATGGCCAATGGTCAGGGATGATTGGAGTTGTAACTCAGAAACACTTGGAAGACCACAGGTTCCCCATCTCTGCCAAATGAGATAGCTCGTGTACCACTGTCTTTGTGAAAAAGTAAAAATATTCTCCCGTTCCCACCTAGCTTTTTCCTGCTTGTACACTGCTCCTAATACAAAGTGGGGAGAAACAGGCTGGTGACGCAACAGAATGAAGAATATTTCGATCCACTGGTTCCGCAAGGCACTTCGCCTCCATGATAACCCTGCCTTGCTAGCAGCTATGAAGGACAGTGCTGAGGTCTACCCTATCTTCATCCTTGACCCCTGGTTCCCGAAGAATATGCGAGTCAGCATTAACCGCTGGAGATTCCTGGTTGAATCTCTGCGAGATCTGGACGAGAGCCTCAAGAAGCTCAACTCAAGGCAAGTACCGGATGGGCTAGTTTTCAAAATACACCAGGGAGGTTGAAGGGGCCATTTCTACAGAACTTTCCCCAAACCTGAAAAATGGTTTTCTATGGAGAGGCCAAATGGGGAGGTGTGGGGGGTCAAATTGGCCTACTAGAATGCAGGTGCAAAAACTACAATTCTGGCACACAGCGCTGTCAGTTTGCCATACTGTCCCTCCCAGATCCTAGTCCTCTCTGTCTTGACCTCAGAAACTCACCTAGTCTTTGGCGCTTTCTTGGTTTTTGAGCACTCAAAGGTTGTGGTGTCTCCTCAGGCTGTTTGTAGTTCATGGCAGTCCTGCAGAGGCTTTCCCAGAACTATTTAAGAAGTGGAAGGTCACCCTGCTCACATTTGAAGTCGACACAGAACCCTATGCGAGGCGCCGTGATGCTGAGGTGGTGAGGGTGGCAGCTGAACATGGAGTCCAAGTTGTTCAGAAAGTGTCCCACACTTTGTACGACACTGAAAGGTGGGTACAAAGAGCAAAGGCCATGCCAATTTTGCATGCATTTCTGGAATCCACCAGATAAAAGTTTCTTAGAGATTATTATTATTAATTGCATATATCAGTCATTTTTATACAAAAAGGAACTCCCAAGCAATTTCCAAAGGGGAAAAAAATCCATTGCTGGACATTCCTGATAATGTATTGTCATCATTTCCAACAGAATCATCATTGAGAACAACGGCAAGGCACCTCTGACTTACACTCGGCTGCAGACTGTCTTGGCTTCTCTAGGTCCTCCAAAGCGGCCAGTTCCAGCTCCTAGCTTGGAAAACATGAAGGGTGAGTACGAGTCTCTCTGGACTTCGGGATGCAGGCAATGGGTTTTTCTGGATTCTGACAAATACAGTGGGCCCTTTGGAGTGTGTGAGAGAGTTGTGACTTGGATAGAAATGCTGTGGGCTAATCTGCCTTCCTGGGATGGGTGGCCTAAGGACCCCTGACCATTAGGTCCAGCCGTGACCGACTCTGGAGTTGCGGCACTCATCTCGCTTTATTGGCCGAGGGAGCCGGCATACAACTTCCGGGTCATGTGGCCAGTATGACTAAGCTGCTTCTGGCGAACCAGAGCAGCACACAGAAATGCCGTTTACCTTCCCGCCGCAGCGGTACCTATTTATCTACTTGCACTTTGATGTGCTTTCGAACTGCTAGGTTGGTAGGAGCAGGGACCAAGCAAAGGGAGCTCACCCCGTCGTGGGGATTTGAACCCCCGACCTTCTGATCAGCAAGTCCTAGGCTCTGTGGTTTAACCCACAGCACCACCCGCGTCCCTGATGGGTGGCCTACCCACACCCAATTGACAATTTTCAGTGCTTATGTTTGTTCTTGGCAGCAGTTCATGGTTAGCAAGGGAAGAGCTTAACCATAAGCCTAACCATGGATGATGATGATGATGATGATAATTTTATTATTTATACACAATCCATCTAGCTGGGTTTCGCTAGCCACTCTGGGCGGCTTACAGCACATGCTGTGATGACATGCTAAGATTTGGCTGAGCAAAGCATGAGGAGTAAAATAGAACAGAGAGGAGCAAAGGGGTTGTGAAGGGAATCCACATTTGCACAGGCCCAGTAAACCATAGTTGGTTCACTGTGTTGTGCAGATCAGGCCTGTGAATAGCACATCACAAGGGTGCTTAGCTAATCAGATCTGGCAGCTGCTGAAGGCAAATAATACTGAGCCAAAGTGACAATAAAAGAACAAATATTTTGCCAACCTGTTACAAAAAATGCTGAAAATAGGTGCATGATTTACAGCAGTCAAAAAAGTTAGCAAAAAAGGTGCAGTGGTACCTCAGTTTACAGACACTTCAGGTTACAGATGCTTCAGTTACACTCCACTAACCCAGAAATACTAACTCGGGTTAAGAACTTACCTCAGGAGGAGAACAGAAATTGCATGACAGCAGCAGGAGGCCCCATTAGCTAAAGTGGTACCTCAGGTTAAGAACAGTTTCAGGTTAAGAATGGACCTCCAGAACAAATTAAGTTCTTAACCCAAGGTACCACTGTACTTTGACTTGGCCTTGTTATTAATAATTAGATAAGTTCTTACATTGAGTCATCGGGGTTTAAGAGAGGCAAGATTTGGGCACAGGCAGCCAGACAAACCAGAAATGCAGTGTTTTGTACAAGCTTTGAATCTGTCGGATCAATGTTCTAACCTAGAGTGCAGCACACCTGTCACAGAGGACCACGATAAGGAGTATGGTATCCCTTCTCTTGAGGAACTGGGGCAGGATCCAAAGACAGCTGGCCCCCACCTTTATCCAGGAGGAGAATCTGAGGCCATTGCTCGGCTGGACTTGTATATGAAGAGAACGGTACAGTGACTGAAATGTCTGTGGCTTTTGCCCAACAGACTTTGCTTCACTGGTGGGGAGTCTCTGGCCTGGTGGCCAGATTTGGCTAGGGTTGCCATACGTCCAGAATTTCCCAGACATACCTGGAATACAGCAAGTGGGAAGCAGTGTCCGGGTGGAAATTACAAAAAAAAAAGTGTCCAGGAAAATCCAGACATATGGCAACCCATGTCGGCAACGTCGTTTTGGGCAATTTTCTTTTAGAATAGCTCAAAAACTTCTTTTTTACTCAACAAATTTGGGCAAAACTTAAAAAAAACCTCAACTTAGAAAAAGAAAGAGATCTGTCTGTTTTTTCATTGTCTGAAATATGGCAATCCTAGATTTGGCCTGCAAGACCATTTCCCCCCCAAGCCACGGCAATATGCCCCACATATGAAGATGGGACCCCAGAGACTGCCACCTTCCATGTGTTCCTCCCTGCATGTCCTGAACATTACCTGAAGCTGTGCTCCAGATTCATTGACCCTGGAAAACATGAGTGGCGATAGCTAGTGCTATGGCCTCTTCGGTCGTTACACCCACCCTGTGGGACACATTGTGAAGTGTGAAATGTTGGGCCCATTCGCTGTTGTCTTGGGCAGCTAGTTAAAAGCATGGCTGTTTGTAACTTGCCTGTGTGATCAGACTGCTGCCTGATTTTGGCTGCTGTGGCTCTATATTGGCTTCATTGGGTGCTGTGGGTTTTGCTACAGTTATTGGCTATTTTGGATTTTGCTGCAGTCAACATTTGTGATTTTAATGGGGATTGTTATGTTTGGTTTGTAAGCTTCCTTGAGTTCCTTTGAAAACTCAGTGGGGTATGCATTTTAAAAATGAGCAAATAAAATTACAGGGACAACAGAACAGGATGCTCTTTGGTGCCTAAAATATAGTAAAGAAAGCAACTGGCACATACAAGGCACAGAACTGCCCAATGCAGGGCCGCCACCAAAAAGCCCTCTTGCCTGAAAGCCACAAGGCAGCCCTTTGGACATATCTAGCTTCTCAAAACCCTTTATGCGTTGTTTTTCCCTTTTTCTTTACAGTCATGGGTATGCAATTTTAAGAAGCCTGACACATCCCCCAATTCTTTGACTCCTAGCACTACGGTCCTCAGCCCCTATGTCAAATTTGGGTGCCTGTCTGTACGGATGTTCTGGTGGAAGCTGACTGAAATCTACCAGGGGGTAAGAAGAGGAGCTTTTTTTATTCTACAGTTGTCCTATAATCACAGATTACTGTCTGTTTTCATTGGTACAACTGCTGGATACTTTCTGTTGCATTTCAGAAATCTGTAGACCATGGACTTAGATAAAGGGGTTCCGTTGCGTATATGCTGCTTGCAGATTTCCTCAGAAAGACTTTTTTTATCTGTCCCAGACCAAGGCTGTCAAAACTCTGATATAAAGAGTATGTAAACTGATGCCATCAGAGTTGCTGTGACATCTACATGGCTAGGGCATCTGTTACACTAGAGGCAATCAGCCACCCAAGGCAAGGTGGACTGAAAAAGCTACCTGCAATATTTAATTGGACCAGATGCATGGATACTGTGCAGGTGGGACCTTAGACGGCTACATTTAGAAGCTCCTCTTTTTTTAACAGCTACGTTGCGTGATCAGCAGAGTCACATAGTGCTGCTCTTGTTAGATTGTACCACTGAACATCACTCTGTGATTCTGATCATGTAGCTCAAGTATACTGCAGTAAATGTGTCCTCTTCTGACTCTCTGAAAGAGTGGTCCTCCAGCTGTTGTTGGACTACCAACTTGCATGATCTCCAGCCAGCATGACTAGTGGTGGGAGCTGTGCTCTATGGCCCTGCTCTAAAACAATCCAAAGAATAACTACTGTTCCTTCTCTACTGTGCTTCTCTAGAGGAAACACTCTGACCCACCGGTATCTCTGCACGGGCAACTCCTGTGGCGGGAGTTTTTCTACACGGCAGGAGCTGGGATCCCCAACTTTGACAAGATGGAGGGCAATCCAGTTTGTGTGCAGGTGGACTGGGATGACAACAAGGAGCATCTCAAAGCCTGGCGTGAGGCATGTTCTGTTTGGCAAAGTTCACAATCTACCCAAATATTTGCAAATTAAGAAATCTACTCCTTTGCCACCAGGGCCAAACATATTATCCACACTTATATGCACTTGACTGTTCATAGCACTGTAAAAAAAAGGTAAAAGGTAAAGGACCCCTGGACAGTTAAGTCCAGTCAAAGGCGATTATGGGGTTGCAGCGCTCATCTCGCTTTCAGACCAAGGGAGCTGGTGTTTGTCCACAGACAGCTTTTCCAGGTCATGTGGCCAGCATGACTAAAACGCTTGTGGTGCAACAGGACACTGTGATGGAAACCAGAGTGCACAGAAATGCTGTTTATCTTCCCACCACAGTGGTACCTATTTATCTACTTGCACTGGCGTGCTTTCAAACTGCTAGATTGGCAGAAGCTGGGACAGAGCAACGGGAGCTCACCCCATCGCGGGGATTCAAACCGCCAACCTTCTGATCAGCAAGCCCAAGAGGCTCAGTGGTTTAGACCACAGCGCCACCCGCGTCCCAATATAGCACTGTAGATCAATGGGACTAGTGGCATTTATGTTTTCAAGAACATTGCTATATATAATACACACTGCTTAAGTTTTCCTTGAGTGAAGAACTGGAAAAATAGAAATGAAAATAGGAGCGGGATAGTGTTAAGGGAAAACCTGAGCTTCCTCTCCCTTTCTTGCTGCCAGGGCCGGACAGGCTACCCTTTTATAGATGCCATTATGACGCAGCTGCGCACAGAGGGCTGGATCCATCATTTGGCACGGCATGCGGTGGCTTGCTTCCTGACGCGAGGAGACCTCTGGATATCCTGGGAGGAAGGGCAAAAGGTGAAGGCAGGTTGGGAGTTCATCATGAAAGCTGCAGAGTTCAGAACGTTCTCCGTAGCCAGAGGAAAGCTGGATTTATTGGCAGGTCCATAGCTAGTTAATGGATGAATTTTAGGTTGCCCCTGAGCACACACTCCATTCAAAACTGGGAGATCTCCCCCCTTGCGCCATTCCTAGTTCTCAGGACAAAAACACCATTGTATTTTCAAGATTCCCAGTTGCCTTGCACTGTAACACCCTCCTTCCCAAGCAACATACTTAAGTTGCCCTGCATGTTTATTCTGCATACAGAGTACAGTGGTACCTCTGGTTACGTACTTAATTCGTTCCAGAGCTCCGTTCTTAACCTGAAACTGTTCTTAACCTGAAGCACCACTTTAGCTAATGGTGCCTCCTGCTGCCGCCAGAGCACGATTTCTGTTCTCATCCTGAAGCAAAGTTCTTAACCCGAGGTATTATTTCTGGATTAGCGGAGTCTGTAACCTGAAGCGTATGTAACCTGAGGTACCACTGTAGATGGAAAACCTCTGACTTATTGCATGACAGGAACAGGCTAATGTACAAAAGGGTAGGAGTCCTATCCATTGCCTGCCAAATATTGGCATGCAGACCCCAGAACATGGGTAGGCAAACTAAGGCCCGGGGGCCGGATCCAGCCCAATTACCTTCTAAATCTGGCCCGCGGATGGTCCGGGAATCAGTGTGTTTTTACATGAGTAGAATGTGTCCTTTTATTTAAATGCATCTCTGGGTTATTTGTGGGGCATAGGAATTCGTTCATCCCACCCCCAATATAGTCCGGCCCCCCATGAGGTCTGAGGGACAGTGGACCGGCCCCCTGCTGAAAAAGTTTGCTGACCCCTGCCCCAGAACGTTGCCTGTGAGGGTAGGCAGCCCTCAGGTTGAAAAAGTTTGCCGCCTCTTGCCTTATGGCTTCCTCCTTTCTGCATTGTGGAATACATGGCAGGGGTTCATTGTCCCTTTAAGGGGAGTCAGACTACTGTCCCCTCTGTCCCCTATTAACACCAGAAGCGTAGTTAAAATATGTTACAAAAAGCTTGTAGAGCATGAGGAAGCTATGACTATTGGACTGGACTTCTTTGCGGTTCCCAAAAGGTGTTCGTTTTCCAAACTGCTCCTATTTCAGGTCTTTGAAGAACTGCTCCTTGATGCCGATTGGTCCTTGAATGCCGGTAACTGGCAGTGGCTTTCTGCAAGTGCCTTTTTCCACCAGTTCTTCCGTGTCTACTCACCAATTGCCTTTGGCAAGAAGACAGACAAAAATGGAGAGTATATAAAGTAGGTGTAATAATATAGCACCGCTGCACTTAAAACAAGCATTAAGTTATCTGGCAGAGTTTATGTTCACCGCTGGGAACAGTAACCGTGTCTATGAATGTGATTACAGGAAAGCTATTACAGGATTGGTGAGAATCTCTTTTTAGCTTTGCCTGTGCCTAAGAGGCAACTGGTATAAGTGCAGGAGTGATCTGGTTGATTTTCAGGTCTCTACAATCTGTAATTTCAGAATGCTTTGACATCGCCATGCTTAAAAAAATTATCCAAATTCTGCACTGAGAAAATTTTTTTTGCTATATGCATAGAGCAAAGAGTGCATTACTTTGTCTAATTTCAGTTTTTCTTATTATGGAAATTAGCAAGGTGCTATTCTCTGAACTACTAAAAGTATTATTCAACCACTTCTCTGACTTCTGAGAGCCAAGTGGTTGTACCCTGTTCCAGGGCAGACATGGACCTAAGAATATTGATTTTAATTCTGCAAAGCATCGGGCTGTCATACGATGCCACTAAGCCCTGAGCCTTTTCCCGTACACACCTGACTTCCTCCTTTATCATTACAACCCACGCAGGAAGTACCTCCCCTTCCTCAGGAAGTTTCCAAGTGACTACATTTATGAGCCTTGGAAAGCACCACGGAGCGTGCAGGAGCGTGCAGGCTGCATCATTGGTGAAGACTATCCCAAGCCCATCGTTGCTCACGAAGAAGTGCGGAAAAAGAATCTCGAACGGATGAAGGCAGCATATGCACGGCGATCACCGAGTGCAGCTGCCGAAGGGCAGGATGAAACAAGTAAAAAAGGTAAGCTTGTCAAAACAAGAGTGCTGTTATGGCTTTGGGGTACCTGTACAGGAGGGACGCGGGTGGCGCTGTGGGTTAAACCACAGAGCCTAGGACTTGCCGATCAGAAGGTTGGTGGTTCAAATCCCTGCGACGGGGTGAGCTCCCGTTGCTCGGTCCCTGCTCCTGCCAACCTAGCAGTTCAAAAACACGTCAAAGTGCAAGTAGATAAATAGGTACCGCTCCGGCGGGAAGGTAAACGGCGTTTCCGTGCGCTGCTCTGGTTGGCCAGAAGCGGCTTAGTCATGCTGGCCACATGACCCGGAAGCTGTACGCCAGCTCCCTTGGCCAATAAAGCGAGATGAGCACCACAACCCCAGAGTCGGCCATGACTGGACCTAACGGTCAGGGGTCCCTTTACCTTTACCTGTACAGGTAATGGCCTCAGCACAGTGCCCTGTCACAACCCATCTTTCCAATCTCAGCTGGCAGAGAATTCAGTGCCCACGTTGCTCACCAGGGCATGTAACACCAATCTTAGCCCAACTGCATTGGCTGTCAGTCGGTTTCCAGGCCCAATTCAAAGTGCTGGTTTTGACCTATAAAGCCTTCAGTGGCTCAGGACTGCAATACCTCAAGTACTGCCTCTCCCCTAGACCAGCAATCATCATCTGAGACCCTTGTTTGTGTGCTCCCTCAACAAGAGGTCCAGAGGGTAGCAACACGAGACCAGGACATTTTTGTTGTGGCTCAGTTTGTGAAATGCTCTCTCCCCAGGGAGGCTCGCCTGGTACCATTATTATATATCTAGGCGCCAGTCAAAAACTTCCCTCTATACCCAGGCCTTTATCTATGGACTTTTAGAGTGGGTGGGATGTTTTAAATGTTAATTTCCCCCTCCCCACACCTTGGTTTTAATGTATCTATGTGGGTTCTTTGATTTTAAGTTGCTTTGGGTTGTCTTGGGCAAGATAAAATGACTAACAAGTTTAATAATAATCTCGAATTACTGCGGTTCTCAAACATCTAAGACTGGTGACATCCATCAACACTTTTAGGCTAAATTCTAATACCCAAAAGAACTGGATTTTTTTTTAATTGTGAAAAGGGATTAGCCACCTTTCAAGGAGGCAGGTCTCCATGTTAATGCAGGAATTGTTGTTTAGGAGAAAGGTTGTGAGCAGTGAGAAATAGTGAGGCAACCTCAGAGGGCATGCAGTTAGTTTGCATCGGGTAGAATGGAATTAACTCTGTCCAACCCGGAGATGTAGTGCAATTATCTGCCCTAATAGAGGCCAGCTGGAAGCCAGAGCAGTTAATCATGCAGAAACACAACAGCAGCCTATGAGTGGATGCTTTGAGCTCATTGACCTTTAAGTTCATACAGTTCCTTGGTGCATGGCACACTGAGGTCTTGCAGCTGAGTGTGGGTATTAGAATTAATGGTCTCCCCCCCCCCCAAGATACAGGTTAGATTCCAGCAGAGTGACAGAAACAGTAATTTAATTCTGATCTTCAAGCAGCCCTATGTCAAATTTTGGAGCTTCATTTGAGGGAAACTGGATCTCAGCGGTTGGCATCAAGCCATGAACACAGAGGGATCTAAATGGAAAATGGAGAACAGGGGCCTTATGGCAGAAGGTGGTTAGGATCAAGTAAAAGCCAGGCTGTACATTGAAAAGTGCTACACACAAATCAACTTGGATTGTTGTTTTCTTTTAGATGCCAACCAGAAGCGGCCGAAGGCTCTGTTGAAAGCTGAAGTGCGATCAAAGAAAGCGAAGATCAAAAGCACCTAAAAGTGGCTCATGTTGAAAACTATGGCTTAAAACTAAAAAAACCAAAACAATACCCACAGTATAATAACTTTTCAAAATGATAGAAGTGGTGGAGAATGGCTAAGCTAAATACTACCCCCTCTATCATACTCTGCCTCTAGACAGCAAGCGCAACTAGGGAGAAAGTGAGGTCACACAACCCAACAGGGTTTCCATGCTTATCTTCTATGGTGCTGGGGTGGGGAGACACCTCTGGCCTCAATATGGCCTGCAAGACCATTCGCTCAAGCCCACCCAACACCTGATCTTAAAGTGAGTTTCCAATTGTTCATTTGCTGGAGTACAGCATGCTTCCGCTGACGGGTGCTGGGAGTGTGGCTTGTTCCAACAGCACAAAGCTACTAAACTGCTACTAAAGGCAAAGCTTGTTTCTTCTGTTTTACCAACGGTTTCAATGCAAACCACTTCATGCTACTGAACTACAGGAAGGGTTTTTTAAAAAAAAAGCATGTAAATTTTAATATACCATATCCCCCTGCATCCTAAGCTACTATTCTCCCAGGACAGGCATATCTTGTGGATTTTCAGATTAGGTGACAGATAGGAACAGTTACTGAGAAGACACACTAGGCTGCCTTCAAGTGACAATTTTTAAATTATGAATTCACTTGGCATTTAGGGGGCTGGAAAGGTAACTTGCAATATTCTAAAATAAAATTGCTCAAAACAATTATCTTGTATTCACAACTCTCTCCGTTACCTTGTGAATATCAATTTTTCCTTCACAGCATGTTTCTGAGGAACTTTTCCTTCCCTCATTAAACTCTTGGTGCCATTATGCTTTTTATGAAATCTTCCCTTCTCAACCAAAATTAGCAAGCACCGATTAGGCTGAAGGTACAGTTCTTCAGAGTTGGAACTGGTTTGAGAGAGGCTGCTTCCCATAGTACACCCCCATATGTCTTTTGCCTCACTGTCAGTACTTGCCAGAAAAATGAATCGAAATGAAAAAGCAGGAGTGGAAGGAATGCATTCAACAGAAATTGGTTCTCCCTTTTAAACTGCCTTCCACTCTTTGAAATAACTTTACAGACCTCCTTTCCTTTTCTACCTCCAACTGTAAAAAAAGAAAGCTCTTCTTTTAACCCCCAATAATGCTGCTGCAGTTGTTTTTTTTAATGGTATATAGAAACAGTAAAAAGTCAGCCTGATTTCTGGGATAAGGGTGAAAATAGTTCATTTCTTCCACTTCGAAACATAGTTCCGATGACCTCAGTTCTAAGGTTATCCAAAATAACCAGCTGTCAGTTCAACAAGCGATTGTCTCTTCCACGAATCAAGAAACAGCATCAGAAAGTTAGATGTAGCAAAAAGCCAGGGAGATCCATGGCAAGTACAATAGCAGAAGAGCAAGACCAAACTGGACGTCTCCTTTTTGAGTAGCACAGCTCCCGAGACATTTTCTAACTTACAAAGATTCAGTGCTTAATTACAATGAGGTTGGAAGTGTTGGAAATTTTCTTTCTGAATCAAGGACCCAATGAACCTAAATTCAACTTCTTTGTACCACATTACATAAATCCAGGACTGTTCCTGACTTGTGTTAATCAGCAGCCTGGTGGAAAGGTAGGGCACCTTCCCCATGCAAGGGAATAAAAACATCAATTATTATACAAAGCTTAATTGCTCAAGCCATGACCATTAGGAGTTATTATTTTATTCATTCACTTACTGCATTTATATCCCACTTTTCCCTCCAAAGAATTCAGGTTGGTGTGCATGGTTCTCCCCTTCCTCACTTAATCCCCACAACCACCATGTGAGGTAGTTTAAACTGAAAGGCTGTAAAAAAAAAAAGTGCTGTTGCATCTTCTCCATGTCCCCATACATACAGTGGTGCCCCGCAAAACGAATGCCTCGCAAGACGGAAAACCCACTAGACGAAAGGGTTTTCCGTTTTTGAGCTGCTTCGCAAGACGATTTTCCCTATGGGCTTGCTTTGCAAGACGAAAACGTCTTGCGAGTGTTCCGATTTTTTCCTGCTCCCCCCCTTTTTCTAAGCCGCTAATAGCCTTTTAGCCACTAATCCGCTAAGCCTTTAATAGCCGCTAAGCCTTTAATAGCCGCTAAACCGCTAATAGCGCTAATCCGCTAATAGGGTTGCTTCGCAAGACGAAAAAACCGCTAGACGAAGAGACTCGCGGAACGGATTAATTTCGTCTTGCGAGGCACCACTGTAATGACAATCTCTTGCTCAGTGGGCTATTAGAAACCCCAAATTGGGGTGTTTTTTTTAAAACAAAATTGATCACAAGCCTTTTAATGGCAGGCAGAACATAAAAGCACAAACTCCACATTCAGAGGTGGTTTACCTCTACATACCAGATGCCAGCAAAAAAGCAGAGTTGGGGATGCAGAAGGCTAGTCCTTCAACACACTGCTTTTAGGCTTCCTAGAGCCACCTGAATAGCTGCACAAACAGCAGCAGACTTGAGGGACCCCATTCAGAAGGACTCATGCTCTTAACCTGTAATTGGCACGATGGAGACACCCACTTGGCTCTTGCGACCAACGTGGTATGAAAAGTTGGATCACCCTGATTTAGAGTGTCTTGATCTATAGCTGTATTGGACTTCCTGTTTTGGGAAGTTTTAATGTTTGACGTTCTATTCTGTTTTTAGTCCTCTGTTGGGAGCCGCCCAGAGTGGCTGGGGAAACCCAGCCAGATGGGTGGGGTATAAATAATAAAATTATTATTATTATTACTTGAATTTTCAATTGTTACATGGGTGAAAATGGAGAAGCAGCAATCCTACACAAGGAGTTTATCCTGTCTGAGGCCCACTCAAATGATGTGGAGCTGTGCAGTGCAACACTTGTAGGAAAAGTATGGGAATCTGAACAGTCTTCACGAAGTGCTGCATGGGCATGTCGTCATTAATCTGGGAAAGTAGGGAAGAACAGAAAGCTGGACTTGCCATCAAGATACCCAGCTCTCTAAAGCACTTAAATGATATTCCTTTCTACAGCTTTGTTCCCTTTGAAGAACCTGTTGAAGGAGAATATGCTTAGGTCAATGACCTTGAATTTCCCATCAATTATGAGCTCAGCTAGGGCTTGGCCCACAGCTGGTGACTGCTGAAGTCCGTGTCCACTGAAGCCTGTGGCAAAATAGAGGTTTTCCACCAGTGGGTGCACACCAATCACAGGACTCTGGTCAAAGATGTTGTAGTCATAGTAACCAGCCCAAGAACTCTTCACCTGTCATGAGATAAAGATAAAGCTCTTTCAGTCACAAGATACAGTCCCTAAACTGTCAACGGCAGGACTAACAGAGGATCTCAGGGACAGACCTACAGAAACAGACAAGGCTGCACTCTTAAACCCACCAGTAAGTATACCCACTAAGTATACTACTTAGATATTGAATCCTAGCCAGTTATTCCTAGCTGAACAAGAGGGATAAAAGGCTATGTCTAGAACTCAAGAGGGAAAAGCAAGATAGAGATGAAAGGTCTAAGATGTTTGTGATTTGGTGCTAACCTGCAAGAATTGCCGAGTTTGACATCCTAAGAATGTGACTTTTACTTTAAATATGTAATGGATGGGTGGCCTACAATCATCCTGGGTAATCCAGAAGGTTAAAAACCAAATTATTTTATTATTAGAGTGGTTTGCAAGATGTGCAAAACATGAAAAAAGCAGCTGTGAGCCTTGAGTTCCTCAGTTCCCCACCTCCTCTCTTGCAGCTGGGAGGAGAGAGAAAGAACACATGAGCCCAGGAGTGGGGAAACTGCGACTCTCCAGAAATTACTGGACTCTAGTTCACATCAAACAGCATTATGGCCAACAGTCAGGGATGATGTGAGTTGAAATTTAGCAACATCTGGAGGACTAAATGTTTCCCATCCCTGTGGTTTAGTTTAATATGTGAAGTGAAATACAGTGGTGCCTCGCAAGACGAAATTAATTCGTTCCGCAAGTCTCTTCGTCTTGCGGTTTTTTCGTCTTGCGATGCACGGTTTTCCATAGGAATGCATTGAAAATCAATTAATGCGTTCCTAGGGAAACCGCCTTCAGACCAGGCCCGGGGACAGTCTGTCCCCGGACCTCTTCTGAAGGCTGGGGGGGGGGAACAAGGGCTTTTCGCTTTTCTTCCCACCCCCAGCATTTTAAAAAACCCCGGGACAGCGGAGGACTTCTCCGCTGTCCGGGCGATCTTAAAATGCTGGCGGGCGGCATTTTAAAATGGCCCGGGACAGTGGAGGACTTCTCCGCAGTCCGGGGTGATTTAAAAGCCCCTGGGAAGGCAGGCAGGGGGGACAAAGACTTTTGCCCCCCCCCCCGCCAGCCTTCAGAAGGTGTCCCCTGCCCCCCGCCCGGCTTCGGAGCACCGGGAGAAGCGATCTCCCCGCAGCGCCTTGCTTCAAAAGAGGTCCGGGGGCAGCGCGAAGAGCTTCCCGCTGCCCCCGGACCTGGGGCTGCGGGGAGAAGATCGCTTCTCCCCGCCGCCCCTTGCTTCAAAAGAGAAGACCCGCTGTCCCCGGGGCAAGCTTCGTTTTGCGAAGCAAGCCCATAGGGAAATTCGTCTTGCGAGGCAACTCGAAAACGAAAAAAACCTTTCGTTTTGCGAGTTTTTTGTCTCGCGAGGCGTTCGTCTTGCGGGGTACCACTGTAGTGTCAATGGCTGCGAAACACCTAGAAGACAAGTCTTGGTAGCCAGATTGCAAACTCACTGTGGCTAATGTACAACTATCAACTCACCCTACAGGAACAAGAAGGAATAAGTTGAAACAGTTGTATTGCTTGCAGAGAATGATTATACCAGCAGAGGACCACTAGTCCATTCTGACCTCATCACAAAATTCACCAAAGCAAACATACCCAGTCCAAATTCAAAACTTAAACAGTCGTACTTTGGATGCCAAACGTCTTGTGAGTCAAACGTTTTGGCTCCCAAATGTCGCAAACCCGTAAGTGAGTGTTCCGGTTTGTGAATGTTCTTTGGAACCTGAATGTCCAATGCAACTTCTGATTGGCTGCAGGAGCTTCCTGCAGCCAATCAGAAGCAGCACCTTGGTTTCCGAACGTTTTGGAAGTCGAACGGACTTCCGGAACGGATTCCGTTCAACTTCCAAGGTACCACTGGACTGTCAAAATCAAAGACAACGAGGGGCCTGAAGACAAATGAGGTAGATGAAATGCTGATCATAGTTAGCTCAAAACAGAAATAAATAGAAGGGCAACACAGATATGAGGACGTGAAACCTGCAAGGTGCTCCTGACTGATTAACCATAAGTGGGCAATATATCTGCACCAGGCCCCAAAATAAAGTTTAAGGAGTTAACTCCTTAACCACCTCCTTGAGAAAGTCAATCATTACCTTCAAGGATTGAAAGTTTGGCACCCGGTGAGCCAGCTTGGGCCAGACTTTATCCTGGAAGAACTCATGATCTACTTCCAGGTCCTGGATATCTGGCTCTTCCTCCTAAGAAGAAAGCACAAGAAGCTGAATTCTGGGCACCAGAAAATTACAATCATGGCAGCTGAAAACCTTGTTTGTATTTTGAACCTCCCTTAGAAAAGTGCAGCCACAGGGCAGATAGAGAGCAACTCAAAGGCAATAGCCAAGTCCCAAACTACAGCATGCTCAGGTAGGCTTTGGGTAGACTTCAGCTGTCAGTATGGAGCAGCGAATAGCATTGGGCTTTGACCAATACAGATCTGGATTCAAATCCCTGTTGAACCACGATGCTTACTCAGTTGTCTTACCCATCGTTCTGCCTAGTCACTGAGATCCAGCGCCGAGGGCCTTCTGGCGGTTCCCTCACTGCGAGAAGTGAAGTTACAGGGAACCAGGCAGAGGGCCTTCTCGGTAGTGGCACCTGCCCTGTGGAACACCCTCTCATCAGATGTCAAAGCAATAAACAACTATGGGACTTCTAGAAGACATCTGCAGGCAACCCTATTTAGGGAAGCTTTTAATATTTGATGAATCATTGTATTTTAATACTCTGCTGGAAGCAGCCCAGAGCAGCTGGGGAAACCCAGCCAGATGGGCAGGGTATAAATGAATGAATGAATGAATGAATAAATAAATATATTATTATTATTATTATTATTATTATTATTAATACTCCACTAATTCAAAGCCTAGCCTTCATCAGAATGGTGGGGGAGAGAAGTGACCACATGTGTCAAGTCATCCAGAGCTCTTTAGAGAAAAAGAGTGATAAAGACTTCATCAAATTTTAGATGCTCATCAAATGATAAAATAATACGGTCGGTATCCCAACGGTCCCGTTCCACTACTGCAAGAGGCTTGTGTGCTAGCACAACGGAACTTTCCCTTAAGAAATCATTTCCCCTTGCAGGGTTCTTACAGGAACATTTCCTTACATGCGAGTTAACATGTGCAACATCAAAAACACCCAGAGCTCTTCCTCTCTGGTGGGCTGGCATCCCTGCTGTGGCTTCCTAAGAGTCAGCTCCCAATAAAATCGTGGTAAACTCACTTCCGTAGGGCTTAAGCCTCCAAGGTAGTTGCCACCTATGCCTTCCCTCCGGAAGTAAGCTCCTGTGGTGTCGATTAGCAGAGGACACTCCAAGCCAGGTCCATCAGGGCAGTGCCAGACATAGACATACCTAGCAGCACAAGGACAAAGAGAAAATAGCTCCAGCATTTAATCAAGACCAAAATACTAGATCTCCATGCAACCTAAGAGGGATAAAGAGTAGCCACAGGGCATGACACATGAGCTTAGACCTTGAAATTACAACAGGCAAGGTAAGAGCTATCTTTCATTTCATTTCTTCTTATTATTTATTAAATTTCTATACCACCCTCCATCCAAGGATCACAGGATGGTTTACAATATGAAAACACAAAAATGCATACCATAACAAACAAACAAAACCCCAAGTTTAAAAGCCCGTAGATTGTTTAATTAGCCAATGGCCTGGGAGAAGAGGAATATTTTTTGCCTGGCGTCTCTCCTTGGGGAGAGCATTCCACAAATAGAAAGGAATATCAGCAAAGACCTGTTCTTCATATTATAACCCTCTGGACCTCTTGTGGAAGAGGCACACAAAGAGCCTCAACATGATGATTGCTAAAGCTGCCTTAGAAACAAAGCCATTGATCTTTCTGGCCTGGCACAGTTTAGTTCAATTAGGAGCAAATCTCAGGCAAAGGTCTCTTTTCCAGCTCTGCAAGCAAAGATCCTTTCAACTGGAAAAGCCTGGGACTGAACCAGGAATATCTGGTATACAAGGCATGTGCTCTTATCTCTCTCTCTCTCTCTCTCTCACACACACACACACACAGAGAGAGAGAGATTTAAGGGTGAAATATGAAATAAGGCAGATGTGCTAGGAAAAAGTTACCAATTCCAGTAATCTATGTTTTACTAGCAAAGTTTAAAGAAGAAGGAGCAGTAGCTGTCTAACCATTTGGATCGGGGCAGGGAAGCTGTGGCCCCACCAGATGTTGCTGGACTACAACTGATCTGCAGAGCCACAGATTTAGAAAAATAAGAAGTGTAAGTCTATCACGTGTGGCAACAGAGGAACAGTACAAAAACTCTGGCACTAACTTCAAAGTGAATCATGCTGGCAGCCCTCACAAATCTGAGAATCACAATATATAAAAAGGTAAAGGGACCCCTGACCATTGGGTCCAGTCGTGACCGACTCTGGGGTTGCGGTGCTCATCTCGCTTTATTGGCCAAGGAAGCTGGCGTACCTGACTAAGCCGCTTCTGACGAAACCAGAGCAGTGCACAGAAACACTGTTTACCTTCCCCGCCAGAGCGGTACCTATTTATCTACTTACACTTTGAGGTGCTTTCCAACTGCTAGGTTGGCAGGAGCAGGGACCGAGCAATGGGAGCTCACCCCGTCGCAGGGATTCAAACCGCCAACCTTCTGATCAGCAAATCCTAGGCTCTGTGGTTTAACCCACAGTGCCACCCGCGTCCCTATCACAATATATGGTTACCATTTAATAGGTATTTAAGATATGAACTCCAAAGCAGCATAAATACTAGGTTTAGCCATACCTTTTCTTGGGTTCCACAGGAAGCCTGATGCCCAGCATTGAGTGTGGCGGCCCAGTTCCAATGCCAGCCATCTCTGCCACACTGCTTGACCAAGCTCCTGCTGCATTCACCACAAAGCCACATTCTATTTTGGTGGATTCTATACTGTCGGGCATCTGGACCTAGAGGATAACACAGTAGGGAGGACCTGGTAACTGTTTCATTAGGCAAGCAAATACCCTATCTGACACTGGTTTTCCAGATGATAATGGGGAACACACAAGCAAAAAGGAAAAAAAGCCGGGGAGATGTCACAGGATCTGTGACCAAGCATTTGCTGTAAGGTGGAAGTGATGGAGGGCTTTCTGATTTACTTCTTGTTCCATTACGAAAAAAGTTGGGATTTCCTGTCTAGTTGCTATTGTGCATTCCACCTCCTTTTCATGTCACACACAAGCCTGGCAAAGTACACCCCAAGGGACATGCCAGAAACCCCAGAGAACAATGGCAGAAATTGTTGGCATCCATGTATACCTTCAGTACATTTGCATGGCGGTCTTAAACTGAGCTAACACTGGAGCCACTTCACTTAGGGAGAGAAGAGCAGTTGCCAAGCTTTTTTTGGGGGGGGGGGGAAATGCAGATTATTGAACAAATACCTATATCTTGGATTGGCTTTTCCTTTAGGCTAGTGGAGCAGGGCTGGGGAAGCTGTGGGCCTTCAGATTTTGCTGGACTAGAATTCCCATCACCTGCAACCACCAGCAACCAAGATCTGGCAAGCCACGGGTTCCTTAGCCCTGTAACAGAGCCAGGGAAGCAGGTAGTGCTGCAGCATGGGATACACAAAGAAGCCTGAAATGATATCAAAGCCCCCTTTCCAGCCCTTCTCCTGCCCAGTATAATACTGGCCATTGAACAATTGTTAATATGTAATATTGTCATCTAAGAAGTCAGTGGCCACAAGCCTGCCTACTTTATCTGTTCTGTCAAAAGTTCAAGGGCAGATCATACTGTACTACAGTTCTTTTTAGTTTTGTAAGCTCTCGTTAGCTCTGCAAAACTACAGAAGAACCTCATAGAGACAATGAACGTATTTTTGTAACCCAATAAAACCTTTAATAAAAATTATACTTTTTTAAAAAAATGAGGGCCTTCTGTGAGCTTCTCCTTGGAACCTTCTACTCAGCACATCTTGCCCCTACTTTTAATTGAAGTAGTTCAAATAATGACTTACATTAACACCCTTGATACGGGAGAAATTAATACGATCCCCATCATGTGTCCTCAGTTCTTCTGTATACAAGTCGAAAGCTGCAGAGGATGAAAAAGAACATACAGAAGCAACTTTGCTTTGGCTCAACTTTGAAATCTAAGACATGGAAAAATGAGGGCTTCCAATCCCTTGGACAAAATATTTGAAGCATTTTTTGTAGCCCCCTTTCATTAGATCAGATTTCAGGATAGTATACGGCAACTGTGTGTAAACATTGGTCCTCCAGATAATAATAATAAATTTTATTTATATCCCGCCCTCTCCAGCCGAAGCCGGGCTCAGAGTGGCTAACAACAGTAAAATAATACAACAAGATGTTACTAGACTGCAGATCCCATCAACTGCAGCAAGCATGGTCAATGGCTAGGGATAATGGGAGTTGTAGTTCAGCAATATTTGAAGAGCCAAAGACTCCCCACACCAGGTATACAACATAAAACAAATATACAAAACAGTAAAACTTTAATTTTAAAATAGACTTGCTCAGTTTAAATCATTAACATTTACAGAACTATCTAGGTAAATAATAATGTTTCTGCCTGGTGCTTAAACAATACAATTGGAGGGCATTCCACTGCTCCTGCAGCCAAACTGGAAGCTGCGCCTTGGTTTTTTAATGGTTTCGGATTCTGTTCGAGAACCAAGGTAAGACTGTACTGAATAGGGTTTCTGCCCCCTGGTGCCAGGAGGCTGAGCTGCCCAACACAATTCAGTGGTAATGATGGTGTGTGCTTGCAATACCAAGTGGGGGTGACAGACTCACATTTCACTTCACCGCAGCTCTGGTAGACGCCCAATGATATTGCTTTGTTCCGGAAAGCATTGAGAAGAGTCCAGGGATCAAACCACCCCTCATTTTCCAAGCCTTAAGAAGACAAAACAGAGAACGCAAGAAAGGCAATCTAGTTTAGAATTACAATGCCATGACAATTATTCTGCAGTCATACTTACTCTGAACATTTTCTGAAGAGCACCCTTTATTGGCTAAGAACAACTGATCTTTCCCAACAGGCAAACTCCATAAAAAAGCCCAGAACAAAACAGAATCCCCATCCCCTGCAAGATTTCTTATACAGTTAAACCTCGGTTTTTGAACATAATCCGTTCCAGAAGATAATTTGACTTCGGAAACGTTCAACAGCTGAGGTGCAGCTTCCAATTGGTTGCAAAAGCCCATCGGACATTTGAGTTCTGAGGAACGTTTGAAAACCAGAGCATTTACTTCCGGGTTTTCAGTGTTTGAAAACAGAGCTGTTTGAGAACCAAGGTTTGACTGTAACAAGTAACCTCCATTGTACTTTGCCAAACAGTTAGCAGTGTTAGGAGAGGCAATTTGGTCCAGGTTTGCTCTTATCTGCAGCTCTGTCTGTTGGCCACTAAAAGAAATGTGATAGAACCCAGAAAATATGACCAGATATTAGGAAACCAGGCAATAACATGAGAAGGGGATGGGGCCCTGGTACCAGCAGGAATAACAGTGAGACTCTCATTTAAGAAACACTTCAGAATACCAAGTAAGAAAATGTGTAGGCAGAAATCTATCAAAATTCTCAATAAGCAGAAAATCTGCTGTCAGCTTTCAGTGTTTTTACTGCCTTTGCAGCCATTGGATAGATGTGTGGATAAAAGCACATGAGCACATTTTATTGAAATGTATTTTTTTTCTTTTAAACTATTTAATAAATGAGATAATTGTGCTAATATTCATGGGTTGTGCCATTTTGCCCTGACATATGGCTCTCCAACATTTCTGACTATGGATCTGAGTGAGAATGCAGCTGATGGGGCAGGGGTTGAAGGCCCAGTACTGGACTAGCTACTCATAAGGAAGCTGTCAGCAGAAAATAGGAGAAATGGGGGCTTGCTCATTCTAGAGTCCCTGTAAGTTAAGCATACAA
Source organism: Podarcis vaucheri (assembly GCF_965113315.1). Taxonomy (NCBI): domain Eukaryota; kingdom Metazoa; phylum Chordata; class Lepidosauria; order Squamata; family Lacertidae; genus Podarcis; species Podarcis vaucheri. The sequence continues at coordinate 32,364,775 of NC_138753.1, forward strand.
AAAAGAAGAACAGAGCATTTTTATTTTAAACTGTTTACTTGAGACAGCAGTGCTATTAATCTTTAGGAAAGATGGAGATTCAGCAGTCTAGTACCAATGGAAGCCAAAGCTACTCCATCTGTATTCAACCACGGATACTTCTTTTTCAGTTGTGCCGGTGATAGTAGTGAGATCTCTGCTCCTTCCCCCCTGAAAAAAGCAAGCAAACAAACAAACAAACCATTAAAGAAAGCTCATCAGAATGCACAAGATGGAGGAAAATCCATTTTGTCAATTTAAAAGATGCTCTAATAAAGGGAGGAAGGGGCAATTTATGTTATTATTTTTAAAGTCAAAAAGTCTACTTTCCAAAAAAAGTAATTTTGAAATAATCTGTGTGAGCAAATAGGTAAAATTACCAGAGGTGATCTCAATGCTGGGGGCAGAAAACCACTATGGCTTTAAAAGAACGTAACATTTTCAAAGACCTCATTCATACATACATGCCTATCACTGTTTCTTCTCTCTAAGCAACTTTTACCCAAAGGATCCTCAGAACCCCATACCTTTGAATTCCAACATTCTCCTCCAGCAGAGCAGCTCCATCCTCTGAAGCCAGGAAGAGATAGCCCGATGGGTTAAACTGAATATCTATGGGTGGCTGAGTGACAACACCAAGGTATTGCTGGAACAAAAAGATAATCTGTTTACAATTTCAATGATTGCTGTCTTCAGGATGGGATGGAGTGGGAAACTTACAGGAATACATATCACTGCTATAGCTCTTTTCTTGAGAGTTTAAAAAGCTTTATGATCACTGTAGTCCATGGGTAGGCAAACTAAGGCTCGGGGGCCGGATCCAGCCCAATCACCTTCTAAATCTGGCCCGTGGACGGTCCGGGAATCAGCATGTTTTTACATGAGTAGAATGTGTGCTGTTATTTAAAATGCATCTCTGGGTTATTTGTGGGACATAGGAATTCGTTCATTCCCCCCAAAAAAATATAGTCTGGCCCCCCACAAGGTCTGAGGGACAGTGGACCAGCCCCCTGCTGAAAAAGTTTGCTGACCCCTGCATGTAGTCCTTACACAACAGTGCATTATTTTTATCCGCATATTCTAGATGAGAAGCTATGGGGGAGGGGGATAATGGCTTATCTAGGACTACTTGATCATGGCAAAGAAAATATCTGAACTGGTTTATGCTTCATTCTTAAAAGTGCAATTCCAAGCACGTTTACTAAAAGTGGGACATTCTCTAATAAGTGTGCTTAGGACTTCAGACTTGACCATTATGATATGCCAACTCTTAGCATCTCTCAAGCACACATGATGTAACAATGGCCGGAGGATTTAGGAGAAAAATAATAGACAAAAGAAACAATCCATGCATGTATACGGGGCGATAAATTAAACCGAAGAAGCTTCAAGAATGACACATGTCCAAAATTCCCAACAGCATATAAGCAGAAATGTACAACTTTAACTTCTGATCTAGAAAGTGTATAGTATATGGTTACCCAATAGCACTCTTAATGGAATTGAGACAAAATCAGGAAGAAACACCAGTGTTTTCTGTTTGAATAACTTGCTACTGGGATGCCAATTGATAGATTCAGATCTGTATGTGGATGCTAGGGTGACTGAGTTATTAGGACAAGGGCAGTGGAGCAAACTGCACCATGGTTATTCAGTGCATTCAAACACTCCACCACTGTACTGTATATATCGAAGTAGTTGCACATCCCCATATCTTGTCTCCTTCAAGATGGACCGATGGCCCATTTGCCTTTTCTAGAGGATGCAAGGCAGACCGCTGACAGAAGCAAGTGTGAGAATCCTCCACACCAACACTCCCACAAACACCCAGACATCATGACATACGTTGATGGTGCGCAGGAAGTGTGCCGAAAACTGGCTCATCTTGATATTTTCTGGAATCGAATACTGCTGCCGTATTCCCCCTACAGAGAGTACTGTAGATGCTTTGGAATACTGCAAAGAAGCAAAACAGAAAATCATGCTGTCACTTAGCTCCATAGTCAAATCCCCTCTCCGAGGAACATTTCAGTAATATAAAGAGCAGCAAGAAAATAAAAGGCAATTGTGGAAGAGATTCCCTGGCAGGACAAAATGGTGAATGCCCATTATTGCTGTTGCAGTATTATCAATCAGCAATTCAAAAGGTCACCTACTATTTCTACATTTAACATAATGAACGGCCACCCCGATTACTTATTTATCCTGCCCTGGCTCCAAGAAGTACAGGGCAGAATGCAGAGTTCTCTCTCCCTGCCCTTCTGTTTAATATTTACAACTAAAGCTGTGAGGCAGGTGAAGCTGAGAATGTGTGGTTGGCTTTCAGTCACCTAGATAGCTTGATGGCTGAGCAGAGATTTGAAGCAGGTCTCCATGGGCCAAATCTGACACTAAGTACTACAGCACACCTTCAGAAATGCACTTTAATGCAGTTCATCTTTCTAGAAGGGACCTGAATACCGTCAATGACCATTTTGTGTGGGTGTTCTGTCCCTGGCCCCTGCATTGGTGGAGGGGATATAAGCGCCCTCTTGCCCCCTTCCACACCAGTTCCTCCCTATTCATGACATTGTCCTGTCACTTCTGGGTTTGCTGCCATGCGTGTCTTTTGGATGCACATTAATGGCAAGCCCAACACTTAACAAACTTGATGTTTGAAACCGTTCCCCAATACCCCCATTATTGATCTCAGATGGTAAATGACCTTCATGTCTTTCTCCACCACCACTACTCGATACGCATTTCTCTGTGGTTCTTTCATCTTCAGCCAGAAGGCAATAGACCAGCCTATTACTCCACCCCCAACAATGACCACATCAGCGTGGTCAGGAGGTAAACCTTCTGTAACATGCCCGGGGTGCCAGTTACTGCCGGGAAGGAAGTCTTTCATTTTCTTGTAGGCATCGATGACTCCCTTCTCCAAATCTGAAAGAAGCCGGAAATAATACCATGCTGTTGGTGCTTAGCAGACTCAGTTGAGAAATAAAGCCACAACCTTATTGCTACCAAACGTGTCCAATATATCAAGTTTGGAGAAAGCAGAATCCAGAATTTCATTAATCTCAGCCCTTATGGTAGAAAGGTATGTTTGAAAGGCTTGGCAATTCTCAAATACAGACAGATGTCACGTTCATGCTGTGTATTTAAAGCACTCTTGCACTATTTTAACAATAATAGCTTCGTCCAAAGAATTCTCAGCACTGTAGTTTGCGAAGGGTGCTTCAACTCAGTGAGGAATCTCCTAACCACTCTCACTCAATGAACTGCAGTTTTCAGGATTCTTTGCGGGAAGCAATGATTGTTAAACAACAACAATTTATTATTTATACTGCACCTATCTGGCTGGGTGTACCCAGTCAGTCTAGGCAGCTTCCAACAAAAGATTAAAAATACATCAAAACAGCAGTCATAAAAACTTTCCTAAACAGGGCTGCCTTCGGATGTCTTCTAAAAGTCTGATAGTTGTTTACTTCTTTGACATCTGATGGTAGGGCGGGCGCCACTACTGAGAAGGCTCTCTGCCTGGTTGCCTGTAACTTGGCTTCTCGCAGCAAGGGAACTGCCAGAAGGCCCTTGGCGCTGGATCTCAGTGTCAGGGCAGAACAATGAGGGTGGAGATGCTCCTTCAGGTATACTAGGCTGAGGCTGTTTAGGGTTTTAAAGATCAGCACCAACACTTTGAATTGTGCTCGGAAACGTAAAGTGGCATGCTACTGCTTTAACTGTATGGTGTGGTTGTGAGCAGAATGGTTGAATATGTTTCCCGGTGGCTTCAAAGCTCCATATAACTTATTCCCTCCCCCCTCCCCCAAGATATGTAGATTTATGAAGAAAGAAAGAACATCCATGTTCTCCACAAAAATTTATGCAAGTTGTAGAAAGCAGCTTTTCCTGTTAAAAATAAAAGCAAAGTTACAATGGCTGTTCTGTTTATAGAACAAAACATAGCTCTAATTAAAACCATACTGACTGAAACAACCAAACAGTTATCAGTCTTCGTAACAGCAAGCCTTTCAGGTGCCCTTTGCACTTTATGCACAAAAAGTTATAGTCCTGGCATTCCTAATTTCAGCAACGCAATCAGCAGTTCAACAGTTAGGTTCAAACTGCTGTTTGCGTTGCTGAAATTTTTACCTTGAGATGCCAGGCATGAACCAGGACTACAATTACTGGCGCATGACGTACAAAGGGCATCTTTATGAAGACTGATAACTGTTTGTTTGTTTCAGTCATTATGGTATTAATTAGAGCTATGTTTTGCTCTAAAAATGAAACAGTCACCATAACTTTGTTAAAATGACTTAATTGTAAAAGTATACTCTGCTAATGAGGCTATATTTTTTTTGAAGACTAGTAATTATTTTAAATGCCTGTTGTCTTTGTCCATGGAGTTTTCTTGGCAGGGATACTGGAGTGGCTTGCCGGTTCCTGCTCCAGAGAACCTTTTAATGAGGGTGAAAGAAGAGAGCGCAAAATATGGTCTGAAGCTCAACGTCAAAAAAACGAAGATCATGGCCACTGGGCCCATCACCTCCTGGCAAATAGAAGGGGAAGAAATGGAGGCAGTGAGATATTTTACTTTCTTGGGCTCCATGATCACTGCAGATGGTGACAGCAGTCACGAAATTAAAAGACGCCTGCTCCTTGGGAGAAAGGTGATGGCAAACCTAGACAGCATCTTAAAAAGCAGAGACATCACCTTGCCAACAAAGGTCCGTATAGTTAAAGCCATGGTTTTCCCAGTAGTGATGTATGGAAGTGAGAGCTGGACCATAAAGAAAATAATGTAATTTATTAAGGGGAGGGGTTGTTTGCAAAAAGGAATCAGGAACACCACTACTGACACATGCATGCATCATCTAAAAGTCTCCCACTTCGGAACTCTTCTGTTAAGATGCACACTGCACAGATTTTAGTCAGTTAAATAATTCAATTAATCGAAGTTGTTTATAATAAGCTGACAAATATTTCCAAGTGCTTGGAATGAAATCATTTTAAACTTTTTTTATATGTGAGCACAGGTATGTAGATTTTTGCCAGTCAATCAATTCAGTGAATTAATTAAAAGAGACACACGTGTAAGGGGGATTAAAAATTGTCCCATTTTTTTACAAACAATAAAAACCCCCACTTTAAATTCTATCAAATTAGCATTTACTTCATAAGAGCTCTTAGCCAATCAACCATTCCAATAAAGTGGGAAGGATTGGATGAAAATACCAATACCAACCCACTCGTCTTTTATTCGATTTTTACTTTTCCTCGAGAGGCTCCTCCTCTCCCCCCCCCCAGCCCTAGATTCGCCTCACGACAACCCTGCGAGGTAGGCCCGGCCTAGAGAAGAAGCCACCCCGCCTGCCGCGCACCTTTGACGGGGTCGTAAAGTCGGGGCTCCCCTGTACGAAACGGCCGGCGAGGCTCCGCCGGGCTCGCTGAAGGACTCGCCGCCGCCAGCAGAGGCCGCAGCCCGCCCAGCAGCCTCCGCCCGCGGATCATGCTGCCGGCTCCGCTCCCCTCAGGAGACTGAGACGAGCCCGCGCGGACACCGAGACGTCCTCTCTTTACCTCAGCGCCTCAGGTTTGAACGCGTCACGCCAAACGCCCGCCCCCCCGCCTACCCTGATAGGACCCGTGTGGTTCTGAGTCCGGGAAGCACCGCCCACTCCGCAGGGAAACTCCACCCCCTCTCCACTGACCAATACAAAGCCTCCTTCTTTGCCCCGCCTCGCTAAAACCCGCCGGGGTCGGACACCTTAAGCACCGCCCACTCTTCAGATAAGTCCCCGCCTACTTCCCCTCCGTCCTTGGCCAATCCGCCGCCGCGATGCAATCCCCGCCTCCTTCCTCCTGCACAACCAATCCCGTCTTTCCTCATGACGCGACATCCTTAGTTTTGACGTGGCCCTTCCAAACTCACCCACCGGAAGCTCTTAAAACTTAAGAGCTCTTCTTGTTCCCGCCCCTTCCGCCGTCAGTGTTGTGTCTTGCGCAAGCACGTCGTGCCTCACCATCGCATTCCCCTCTTGATTTTTAGACTATGCCTATCTCCGTCTCTCTATGTTGCGAGGAACTTATTTTTTTAAAAAAATATTAAAGCAGATTTTCTTCGAACGCTCTATCGCTTTGGTACGTCTATGGTCCTCACAGCGGTTTCCCCCCATTTCCTTTTCCGGGAGCGAGACCCAATCGCTCTGCCCTTTTCTCCCCTTGGTCCCGCCTCCCATCCGGAAGCCCGCTTCCGGCGGAAATGAGGCGCGCAGTGAAGAGAATAGCCTGACGTGGGTAAGGAAGTCGGGCTGGTTTCCCGGCGTCTCAGGCCCCCCTCCCCGGTTCCCCCCTCTCTTCCCCCCCTCCCGGCTCCACCATGCTCGACTTCTTCACCATCTTTAGCAAGGGAGGCCTCGTCCTGTGGTGCTTCCAAGGCGTGCGCGGCCCCGCGGCGGCTTGCACTGCGCCCGTGAACGCGCTCATCCGCTCGGTTCTGCTCCAGGTGAGTCTCCTGGCCGCTTTCCCTTTTACGCGTCGACGTCCTTCCGCTAACCCAGAAATAGTACCTCGGCTTAAGAACTTTGCTTCAGGATGAGAACAGAAATCACACAGTGGTAGCGGGAGGCCCCATTAGCTAAAGTGGTGCTTCAGGTTAAGAACAGTTTCAGGTTAAGAACGGATCTCAAGAACGAATTAAGTTCTTAACCCGAGGTACCACTGTATTATCCAGCATCAAACTCCCCACCTTTATTCACTGCTGGTGGGCGGGGCGGAAGGTAACGATTTCTTCTTTAAAAAATCGGGAACGTGAAACAAGCAAATATAAACTTAACAGCTGTTTGACAGTGGAAGGTTGTGGGGTCTCCTTCCTTGGAGCTGTTCATCTGCCGGGGATGCTTTAGCTGAGATTCCTGCATTGCAGGGGGTGGGGCTAGACTAGATGCCCCTAGGGGCCCCTTCTGACTCTTAAGGTTCTGTGAAATAGCCTGGAAACCGACAGCCCAGTTCTGTGCAAGGTGCATTCAGATACAATGTGGGAATCAATAACCTAGTAGGATGAGACAATTCCCACGCTTTCCCCGTGTGGGGGGAAAACCAACAACATGGTTTTCTTAATTGAATGTGCACAATTGTGATGCCCTGTGGAATGGTACAGACCCACATGTGCTGAAAAGAGAAGACTGTTTTGAAAATGTCAGTCAAAATCTGCCGTGGCGGAAGAAATCCGCAGGTGGGTCACCTGTGGCTCTCCAGATGTTGCTGGATTCCAGACCTAATCAGCCCCAGCTGTCAACAGCCAGTCTGAAGGGATGATGGGAGTTGTAGTGCAGCAACATCTGGAAGGCCACGAGTTCCACAGCCTTGCCTTACAAGCTTGCTAATGAATGTGAAACGTCTTAAACTCCTAAAAGTGAAATGCAAATAGTAAATAGGCCATATATTTTGTGAGTGTGAATGTAACCCAAGTGGGATGATCCAAACACAGAAGAGGGGGTAGTATCCTTAGCACTGGGAGAAACTCAGTGTTTGAAGAAGTGCACTGAATCTTTAGATGGAAGTAACTCTTAATGGTGGGATACCCGCCCACCCCTGCTCAGGACTGAGTATATGCCCAGAGGGCACAGCATGATTATTTGACTGCTGGGATGTGTGCTAAAATCAGGGAAGATGGGGTATAGAATGGGGTATCTTGGAAAGGAGCGTGCCTGGTTGGAATCTTGATCTAGGAGCAGTTCATATGGCAACATTTTGTTGCAAGCTCTGCTTGTTATTACAAACTGCTTGAGTTCAGTGAGGCTTGTGCCCATGTAAGTGCGCATAGGATTGCAGCCTAAGACTTTAATCTTAGGAATGGCTACCTAGATGTATGGCCAGCTTAGTTTAATGGAATTTACTCCTTAGTATTTGTAGCCCCTTAAAATACCAGCACATTTATTTTGGCTAACACAGCTACCCTTCCAGATGCTACACTTCCAGAAAGCACTTCTTGTTTGCTCCTGACCACTGCGTTTTGCAAGGAGGTTTCAAGAGACAAGGCCCAAATGGTGCAATTCCCAATGTGTTTAAGTTGTTTTCATCTGCAGAAACTATTTAGCAGCTGGCTAGACACAAGTTGCATTTCCCTGTAGAACCTCGTAAAACATATGCTGTGTTCAAGATTCCCTGTTGAATTGCAAGCCCAAACAGGAAAATATGTTTCCTATTTTAGCAGATTTCCTGTTTTGTAGTGCCTGTTTCTTATTTCAGAAAGTCACAGATTCATAACTTGTATTTCTTTTTTTGTACTTATGTGTGCACTTGCTATATTCCCAAGGACCTAATGCAAAATACAACTGGTTGTTCCACAAGCTAATAGTCTGCGGTAGACAATACGTGATGGGAACATAAACTGAAAAGGTGCAAAGGATCATGCTATCTAGTCATCCCTTTCTACCATTCTTTCTGTTTTGGATCTCATCTGTAGCCATGGCTACTACAACCTACCTTTCCCCCTAAGCTTTCTCTAACTCTTTATCTGTTTCCATACACTAATTGGAATTGGAGAATGGATACTACTTAAGCTGATTCCAGGTACAGGAGACAGGATGATCTGATGGTACATCCAGTTCTGGCAGCATGTTGTAATCGGGTCATTTGGATCCTTAGTCATGGATCACAACTGTAAGCATTAAGATTCCATAAAAGTCGGATGAATAGCCTGAGAGTTCTGTTTTGTAATTTTGCATCTGTACAGAAATTTGTATAGTAAGTAGTTTTTTTAAAATAAGTTTTTAAAATTTACTGGGTATTAAAACGCTCAACTGCACTACCAGTCTATTAGCCATAATTTGTCTAACATCTAAATATACATTTATATTATTGGTTATATCAAGCTCTGCTGTCCATTTTTTCAGAGTTTAAATAACCATTCAAAAATACTTCTGTAAAATAACGTGAATGTCAGCGTTTTCTTGGTGTCACTAAAGCTCATTTTTTTGTCATGTAAATTGTGCTTTGGGACTGTTGATACTTATTTTACTTTGGTGTGGTGTTTCACAGTCAGCACCATGCTGCTCCTATTTTTCTTTTTATATAAGAAAAGGATATTAGGTTGAGAGTTGGCGACTTAGCTACCTTGTGTGTCTTGCCCAGGTCTTTCAGGTGTGAGATTAAACACTTTTTGCCATTCCTTTTATTTCTGAATTTCAAAGACTGTTTTTCAAGCCAAAAGGTGATACTTTATCAGTTTCCCTCTGTCCTGGGGTGCCATGTGGTTCTTTATTCCTTATTTCAGAGCACTTTTTCATGGATTATAGAGCAGTGCAGTATTTATCTTTGGATGTTTGAAAGCTTCCTTGGGTAGCCTCTCATACTAGCAGTTTGCACATCTGTATGACTCAGATGGTGGGAATTGCTTCTGTATTGTACAACATAGACATGTTTTAAGTTGGCTGCCAGTAGGTGGTACTTGCCCACCTCTGGATTTCTTTACTTTGCTGATATTTTCTCTGCCTTTTTGCTTCTTGTTCATGAAGACATGCCCTTGATGGGTGGTTGGGTGAAAATGTAGCTGTTTCATACTAAGGCAGACTAGTGATTCAAATAGCCTATCAGAATCTGTCTTGATTTATCATAGCTCTCCAGGGTCTCAAATAGGTATATTTCCCAGATTTATGGCTAGGGTGCCGTTTAACTATAAACACTGCTTCATAACATGTCCCTCAACTCACATTTTCTGTCTGATTTCTGTAGAAGCAGGCTGCTGCTGCAAGATTCTTTGTGTTAATTATAGGAAGTCAAGATTGCTCAAAGAAGTTGCATGGATGCTAGCTAATAAGGTTTTTGGCTATTCTGACAACAGAAGTAGGAGTCCGGGATCTGATGGCAGATATCTCTGACAACATGTGAGCTACTGTGTCTGAACAGCAAAAAGTCTAAAATCTTTGTGTGGTGGAAATGCATATTGCTGAATGAATTACAGTATAGCTTTTAGGTGTGAAGTGTACTTTGTGTCTTGAAACAGAGGCTTGTCAACATGTATGGAATATGAAGATTGGACACTGTTTCCTAGAATCTGAATTGTACCCACAGTTCTCTTGCAAAGCGATAGCAGTAAACAGGATGGTTATTATTTAACAAAAAAACACTGAATGTCTACAACTCCTGTAATGTAGGGTTTCCATCTCATTACAGCTGTTGCTAATGTGTTCTCTCTCTCTCTTGCCTTTTCAGGAGCGAGGTGGCAGCAACTCTTTCAACCATGAAGCCCTTACGCTTAAATACAAGCTGGACAATCAATTTGAACTCGTTTTTGTGGTAAGTGAATTATTCTGTGTGAGATAAAGACATCAGACAGGTGGAAAAGCTGTCTCCCAAGAGTCTCTATAGCAAAGTGAATAGAAAACCTTTCTCAGCATTGATGTATTGTTTTTGATGTTGTGGAACATTACTTCCTTTTCCTTCGATTGGGATCAGAAGAGCTTGTTCCTCAGTCTTGCATCACAAACCGTCATTATAGCAACACCTTAGAAATGTTCATTAAGAGCAATGAGGCTTCAATCAAGGGGCAGTTTCTTTCACAAACAAATATGTAGAATTGTAAAGTTAGAAGGGGGTCCCGAGGATCATCTAGTCCAATCCCCTGCAATGAGGGAATCATAGAACGCAGAATCATACAATTATAATGTGGTTACTTTTGCTTGTCTTTAACACCACTGTTCTCCTTGCAGGTTGGTTTTCAGAAAATTTTAACTCTAACCTATGTGGATAAGTTGATAGATGATGTTCATAAGGAGTTCCGAGACAAATATCGAAACGAGTTCCAGCAGAAGGGCGCTCTTGGGCTTCTCAATGGCACCTTTGATTTTAAGGAGGATTTTGTACGTCTCCTACGGTAATAGGATGTTCTCTTTCATCTTCTGCTGCTGATCCTGTGTTTTGCCGCAGATACCTTGTATTTTGGAGCTGTAAATTGGGGGCTTGGCTCAATAAGAGTAACACGATCTCCCTCAGTAGAGGTGGGCAGGAAGGAAGTCTGCCTTGCTAGGAACTGCTTGTGTGAACTTTGCTGTGCTCAGCTTTTGCTGTCTTCAGAATGAAATTGTATTTTCCACCTTGAACGGAGTTGCATTATAAATGGGGGGGGGGATATTGAACAATTCACCATTGCGCCACCCGCAAAGCTGTGTATGTTTCTTATGGTTTTGGAGGAATCCATTGAAACCTAGCCAAGACAGCATCAGCATTCCCTCCCATAACCCAACATGACTTTATTGTACTCCACAACATGGGCAAGGTTTGTTGATGGGTATTGGCACTACAGTGCTAGCTAGCTAGCCTAGATGTCTCATTCCTTTGGGGGCAAGGGGTCCTATGGCCACATAGCCCAAGATCATCTCTTAAAAGTTGCTTGTTAGAAGAAGTTAGGGAAACAAATTCCATGCGGTAAATATGCATCTGTGCTGCCTCCAGCCAGGACAGCTCTAAAATAATCCATTTATTCATTGTCTGGCATTGAATGAGCACGATTGGGTAAACCTTTTCCTCTTTGCAATCAGGGATGCAGAGGAGAACAGTAAAGCCCGAGCTCCCACTGCCATGAAGTCGTTTGAACAGTCGGCAAAATCCCAAAAAACCGTGAAGTCTATGATAGAAAATCGAGGGGAGAAACCAAAAGAAAAAACCAAGAACAAGAAAAGCAAAGGTTCCAAAAAGGAAGGTGAGTCAGTGTTGCGATATGCAAGCAGCAGGCCGTTCCAAACCAGAGGCCTGCTGTGGTGAGGAACTGTGGGGTTTGTGCTGTTTCTGGTGGCTTGCACTTGGGAGCAGAATCGATAACAGTCTTATCCATGTCCTGTTCATTAAAATCAGTTTTAAATGTCCAGTCTGACATGCAGTTGCTCATTTAGTGACAACTGGGGATACCCTGTTAGCTGAGGAGCTGAAGCAGGAATGGAGGTCCTCTGGTTCCCCCATTTGTTGATGGACTACAACTCCCATTATCCCCCGGCCATTGGCCATGCTGGCTAGGGTTGATTTAAACCCCATCTCTGGTTTAAATGTTTCATTTTACATGTTTTTGTTTTGGTGGAACATGGAATTTGCTCAGCACAAATATTATTATTTTTAAAACTTGCGGTTACCTAAAAACCTCAAAAGCAGGACTTAGAACATTAAGGTAAAGGTAAAGGGACCCCTGACCATTAGGTCCAGTTGTGACCAACTCTGGAGTTGCAGTGCTCATCTCGCTTTATTGGCTGAGGGAGCCGGCGTACAGCTTCCAGGTCATGTGGCCAGCATGACTAAGCCACTTCTGGTAAACCAGAGCAGCGCACGGAAACACCGTTTACCTTCCCGCCGGAGCGGTACCTATTTATCTACTTGCACTCTGACGTGCTTTCAAACTGCTAGGTTGGCAGGAGCAGGGACCGAGCAACGGGAGCTCACCCCGTCACGGGGATTCGAACCGCCGACCTTCTGATCAGCAAGTCCTAGGCTCTGTGGTTTAACCCACAGCGCCACCTGTGTCCCAATTCTTAGAACATTAGATGTTATTAAAACAGTGCTTTCCGCCTCCCGCCCAGCTCCAGGAAATGAAGCAGCTACCGTCCCCAAAGCAACCGCAGCTGTTAAGCAGGATCCTCCCGTTGCCGCTAGAGACAGGGAAGAACTGACCAAGGATGAGATCCTGCAGAAGAACCGGGAGGAATTCTTTAGGAAGCGCATGAAGGGGGGAGAAAAGTCCAAGTAAGTGAGGCATTTTCTAATAAAAAACGCTATCGGCTCTCCCTTGGCTTTGCATCCAGAGAGGTGAAGTTGGGTGGTCACATGGTCCATAGAGGAAGGGCCGTGGCTTGGTGGCAGAGCATTTGTTTTATATGCAGCAGGTCCCAAATTCAAGCTCTAGTAGGGCTGGGAATGTCCTCTCTCTGAAACCCTGGAGAGCCACTATCCGTCCATATATAGCCCAGACAAAGGTTTACTGCTTCATTGAGGACTAACTTAATTTGAGCTGTCTTCACGGCAGGTGACTATTCTGGAATGAATTGGAAAAACATAACCCAAAGCTTATTTTTGAGCCAGGGCTTGAAGGAGGCTAGAATCACTTGCTCTGGTTTTCTGAATTGGGCAACAGCAGGCTTGGGAGCAAAGTGGAGCACCAGTTTGTTTTACTGTCTTGGAGTATGCTTCCTTGTTTTTCTAGAGAATGGTGTTTCCTTGGACTGATGGGTAGAATAAATTATAATGCAGAATGCACACTCAGTCTTTTCTGCTATGATTGTTTGTGACCCAGCAAAGTTCAGGGTTCACTGCAAGAGATGATTCAGAGCAGGAATTCTGTTCAGTTTTTTCCTCGTTAACTGCTAAGATCTACTGGAGTTTCTGTTCTGTCTTCATTAGCAAGTCTCCAAAGCCAGACACTCAGAAGGACAAGGGGAAGAAGCCCAGAGTGTGGGAACTGGGCAACTCTAATGCCAAAGTACTTGACTATAGTAATTCCACTACCAATGGAAACGCAGACACTTGTCCCATGGAGGAGTATGATCCAGAAATGGTAAGATCCCCAGTCACTAGACATCCTGATGGTTCTGTTTCATGCCTGTGCATAACTTTGCAGAGCTATATTAAGATGCCTTGCTCTCAAATCTTCAAGGGTTTACTAGGGTAGCTTGATTGTGAGGTTTTCATGCAGTTCTTGTCATCAAAGCAGATTTGGTTTCCTAACCAATGACCAAGCAACACTGTAGAGAAGGTTAATTGGGGCCGTTGATTAGATAAACTGAACATAGGAATTTACTGGGAAGAACTGCATATGGATGAAGTGTAATTCTTAGTGTCTCCCTTTCACAAGTGCTGCTGCTAGCGGTAATCTTGTAATACAGTAGTGTTGCCAAAGTAGCCTCAGCTGTTAACACGATGTGACTTGGGGCCCCATTCACACAAGGATTTGACTTTTGTTTTGATTATCACATTTCGGTTTTTTGATGCTCTTGACTTTTTAAGTCTTTTGTTGGGAGAGGAATAAAAGCAAAAAAAGGAACAGAAGTACAGGTTCCCTTTTAAAAGAAGAATGCATAAGAGGAGCCTGCTGGCATCTGACCCATGGCCCAACTATTCCAGTATCGTGTTCTCACAATGGCCAGTCAGATGCCTGTGGGAAGCATGCAAGCAGGTCTTGAGCTCAAGAGCTCTCTTCACTTGTGATTCCCAGCAAACTGTGCCATTGTGGTTACTAGATGCGGGTGGCCTTGCCCTCCATGAATTGGTTTAATCATCTTTTAAAGCCATCCAAGTTGGCAGGCACCGCTGCTTCTCATGGGAGCAAATTCCAAGTTTAACTACTCACTGTATGAAGTAGCAGTTCCTTTTATCTGTCCCAAATCTTCCAGGATTCAGCTTCACTGTGTGCTCATTCCTAGTGTTATGAGAGAGGGAGAATTAACTTTACCTACTTTCTCTGTGCTATGCATCATTCTGTAATATTTGCACTATGAAACAGTATGCAGGTGTGCCTGTGCTGCTCTCTGCTTCCCAGAATTCCCTGTCCCATCATTGAGCAGAAGGGGGGGGGGAGCCTTTTTCAGCCAAGGGCTGCATTACCTCAAGGGAAACCTTCCTGGGGCCATTGAATGGGAGGAGCCATGGATGTGACTCTGAGCTTCCAGACACAGAAACGTCAGAGGCATTGCCACAATTCAGGGACACATTCCAGTTTAGCAAAAGCACTTGATGAGAGCTCAGAGCAGAGATACTGAGGGGCTTGGCCTGGGGAGACCCCTTAAGGCTGGACAGAGTCACTAAGGGCACCATCTGATCCACAGACCAAAGGTTCCGCATCCCCTATAGAGAATGTGGGGCAACTTTTACTATAGAGCACTGATTCTGGGATATCCTCTGCTGGATGTGCTCATCAAGTAGAAACAGCACCGTGAGCCTCTTGTTCTTAGAACATGTGTAAAGAGTACAGAAGGAAGATGCACCCTCCAGAAGTAACTTAAGGTTTACATGGAGGCAGCCTGAGCTGCTTAGAGTAGTGAGATGCAACAAAGAAGGTTTACATAATTCCTGGCCTTTTTTATCCTCCACCGCAGGTCCTTGGGGATCGCAACCGTGAGCCTGGCCGTCTCCGTGATCTTGAATATGAGAGTGAAGAGGATACTGAAGAAGAGAAGGTGGTTCAGAACTCTTCAGGGGCAGGGTAAGGTCCCTCACTAAAGCTGTTCTTCTGTGTTGACTTGAATGAAACCTTTTGTTTAATTGACATTTACCCTCCTGTAACATCATAACACTATCTTCTTGTTGCCAGTGCAAAGAAGGGTGGCCTTGGAGGCATGTTTGGGATGCTTAAGGGTCTTGTGGGCTCCAAAAGCTTATCCAGAGAGGACATGGACCCTGTGTTGGAAAAGATGAAGGATCACCTGATCGGTACGTTGGGCTTCCTCTGGAATTAGGCTGGTGGAGGCTCAATTTGGTGGCAATGGGCTGGATGCTGCTGCCCACTTCCCATGCAATTTGTGCTGAGCTGTGCTTATGAAGGGTCCAAGGTTGACTATGTCATTAGTTGGGTTTTAGAAAAGGTCACTGAACTTTCTGAAGGCTATGCAGAAGGAGAGTTGGAAGGAAGCCTGGGACAAGAATGGCTAGTTGCTGAAGCTCTTCCAAAGTAGATTCTGTGCTGCTGGTACCCTAAACTCCTTCTTTTAACCTGTTTTCAAAACACCATTCTCTACTTCCCATCCGTGTCAATTGTAGCATCCAGACATTCACACCGAGATGGTTTAAAGGCTCCGCAGGCTGTCAGAATTGGCCACTCCGGTGCTGTGGTCTAAACCACTGAGCCTAGGGCTTGCTGATCAGAAGGTTGGCAGTTTGAATCCCCACAATGGGGTGAGCTCCCATTGCTCAGTCCCAGCTCTGTCAACCTAGCAGTTCGAAAGCACGTCAAAGTGCAAGTAGATAAATAGGTACCGCTCCAGTGGGAAGGTAAACGGCGTTTCCGTATGCTGCTCTGGTTTCGCCAGAAGCATATTAGTCATGCTGGCCACATGACCCGGAAAAACTATCTGCAGACAAACGTTGGCTCCTCGGCCAGTAAAGTGAGATCGCCACAACCCCAGAGTTGTTTGTGACTGGACTTAACTGTCAGGGGTCCTTTACCTTTACAATCCAAGCACATTGGATGTTGGGCTTGTAAGCAGCCACCCTAGTGCTTAGTGTAAGCTTATTTGTTTTGAAAGCTTATTTTTACAATATCAGAAAGTTCAGCAAGTGGGCTGTGAGGGCTCCACATTTCCCACACCGGTCATAAGTAAAGTGGATTGAACTTTAAATGGGTTTCATATCCCTTTATTGGAGACTTTAGGTGTCTTTTAATAGAGCATACCTGTTGGTGACAACAGCAGGTTAATAGAATTGTCCATTGGCTGCAGGTCCTTTTCCTCTCTTGGGGGACTAGTTTTGCTTTCTACAGCCACCTATCTTCTCTCTTTTTCTTTCGTTTCTCATAGCAATACTTCCTCTCTGGAACTTGAGGCAGCCTACATATGGACCCTAGATGCTTTTTGTAACTACTGTCTGAATTTCAGCGTCCTAGGATGCCTGGCTGAATTTTGCCCATTAGGTTTGAAGGTGCAGTGGGTTGACTTGGATGTGAATATTCCAAGTTCAGATCGCTGTAGAGCATCTCCCACCCTAGGTTAGTCATCACAGGATGCTGAAATTTAGGCGGTAGTTGCGGGTTTCACCTAGGGCCCCTATGTAGACCGGATGTGAGCAGTGTCCTGTTAACATTGCCATCCAGTAGTGTTGCTAGGTGGTTAAAATATCATCTCCCACCCTTGGAGAAGCATAAACTACCAGAGTTAATATAAATTTCCATTTTAGAGAACATAAATCATTCACCAAATAGTGTGAACTTAGCAGCATAATAATCTTAACTTGCTGTTTTTCCCCCCTCCTTCCAAAAGCTAAGAATGTTGCAGCTGAGATTGCTGTCCAACTCTGTGAATCAGTTGCAACAAAGCTGGAAGGGAAAGTGATGGGCACCTTTACCAGTAAGTTCCCCTTTGTTTTGCTTTGTTTTTTGCATGCCTTAGCGTGTACTGTAGTCTGGTGACATTACTTTCCTCGGATATATGCCCAAATGCTCATGATTTCAAAACAGAATCCTTGGGTGGTGTCCAACAAAGCAAATCCACTATAGCCAAGATTTCCACTTGCACAGCAGAACCTCCTGCTTTCTATTTCCCTCCCTCCCCCAATCTGCTCTGGAGAGTTGAGGAGAAACCCTCAACCTCACAAGAAAAGGTTTAGCAGGGCCCATGGAGAGAAGAGATGGAGGGCAAGTTCTGTTGCACAGCCAAAAGCCCTTCTGCAAGCGGATCTACTTCGCTGGATACTACCCATTGTGTCTAAAAGAAACCAAATTAGATTGTGAGAACAGGTCATTAGTGAAACTGACAATCTCACACCAGGAAAGACTGTACAGCAGCCACATACTCTCTAACATGTCATGCCAGTGTGCCAAAGTCCACTTGTATGTTTGTGTGTGTCGTTGTTGTTGTTCCATCTCTGAAAATGATTAGGAAGGGTTGTGGAAGTCCAGGACATCATGCACAAAAGTAAGATAGTAACACTACACATTGTACAGTATGTGTGGGAGACTACACGTGTGTAAGCCCACTTACAGGCACGGTGTTTCT
Source organism: Podarcis vaucheri (assembly GCF_965113315.1). Taxonomy (NCBI): domain Eukaryota; kingdom Metazoa; phylum Chordata; class Lepidosauria; order Squamata; family Lacertidae; genus Podarcis; species Podarcis vaucheri. The sequence continues at coordinate 32,382,462 of NC_138753.1, forward strand.
AGAATGTTACCAGACTGTGCCTTTGTTTTACTCCAATATATTATTTTGTTGGTACCCTGTACCAATGTGTTCCTTCCCAGTTTCGGCATAGATCTGCTCTTGTGGAAGCAAATTCCTCACTCAGTAAATGTGGTCAGGGTCAGGGTGCAACTGCTTCTCACCAAATGTGAGTAGTTACTGTTTTTATTATTGTCCCCCCAGCTGCATATGCTAGAGTCTTGTTGCTTGCTTAACCTTGTCTCCAGTTGGCGTGTTTGACTTCTGCTGCTACTGCTGGGATGGGGGAAGAAATAACCCAAAGCGGATTTGTCCATTGGGAATCTGCTTCCCTGTGGGTTCACGAATCCTTAGCATTCTGCATTTCTGGATGCCACCAGTGTGTGGGAGACTTATTTGAAAGCACACCCCGCAGGATTTTGTGAAGGGCAAATTTATATCCTTGGCATTAGTAAGGTTTGACTTCTCTCACAGAGAAGAGTGATTGGATCCTCTAGCAAAGAAGGCTGACATTGTCAGAGAATGCTGATGCAACTTACCATGTGGTAGAAATGGATTTTGGACGCAGAAGCATTTGATTCAGATGGCCCATTTTCTGTTTTTCTGTTTCTTGTGTTGTGAAGCTCCTTTGCTTGCCCAACAGCCACAAGAGCAAGCTGTACAAATATATCACTTATTAAAGAAAAAATCAATGTTACTCCAGAAAGCTGATGGATTATAAAGAGGGGCTGTGAGAGTGACTGAAAATTATGAGCCCTGGAATGCCCTGTCAGTTGAATACTTGCACGGAATACTGAACACAATCAGTTGCTGATACAGAGAGAGTGGTAGGCTAATGATCCTCAGAGAAGGGTAGGTCGAACCTAAGACCAGATGTGGAGAATCCAAGCTCGTTTGGAGAGGAAATGGGAACTTTTGCATTCCTGTTGTCCAGATGCTTCATCCTGGTCATCCTGAAATGGACACAGCATCATTTCTGCAAGGAAAGCAGAGCTGGGCCTGTTCACATTACAGTTTACTTTGATGCACTTCCGATTTTAAGGTGGGATAAGTGTGGGAAAGAGTATGTCAATCATACTCTTCAATCTAAAAACGACAATGAGTATGTCAATCATACCCTTCAATCTAAAAACGACAATGTCCTTCCAACTTCCCAGCGGTGACCTCAACTGTGAAGCAAGCCCTTCAAGAATCCCTGGTGCAGATCCTGCAGCCTCAGCGCCGGGTGGATGTCTTGCGCTCTGTGATGGAAGCCCAGCGTCACCGTCGACCTTATGTCATCACTTTCTGTGGTGTCAATGGAGTTGGCAAGTCAACTAACTTGGCCAAGGTACTTAGAAGGGGCTGCATGTGCGTGGATTTTGGGAACTGGGTGAAGTTGGGAGGGAAACTGGCTCAGGTTTGGGTAATGCAGGATGGTAGAGCACCGTTGCTGTTGGGCAAGGCAAAGAGGAAGATGGTGGCATGTCTGGTCATATCATGGAGATCTAAATGGAAGGCCCCCAATCTTTGCTCAAGAGATCTCCTGATATATAAAGCATTGCACTAGCAAACATTGGTTTATCCAGCTCAGTATTTTCAGTGCTGATTGGCAGGGACTCTCAAGAGATTTAAGGGAGAGGCCTGGGATAGAATGGGAATCTTCTGCGCTCAAATCAGATGCTCTGTGACTTGGTTGCGGCCTTTTCCCATTTACTGTTACATGTTGTCCTCTTTTCTCTCTTCCTGTCGAAATCTAAAATTTATTGTGTCTAATGAGGGAGCATCAAGAAGGTAACTTGAAGTTGGACTGAGACCTGGAGTGCTACAAATTAGCATTTTCCTGGGTGGCCACCTAGTAGCCCATATATATATTCTGAAGCAATGTTGCTTCGCCCACAGCTTCTTGGTAAAATTCTCAGTCCCGGCTTCTAAAGTACTATGGCATTTGCAAATGTTGCAGCCGTCAGTGTCCCCCATAAAATCTCGTCTCCTGTTCTCAGCATTTTATGTTCTCAGATGCAAAGGGCTGGTTCATGCATTTATCTTCTTCACACATTGACTGCAGCATAAACACATGGCTTGCCTGCATGGATGTGATGCTACAGACAGAACATTCATATATATCACCATTGTCCATCTGCAAGCAATGCTTTTCAGCAAAGGGTTCATACATTCACCTAAGTGTCACCAGTAATTCAGTGATGCACACGCTATGCACCGATCAGCCCTCACCTGTGTGGGGGCACGTGTTCATTTTCACTTTCCAGATTTTGCAAGGCTCTCTGCCCATATTCCAAGCAGGTCTTTCTAGCAATAAAGGTTTATTTGGACGCCGAATTTCTGCATCCGACCAGCGTTAGGGGGGCTGGCACAGCAGATGTGCTGCATATCTACAGCCTTGTTATTACTTGGCAGGAAGCACAGCTGCGAGGTCCATTGGGAAGTTGCATAGAGATGGTGGATGGTAGGTGATGGAAGCGGTAACCTTCTTCTGCCTGCCCCTCAGATCTCGTTCTGGCTGATTGAAAACGGTTTTAGTGTCCTCATTGCGGCCTGCGACACATTCCGTGCTGGTGCTGTAGAGCAGCTGCGGACTCACACTCGCCGCTTGAATGCTCTTCACCCTCCAGAAAACCACAGCGGCCGCACAATGGTGCAGCTTTATGAGAAGGGATATGGGAAGGATGCGGCCGGCATTGCCATGGAGGCCATTTCGTACGGTGAGGCCTTTTCCCCTGCTTCCCCCTTATTTCTGAACCCTTCATGACTTCCTTAGCAATCCTAGTCACTGCATGCCTGTAGCTGAAATTTCTTTTTCCTGTTGCTTCCCTTCCCCCCAAAATCTAGGGATATCCCGGATGCTAAATACTCTCCTCTCCAGCCAATAGGAAGCAGTGGGACTGGCCTGTGGGAACATCTCAACCACCCTAAATCCAGTTCCTTCTCCTCCTCTACAAGAGAAGGAATCTGATTTATAGCTCTGCCTAATTTGTCATTCTAGCCATAACCGGGAAGGCTTCGGGTTGAGTGAACAGAAGGGTCCATGACAGTCATAAGGGATAGAAACATCCTCAGTTTGGGAATCATGTATAAAGAACAGTATTTGGCATCCTGAGAAACAGACTTTAAAAAAAATATGTTAATATTTATGGCTATGAAGGCAAGCCTGAAAACGTTTGGGCAATGAGTTTGAAATCTCAGAAGAGAGATTTGAGGAAGGCAATAGCCAACAGAGTAGAGTTTTAATCTGAGGGTGGGAGGAATGTAAACATTAGGCAGATCTGATTAATTTGCAGAATTTTGCAGTTCCTGACATAGGATCATAGAGGGGAATAAGCAGTAAAGAATACTCTTGTTTTGTACTCCAGTTTCCACTAGAAAATTTATGAGACCTGCCATACACACTCAGACTGGCTGGCTCTGCTTTGCACTTCATTTCATTTAAAAAGCCAGCTGGTAAATCCGAAGGCAACTCCCAGCTGTTGCTAGATTTATTTATTCATTCTAATGAATATATCCTTTTTATCTTCTCAGCACGTAACCAAGGTTTCGATGTGGTCTTGGTGGACACAGCAGGCCGTATGCAAGACAATGCTCCTTTGATGACAGCTCTGGCTAAGCTCATTGCAGTCAACACCCCTGACCTTGTCCTGTTTGTGGGGGAAGCCTTGGTGGGAAATGAGGCTGTGGATCAGCTGGTTAGTTTCTCAGATTACTACTTAAGATTCAAAACTTGAAGTGACAAATGCATACCTCCTTTTTAGTGCTTCTTTACACAACAATGGTATACCTAGAAGTAGTCATGTCTGTTCGCATGCAATGAATATGTAGAAGTCTTACCTTGGATCCTGAACTCAGGCGTTATAGCTCCAGTTTGCAAATGTTCTTTGGAACCCGAACGTCCAACGGGGCTTCCAGGGCCACGGTTTTGGAAGTCGAACGGACTTCCGGAATGGATTCCGTTCGACTTTGAAGGTACGACTGTACAGGCAACTCTCGTATTACGCTGGGGACATGGCCATGGGGTAGCACCTAAAGCCAAAATTGCTTATTGTCAAAGCACTTTGGGTTCAGTGACTTGCAGGATTGCAAAGTTCCTCCCCCAAACGCCCGCCCCTTCTGATTTATTTATTTATTTGCCAGGCGTGTAAAACTGAATGCACCCAAGTTAAGTGTGTGTGTGTGTTGCGAGTTGCCTGTATGGGCACATGCATAATAGCATGGGGGAAGTGCTGGGGATTGTCAAAGACATGCATTCGTACTTAGTGGCAATTAGACGTTGACTGCAACATAAACTGGTCAAAATAGTCACAATACCTGTGTTAGCAGACATGCGTACAGCCCATCAGTCAGCCTTGTGCAAGAGCATTGCCAAACCTGTTTTGCCGTTTGCTTCCTCTACACCAGGTCAAGTTCAACAAAGCCCTTGCTGATCACTCCATGGCTCAGACCCCACGCCTCATTGATGGAATCGTGCTCACCAAATTTGATACCATAGATGACAAGGTAAATGGGGCCCATAGCTTGCAATTGTTTGGGGGTTCGGTGGGAGTTTTTCTTTTTTGATGGAAAAAGCCGCATTTGGGGGGGGGAGTATGGCTCCAGAGAGGTGTGCAATGTCAGGCTTCCTGTCTGCCACAGGCAACTCCCACTCTCCCCAGGCTGCACCTCTCACTGGCTTTGCTCTACTCTCTCGAGTGCTTTTGCCTGGTTGGAATATGTGGTTGAACTGTGATAATGCCTCTCGCTTGCCTGGATGGAGAGGTGTGTTGGGGAGGGAAGACCTGATCTTCTCATATGGGTGGAATGTAGCCATTCCACAAAGGGAGGAGTCACATCTGTTGCTCCGCCCACACAAGCCTTTGGCCCTGTCCACCACTGGCCTGTGCCCTCCCCCCCAAGATGCTCAATGGATCGCAAGGTAACATGGCCATTGGGCTGAAAAGGTCCCCCCCCCCTTGCTTTGGCAGTTTTTACCAGCTAATAAGCTTTTTCTGTGGACATTTTAGTAAACACAGTTCTCTGAAGAACTGAACAGAATCCAAAAGCACTGGATAATTTTGGAAGGCTTACTAAATACATCATTTCTTCCATCCATGGGATTCACCCCTTCCAGTTTTGTGCTGTTCTGCCACCTAGAGCTTTTGTTTCTAGATTATGATCTGGCAAGCCTCTTTTAAGTTTCTGGGGGCTTTCTGGGGCCCGTAATAGGTTTTTTCCTTTCTAAAATGTTCAGTTGAGTGCTATGCCACAAACTTGTGAACCTTTCTCTTGAATTTTTTTTTTTTAAAGAAGCCTTGTGATGTGGTTGCAGGGGACGCATAGCTGGAGCCTATACACTAGGGCTGGGGCGACATTTGGTTTTCAACATTGTGATAGATCGGCAGCTAAATACCAACATATGCTGATTTATCTCGTTGTCTGGAATGTTTCTCGGCCGTTTATTCCTCCCCACCATAGAGCAGGAAGAACAGCCGATCAGCCCTGTGACAGTGAGCAAACCTTGAAAGCCTTTTTGGCTCACGCGTGAACTGGAGGGACATTGGAGCTTCCTTGTTGGGGAACAGTATTCCACAGTGGGGGCCATCTTCTTTTATCGAGGTGGCAGTCTGAGCAGATGACAAAGGATCAAGGCAGGTTCATTGGGGGAAAATGCCCTTTTAAAATCCCCGTATGGTATTTTACCATATGTATTTTACCCCGTATGGTATTTTAAAATTCCCGTATGGTACCTTTAGGAGGGGGAAAAACTGGCTAACATCAGTGGGTATATCTCCCACATCCTAGACCAGCCTTCCCCAACCTAGTGGACTAGACACAAGCCACATCTAGTAGCTTTTTTTTAGTTTAATGAGAGGCTGTAACCAAGGATTTCTTACCCCCCCCCCCCGATGCAATTTCACTGTACACAATGATACTGCATCGTCCTTTCCTACACTAACAGCTGCTCCTTTTCTCCCCAGGTTGGCGCTGCAATTTCCATGACATACATCACTAGTAAACCAATCGTGTTTGTTGGTACTGGACAGACCTACTGTGACCTGCGTAGCCTTAATGCCAAGGCTGTGGTTGCTGCTCTCATGAAGGCCTAACCACCAGTTATTGCACCAAATTCCTGTCTGCAGATGTCTCAGAATGTGCTTTCCAGCGTGACTGTTTTTAACCCCCCCCCCCCCGTTTTTGGCATAGTGCAACACAGAATGGAGGGATGCTAGAAAAAAGCTGCTTACCTGGCTTTCGGTCCTTCTCCTCTTGATTTTGCTAACACACACCTTCCTTGATGTGATGTGTGGGATTAATTGTAGCAAGAGGTGCCTGTCTTCCTTTGAATTCTACTTACTTTCATACACATTGGCTCTAAAAGTGTTCCGGGGTTGTCTTCACTTTTCCCGCTGAGCCCTCTTTCCTGTTCCCCTTTATTCTGCCTGCTTAGACAGTCCAAAGCCAGAGCTTTGGTTCTCTCCCCGACCCCACTCCATCCCAGGTGAGCGGGTACGATAAAATTTTGTGGGGCAGGGGATTGTTCTGCCACTACCTAAGCATGTATGAACTCTGCTGTCTTTTAAAACTTTTCTCTCTGGCCATGGGGTAGAGCGGATACTGCCTATAGGCAGCTCTGCTCTTATCAAGCTTCACATTTGCCAATTGCTTTGAACACAGTAGTTCACCAAAGCTTTCAAACCAAAAAAAGGAAGATAGATACCAGAGTGAATTCCTGCTTAACAGGGTGGCTGTTGATGCCTTAAAATGGTCCTTCTTTCTACTGTCAGTGGGACTCTTTACAGCAGGGCCCTCCAGACACTGCCCCAGACTGTAGCATTTGTGTGAAAAATGCAGGAACCCGTGATGCCATCCTAATGACATATTTGCAAGTGGGGGTGACATCCCTTTCTTTTTCTAATAATGTCTCTCCAGCTGATCAGTGAGCTGCTTCATGGTGCATTTTTTTTTTTTTTTGGTGGGGTTGAATTACAGGCCGATTCTCACATAACAGTTGTGCTTGCTGCTGGCTATGAAGACTTTTCCTCCGATTCCTTTGCTGTGAGCACACACTATAACTTTGCACACGATTGAATGTGCATATGCAAAATGGAAGCTTGCGGCTTACCATGCTTCAGATAATCCCTTTGCCCAGCACAGTCCTAATTCAAACCAAGGGAGGGGGAGGAAACATCTGTGCTTCCAGGAAGAGCTGGTTGTGTGAAAAATTATAGAGGAGAGAATTGCGGGTATATTCTGTACTGAACAACTGCCCTTGCTGCTGACACAGGATTCTGGTCCCATAACTCACGGCCCCACCTAATCATCAGAGGATGGATTGAAACTGGTCAACACAAGCCTTTGCATGCTCTCCCGCCTGCACTGGCTTTTTGCTTTTCTAAACCAGTCTGTGACAGGAATTTTCTGGTGGGTGCTTGCTGCTTTTCTTCCCCCTCCCTTCAGAGTGCCTCTTAATCCTGGTATAAAGTGCTATGTTAAATACTACAAAACTCTCTATGAAGATGTCTCGTAGCTCGGTATTGCAGATGTGCTCTAGTGCAATAAGTTGAATGCTGTCTGCTAAAAGGTAATTTATATAATAAAACTTCATTAAAAAAAAAACCAAACCACACGTGATTTCCTTTGTTGTTAGGTGCAGCAGCATAAAAATCCAGGGCTTCAGACTGTTCCAGAAAACCCCTCAGACCAGGAATGGCAAGCAAGCTTCCTAGGGCTGATCCCTTTCCTTCTGATCTTTTCCCTGCAATGCATGGCTGCAGGCAAGTTCTCTGTAAACCTGATGTACATCTTTGAAAGCTCCCCAGTATCCTCTGCAAACATAGAGGTTTCTCTTAATGTGTCGCAGTGGCTGGTTTGTGACTTTAAAGTCTGTTGCCTCAACTCTGTTTCCTAGGAGGAGGCTTACAAGACCCTCTCATTTAGCCCAGTTTCATGTCCTCAGTGAGCTCCCATACAATCCAGGGAATGTAGGAATTCTGCTGCAGCAGGTGAAAACTGCACTGCATGTAACATCACCTTCCCACCTGTCATACTTGGGAGCATGAAGGCTCCCAAGGGAGAAAGGTTGTTTTCTGCTGCTCCAGAGAAGCAGACACGGAGCAATGGATCCAAACTACAAGAAAGAAGATTCCACCTAAACATTAGGAAGAACTTCCTGACAGTAAGAGCTGTTCGACAGTGGAATTTGCTGCCAAGGGGTGTGGTGGAGTCTCCTACTTTGGAGGTCTTTAAGCAGAGGCTTGACAACCATATGTCAGGAGTGCTCTGATGGTGTTTCCTGCTTGGCAGGGGGTTGGACTCGATGGCCCTTGTGGTCTCTTCCAACTCTATGATTCTATGATTCTAGGGACCACCCCATGTCACAGCTACATTGCCTCTCTGGCCATCGCTTCCACCATGAATTTGTCTAAAGTCACTCTTAAGCCAGAGATAAGTGAACATCCTTTTTATTTATTATAGCTCCAAACATATAAAACACTGTATAAAGAAAAGACTTAGAAAACTAGAGCTTCAAGTAATTTTTTTTTAAAAAAATGCTTGCATTTTAGTTGAAACCCTTACAGAATACAAAAGCACTAGTAGCAAACTCTTGCTCAGTGGTAGAGAGGACGGATCTCTCTGCAGATACAACCTTAAATAGAAAAAAAACAAAACACGACATCACATTGGTAAGACAAATTTCCATGCCCAGATCCAAAGGGTCCAAGACGAGTTGCCGAGTCCAAAAGGACGCTTTACAGTTTCACGTTGATGGGGCAGCAGCTAGAACAAAAAATGGGCCCTTCCAAGAACCAACCGCGGCAAAGGCAGTGCTTTTTCTTCCCTAAGCAACGTTTGAGATAGTCACATCTCACAAGGAGCTTGTCAGCATCTTGCTTTTAAATCATTAGCAGAAGGGTTAACCTGTACGATGGTGTTGCTCAGATGGGAGTGCTTTGTGTTCTCGCCTGCTGTACCCTGTGTAGAATTAGTGTCTTCAGATGTCACCTGGGCAGATATTTTGGACACTGGCCTTAAAACCGAAGGCAGTAGGAGAGATCCTAACAAAACCCATGGACAACTAGAGAGGGTTAGTAACAAAAGGAGCTGGTTAAAAGGGGGAACGGGGTTGAATGGCAAACCAGCTCTTGGAGAAATTAAAACGTCAGACACTCGAGATCACTTGTGACGGGGCAAATGGCCCCCTCCGTATTAGCCACATTATTTATATGGCTTCCATTCTTAAACATTTGGGACTAGGTTTAGCCCTGTTCAAAGCACAACTAAGGGGGACTGGGGGCATGAGTCCCCACCCTGACTTTCCAGCATTAGCAGAAACTCTAAAGGGGATTTCCACATGCATCTGACTGTTTAGAGGCTTCTGCGAGTGCGAACCCCACCTGCTCAAGGCTCGCGATTATGCGGAGGCTCCTAAGAGCACTCAGTCAGGAATAATGCCCGCACAGGGGTTTGTGGAGTGGTATTCAGCCTTGCAATGGGTACAGGAAGACATAGGAACACTTGCCGTGCATGCTCTGTTGTTGCATCCCAACTATAACATGTGCTTCCTGTTCCCATGCCCAGGGAGTCTGTTAAGGAGGGAGAGGATTCACTAATCTGGAACAATATTGCTCTAATGGATGCAAGTCGCATCCAACGTAGTGCTAAGTTAGAAGTTGCTTAGCGGTATGCTTGTCGCACAAAGGAAAACACAAGCACACTACCAAAGGTGGTTGGGCAACAGGCTGCACAAGAATCGGCCATTGCACAAGTTTCCGCTAGCCCAAATGTTGCAGAGTCTTTAACCTCTGTGATCCACTGGTGTTAAGACTCTTGCGCTAGTGGATAAGGGAATGCCGGATACGATCCTCACTTGCTAAGTATCACTCCACAAGGATTTTCTATGGTCTGTTTAAGGGGAATCTCTGCCTCTCCAGATATTGTTGCTCTCCTGTCAGCTCCTATCACTCCGCACCATTCGCCATGCTGGATGGGTTTCATGTGAACTGGGAGTTCAACAACATCTGGAGGGCCACAACTTCCCTCTTCTCCGGCGCAATCTGACAAAATTAGCTGCCAAGGCGTCCTACTGCTTCCAGCTTTAACAAAGTTCTTACCCAGGCTGAGCCGAGTTGTGATAATGTGGAAATTCCCTTTAAAAAAAACCTTCCGCCTAGGAAACGACAATTTTCAAATTTGCCCACATGAACTGCAGAACGAATCCTCCACTGGTATCACTACTGCTTTCCTTTTCCAGGAGCCTGCTACCACCACAGCTTGAACACTGCGCGTTGCAGTTTGGAGGCAGAAAGGTATCCTCACTCGTTCTTACTAAGGAATCTTCCACTTTCTGCAAGATACCTCCTTAAGTCGCGAGCTCTTATCATGCACGAGAGAGCACCCACTTCAGGGTGGGTGGTGGTAGGTTAGCAACATTTGTCTCTCCAGAGCTGGCCTTAAGGAGTGTCGAGTATTAAGTAAGCTCCCTACCTTTGATGTCCGTGTGGGCTGCAGCCATGCCATTTAGCTGTCCCTCCCGAGGCAGACCTGGAAAGGGGGCAGGGAATCGAAGTTATTTGGAGGTGACACGTTAGCAGCGACCCACAGAAAATGTGTGAGAGCGTCTTGCATCTATACTAGCCTCCCAAACTCCACTAATGGTCTTGAGTTGTAGTCGATGCTAGTCCTACTCTGAGTAGACCCGTTGGGAGTTCATGTCTTGGGTTCAGGCATTTCTACGGTTCTACCCTGCGTAGAACTTAGTGAGATACAACCCCTTTTCCCCTAGAATGGTTTCCCTTTGGATTGAGCCCATTTATAAAAGGCACTAGGGGGGGGGGAGGTGGTAAGTTGTTTGCTTACCACAGGAATCTTCGGAAAGGCTGCGTCCAGCCCCTTTTGGCATCTTCCAACTCTAAGCTGCCATTCATTATATAAAGGGAGTGTGCTGGTGTGGGAAGCTTTCCATGCTTCTGGAATTTCATTGGGAGTATATTTATTTTACAAAGAACAGATGGTATTGGAGAAAGGACGTAGTAGCTGACAATTGGCAGTTGGGGGTTGGTTAGTTATCCTGCTCTATCTTGATTTTGAAGGTGAGAGGTTTGGAGACTCCATTTAGACGCTGCCTAGAGGAGTTTGCAAATAATACTTGCTGCCAGCCTGACAAGCAAAGATTTATTTTCAACTATTTGTGTAAGGCACATATTTTTCTTAATCACAAATAGCTAACAAGTGTTCCATGCTTCTGACCTCTTGTATAAAGTTATGCAAATGCACTTAATTTGCTTCATGTATACAGCTGCATACATTGTGCTGGTTTTGCTATGATGAGGCGGAGCAAAGGGCAATACAGGACACAGAAGCCCCTCTTTTTCCACCCATACTCTAAAAGTCTTACTTTGTTCACCTGTTTGGCTTCTTGCTTTTTGTTTTCAGTGAAAGCAAGGGTGCTCAGGGCAGCCAAATTGTGGGTCCGGTACTACACATTCATATTGCCCACACAGACGTTTCAGTGCTCTGAAGGCATGCGAGGCCATAACCTGGCTGGAACTAAGCAGATCTGGATCTGGCGAGTGCCTAGACAACAAACCCAGGGGGAATCCCTTCTAGGCCACCTCAAGTTAGAGGGAAGCAGCGTGTGATGTGAATGTGATAAAGTCAAAATCCAACAGAAGACGCAATGTTAGAGGGCTACAGATAGGTTTGGGACTTCAGTTTCCATCAGCCCCAGATGGAATGGTCAATGGTCAGGGCTAATGGGAGCTGGAGTTCAGCAACATCTGGATGTCTGCAAGCTCCCCTTCTCTGCACTAGGAAGGCAGCCAGTCCTCTTACCTGCTCGACCCCGGTTGGAGATCTCATTTGCCAGCCTCTCAAAATAATCAGGCAAGTCTGCGTATTCATTCCCATATGAGATCACTTTAATCCCTTTGTCCAGCATGTTTTCTCTGAGCTTCTTGAACTCGTCCACATCCCCACGGCGCACGAGCATAAAGTGCTCCAGATCAGATTTGTGCTTCACAGCTTCTAGGAAGAGGGCTTGGAAAGTTGTGTCGTCCACAGTCCAGCCACAGCCCAGGAACAAGAACGATTTGGCTTCATACAGCTTCTGGATCTCTCGCTTTAGGAAAGGAAAGGGAAAGTGTACAGAATATCGACTTTCATTAGGACTGTGGAGTTTTAGTATTGGAAGGAACCAAATGATCAGCTTGGCTAGCTCCATGTAACAAAAGCAAGAATTGTCTGCTGCAGGGATGAAGAACCAGTGGACCTCCAGATGTCCTACCATCTGCCATCATCCCTGGCCATTTGTCATGTGGGCTGCAGCTAATGGGAGTTGGATTCTAGCAACAGCTGGAGAGCCATAGGTCCCCCACTCCTAAGGGATCAACAAGAGCACTACAACGTCCTCATCCCTGATTTGAGTGGCTAGAAAGCCCAGCAAAGTCAGCCCAGCCTTGTCCATTTTTGAGTCAAGCCACGGTGGGCAGGAGAAGTCTAACCCTCCTTATAGCTACACACAAACAAAAACACGAGCAGCCATCCAGTCACTAGTCAATCTGAACTTGATAATTCCTTTCTGGCCTCAAGTGCAATAAATTAGTATAATAATTGTTTATATGTCGCCCACCTGACTAGGTTACCCCTGTCACTGGGCAGCCGCCAACAAATTAAAACACAGTAAGACATCACACATTAAAAACTTCCCTATACAGGGCTGCTTTCAGATGTCTCCAGTTTGTGCAGTTGCCTTAATGCATCACACCATCTGCCATTCCAGTGACTTGCTACTGAGCTGTTAAATTTGTTGACAGTTAAAAGCACTAATTGGTATCAACTCTACATCCTGATCCAGCTCTCTGTATGCATAATCAAGAAGTTAATATGCGACTTAATTACACAAGAAGGTGTGTGTGCGCACATTTGAATTAAAAACCAGTATAGTGCAGATAAGACTTGTACCCATAGTATACACACCTGGCATAAGCAGGCGCTGCACATGTGTAAAGTCTGTTTATGCACAATTGCCTTTTTTATAGTTAAGGGAACCTGTCTTGTTTGGCGGGTTCTTTAGAAGACATTCCTGGTTGTTCGAAGCATTCAGGGCTTGATACTCATATCAGGGACGAGGAAATTGTACCCTCCAGATGTTGTTGTATCATCCCCAACCAATAGCCCTGCTGGCTGGGGCTGATGGGAGTTGGGGAGTCCAACAACATCTGGAGGGCCACAGAGTCCTCATCCTGGACTTATATACTGGCAGCACTCATCCTTCAAGAGACAACAAGGCCCAGAGAGGGCTGCCAATCTCACCATAACCTCTGTGTTGCGTAGCACATTCTGGTAGCCGGCTGGGTGCAGCACTATCCCACTGGGGTTTGTGTACACACCGTGGATGTGTAGGACACTGAGCTTCCTTTTTTCCTGCGCCCACTCCAGCACCTGTATGGGATTTCAAAAGCAGCGCTCAGCGTCAACAGTCCCAGAAAGTACAGTTCCCTTTGGCTTCTACAACCTACTGGGCTTTGGGCTAAGTGGCCAGTAGGGCAGGGTGAAGAGCAGGAATGCCTTTATTTATTTTCAAGCCCACATTCCAGGAACTGAGCACCCTGCAAATATGTTTATAGACTTCCTGCCTCGGGGCGGGCAGGAGGGCTCTCAGAATCTATAAACACAATAAATTCCACACACACGCAAGCTCTCTCAGCCTCAGGGATGTATTTATCTGAACCTCTTAGCATCAGACCCCATGCTGCTGCACACAGTTGGGTTCCTTTGTGAAGGATGTTCTCAGGCTTATGGTGGGACAACAGCTGCAGCCCATGCAGGGTACAGAATGGTATCTTTTGACTGCTACAGCTTGAGTCAACATTGCTGCGTAACACTGACACACACACCCCATAAAGACTTTCTTGAGGGAAGACCCTCCAGTTGCCTTTTGCTCCCTATAGCCATTTCCTGTATACTGTACTTGGTTTCGAGCTAATGAAAACAGAAATCCAGATCAATCGCCATTGTGGCACCTGTCCATCTCTTCCTGCCTGAGGATTGTCTACAATGTTGTGCGCAGCAGGACTCCCTTGCCTCTCCTCCCTGCATGAGACTTCAAAATCTGCTGGGAAGAATTCTCCAACTCTCCAGGCTGCAGATTTTCAGAGTGTGCTGGGAGCTGCAGGAGAGGGGAAACTGCATTGTGCAAACAGAAGTCTGCTATGCTAGTGGAACAGCACCTACTCTTCAAATCTTTGCTGTTGTCCTGCTTCTTGCTCAAAATATTGTTTCCTGCATTTTGGAAGCACACAATAAGCAACTCTAGGCCAATTTGCTTAATAAGCATAATGTATTTGGGATTATCTAATTTTATCATATATTTTTTGGCACAAATGCACCCCATTCTGGGTTTTTACCCACTAGCACATTCATGACTGTTACAGGCAAAAAAACTAAATTCAGAATTGCACACTATAGGACTATATTCTCCCCCAGTTCTCTTTACATTCCTTCTCTGAAATTTAGTACTTTCCCTCCCTAAAATAGGAGTTGCAGAGACTTCTCTAAACCAAGTTCGGCACAGGGGAAGTTTTCCAAATGTACTTCAACAGGTACTATCATAACACTGCCACGATTTATTGTGTTTAACATTTCATTCTCATGTAGCTCATCTTCTGTTTATTCTCCCTTGCCCCAGTCAGGAGTATTATCACACTGAAAAGTTACGCAGGAAGCAGAAATCAAGGACGTACATGGAAAACCAGGCATACGTAATCAAAAGGAACTCGCAAGAAATAAACTCTCCTTTTGCTGTTTACATGGCTTTTGTTGGAGTCCATTCCAACAAAAGAGGAGCTGCTTACAGGAATTTCAGCTTTTGGAAGCTGAAAAACAGGGGTGAACTTTGGAGAAAGGCCCAAGCTCAGTGGTAGAGCAGGCAGAAGATGCCTGGTTTAATCCTCATCCTCTCCAGGGAGGGTTGGAAATGTCCTCCGTCTGAAACATTGGAGAGACGCTGCCACTCCAGGTTGAAAATACTAAGCCAACCTGCCTCAGAATGAGGCGGCTTTCTTAGGTTGCTTCTAACTTTATAGCGTACTTTGTTAAGCTCCACTTTAAGTCAACACTATAAATACCCCTGGAATCTGCCAAAGTGCATTAATAGCCTTGTGATTTCAAAAAAGAAAAAGGAACTTCCCGTGAATATTAACACTTGCAGACATGAGAAGAATACAGTGGTGCCCCGCAAGACGAATGCCTCGCAAGACGGAAAACTCGCTAGACGAAAGAGTTTTCCGTTTTGGAGGTGCTTCGCAAAACGAATTTCCTATGGGCTTGCTTTGCAAGACGACAATGTCTTGCGAGTTCCTGCTGGTTTTTTGTCCTCCCCCCCTTTTTCTAAGCCGCTAAGCCGCTTATCAGCTGATCCGATCAGCAGATAAGCCGCTAAAAGCCACTAATAGCGCTAATCCGCTAATCTGCCAATGGGCTTGCTTCGCAAGACGAAAAAACCGCTAGACAAAGAGAATCACAGAACGGATTCTTTTCGTCTTGCGAGGCACCACTGTACAAGAGAAAGCAGAGCTGCGGGGTCTAGTCATTTTTGTTTGTGCGTGAAAGAGGCTGCTTGGTGAGGATGCATATAGGGGCTTTAGTATTGAATTAAATAGTTACATTAATTGATCCTGCTTTGGATAAACTAAAAAAAAGGTACTCTTGACCCGTCTAGCAATATTAATTAATTAATTAATTAATTAATTACCAACCAACCAACCTTCATCATAAAATCTCAGGGCAGTTCACAGAGTAAAATGCAGGATACCGCCCCCAATATTTTTTGAAAATATTAAAACTATTGAAACAGGTTTTTTAAAAAACAACCCTCTTTTTTATAATAAAATGTGTCACTGTAGGAGGAAAACACCATTTAGAAGTGACCCTCCTTCCCTTCTCTCCTCTCCCCCTGCCTGGCGGTGTTGGTGTTAGTCCTGTCCTCTTACTGCAAGTGACACAACACAGTGTGTTCTACCACCACAGCCAACAGCTAAAATGGCACTTAAGGCCTGAGCTGGGGACACCATTGAGAAATGAATGGGCTCACATGCTAGATTGGCCACTGTTCGCAGGCATGAGCACCCCCAATTACCTTTTTCTCATCGGTCAGGTCAAGAGATTCCAGCCTTTTTCCTTGGTCTGCCGCGTAAATTTCCAGCAAGTTGTCAAAGTTTGTGGTCAGCACGAGAGCGCCGTTTTCCATCAAGTGGAGCACGGACTGAAGGAGCTGTTTCCCTGTGTCTTCCATTTTGGACTCCAGGTCATCAAAGACCTCGTATAGGCAGTCCTTGAAAAACGTGGAACGGACATTGCTTGTGCGCTGCCAAGAAGATGGGGGGGGGGGAATCCAAGATCAGAATTGATTTATTTGTATTCATTTTATTAAACGACCATTAAAAAAAAAAAATCAGCAGCAGAGGACTTGAGAAGAAGAGTTTGGATTTGATATCCCGCTTTATCACTACCCGAAGGAGCCTCAAAGCGGCTAACAATCTCCTTTCCCTTCCTCCCCCACAACAAACACTCTGTGAGGTGAGTGGGGCTGAGAGACTTCACAGAAGTGTGACTGGCCCAAGGTCACCCAGCAGCTGCATGTGGAGGAGCAGGGAAGCGAACCCGGTTCCCCAGATTACAAGTCTACCGCTCTTAACCACTACACCACACTGGCTCTCTTGAGGAGGTTGAGGCATAAACAGCTGTCTGAACTGGTTGCTGAGATCTAGCAGAGGCACAGCTGGAATTAAGCTACTAAGCTGTGTCCACTTACCTGCAAGAAAACACCCATGGGCTTACGTCTGAGTAAACACAGAAAATCATATTACTGGAATTGCAATTCTTTCATTAGAGTCCTATTTCTGCCCAAACTCTCACAGCATAGAGGGTTGCCCAAGAAAGTGGTTGCACACTGAACCTTCTCAAGAAGAGGAGGACAGTATAGATTCAGGACAGTGGTTTGCAGAAGGGCATAGTTCAGAGGCTGCAGATGGGAAAAGCTGGGAAATATTGGGAGACTAGTAGCAGGAAGAAGCAGCACCAGGGGAGAGACAGCTGACAGGCTCTGTGTCTTTGGAAAGCATTCCTGACCCACCCCCCTCTCCCAGGACGAGGCAAGCATTGAGAGTAGCAGAACAGAAAGCTCAAAGGCAGAAAGCACAGATTAGCCTATTGGCGTAGAATAGGAGAGACGGAGGGGGTGGGACTTTACTCAGAGCAATGCCATTATCTTAGGGAGACTGCACTCCTCCGTCCCTCTCTGTGAATAGTGAACAAATTACTTAGTAAGAACTCTTCTTGTTTATCTGCTTTTTGGCTGCCACCGTGGGTGGGATCGAATTCTCTGAAGCCTGACAGATGCCTAACTGCCTGCCTCAATTCTTTACAATAGACTGGAATGCCTCATGCTGCGTCGTTGGACCTAACTGGGAACCGGACAGGAGACCACTGCAAGCCCCATCAAAGCAGTGGGATAGAAGGTCTTCAGACTGGAGGAAAGATGATGCATTCAGCCCAGTCCGATATGGGTTTTTTATAGGGAAGGGAAAGCAGAGAACAAAAGGGAAAGGATCCTAGCTCAGACATAGAGCACCTTCATCAGGAAAAAAGGATTTGTTTTTTAAAAAATTGGGGGGGGGGAGTTTAACCATATCAGTTAACAAACATGGATACATATGCTATAATGTTATTGTTTTGGTTAAATAAATTGTTTAAATTGTTATTAAGGAAATGATTATTTTTTCTCCTTTCAATAAAGCACAGCAGAAAAGTTGTCCAAATATAAACAGTTAACTCACTAAACCTCACAATAATTTCATCGTTATCTGCCTATGTATTTCTAATAGCATAACCAAATCAGTAATTTTTTATATAACTGTAAAAGCTACTCTGAAAATTTATGATCCCGAAAATGAAACCTTCACCTGGTTGTAAATATTAAGATTATACCAGCAAGAATGAGTCTGTCTGTATAAAATAAATGATTTAAATCAAGTCTTACTGACTAGCAATTTAAATCGTGATTTAAATCGATTTGATTTAAATCAAATCCACCCTGATCTGCACACAGAAACTCCCTGGTTCAATCCCTTGCATCTCCAGGCAGGAGAAAATCTGCTGGAGAAGCACTACCTGTCAGAGTGGACAACACTGACCTAGATGGAGCAGTGACCTAACTCAGCATAACACAGCTTCCCATGTTCCTAAAGCATGGATTGGCAAACTAAGGCCCGCAGGCTGGATCAGACCCAAACGGCTCCCTCTCCTGGTCCACGGACGGTCCGGGAATTGCCACGTGGATCGCCAGCGCGCATGTTCTTTCCCTCTCCCTCCCTCGGCAGCGGCGCCGCCTCCTCCCTCCTGGCTTCTTCCCGCCCTGCCTAGAGGAGGAAGGGGGCTGGGCCTTGTTGGTGCCAGCAGCAGCAGTGCTCGAGTGGCTGCCATTTTAAGCAGCCCCTCTCCAGAGCCCTTTCGCGCGCCTCTCATCATCCCTCTGCCGCTGCCGCCCGCAAGACACAAGTAAGCAGCCACCAGGGATTGTGGTGCTCTTGCATCCTCATCCCCCCCAAATATAGTCTAGCCCCCCGCAAGGTCTGAGGGACAGTGAACCAGCCCCTTGCTGAAAAAGTTTGCTGACCCCTGTCCTAAAGCCTAGAAAAGCATGTGCTGTCAGACTCGGCGCCGTAAACACAGGCAGGCCCCCACACAAAACAGTTCAATCTATTAACACTTTTTTGCCTGAAGCTTGCAAACCATTCGCTCCGCGGCTCATCGACTCACTGGCGACAGCTTTTGGATAAGGTCGTGGGCAACGTGGATGAGGTTCTTATCGTCCCGGAGGCATTTCTGAAACTTCTTCCGCTCCTCGTCTTCCAGGAGGTCAAAGTCGATAGCAGCATCCAGCAGGGCCTGGATCAAGCCCTTCCAAGACTTCAGGGCCGGCACTTGGGGAGCAACTGCGGCACTTATGCCCGTCCCAATCACCAGAACGAGCTCCTGGGGCTTCTTGGTTTTTAGGCTCGGCAACAGTTTCCTGCAACCAAAAAGAGAGGGAGAGATGCCTATGACCTGCCATCAGCATGGAGAAATTTATAGGGAACAAGGCTTGACATGTGCAGATACGGCCAAGGCCCTTAGGCTAGCCAATGGGGTGCCTTCCTGATGTTGTTGGGTTGCAGCTGCTCCCATCATCCCAAAACAGATCAGCCAATGGTCAGGGATGATGGGAGATGTAGTCCAGCAACATCTGGACATTGGCTACCACTCCCATATAGCTAAGCGTACAGCTTCCCGTTCATGTGTGGTGAAAGTTAGAAATAAGTCTGCCAAACTTGGCGGCAGCATAAAAAGTCCTGGACTGCGGCAGCTCACAGCAATAAGCATTTGGGGGACATTAGGGACGTGGGTGGCGCTGTGGGTTAAACCACAAAGCCTAGGACTTGCTGATCAGAAGGTCGGTGGTTCGAATCCCTGCGATGGGGTGAGCTCCCGTTGCTCGGTCCCTGCTCCTGCCAACCTAGCAGTTCAAAAGTACATCAAAGTGCAGGTAGATAAATAGGTGCTGCTCCTGTGGGAAGGTAAATGGCGTTTCCGTGCTCTGCTCTGGTTCGCCAGAAGCGGCTTAGTCATGCTGGCCACATGAACGGGAAGCTGTACGCCGGCTCCCTCGGCCAATAAAGCGAGATGAACACCGCAACCCCAGAGTCAGCTACGACTGGACCTAATGGTCAGGGGTCCCTTTACCTTTAAGGACCGTAGCAAACAGGGGAAGCTTCAAACCTCTCTGGTGAGCAGCTTCTGTGATAACCTAGCCCTCCCTCTGCACTACTATTTTATCCTCAGACACAAAAACCCTGTGGTATGAGTTCGGCTAAGAGCTGGCGACTGGCCCAAGGTCACCCAAGGAGCTTCATGGCTCTCCCAGCCATAATGTAACTTAACACAAGAGCCCTGCGGGATCAGATCAAAGTCCTCTTTGGTCTGGCATCCTTGTTTCCCATGGTGGGCAATCAGACGCTGATGGGGAGCCCACAAGCAGGGCATGAAGCCAATAGCCCTCTCCCACTTGCAGCAACTCACACGCAAGAGTTACACCGCCTCTAATTAATTTCCTCCATTAATTCTTCCAATCCCCGTTGGCTCTGCTCACCTAGGTTTCTTGGCAGGTGGCACCCCATCCTCCAGCAACGTTTCTTTATCCAGATTCAGGCTCACATTAGAAGCCATCCAGTTTCTGGAAAGGAAAGGGAAAATGAAAGGCGACGGAAGAGAAAAGTTACAAAGAGAAACCTGGGATGTTTGCACGTTGAGCAAGAATAAATTTGCCAAAGTTTACCGAGACAAATTCGTCGAGGAGGAACAAACACATTGAGCCCATTATCTCTCATCACATCACCTGCTGCAAGAGTGTCTCTCCTCTGTTGCTAAACACACCATGCAATGAATAATGCAAAAGGTTATCTTCAGGAAATGTGGGGCCAGTTTTAAATTATAGTGTGAATACCGTGGCAATTTCATTTTCAGTTCTTTTCCTAATGATACGTAGCATAACATTCACCTTTTTCATAACTGCCACATACACTGGTTCAACATCTCCATCCACTACAACTCCAATATCTCTTTCCTCATCAGTCACTGATAGTTCAGACCCCAGAATGATGAATGTGAAATTAGGATTTTCTGCCCCAGCATGCATCACTTTATACATTATCCATTTTACTGCTCATTCAGCCAGTTTGGAGATATCCTTTCGGAGTTACTCGCAATCAGTTTGGTGTCATCAGCAAGTCTGGCTCACTGCTCACTCCCAACTCTAGTAGATCATTTATGAAGATGCTAAAAAATGCACAGCTCCCAATACAGATCCTTGGGGTACACCATTTTCTACATCCCTCCATGGTGAGAACTCTCCATTTATTCTGATTATATATTTCCTGTTATTTAACCAGTCACCAATCACTTAAATGACTTGTCTCCTTATCCTATGATTAACTTTTCTGCAAACCTGAAATCTTTTGCCCAAAACTTTTTGAAAATCTAAAGGCACCATGTTTTCTGGATCACTTCTATAGAATGAGGTAATAGGAGCACAGTCTGCTCTACTTCAGACTGCAGGTGGGAGATGCCATATTCTAATGCTCAATGTAAATACCATGAGCAAAGTCACTCAAATAACTCAGATGGAGTTCAATGTCTTGGTAACACTTTTCTGGGCAAACTGGACAAAAACAGTGTGTAATTTGAGAAAAAAGGAACACACAGGTTTTGTCTCTCTCGCTTCAGGCATACATACAACCAAACACACAACCAAACATGCAGAGACATACAACCAAACACACAGAGGAAAAACTTCCTCAGAGCTGCACAGCCAATCAGTGAAGATCATGCCACGCTGCTTGGTTGACAGGCAACACCTGCAGCTTGGTTTGCTCTTGGTTAGCTGACTTTAACAGTAACAGAATTAACCACTAAGTTAATTGAATGATCTCTGCTGTTGCACTTCTAATAATTTCTCCTAACAATGGAATCCCCACCTGCAGTCTGAAATGATTCAATCCGTTCTACTCCCTCAGGATTCTTTCTAACTCCCCCCGCCCAATTCTGTAGCATGTGTAAAAGATGCCTATGACAAGCTGAATATATCAAAATTCCTTCTTCTGCACATCCACCCAAAGAGTCCTTGTCCTCCTTTCTACCTGGCCAACCCAGCAATCAAAGCTATTCTTAGCAAAGGATTACTGCTCTTAAGAAGCTCTTAATTCTTGGGTCAAGAAACTTAACTCTGCTAGTTGTTTGCCAGGGCAGAAAAGGCTGCTCTGCAGAAGCAGAGAGTGGGGAGCTTGCGTGAGAACGAAGGATCAGCTCTTTGACCAGGTTACCAAGGGCTGAAATTACATTGAGACCCAATGCGCTTCCTTGCTCGATAATAACTGAGAAAGCTTTCTACAGCCGAGGGCTACTCCACAAAGGAAACCAACAACACAGAAATGATTAAACTTCTCCCTGAGAAGATGTTGCCTGTCCTTTCTCACTAACCAAAATTATCTTGAAGACTGAGCTATCCAAGTTCATTTGCTTGCTTCTGTTCCAAGGCCTTAGAAAATGTCTTCCCTCATAGAACCAACTGTCCACCAAGGATCCCCAACTGCACGATACATTTAAAGCATGATACCACTTCAAACATGGCTTCTCCCAAAGAGCAGTAGTTTGTTAAGAGTTGTTCAGAGATCCTTAGACCCCTCATAGAGACACAACCCAGGGAACTCAGAACTGTAGCACTATAGCAGGCTTCTCCTAACAACCCTCAGCACCCTTCTAACAAACTACAGTTCCCAGGATTCTTTGGGGGAAGCCATGACTGTTTGAAGTGGTATAATACTGGTTTAAATTCATTGTGAATATGAGGCCTAGGTTGAGGGTGGAACGGTGAGGACATTAATATAGGAAGCTAGTTTATATTAAACCAGACTACTGTTCCATCTAGTGTCTACAACAGGGGTCAGCAAACGTTTTCAGCAGAGGGCCATTCCACTGTCCCTCAGACTTTGTGGGGGGCTGGACTATATTTTGAAGGGAAAAAATATGAACAAATTCCTATGCCCCACAAATAACCAAGTGATGCATTTTGAATAAAAGGACACATTCTGCTCATGTAAAAACACCAGGCATGCCCCACAAATAACCCAGAGGTGCATTTTAAATAAAAGGGCACATTCTACTCATGTAAAAACACGCTGATTCTTGGACCATCCATGGGCGACTGAACCAGATCTGGCCCCCGGGCCTTAGTTTGCCTACCCATGGTCTACAATGACTAGCAATGGCTTTCCGGGGTTCTAGGCCTACCTAGAGATGCCAGGAATTGAACTTGGGACTTTCTGAATGCAAAAAAGGTGCTCTACAACCATCCCTGCAAGGCTATAGCTGAGTAGTAGGGGGCAGAGGCAGCTTGTCCACATCCTCTGAACATTTTTTTTTATTTTAAAATAATTTTTATTAACCGACCAATCAAATCAAATCACATCATATAAATTCCGAATTACAAAGCCGAATTTTAAATTTTGTTCAGGGGACCCATATTTCAAGATCTGAAGGGGGATTCTGATCATCTTCTTGCTACTGCGTTAATGTCCAAATCAGTCCAAACAAAGTTCATAATTCTATCCAGTCTTATCTTGCTGTTTCTACATCTCATCTTGTTCATATATTTTCTCTTTTTTCTTTATGATCTCTTCTGATAATCTCCTTAAGCCGATAAACACCAATAATAATCCTGTGTGAATTTTTCCGTTCGTCCAATCCTCAAATCGAGATGGTTTCCATATACCATCGCATTCATAGATAACATCGCTCTTTCCATCATTAATCACAGAACTGTCGTTCTTAAGTCCCTCTGAGGAGTTTCACCCACAATATAAAAAGAGTTCTATTTCTCTATTTCTCCTCCCAGACTCAAGTCCTCCGACAGAACTTCCCAATATGGCGACAGCATTTTTAACTGCGTCATTCCAAAGCCCTTATACATTCCACGCTCTTCTTAAAGCATGCTTGGGTTAGAAAGTTTATCTCCACAAAGACATAAATCCACAGCTTAAGTCCTTCACATGACATTTCTGACTTGTGAGGGGGGGGTGGGATTCTTGTTTAATCACATAGAGGAAAGAAAGGAAAGTTTTTTTTCCCTCCCCCATCCAGTCCTTTTGCCATACCGAGTCTTGGTGTATCTTCACCTGGTTAATTCTTGTTCCTCCGACTCGTCTTGTTTATCAGAGATCTCTTCTGTTAGCACTTTACTCCCCCTCCTTCCTTGAAATATGTGCATTCGCTTCCTCCTAATTGTTTCTTTTGAAGTTCTTGCAGCTAGTGGCGCGGATCAGAGACAGCGTCCAGGAGCGCTGAGATCCCACAGGAGGGCATTCTGCCTAGTGTCCCCATCCCCACAAATTCGGGGGTGGCATAGGGCACAGCAGGCAAGGGCAGCCCCCCCCATCCTGGGGGGGGTAGGGAGGCTATTTACTCCCATCACAGCCTCCAAATTACCTCATGTGGGTCGGAGAGAGGTTATTGTCAGCCATCTTCTGATGCGCCCCTAGTGGCCCCTCCACATCCTCTGAACATTTTGTGCCTGTTATGTGTTCCTTTGAGCACACGATTGCAGAATTTCAGGATGTCTTCTGCAACATTTTATTACTTATTATTTTGAGTCATTCCCAGGTCACTGGTGTTTTCAGAGGATTCCACAGCTCATTTACCTGTGGGAATCTGAAGTACATTATATGTTTCCCTGCACGAAGGAGAATCAAGTAAGTGAATCAAAGAGCCCTTGATTTTTTCAGGGAGCAGAGAATCTTTCCCTCTCCTTCAGGTCACTTCAGCTTCTGTCTTACCCCTTGAAACTAACACACAGTTTAGGTTCCAGAAAGTTAATGGCTAACAGCCAGGACAGGGTGTGGTAGATAGAGTGCTAAAGTTTTTCCTGGGAGCCCTGGGTTTATATTCCTGTTGAACCACAAAGTGCCCTGGACAGCGTCAAAAAAGTCACTTTCTCGCAACCTCACTGAGTTGTGAGGATAAAATGGGACAGATCCATTTTGCCACTGTGCTATCTGGAGAGTGGATAGAATAAAAAAAGTGATTGATTGATTTTAAAAAAGGATAGCTATCCCACAAAAACTGCTCATAATAAAATTCTAATTATACCATGATTCTTATAAATGCCAATAAGAATGTAAAAATCTGATGCATTTGTTCACAGCTGTATGAGGTCATAGTTATCTACCGCAAGAGAGGTTCTTTGCTCCATCACAAGCAGATCTATACAAAACATTTTTCAAAAACACGGAAACGATTTGCAAAAATGAAAAAGTGAAGCCACTTTCTCTGTATGTTAGCTTTTAACAAGTCAAATAAAGCATTAAGTAAACTTGTTAAAGTAGATCATACTCAAGAAAATCAATGCTCCTGGAAGTAACAACTTGTTATTTTTTAGCTGCATGAGTAATGTTACCAGAAGCTAAATAGATTTGTAAGAATCTGTAACTGGCCTTGAAACAGATACAAAGGAGGAAACAGTATTTAATGTTCAAAGAAAACAGGAAAAACACCCCCCCCAAGCATAACCTTTGCAATACAGTGCACGCTTATGTTGTGAACATGATCTGTGCGGGAAGCACGTTCAGAACTCACAGCGCCATGTGTGCACACGCGCAGGTCGCGATTCGGCGCTTCTGTGGGTCTCTCTTAGTAACCAGTAACCAGTTCTGGAACTTCCAGGTTTGGTGCGGTGTGCAACCCGAAATCGCACAACCTGAAGCATCTGTAACCTGAGGTATGACTGTACAAGTAATTAAAAGAGCACCATGCCTGCTATATACAGACAACTTTTAACCACAAAGCAAACGAAAAGACTGATGTAGTACACTTCCTGGTTAGAAATGTGCAAATCTGTCAATTTCAGTTTCTCTCAGTTTTCCTAATTTTTCCAAACTTCAGTTCAGTTCTCCATATTGGTCTGTGATATATATATATTTTAAAGTTCTCATTAAAATTCAGCAGCATTTTAGAGCAAATTTCTCCATGTACACACATTTTTATATGCAGTTGTGCCAAATATGCTATTTTGCACAGCAATTTCCCCTAATATAATGCATTTGTGTGTGCAATTGTCACTAGAACATACATTTTTATGCAGACCGTACTGCAGTGTGTGTATTTTTGCGCACTATGGAGAAACCTCCATTCATTTCAGTGGAGCTTGTGAGAGAGACCCACATGAGATCCACTTCAAACAAATACCTGAAAGCTCAATGATTGTAGTTGGAGAGAAAACCTTGTGAACAATTTCACAAAAAGTACTCTCAAAATACTGCAAATGCAACAAAACTTTGAACAGAGTTGACAGAAATAGCAACTGATCAAGAAACAGCTGCAAGCTTGCCTGCAAGACACACAAAGGTATTGGCTTTTGGCCATTTAGAGCACAAACATTAAAATTCTAAAGCATGGGTAGGCAAACTAAGGCCCAGGGGCTGGATTCGGCCCAATCGCCTTCTAAATCTGGCCTGCAGATGGTCTGAGAATCAGCATGTTTTTACATGAGTAGAATGTGCCCTTTTATTTAAAATGCATCTCTGGGTTATTTGTGGGGCATAGGAATTCATTCATTTCCCTCCCCAAAATATAGTCTGGCCCCCACAAGGTCTGAGGGACAGTGGACCGGCCCCCTGCTGAAAAAGTTTGCTGACCCCTGTTCTCTAGGTGGCTGCTCAACTTGCTTGAGGGAAGCAGAGGCTAGTTCACCAAGGTTCATCGTTTTGAACAGCTGCCATGAAAACAATCACCCAGCTGAGGAGGCAAGACGGTTTTAAACAAAAAACCAGCTTGCTTTTTCTGCGGCAGCAACAACTTTCAAAACATCTGCAGCTGAGCAAATACTCCTCTGCATATATGGCATATCCTTTGGAATATCCACACTTTGTTCACTTAAGTTTTTACAGTGCATCTGCACAATGCTGTGAACAAAACATCTCCCTCTGTTTCTCCCTTTTCAGCTTCCTTCCCCTCTCCCCACGGCTGTGAAAATCCAACTTTTTAAAACCCAGTGGAATAACTGCACAATTTCCTCAGGTGTCCTATTTCAATGCCATTCTGGCCAATAATGGCTTGTATATATTGCTCTACCAGTGTTTCCCAACCTTGGGCCCCCAGCTGTTTTTGGACTACAACTCCCATCATCCCTAGCTAGCAAGACCAGCGGTCAGGGATGATGGGAATTGTAGTTCAAAAACAGCTGGAGGCCCAAGGTTGGAAACACTGCTCTAGCCCAGGGATAGGGAGTCTGTGGCCCTCCCTATTTTGTTGCATTTCCATCATGTCTGCCTGTTAGTCATGCAGGATGAGGCCCAAAGAACCCTAAAACACCTGGAAGGCCACAGAATCCCTACCTCTGCCTTACAGCCTTGTGCTGCCTTGTACTGGAAAACAGAATGGCATTTGACATATCCATAGAGGATTTCTGTACAGTCAGTAGTGAGCAGGACATCTAAAATACATTAAGGGTACCTCCTACATTACATTGCCCTAATGGCATTTTTAAAAGGGCACAGAGACAAAAGCTGGCAAAGGACAGGAGGCTTAGGGTGAGAAACTCAGACATGAGCCACACAGTGTTTTAAAATCTTAACAAGCCTGCAATCAGTGATGGGGGTTTTCAGGAAAAATTTGACTTGGAAAACTTCTCTGTGCAGATTAAGAGTAATTTGCATTGGCACCCACTCTCATGCCCTAGAGCGTGATATAATCAAGAATACTTGCGGTTAGAAAGCAATGCTAAAAACTTTGAAACTGCCAATCTTGCCTAATAATGTGCGTTACAATTTGCAACCATTCATTGCCACTAATGAACTTATAAAACAAGAGAATTTTCGGCCCCGCATCACTGCCTGGAATAATTATCACTTGTCAGAAAGCTCTTGGAATCGTGGAAGAGAAGGGAGGTGAGAAATGGGGGCAATGGAATTAATTGCTTGTGGTGAGACACAGGTAACTATGTCCTTGTGCGGTTACAACAGACACCTGGTAATTTTTTATGCAGGTACTGTGTGCTACTCCAGATGTTGTTGGACTAAAACTCCCATCATTCCTGTTCATTCCTCCTGGGGCTGATGGGAACTGGAGTTCCCCATCTCTGATTGAGTTTGCATTTTCCAGAGCCCACCTGGTAACAGGCAACTGGAACAGCCCAAGATGAATGAAGACCTTTGCCAGATGGAAGTTTCACTGCAGAGATGTACATCTCTGGTCCCTTGCCTGCATGAGTTTTCAAATACACACTGGGAAATATCTGAGATGGGCCACCAGAAGAAATGTTTTCCAAAGCCAAAAGCTCCAGCTTCTTTTCCTAATTCTTAAAAAAGAAAAAAAATAAGAACAATTCACACAATGTATTCTGCACATGACCTTTTACCTTTTTCGGAGGAGAAGTCGTCCTCACAGGGAGATGAAGCCGGTGTTATGCTAGATAAATAAATACATAAATCTGAAGTCAGCATTCTGAAAACTCTACTCAAATATATATATGCATAATTTTAAAAATTGGAAAAGAATGAGGCAACTCAGGAGCCTATCTTGTTTCTTTTCTGAAACACTCGTCCAGAATAAAACAACACAATTCATTAGACAATGAAACTCCTGCCTTAAAAAGCCGAGTGCCCTGCAAAACACAGGATCTATTCCATAAGCTAGACAGTCCAATGGTCTGACTCACAATGGCAGCTTCCAACGTTACTTCTATTCCCTGACTGTGACCCTGATTGTTCTTAGAATGAAAGGCTACAAACATGTGTGCTGTGCAGGTCTCAGTGAATTTAGATATTTCATATCAGTATTAATAATATTTATCATAAATTTATTTATTCAGGCATTGATCTGAAAAAAAGAAGAAAGCAGTTAATGGGTTGCTTTAATTTTACTCATCATGTGTAGATGGTCTTGTAGGTTAATGAGTGGTTGGAAACGCCCACTACTAGAAAGGCTGAAATTGTGAGATTGCAATCCAATGGACACTTGTCAAGTTGGGAAGGGGGAGGGTGGCCTGTGGCCCTCCAGGTATTGTTGAGCTCCAATTCCAATCAGTCCCAGCCAACAGCCAGGAATGGCTAGGGACGGGAAACAGACAACATCTGGATGACCACAGGTTCCCCGCCTCTGGTTTATGAACAAGTTGAACTTTGAACTGCCAACTTCTAGCTCATAGCTCATGCTCTGAATCAACATGCTCTTCTGGTTCTCTTTTCCTTTTTCTGGAAGGAGGACAACTGCTAGAGACTACCTACTGCTACAGAGAGTGGAAAGAGAATGAATTTCTTAGTAGCAGGATTAACCAGAACAATAACCAGCCCAATGTTGATGGAGACTTTCTTATTACAAAGTTTTTCCACTTCCTGCACTGGAGAGAAAGAAAATGCATAGCCTTCAGACAAATACACACCACAGAAGAATGAATGAAAATATATTTTCCATAATGAAGTCATTTTTCTGCACAATGATGGGAAGCATAAATTCTAATGAGGTCCTTCCCCCGCAGTTCCACTGTGTTTCTTTCATGGCTCCTATTAATTCTTGTGCCAAAACACATGGTTCATTTTTATAAAGCACCTTGGCAGATGGAGAAAGTGTGGATATGACCACATAGAGGAGGCGGTGTGTCACCCTGGCTTGCAAATCAACTCATAAAAGTTATGAGCACACTTGCTCATGCAAATCCAAATTTAGGATTTGTATTGCACTAATGCCTGCCTGGTCACCGGGAGATACCCTTTGCTCGCCACAAATGGCCAGGCCACAGGCTATTTATGAGCAAGCATCCATCTCTTCTCCAACAGCATTTTAAAAGAAATAATTGTGGCTGTCTGTGCAGGACTGAGCACATGCTTGCCTACAGGAGCAAACATGTGCATGCAATGGTTCTTGCCTACTCAAAGAGAGCAAATATGGAACAAGACTAAGGGGGGAGAAGGAAGCTTGAATTTTAAGGTCAATCATCTGCCTCATTCTGAATCTTGCAAAAAAAGTCATCAGGAAGGAAGATTCAAGTAAAAAGATTTGAAAACTTTCCTTCAGGGTTTTCAATTAAAAAGTTGGACTAACCTCTGTGTTTGGGGTTGCTTTAGATCCCTGATTAGCAAACAGTTTTACCAGATGCTCTCTGAGAAGACTGTAACTGGTGGGCCAACCCCTGTCCCTTATTCCCCAAAGATTAGTACCACAAAGTGTAAAACACATGTCTCTGTGTGGAAACAAAGATTTCCAGTTGCCAATTCCTACTTTAGCTATAGGAATCCTGCCTTAATGCAGGGGGTGGAGTTGATGGCCTGTTTGGCAAATTTGCTTTGAAGTTTGGGCCTGCAGTATTCACTAAAAGGTAAAGGTACCCCTGCCCGAAGGCCAGTCGTGACTGACTCTAGGGTTGCGCGCTCATCTCGCTTTAGAGGCCGGGAGCTGGCGCTGTCCGAAGACACTTTCAGGTCACGTGGCCAGTGTGATGAAGCTGCATCTCGCGAGCCAGAGCCGCACACAGAAACGCCATTTACCTTCCCACTATAAAGTGGTCCCTATTTATCTACTTGCACTTAGGGGTGCTTTCGAACTGCTAGGTTGACAGGAGCTGGGACCGAACAACGGGAGCTCACCCCGCTGCGGGGATTCGAACCACCGACCTTACGATCAGCAAGTCCTAGGCACTGAGGTTTTACCCACAGCACCACCCGCGCAGTATTCACTATGAGGGCACAAATCTTTCATTTGTAATTGTGTTCATTATCCCAAACAAAAGTCACCTACTCTATTCTAGCCAGGAGCTGTATGGCGCTTTCTGTTCAGTCTGTCTGAAATTGCAGTAACTGTTGAATCAGGCAGTGTTTGTATAGGAAAACCGCTGACTAGGATCCTCAAAGGGAGCTTCATTTAAGCCATGAACATGATATGGCTAAGACGGCCCCTGAGCATAAACAGAGGGCTCCCTACACACCAGTGTGCAATGACAAAACTCAATGGTAGGCCTCCCTCCCTCTTTTCCCTTTATTACTATTATCATAATGAATATGGTAGGATGCTGACACCATGTTGATTAAGGATTGGCAGTGTAAGCTCTGAAATATAGCTGATAAAGAAAAGACAGAAGCGATTGCAGTTTATACCTAGGGTTGAAATCAATCCACTAAGCCTATTTCAAAACAAGAAGTGTGCATTTATCCAGAGACACTCCAGATGGACCTAGGCTTTGAAAAATGCAGTTACACACGTGAGGAAATGCTTCACCGCCATGTAACGCAGAATATATACAATATCTTTTTTTTTTTAAAGCAGCACAGAAATATCCTACCAAAAAGCTGCCAGCATTGAAATCGAAATCTGTTTAAGATACATCCCTAAACCCACTTAAATGGAAGTAAAGGGAGGGGGTGGGATTAACAATGAATTACACTTCCTCCAGAGTAAGGCTGGAGGCGGTGGGAGCAGATGAAGGCTATGCACAACATTATCATATTATAGGGAATGAGGGGGCGGGGAGGAATCAAGATAATGGGAATATTTTTTTCCTCCTGGAGGGGAGTATAGGAATCAGGCTGCCGCATTTCAGCTGCAAGGAGGAGGCCGGCTGCCCAATGCAACCCCAGAAGCCTTTACAAAGCCTTCTGCTTGGATTCTGCTCCCTCTCCGTCTTCCCACCGACCCGCAGCTGCTGTTCCCCACCGAAACCGGCCGAGCACCTCCGGGTGCCCCTGGCTTCCCTCTCGCCCCGCAGCCCTTCAGGGCTCCAGCCGCTGCTGCCAATGCCTTCGGGACGCCCGGGAAAGGGAGGCGGCGGAGGAAGAGGGCGGCGGCGGCGACTCACCTGCCAGGACAGCGCGACCGGCGACAGCAGCAAAACAGCGGGCAGGAAGCAACCGCATCTCTCTCCCTCTCGCGCCCGCTGTCTCCGCCTAGGCATCGAGAGGAAGGGGCTAGAGCGTCCTCCCGTCCTCCCACGCCGCCGGGCACTTTCCTTCTGGACTTCCTCTTCTCCTTTTTCCGTTGGCCGGAAGCCCAAGTTCAGGCTCTCCTGCTGCGGCAAAGAGCCAGGAACCTAGAGATAGGAAAAGGGAAGAGGGGGGCAACCCAACGGTCTGAAACGAAACTCCCGGGTTCCTTTTTTAAAAAAACTTTTCTTTCCCCCACAACTGCAAGTAATATTTGGAAAGGCGGAAGAGAGAGGCAGCCAATCTTCAGAGTGAACCCGGAAGGTGTTAAGGTTATTTGAAATTTCTACGGCTAGAAGAAAGGCTGCAGTCAAACGGTAGTGGTTTTCCCCGCCTCTGATAAGCGAACGTGGCTGTGTTGCCCAATAATATTTTTGAAATTATTTTAATTTCAAAATTATTTTAATTATTAATTAATTAAATTATTTAATTATTTTAGTTATTATAATTTAAATTATTTTAATTATTTTAATTTCATTGTCTTTATTGTGCAAACCGAAACAGTATGCAGCTCTCCAGAATTCTTAGTAGGATAGTAAGGGTAGGGGTGGATCATGGGACAGGCGAGAGAAAAGTAAGGTGCAGCTGATCATCATTTCCCCCTTACAGTATTTAGTTTTAGAGCATGACACAGCTGCTACCTCATTCATTCCACCCTTTTTTGCATACTGCTTTCGCATAAAGTATATCACAGCAGTTTAAGTAAAGTTCCAGTAAAGCAGCATGTCACTGTTAGAAAAATTCTAAGGTCTCAAATATAGAATAAATATTCATAAATGCACACATGCGTAAATATATAAACCACACGTCTGAAATGGTACAGGAGAGCAATCCTGAAGCCATTTTTGACTCTCCCAGTGACCTCAAATACTCCTCTGCAGCGAGGGAGGCAAATGGGGAAAGCTTTCCCATTGTCTTTCCACTTAAAAATCCTTCAAATCCTGTCTTAAGGGTGTATTTGTGTATGAATAGGGTGAGCTTGTGACCTGGATTCAGGAACTAAAGTATTAACCGTCACAAATGAATGGCCAGGCTGCCCAGGTAATGCAATCAGCGACCATTATCACGTATCCTGGCAGACAAGATTTCTGCTGCAGACTGCCTCCTATGATGTATGTATGATGACTTTAGGGTGGTCTTTGGCTAAGGAGTTGGGTACTGTCAAAAGTCTTTAAAGGTTCCTGCACACTTTGTTCTTGGTCTCTCTTACCTCCTTGCAAGGAAGGGAGGGAACTCTGTTGCAACAGAAAAATAAAGATCTGCCTTGCTTTTGCTGCATCCTGCCTCCATCCATTCATCTCTGACCGATTGTGGACTTGGGGGACTCAGTCCCTTGGGCAGCAAAAGCCAACCCCCCTATTTTTCTATAACATCATTAAAACCAGGCAAAGAAATCTTACCCAAGATCAAGAATTGCCAAGTGAATTATGGGAAACTAGTTATGGGAAAACTAGTTGCCCTTTGTACAATATTGTCAATAATTACTTCCTATGAAAGCAAATTCAAGCAGACTTTGATTTTTGATTTTTTTTTTAGAACATACGCCGTGATTTTGTGTTAATCTGCATTTATTTGCGCATTACTGTATGAAGTATGAAGTAATTTCGGAGGGACAGAGCTTTGTCGATTACCAATCAGAACTGCCAAATGAATGAATCAATCAAAACAAAACATAAAAACAGACAAAGAGAAAAACAAACAGCAAAGCAGAAGAGTTATAAGACATGAACTCCAGCACTCAGCTTCAGTTTTCAGAAAGGCAAGCTAGAATGAACAGTTTCTTATGAAAACCCAAAAAAGGAAGAGATGGTACTAACCTCCCTTGTAAGGGAGTTCTGTGTCCTCCATGTGAGGCTCTCTTAGGCATCTGGCTGGCCACTCGAGAACAGTATGTTGGATGATCCTCAGGGTGGCTGACTCTCCCTGGGCCACCCTTCTCTCTAGTTTCTGTATACCGGTATTTATTAGTGAAACACAATATGCTAGAGTTATGTCCCAGCTACAGTAACACACAGTACCAGAATGAAGGCCGACATCTGAAAAAATTACACAGGATATTTTCACAAGAAGAAATAGAACAAGTGTAACCTGCAACAAAATGTGGCAGCATGGAGTGTGCTCCAGTTCAGGATTTCAGTCAGTCATGCCCTTTTCGGGATACTCCATTCCCTAGTTTTCTACCCCTCAAACACTCAGCCAGCATTCCATGCCCGCTGAATGTAGCCGCTCCTCATCAGACTGGGGTCACCCCCACCACCTTTTTAAAATATTTTTTTTTGGGTACTGCTACAGATGTTGAGATTCCCCCAATACGTCCCTTTTGTGGATGGATGGTGCAGTTTAGGCTGTGTAAGAACCCACACTTGAAGCCCTATTAGTATATAGGATTGCAGAACTGAGAAATGCAGACTCTGTTAATAGATCATTTTGATGCAGAAATGTGCACTCGCCACACACACATGATGTCTTCCTGCACTTCAAACAGCAGCAGAAATCAGGGTGCATTTTTGCCCCTTTCATTCTCTGAAAGCTAAATGGGCCTCTTCATTCTATGAAGACTATTGCTTGTATTCTATCCTCTCATGATGATTCTACTGTTTTATAGCAGCACCTTGTGGCACAATAAAAGCATCACACTGTCTTAGAACACTGAAGGAAGGTGTTTGCCTACTTGGGATGGAAGCACAGAGTCCACAGACAGAAACGTCAGCCTCAAGGACCAAAGAACCATTGATTGATTGATTGATTGACTGAACTTTGTTATATCCCACTTTAGGAAGCAGTAAATCTACATACAATCTAAATCAAAGTCTGGGAGAATAGACTTCACAGCAACCTGGATGGTACCAATGAATGCATCAAGTGAGCTCTTTCTGAGGAGCGTGTTCCAAAGCTGCACCACCACCACAGGAAGCTGCCTCACATCGAGTCAGACCATTGGTCCATTTAGCTCAATATAATCAGCACTGACTGGCAGTGGCTCACCAGGGCCTCAGAAAAGAGTCTTTCCCCGCCCTTCCAGAAGATTCTAGAGATTGAACCTGGGACTCTTTGCATGCAGAACATGTGTTGTACCACCAAAACACATGCCCCCCCCCCACGAAAGGCCTTGATTCTCACTTTTCTCCTGCCTAATCCAGCATAGGCCCTGTTATATAGCAAGGTGAAGTGACATGATTCAGTTAGCACCATGAGTGTGGGATAGATGAATGCAGGAACTGATATCTGAAGAGTGTGCTAAGACTTTTTTTGAAATAAATGTTGGTCCTACTCAAACAGTAGGCAGGGCAGGGAGGATAGACACATCATTTGGGCTGGCAATGAGCTAACTTCTAAGGCAGCGGCACCCAGAGTAGGGCTCCAGCAGTGATAAACAGGATTATATGATGAAGGGAGAGCAATCTGAAACAACTTGAGAATTCAAATATAGCCATTTTTGGAAATTAGCACTTCTTTGAATTTTGCGGTTCAGTTCAATAATGCATCCAAGTGGTCCTAACAATGCACATATTTGTGTGAAAATAACATGTACAAAATGCATTATTTTAGGAGAAATTGCTTTGCGAAAATGTGCATAGTAGGTAAAATTGCATACAAATATGTGTATATTAAGATAAATTCACACTGAAATGCTGATGAATTTTTATGAGACCGTTTAACCAAAAAATCACAGATTGATGTGGAAATGTAGAGAACTGGAACTTAAGATTGGGAAACTGAGAAGATAAAAGAAACTGAAATTGACAGATTTGACCATCCCTAATATTAGAGGAGAAAATTTTGGGGATACCCTTGGCATAGGATGTTTGTAGAAGAACACATATTTATTAACATTCACTTGTGTTGTTTGTCCGTGGACTGAAACAGGATGTTCACATGAAATCTGAAGTACTTGTCTTAAGAACTGGTCCTTCTAAGTAACTGTCAGAATTAGCTCTTATGTTGCTCATGTTATTAAACCTCCCAAGAGTAGTTTAGGTTGGATGCTTAAAAAAATCGTTTTTTAAAAAACTTGCTACCACTTCCAGTGGTCTACATGGCTCTCTTGAACTGATGTTAAAGGTAAAGGTAAAGGTACCCCTGCCCGAACGGGCCAGTCTTGACAGACTCTGGGGTTTGTGCGCCCATCTCACATCTATAGGCCGGGGGCCAGCGCTGTCCGGAGACACTTCCGGGTCACGTGGCCAGCGTGACAAAGCTGCATCTGGCGAGCCAGCGCAGCACACGGAACGCCGTTTACCTTCCCGCTGGTAAGCGGTACCTATTTATCTACTTGCACCCGGGGGTGCTTTCGAACTGCTAGGTTGGCAGGCGCTGGGACCGAGCAGCGGGAGCGCACCCCGCCGCGGGGATTCGAACCGCCAACCTTTCGATCGGCAAGCCCTAGGCGCTGAGGCTTTTACCCACAGCGCCACCCGCGTCCCTTGAACTGATGATACTACATAGTAAACTGAATACTTGTCTTGAAAAGGCTGCTTAAACCTGTTTTCTTGACAAATAACCTCACATGCAGCTCCAGCTAGTATGCCATGATAGGGAAAGCTGAATCAGCTAATTTTCTCTTTTTGGTTTATGACGGTTTATTGGGTTTTGGCAATGCGCTGGTGTACAATGGCACATCACTCCAACTTCGCAACTCCCCTGGTACAAGCAACAGAAACAATGTAGGAAGCCTTGCTCCCCAGGAAGCCACTATCCATAGTGAGCAACAAACCATGGCTTCAGCAGAGGCAGACTTTAGTCTTTCAAATTTCCGTGGTGCCCTGTGCAAGGTCAAAATTTAGCAACCTTGCCTCTCACCTTCCATTCTGCTCAATTCACTATGTCATAGTTATGATGCCCTATGGCGCCCTCTAGGCTCAGCACCCAGTGCAGTGGAACCAATTGCACTGCCCTAAATCTGCCTTTGGTTTAAGGCTGGCTAACGACCATGACTTGTTGGGAAGAAACCAGTTGCAACCCAGAGCTTGGACATTACCAGAAAGCACAGGTTCTTTGGTTTCTCTCTTGTACAGTGGTGCCTCGCAAGACGGAAAGAATCCGTTCTGTGATTCTCTTCGTCTAGCGTTTTTTTTCGTCTTGCGAAGCAAGCCCATTGAAGGATTAGCGCTATTAGCGGCTTTTAGAGGCTTTTAGCAGCTTATCTGCTGATTGGATCAGCTGATAAGCGGCTTAGCAGCTTAGAAAAAGGGGGGAAGGGGAAAAAACCAGCAGGAACTCGCAAGACATTGTCGTCTTGCGAAGCAAGCCCATAGGAGATTCGTCTTGCGAAGCACCTCCAAAACGGAAAACTCTTTCGTCTAGCGAGTTTACCGTCTTGCGAGGCATTCGTCTTGCGGGGCACCACTGTACCAGGGAAGGAGGAAAGCAAGAAAAATTGGACAGTGTGTACAACCCACTGCTCAGTCCAATAAGCCATGATAAGTAAGAAATGGTGGTTTATTGTGATGTGCATACCAGGCTACTAACAAGTAGTTAAATGCACAGGAACTTCTGATATAAAAGGAACTGGCAAGCTAAGACATGCCTATATGGCAGGAGAGGATGATAAGTAGCAGACAACAATATGGAGAAAGGATATTCCTTTTGTTTCTGTATTTTGGTCTAAGTCTCTCTTCCCTACTTTCTTGACCTCGTAGGTCAGAAACCAACAGGTAGAACTGAATCATGACAGCAAGAGAAGAGAACCACTTCTCTTTTTTTCTTTCCCATGCTGCTATCTCCGAGGAATCAAGCAAGGCACCAACACAAGGAAACTTTTTGCATGATCCATAACATTTCCCAGGCCATTGCTCACCTTTATTATAGTCCGATGCAAATGTAGACTTTTAAAAGTCAAATGTCCTTTCTTGAACTTACTAGTGACCTTTCTATTTAGATCCTGTTTGTTTGTAGTGTGATGAGAGGGCTGTGATGTTCTAGTGTGCTAATTTTTGAGGAGGTTTGTTTTTTAAGGAATGCTTTCTCTTTTATGCAAGCTGCTCTGGTGACCGCTTTCATTGCGTCCCATAGGAGGGGGTTGTTATAATAATAATAATAATAATAATAATAATAATAATAATAATAATAATAAAAAATTTATTATTTATACCCCACCCATCTGGCTATGTTTGTCTACATTGTTTTCCTTGAAGTAGTTTTGGAGAGATTTTCTGAGACTCTCTCTAATTTGTTTGCTTGTACCGTATTTTTCGCCCTATAGGACGCACTCCCCCCCCCCAAAAAAAATGAAGGGGAAATGTGTGTGCGTCCTATGGGGCGAATGCAGGCTTTCGCTGAAGCCTGGAGAGCGAGAGGGGTCGGTGCGCACCGACCCCTCTCGCTCTCCAGGCTTCAGGAAGCTCTGCGCAACCCTCGGGAGACCCGCTCTGAGGGTTGCACAGAGCTGCCTGCAGTCCCGGGATCAGCGCACTTCTCCCCATCTCCAGC
The DNA here is from genome assembly GCF_965113315.1 of Podarcis vaucheri. Classification (NCBI taxonomy): domain Eukaryota; kingdom Metazoa; phylum Chordata; class Lepidosauria; order Squamata; family Lacertidae; genus Podarcis; species Podarcis vaucheri. Next base: position 32,420,408 of record NC_138753.1, read on the forward strand.
CCCACAAGCTCGGGGGACAGCGGGGAGGCAGAGCGTGCCTTCCCACTGTTCCCCGACCTGGTTCTTCCAGCCCCGCACCTGGGGGGGGATTTTTTTTTTCTTTATTTCCCCCCAAAAAAACTAGGTGTGTCCTATGGGCCGGAGCATCCTGCGGGGCGCAAAATACGGTAGTTAGGATGGGACTGAAGGACCATGAAGGGGTGGTTTGTGTTCCTTCTTCTACGCAACCTTTCTATTTCTGTAAAAGAGTTGGTGGGGATGATTTAATGATTTATTTTCTCAATACTTTTTCATTTTTTTAAAAAAATAGTAACATAATACTATTTAGCTATTGGGGGGTGGGGGTGGAAAAAAGATTAAGAAAAATTATTCAATGAAACCAGTAGTTCCAAGATTCCTCTTTTCTTGTGGGAACAGAAACTCACACTGGGTCAGTTAGACAAGGCTGTTCAAGGGGAGGGTCACCACTGATTCTTCAGCCAGGTTCACCAGGAAGCAATAAAACAGGCAGGATCTGCAAACTGGAATTTTTTAATCAACATTGGAAAAGACCTTTTGCTGAATTTGACTTACTTGTGAGTGCATATAAAAAGTATTTTGGTCATGGAGGACTTTACTGGATAATATAGTGCTATATTAAATGTGCTGTGTGGAACCTTCATTTTAATTCCACTTCTAATTAATGAAAAGCTATGTGCTTTGTGGTGTTAAATGGCTCTAGGAAGAAGCAGTCCATCATTACACCTTTACTGCAGTGTGATGAGGTCAATGGAGTTCTGCAGATTAACTGGCAAGCTGAGTCTGACAGAAAGTCCCCTGTTCATGTGGAATGCCATGGACATGGTGTATCTTGATTTCAATAAGGCTTTTGACAAAGCCCTCCATGATATTCTTGCAGAGAAACTGGTAAAACGTGGGCTGGATGAGGTTACTGTCAGGTGGATTTGAATCTGGTTGACTGACCCAACCCAAAGAGTACTCACTAATGGGTCCTCAACAGGGACAAATGTAAGGTTCCATACTTATGCGGAGATAACCAGCTGCACAAATATAAGATGGGGGACGGGTTGGGACACCTGGTTTGCTAGCAGTACATGCAAAAAGGATTTAGGGGACATAGTAGACCACAAGCTTAACATGAGTGTGATGCACCATATGTGGTGGGATTGTAAAAAGGTAAAAGCTTATTGGGAAATGATATATAACGAATTGAAGAACATGTTGAAAATAGCTTTTGTAAAAAAACCCAGAAGCCTTTCTACTAGGTATTTTAGGCCAAGATATACCAAAGGAAAAGAGGACTTTATTTATGTATGCCACTACAGCAGTGAGAATGTTGATTGCACAAAATTGGAAGACTGGAGAAATACCAACTAAAGAACAATGGCAGGAGAAGCTGATGAACTATGCAGAACTGGCAAAAATAGCAGACAGACTAAGAGAAAAAGACAACAGTGACTTTGAAAAAGAATGGGAACCATTTTTATTATACTTGCAGAAACAAAGAAAGTCTATAGACTCGATGGCAGGATTTAAATAAACATCCACATTATTAGTATTAGAACATGTGTTGAAGATAGAGAAATAATATGGTGTATTCATTGTTATTTTTATGACTTTAGGTTTGATGTTATTGTATAAATATGTTATTAGTAGTTTTTTTCTTTTAGGAGGTAGCAAAGTGGGTGAAAGGAGAAACAAATCGGAAGCAGGAGTTAGGGGAAGCCCAGGAGGGGAGGGAGGGAGGAAGGAATGCATAGTAAATGTTATGAATATGAGATGTATGTGGACTGGGGGAAATTTACGGAGTATTTGGAAAACACATGTGAGGATGGTACAACGCTAGTGTGTTTCAAAGAAGCTTTGTGAAAAATAGGGAATATTACCAGAAGGTAAATAAGAATAGAAATATAAAATATAATGGAAATATTGTAACAAAGGAATGTGAGGATAAGACTCGAACTACGAATGATTGTCAGAGAAGTTGTGGGAGGTCCAAATAAGACAAATTATGTGATATGTAAATGGACATGTGTGGTGTTTTTAATGGAAAACTTTAATAAAAAGCTTTAAGAGATGTATGTAATGAATGAAAAAGGAAAATGAATAAACAAAATTTAAAAAAAACAAAAACAAAACATGAGCATGATGCATCACATGGCGGAGGGAGCAAGCTTGTTGTTAAGTTGTCGGTGAACATATCAGATGACGCAGTGATTCTTCAAACAGCTCTTGTTTATTCATAGGCCAGAACAGAACTGAACTGAAGGGTTCAGCCAGCCTGCTTATATAGAGCTCCACTAGAACGCAACAGTAACCATTTTCTGTAACTAGCCAATCACTGAACATCACTTTCAAACCCTTATTTGCATATGTGGACCTGAGTGAAAACTAGCTACAGTATCCCCCTGCTGGCCCAGGGTGAGAACTTCAGTACATAACACTTGTTTTATCCTGCTCCGGAGACTTAGACTTCAACCAATGGCTTCACATTATAAGAAAGGAGAATCCGACTAAACATCAGGAAGAATTTTCTGGCAGAGCTGTTTGACAGTGAAACAGATTCCCACGGAAGATGGTGAACTTGGAGGCTTTCAAGCAGAGGTTGGATGGCCATTTCTCATGGATGCTTTAGTTGAGATTCCGGTTTTGTAGGGAATTGGACTATATGACTCTTGGGTCCCTTCCAACTCTACAATTCTATTATTCTACATATGGTCAGACTATCACTTTGTCACAGTAACAGTGTTAAACAGAGTCTAAGAATCAGAAGCCCTCCGCACAGCAATCCACTTCTTTGTGCTTTGTGGTTGTTCTGGAAAAGAAGAAGAAGAATTTACTGGAGTGAGGAGTTGATTCCCATTTCTCATTAATAGGGAAAATGCCATCTACAGATGAAATGTAACATTAAGGTAGCACTTGATACACAAAGCCATGGCAAAGAGGAGCCAGAGCAGTCAAGTGAAATTTCATGTGGGTGGGTGGGCCTACTGAAGTTGCATATAGTCAATGAATGCATGCTTCTTATCCTTTGAGTGGATTGTGTACACACCCCTAAATGCGCCATACATTTAAAGCAGTAATATACCACCTTAAATACTCATGGCTTTCCCAAATGATTTATGGGAACTGTAGTTGGTTAGGGGTGCTGAGAGTTGTTAGGAGACCCTTAGTCCCTTCATTGAGCTACAATTTCCTGAGTCGTTTAACAATCAGTCCATTTCTCCATCTAGTCCAGGGGTTAGGCGAGTAGTCAAGATATTATGGACAACAACTCCCAACATCCCCAATTGTAGGCTGTACTGACTAAGGTGTATGGGAGTTATACTCCAGAATATCTGGAGGGCATCAGTTTGCCTGCCCATTATCCTGTTGTTGTTGTTGTTGTTTTTTACAGTAGCCAACTAGATGCTTCTTGGAAACCCAAAAGCAGGAGAAGATGCCTATAGGCCTCTCCTATGGGGTCAGGGGAGAGTCAGCCCTACCATCAGTTAGAGAGAGGTTTGGGGTGTCAGAAAAGGCCAAAAAACTTAGTTATTTAATTCTTTATTTTAGCCTAATTTATTTTCCCCCACACCCCATTTCTTCTTACCTGTTCACATATAATTATAAATAAATTAACAAATTAATGATAATATTTTATACATATATGCCTACATATGCTTACATGTATAGTTGTCCATACTGAAATAATCCTTACTTTTGATACTATTACATTGTCACTTGGGTTCATGTGACTTTGTCTTTTCTTACTTACTGGGGGAATGGCACTATAATCTTTTCAGTGAATGTATGATCCAAAAAACCCCCTGCAGTATTTTACCTCAGCCCAGTACACAGGGACATCACTGCAGAGGATATTCACTGTGGTTCCTAGAGTTGTGCGATCTGCCAGTTCTCCTTGCTTGAAGCTGTAGGACACGTGGTCATCTCCTGAGCCCTTGTAGGAAACAAGGTGAAATTTAGTATATGGGTAGTGCAGATTTTCACTTAGATGTCAAGGTGTCAGCTAAAAAAGCCAATGCAATTCTGGGCCTCATCAATAGGAGTATAGCATCTAGATCAAGGGAAGTAATAGTGCCACTGTATTCTGCTCTGGTCAGACCTCACCTGGAGTACTGTGTCCAGTTCTGGGCACCACAATTCAAGAAGGACACTGACAAACTGGAACGTGTCCAGAGGAGGGCAACCAAAATGGTCAAAGGCCTGGAAACGATGCCTTATGAGGAACGGCTAAGGGAGCTGGGCATGTTTAGCCTGGAGAAGAGGAGGTTAAGGGGTGATATGATAGCCATGTTCAAATATATAAAAGGATGTCACATAGAGGAGGGAGAAAGGTTGTTTTCTGCTGCTCCAGAGAAGCGGACACGGAGCAATGGATCCAAACTACAAGAAAGAAGATTCCACCTAAACATTAGGAAGAACTTCCTGACAGTAAGAGCTGTTTGACAGTGGAATTTGCTGCCAAGGAGTGTGGTGGAGTCTCCTACTTTGGAGGTCTTTAAGCAGAGGCTTGACAACCATATGTCAGGAGTGCTCTGATGGTGTTTCCTGCTTGGCAGGGGGTTGGACTCGATGGCCCTTGTGGTCTCTTCCAACTCTATGATTCTATGATTCTATGATTCTATGTGTCAATGCTCTGGTTCCTTGGTTTTGAGGAATGCTCACAGTGGTGCAGCTAATTTTAGACCTTGTATTTAGTGGTCTTATCCTCCCACCTGCGGTTTAGACAGTCATTTATTTTGCGAAGCATACAATCAACATTTCTCTTCTCTCCCCCCCCATCCAATGCCTGCTATTCCAGCTTTACAACCTCTTCTACATTCCTAAAATGTTAGTGCAAAAAACCCACAAACAAATCTGAGGTTGTTGTTTTTTAGTACAATACTTTGAGCAACTGCAGTTTCATAATTTCAACTCAGTTAAATTATAGCACTAGCAAGAGCACAGGAATAAAATGGGGTTCGCTTCTCCTGGCCTGATGCTTAAAGGCACATTTAGGAACGTTTCATTGTAGTAAACGACTATATCATCTATCTATCTATCATCTATCTATCTATCTATCTATCTATCTATCTATCTATCTATGTAAACATAAGAAAATGAGCATCTGCAATTATGTCCATGACTACCAGGTCATTTTCCGACAATACAGTGCTTTTTAAAATAAGAAGAAAGGAAGGATGCTCTAGTGAACAGTGCCAGGAGGACAGTTGATAATGGGAGGCCTGTTTGCTGCTGCCCCCATTATCTGCCACTCTCTGGGCTTCCAGACCCTCCAAATGTCCCTATTTTCCAGGAACAGTCCTGGATTTACAGAAGCCATCCCAGTTCTGATCCCAGAATGTCCTGCTTTATCCTTAAAGGTAAAGGGACCCCTGACCATTAGGTCCAGTCGCAGACGACTCTGGGGTCGCGGCGCTCATCTCGTTTTATTGGCCGAGGGAGCTGGCGTACATCTTCCAGGTCATGTGGCCAGCATGACTAAGCTGCTTCTGGTGAACCAGAGCAGTGCATGGAAACGCCGTTTACCTTCCTGCCACAGCGGTACCTATTTATCTACTTGCACTTTGACGTGCTTTCGAACTGCTAGGTGGGCAGGAGCAGGGACCGAGCAACGAGAGCTCACCCCATGCGGGGATTCGAACCGCTGACCTGCTGATTGGCAAGTCCTAGGCTCTGTGGTTTAACCCACAGCGCCACCCGCGTCCCTCGCTTTATCCTTAGGACATCCCTATTTTCACCGGAGAAATGTTGGAGGGTATGGAGTTATGCGATCCCTGAACCAAGGAGATAAGTAACTATACAACCTTTAGGAGACATCTAAAGGCAACCCTGTATAGGGAAGGTTTTTTTTTTAATGCTTAATGTTTTATTATAGTTTTATATATGTTGGAAGTTGCCCAGAATGGTTGGGGCAATCCAGCCAGATGGGTGAGGTATAAATAATAAAATTATTATTATTATGATTATGGAATAGGACAACCTGCAGAAATTTTGGAGGGTATGGGCTTCTGCCTCAAGGTCTAATCCTAGCTGCCCTACTGAAGCAGTCAGTTAAGGTTTCTGGTACACTGCACAATCTACATGAAATATAAAGAAAAAATGGGAAAATGGTGCTCTCTGCTACCACATTCTCTCAACTGCAATATTATTTAATAAGTGTTGGGGAGAGATTCTCCACACCCCATATCTTCTTACTTGTTCATCAAAGTGCTCTATTCCTTGGGTGATTTCATGTAGGCTGGGCACATCAACTGAATCCATTGCCACCACTGAGCATTGTTTTCTGTTCTGAATTCGGAAGCCGATCAGACGCTAGGAACAAAGCAGGAAGCAGAAAAGATTTGGGGATAAATTAAGGAATGCCCTCCTCCAAGTGTGCAGCTGGTACTGTGCTTTAAACAGGGGGTGGGAGGCAAGTTCCTTGCTAGAGATTATTAGGAAATGGATTGGAAAGAAAAACTGCTAATATCATAATACCGTTATGCAAGTCTGTTGCTTGTTGCAGTGACGTAGAATGGGGGGGGGGGCGCAGAGGGGCTGTTGTCCCGGGCATAAAATTTGGGGGTGGCATAAAAATTCAAAAGAAAAATAAACCACTTTGAGGTGTGCCTTGTTGTTTTTTAAAAACACACAAAATCAAGTGGTGTCAAGTGGTGTAAAAATTACATGGAATAAATTAACAACAACAACAACAATCAGCCATTGACCCTGTCCCCTCTCTCTGCTGGGAAGACCCTTCCCCACCACCATCGTTGCCCAGCCCTGATAGGAACCATGGGTTAGGGCAGAGCTTTCTAAACTGTGCGTCACAACACATTAGTGTGTCTTGCAAACACTCCCCATTCTCCTCCTGGGGCTGGAAAGGGGTTAGTTTAACATCTGGTTTGCTAGTAAAACCGAATTTCTGTGTCCCGAAATGATGCATGTCTAAAAAGTTTGTCACCAACGTGAAAAGTTTGGAAAGCTCTGGATTAGGGAGAGCCTGGGGCACTGGCAATCCACGCTACGTCCCAGTCTTATTGTAAACTACAACCTCCAGTTTGTAATTAATGTAAGGTTGCCATATGTACGGAATTTCCTGGACATGTGTCCAGGGAAAAATTTTGGATAATCAGCAAAATGTCCTGGATTTATAGCTCAACAACTTTGAGTTTCCATAAAAACTTTTGTGTCCTGAATTTTAGTTCTAGAAATATGGCAACACTAAATTAACACCAAGCCACAATTCTTTGAAAGCAAAACTAAACTCAGCAGAAGTCATCCTCCTGGGAGGAGGAAAATTGAGGAGGCAGCACATGGGCTCAAGGCTTTGTTTGGACTCATAGAAGCGCATCTACATACTGCTAAACCAAGCTTTAGTGTCCCATGTGTACTGGGCTGTGAATTAAGAAAGGCACCATGGGTTCCAGTGTAATGTTGCAGAAGATCCTGTAGGGAAAGAACTCTAAGACTATTCAGTTCAACCACCTGAGATGGTAAAATGTCTTAGAACATTTTGATGTCCACCTAGAACATATTTGACACTTACGTGTTTATAGTCGTAGACAACAGTTGCTGAGGTCGTATTGCTCTGGATATGAAAGGCAGCAACACTTTCCTGGTTGTTCACCATCATAGTTTGCTCAACCACTTCGCCATCTCCTGTACTACTAGTGATTTTGATTATCTACAAAGGAGACAAGTTTCAACAGGGAAATGCTTTTTCTGTGTTCCTGGTACTTTGCATGGTTGATCTCGAAGCACAAATCTGAAGCATTTTAGCTGGGGCTATAGAGTCATATCAAAATAAAGGAGACATGGCAAGAGGGTGTGAGCCTGCTCCCTAGCTCATGCATTTAATAAACACACAAGCACTTTTCAGATTATTAATGTGTGTGTAGCAGTGATGGATTAAATTTTAATCATGAAATAAATGCCGAATTGGAAATCGTAGAGAAGGGAAGTTGTCTGTTCCCCTAATTCCCCCTGTTTCTGTGTACATTACTGAGGTCCAATTAAATGCCTTAACAATGATGAAAGCGTATTTATTATAGAGAGACTTGGTTCTGGTGTTACTATTTCCACCTTCAAATAACTTGTGGAGGGAGGAATAATACTATTCCTTCCACCGTGTCCCTGTGTGCATGGGCAAAGGTTTTTTCCACTTATGCTGCTAGAGATCTTTTAGTTGAAGAAGCTGGGATTTAGGACTTTGGGCTGGGATCTGGCAATTTGTGCACTTAAATCCTAAACTAAACCAAGTCCCAAATAACCCAACAGACCAGGGAGTAGGGAACCTGTGTCCTTCCACATGCTGTTGGATTACATTTCCCATCAGCCTTGACCCTTGGCTATGATGACTGGGGCTGATGGGAGCTGGAATCCAACAACATCTGGAGAGTCACAGGTTCCCCACCCTTGGTCTAAAGATTGCAGAGATAATGGGTTGTATCCTGCTAAATTCTTCTCAGATTGATTTCATTGACATTAATGAACCTAAGTTAGTAATGTTCATTAATTTTAAGGGATCTACTTGGAGTGGGATCAGCACTGGATACAACCCAGTGTATGTGAGACACTTTGAACACTCCAAAACACTTTATGAAATGGTAATATGATGACATCCCAAATGGAAAACTCATATTGAGAGGACGTATACCTCTGAATCTCAAATACAATAAACAAAAGTCATTTGACTTCATGACCTCCTGCTCATCCAAAATCAGACTGGCAGGGTTCATCAGCACCAACACTGGCCCTGCACCTCACCCTATGGAATGAGTGGCTGGTCTGCGAATGTTTAAATTTCCTATAATCTGTCAGAGTGATTCTCCCTTGGACACTAAGGAATTTCAAATGAAGATCAGTAGCTTAGCTGCTGCTGTGGCCAGTGATCAGCCTTACTCTTTTGAATGACACTAGCTTTCTTTTCAGTCTTCTACTCACCTTTTCGGTGTGTTGCTGCGTCATGTAAACGCCAATGAGAATCGCTCCAATAATGATAATGGCCAGAAGCACCAGGATGACAGAGATGAGGATCATTTGCTTCCTGTCCTTAGGCACTCTGGGTATAAACCTGAGGGCCTGGGAAAGAGAGTCAGGGGCTTAGCTGGGAAAGGTCAGACCATTACTCTCTCCACCCACAGATTCCCATCCCTATGGCACTTTCTGAGACAGTGAGCTGCAACACGGTTTAAGCAGGACAGCCGTGGGAGCTTCTTATTTCAAGTAAAGGCTTTTCGTGAGGAAGGTTATATTTTAATACTAAAAAAAGGAACCATTTCTTGAAACATGAATCAAGTAACAGGTCTAGGGAATGCAGAAATCATTGTTTTAATTTCTGTGCCTACCTTAGAATGGTAGGATTTGCAGGATTGTGCCTTGCACATAATTAAATCTTAATAATTGGTGAGTAATTTTAGCTGCAATTCTATGGTCCATGGATCATGCCCAAGGGGCCATAGGATACATCAGAGCTCCTTTTGCAGTCTTGGAGACTGAGACTAGCAGTGGCTTTTCAGTTTTTCAGACAGGATTTTCCCCAGCCCTATCTGGGGACACCAGGGAATTGACCCCAGGACCCTTTGCATGCAAAAATGTGCCCAACCATTGAGCTTTCTTCTGTGCTCCTCAGGGAAGCAAGCTAGTTTAAGAGGGTGCAGACCAGGCTATATAGGACGCGGGTAGCACTGTGATCTAAAGCACTGAGCCTCTTGGGCTTGCCGATCGGAAGGTTGGCGGTTTGGATCCCCGTGATGGAGTGAGCTCCTGTTGCTCTGTCCCAGCTTCTGCCAACCTAGCTGTTTGAAAGCATACCTGTGCAAGTAGATAAATAGGTACTGCTGTGGCAGGAAGGTAATCAGCGTTTCTGTGCGCTGTGGCATCTGCCACGGTGTTCTGTTGCGACAGAAGTGGTTTAGTCATGCTGGCCACATGGCCCGGAAAGCTGTCTTTGGACAAACGCTGGCACCCTCGGCCTGAAAGCGAGATGAGCACCGCAACCCTATAGTTGTCTTTGACTGGACTTAACCATCCAGGGGTCCTTTACCTTTCACCTTTACCTTTTTACATAGGACACACAGATCTGTCATCTTCATGGCTACCCTTCATCCTCCATCAACCGCAACCTGAAGCTGGTGCCTCGTCCTGCCTAATTCTATGGCAGACCGTACTTGGCATTCTGTGTCAGCATCTGTCACTTTTGCTACTGAGTTACTATCAAAATTAGTTCTCTAGGACACCCCAAATACCATTTTCTGCCAAAAAGGTTCCCTGCCCTCCAAAAAAATCTACAGTACTTACTATGGGTTCTGATGACATGTTGACCTGACAGCCGACTTTGGAGTCCATCTCTGCTGCGATGTGAAATGAAAACTACCGTAGCCAGTTCACCTTTATAGGGAGATCTATGGGCAGGATGAGGCCAAAGGTTCCTGACAAACTCGATCATGGGAAATATGATCACCAGTAATTACATCTGACCTGGCATTTGACCTCCTTTAGCTGAAGGGGGAATTTCTATTTGATCAGTATACCATGGAGAGAGCTTTAGAAAGCAGAGCAAACCCCCACCCCCACAAAAACTAGAATTTTCACATTTTTAACAGTGACTTAGCAACTGATTACCCAACATATTGAGGTTCTCTCTTAAATTTGTTAATCAAGGGTTGTAGCCAACTAAGCTATACTCGGAATAGACCTATTGAAATTAATGAACTTAAGTGAGTCATGTCCATTAACTCAGGTAGGTTGGCTGTGAGTAGGACTTGAACTGGATACAGCCCCAATTATTTAACTATAATGGGTTCAGGAAGTCCCTGATGTCTATTGGTAGATGTTGTTGGGCTACAACTCCTGCTGGCATAGCCGATGGTCAGGGATGATACCTCTGGAGGACCACAGGTTCCCCATCCCATCTGAGTGTTTTCCGGGAGATGGGAAGTTGTAAGTTTGATGGGGATTAGGACCTCTAGGAGGAAGGAAGCTGGAATGAAGGGAGACCACAGGGAGGAGAGCTGAAGGGAAGGGATAGTGAGAGTAACCAGAGAGAAGTATGGGTGGAAGAGACAGATCAAGCAGATGAAAATGTCCTCTTCACATATAATGCATGCCAGGAAGAACATTGCTTGTGTGGACTGCTGATGAAGTAGAAACTATAGGCCCAAGGTAGTGCAATGTGGTTACCAAGGTTGAATTTCACATACCAGTTTGAACCAACCCGCCAATTCTTTGGCCACATGCTTCCAGTCGTAGTTTATAAAGCGCCCTATCCCCTAAATGAGTTGTGGGCATATTGGCAATGCACCTCAGGGTGCTAGGAAGCATTCTGGGTCGAGATGTGGTTATAGGCAACCGAAGATGACCTCACTTGCAATGGTCCATGAATGACATCAGACCAGGTGTAAGCAACCTAGGACAGCTTCCTGGGCCCTGGTAAGGAACACCAGCACTAATGCTTGCCCTGGGTTCTTTACATCAGGTAGCAGGGTCTGTGCACCCCCATTTTAATCTCTCACAATGCCTCAGAGTGACAGTACATTGAACTCACATGGTAAATTGGGACAAGTTAAATTGGCAGTTTCTAGCCATGCTTGCATCATTCCGCCACTGCCAGATAAACTTGGATGGAGACTCATCAGTGGAGGAGGAGGCTCAACAGAGGCAACAGTCCCTGAATTATTTAAAGGTAAAGGAACCCCTGACCATTAGGTTCAGTTTCGGATGACTCTGGGGTTGGGGCGCTCATCTCGCTCTATAGGCCGATGGAGCCAGTGTTTTTCCACAGACAGTTTCCGGGTCATGCGGCCAGGATAACTAAGCTGCTTCTGGCAAACCAGAGCAGCGCATGGAAACACCGTTTACCTTCCCACTGGAGCGGTACCTATTTATCTACTTGCACTTTGACGTGCTTTCAAACTGCTAGCTTGGCAGGAGCAGGGACCGAGCAACGGGAGCTCACCCCGTCGCGGGGATTTGAACCGCCAACCTTCTGATTGGCAAGCCCTAGGCTCAGTGGTTCAGACCACAGCGCCACCCGCGTCCCTTGCACCAGGGTTTACCCCAGCGTAATGGAGTTGGCCAGGATGCCCAAAGAGGTACAATTTATGAGTTTTCCCTATTATCTGCACAGCAGGGGGTGTTCAGTCAACAGATAAATTGCAAACGGATAAAAACATTGGCAGGATCATTGTAATAATCTGCAGCTTCATAAGAGCATATATTTAAAGTACAGTGGTACCTCAGGTTACAGACGCATCAAGTTACAGATGCTTCAGGTTACAGAATCCGCTAACCCAGAAGTAGTACCTCGGGTTAAGAACTTTGCTTCAGGATGAGAACAGAAATCATGTGGCGGCAGTGGGAGGCCCCATTAGCTAAAGTGGTACCTCAGGTTAAGAACAGTTTCAGGTTAAGAACAGACCTCCGGCACGAATTAAGTACGTAAGCAGAGGTACCACTGTAGATAATTAAATGAGCAAATTGAATGAATTTGGATCTGCAGAAGATATTAAAAAATAGATTTAAGGAACTACAGAGAGAGGAAGAAGGAAGTCAAGCTTTGAAATGTTAAAACGATTGTAAAATTAATGAAATGTATAAACCTGAAAAGTATAAATAAAAATTAAAAACAAAAGAATACTTTGAGCGGGCCCGGCCCCTTTCCCACAAAGATCAAAGGGGCTGGAGACACGCCTGGCCCCTAGAGTTGGTGCACCTGCACAGGGTTTCAGCCCTTGGCAGACCCTGCCCATGTGACAGGAAGACTGCGACCATGTTGTTGTTTTCCCTTGCTCCCCCTCAATATGCATATCTGCTAAAATACTGGGAAACAAGAGGAAGTTACAGTGGTTATCTTATCTGGTGGCCAGTTTAGCAGCTTTTATAGACCTAGTTATTGGGGAAATCTACCTGTATACACAACTGATAAGCATAGGTTTATGATGCTGAGTGCAACCAGAAAGTCTTCCATGTGGAAATGTAAAACGTCAGCCTTACAAATGGAAGTTGCTACCTGCATACAAAACCGACAAGGGTACATTTTTTGATGCTGCACCGGAGGCTACAGGCCTCCATTTTCCGCATCCTTGCAGTCACATGGAAGAAGAGATTCTGCACATATATCTGTCTACTCCTGTAGATAGCTGTTTTATGGGACACCTTTATATACAGGCACCCCCCCCCCCATTTGCATGAGGGTGGTGTTCCAGGTCATTGTGCATGTCACCAGGATGTGCGTAAGCTTGCCCTGCCCTGTTTTGCCTCCGTTCTGCCCCATGCTGAAAACGGCACCCCCTCCAACATGTCTCTGATGAGAATAGAGATGTCTCATTCCATAATTATAATTTTACTATTCATACCCTACACATCTTATTGGGTTGCCCCAGCACTCTGGGCAGCTTCTAACATATATAAAAAACATAATAAACATTAAGCATTCAGAATACTTTCCTATACAAGATTGCCTTCAGACAGTTCAGGAGTTGCATAACTCCATTCCCTCCAACATTCCTCCAACGAAAATAGGGACATCCTGAGGAACAGTGGGACATTCCGGGACGCAATTAGAAACCGGGACAGCTTCTCTAAATCAGGGAAGTCCCTGGAAAATAGGGACACTTGGAGGGTCTGAAACTATGCACACATCTGTGGTTGCATACATGCCAATCGCACACAAATGGGGGTTTGCCTGTATATAAGAAAAGCAATTCAAATAATTATCCACCACTTTTTGGTAGTCACACCCACCCTCCTGTAGACATCTGAAGGCAGCCCTGATTTGGGAAGCTTTTAATGTTTGATGTGTGTGTGTTTTCTTTCACACTCTATTTTTGTTGGAAGTCTCCCAGAGTGGCTGAGACAACAAAAGTATATTATGTTAGCAAATGTGTTTGGTTTTTTTGTATGTTTTAATAATAATAATAATAATAATAATAATAATAATAAATTTTATTTGTATCCCACCCTCCCTGGCCAAAGCCAGGCTCAGAGTGGCTCACATCATATAAATAAGACAATATGCATAATACAACATACAATATGCAAATAAAATAACATTCAACATTCATTACAATAATATAGAATAATATTTTGTATGTTAAATGGTATAGTTTAATTATGGAGAAGTGATAGGAAACTGAGCACAGCCTTATTGTAATACTGTACATTGTTCCTGATGTTATAAGAATCCTATGGTCCCAAATATAAAATAAATATTCATAAATGTACAAGAAAACACATACATAAGTATATAAACCACATGTCTGAAATAATACAGGAGAGCAATCCTGAAGTCATTTTGACTCTCCCAAATTGACCTCAATATATTTCTCTGCAAGAAGGGAGGAAATGGAGAAAGCCTCCCCTTTGTCTTTTTGCTTACAAATCCTGTCTTAAGGGTGTAATTGTGTATGAACAGGGTGAGCCTGTGACCTGGGACTCAGAAACTGAAGTATTTACCATCACAAAAGAATGGCCAGGTTGACCAGGTAAATCAATCAGTGACCATTAACAGATATCCTGGCAAACAGGATTTCTGCTCTAGACCACCTCCTTCTGTAATGTTTGCACAATGTTTTTTGGGGTGGTCTTGGTCTAAAGCTGGCTTCCTCAACCTGGGCCCTCCAGATATTTTTGTCCTACAACTCCCATGATCCCTAGCTAGCAGGACCAGTGGGTGGGGATGATGGGAATTGTAGTCTCAAAACATCTGGAGGGCCGAAGTTGAGAAAGCCTTTTCTACAGGGTGGGCAATTTCAAAAGTCTAGATACGGGCTTGTGCACCATTGTTCTGGGTTCCTCCTCCCTCCTGGTATGGTGAGTGAGGACCCTGTTGCAACAGTTTAATAAAGATCGGGCTTACTAGCTGCTTTGCTTCTCAATATTCTCTGGCTGGCCTCTCTTATTTTCTCCTACCGATAGGGAACCTACTTAAGGACTCTATACGGGCTCTTGGATACCCCATAGGGAAAAGGAGGAGGTTTTTTCTATAACACTGACTTTAAAACCATTTCTCAGTAAAATACCGCTCTTCCTTTCACAGTGTTCCCCTAAAAGTGAACCCTGTCGTACCCTTCCCAGCCCAAGCTCACCACGTAGGAGCAAGAGGAAACTTTAATTCTATTCACTCCTCACCCCCATGCCCCTGTATTATGGTGTTCCAAGCTCTGGACTTCCAATACTTTAAGCAATCTCCTAACAACTGTCATTCTCCTGCTAACTTATAAACTCTGATGTCACTTTTGCACAGATTTGATAGCTTAGCCAGCCCCAGAGGCTGAACAGCCGTGGAAGCCTTTGGGAGGCAGAGACGTGAGAGGGCACAGAGAAGGGAAAGAAGGAAAGAGGGACAGAGTCCAGTGTTGCCCGGGGTACTCTGACTATCATTCAAGGCACCCCAGGGTGCCATGGGAAACTGGCTGAAAACCACTGGCTTAGCCAAATATGAGACGTGGTGAGAATAAACCAAACTTTATTGCTACAATAAAAGTTGAATGTACCAGGCACTTATATGATGGTCTAAATAAGAGTTGCTGGATATTTATATTTATATTTCTTTTCCTATCTTATCCTGTCCTGCCTAATCTACCCATTACTCCACAGCACCCACACCAGAGAGGAACAGAAGGGCATGGGCGCTGCATGACAAAAGAACAGGTTTATATCAATACCATGTCACGGAACTGAAATTCTTCCAGGATGTTTCAGTCTTCTTCTTTTTTCTTTTCAAAATGAGTTTTTATTGGTTTTTCATTATATGTACATATAAACAAATACAAAATATAATACATAAATTACATGTGTCATATACAGTCCATGAATCATACATATAGCTCCAACATGTTCTGAGCTGAGGTAGAAGAATATTTTATTGAGAACAGAAAATTTCCTTGTAATTAATAGAGTAGATCCAGATTGTCCCTAGATATTGCTTTTTCATGCCCAGATGACTGCTTCCATTTCCTTTAAGAACACAATATAGTGTCCCTTCCCTTGGTACTGGACAGTCCCATTGAAGAGTCGCCATGCAGTGTGGTCCCTTCATCCTCCTGTCTCTCATCGTGGGCCTTTTCGCACCCTGGCCTGAGCTGCTGGGCATCTCTGCGTCAGATACAGGTATGAGCTCTCTCTCCTCTTACAACTTCTAAATCTTATGTGTATCATGGCTGTACCTCCCCCTATTTCTCTCCAAGTCTTTAATCTGCCTCTCTACATAGGGTTGCCCCCTTCCATAAGGCCCAAGTGATGTGGAGCTTGCTTTCTTGTAGGCAACACATGCACCCAATTATATTGATCACGCTATGGGAGTTTGAGGAGCTTGTGTGCCTACAAAGATTCCCTGGGCTGACGTTGCCCAGTGACTGAACATGTGACCTTGAAAGGAGCTCAATGGATTCTCCATGGTGGCTCAAAATGAAGAGCTGTGGAGTTGTAGCCAACATATTTCTTCTCAGAGTAGATCCATTCAAAAAGATGACTCTAAGTTAAACACGACAGTTCATTTCAATGCCTCTATGCCAAGTATGACAACGTTGCATGCCAGCTGTGGTCCTTGCTTGGGATCAGTGTCAGCACCAGGAATTCTCAGAAGTTGCTGGCATTCTAGCACCCTGCCCAAGGCCACAGTAGATCAGTGATACTCTGGTTGTTCTGTGAGTCACTCTTTAAACTTTACACTATGTTCCCGGGGAAGCAACATTCTGGGAACTACAGTGGTACCTCGGTTTAAGTACTTAATTCGTTCCGGAGGTCCGTTCTTAACCTGAAACTGTTCTTAACCTGAAGCACCACTTTAGCTAATGGGGCCTCCTGCTGCTGCCGCACCACCGGAGCACAATTTCTGTTCTCATCCTGAAGCAAAGTTCTTAACCCGAGGTACTATTTCTGGGTTAGCGGAGTCTGTAACCTGAAGGGTATGTAACCTGAAGCGTATGGAACCCAAAGTACCACTGTTTCAGATTTGGAGTACACCTACACTTGAATAGTCTGATCTCTCTCTTCAGCAATCTTTGCCAACTAAACTCAGGGCTCAGGGTGTGGACATAGGAATCTTGTTCATGGTTAGTGTTGACTTCTGGCATCCTCAGGAATATGTGTTGTTTCACTACGCCAGCCAAGATACCTTGCAGGTGGTACTCACTAGATTGGCAGAGAGCAGCATGTTGTTTGGCCCATATTGTTTTGTGTGATTTTTGGTTCATAGATAGACAACTTGGCTTCTTCCAGAAGTATTGGATTTCAGTTTCCCAGCTGACACCCAATGCTAAACTTTGAGAACCGGAAAGTG
The DNA here is from genome assembly GCF_965113315.1 of Podarcis vaucheri. Classification (NCBI taxonomy): domain Eukaryota; kingdom Metazoa; phylum Chordata; class Lepidosauria; order Squamata; family Lacertidae; genus Podarcis; species Podarcis vaucheri. The sequence goes on from NC_138753.1 coordinate 32,437,677, forward strand.
ACTCTCAGCTAGAACTGGATACAGCCCAGTGGTGGGGATGTAAGGTTATTAAAAGCTTCTGGGTAATGATCTATAATGAACTGAAGAAAATGTTTAAACTAACTTTTGTTAAAAAACATGAAGCTTTTTTACTAGGACTAATAGGAACTGAAATCCCCAAAGAAGATAAGAAAATATTTTTGTATGCTACAACAGCTGCCCAAATATTGTTAGCCCAAAGATAGAAGGACGAAAAGATAGCAACGAAAGAAGAATGGCAAATCAAGCTAATGGACTATGCAGAAATGGCAAAATTAACGGCAAAGCTCAGAGACTATGACAGTGAGAAGATTGAAAAAGAGTGGGAATAGTTTATTATTTATGTGCAAAAATACTGTAAACAGGTTGATACATATAAGTAAAGCATTTAAGTAAATGCTTTCAACTAGCAGAAAATTAGATAAAATTAAGGGAAATAATAATTGAAAAGGTTTAAGAATGGATATGCAGAAGAACTTAGTTAATATAAGGAACCAGAAGAGGGTATGGAGGGAAGTCCAGAGATTTAGGGAATCTCAAAGAGAAGCTTTGTGAAAACATATTTGTATAAATTTAGATCTGGTAGAAATGTGAGTTAATTACTGTTTTTATTTGTGAGGTGGAGTCACCTGGTCAATGTCATTGCTTTCTGTGTTTCAGACTTTGATATAATGTTTATATGAGGCTTGCCTTTCTTTGCTTTTACCCACCAGATGGTCTACCTGATATATGTAAACTCCCTAAGAAAGTAGGAAAATGCAGAGCAAGTTTTACACGTTTTTTCTTCAATGTTGAAACCCTGAAGTGTGAGGAGTTCAATTTCGGTGGATGTAACCCGAATGAAAATAACTTTCCGAATGAAAATGAATGCTATCAAGAATGTGGACGCTTTGGTAAGAACAAATAACTTGCTGTTTTAGGGCGGGAGCTGTGAACATTTTGGGGCAAATGGGCACATTTCAAAATTTGAGAAACTCTGATGGGTGCATGTCCCCTTTTCTTGAAAACATGAAAGGCCTCCAAGTACGATATTATTATCTCTCTCTCCAAACCCCTCCATACAAACCCAGAAAGGCAGCATCCTCTCCCCTTAAAACCTAAACACAACTGAACAAAAAGCATTGTTCGAAATGATTTTTGGTACATTTTACATATTGCAAATTTTATTTGAGACCACTGAACAAGACTTATGGTCAAAAAGCCTTTGGCTTACTTTTCTCAAGGTATCTTAGCACAATGACAAACAGAATGTCTGAGAAGATAAAAATCAATTAAAATAAAAGAATGTGTACCATTACAGTGGTACCTCGGGTTAAGTACTTAATTCGTTCCGGAGTTCCGTTCTTAATCTGAAACTGTTCTTAACCTGAAGCACCACTTTAGCTAATGGGGCCTCCCTCGGTTGTCACGCCGCCAAAGCAAGATTTCTGATCTCATCCTGAAGCAAAGTTCTTAACCCGAGGTACTATTTCTGGGTTAGTGGAGTCTGTAACCTGAAACATCTGTAACCGGAAGCGTATGGAACCTGAGGTACCACTGTACTCAATAGCAGCCAAACTCAATGTCTCTTCTCAGTTGCTTTTTGACTGACCAGTCTTCTCCAGTAGAAGATAAACCATACAGAATACAGTAACATCAAATTCAGTATAGCTGCAAATAATATCATATATTTTATGATGTGCTGCAACATAAGTATCTTTCCAGCTTTTCAAACTGAGAAATCTAAACTACTGAGCCTACTCTCAGGCAGCCATGGCCAGACTCCGGAAGGGATTCTTCCTTCAGGTAGAAAATATCTGACAGGGCTGGTGCAAAATCTAGCCACTCCCTTTCTCCATGGCTCTTTAGCGCAACTCCAGGGCATGGGCGGATAGCAACAGATTCCAATTGCATGAACTGCAACTCCCGTGCAGAGTTCCAAAGGAAAAACACACACTAAGGCAGCAGAATTCTTCAGTTATTGTTTACTGAGGTTTAAAAGCGTACAGGATCTTACTGGATCCCCAGTAAAGTCCCAAAACCTCACCTCCTAAGACCTCATGCAGTTACAGAAGCAAAGAAACAGACAGTATAACAGAAAGCATAGAAAGAGACACAGAACTGTTCTGTAGGCAGGAAATATATCATCTGCCTCTGAGCGTTGACCATGAGCCCTACAGACTCATGAGATAAACAACTGCTGCAAGCTTGTATTTGAGAACATTCAAGAATGTTCTGTCCCCATAAAACTCACAATGCTTGATGATATCATCCCTTGAAAGGAAAATGAACAATGGCATCTGTTTCTGAAGGAAGGTCTGCTCACCTCTTATCACCTTGAGTCACTCCTGAGACATACAGTGTACTGTGCTTTTACCTTCTTCCTAATGCTTCATCTTTGCTGTGGGCTGCCCTGGGCTCTCTGGGAGAGGAACGGGGACGGAGGGTTATAATTCGTCGTCTTCTTCTTCTTCTTCTTCTTCTTCTTCTTCTTCTTCTTCTTCTTCTTCTCATTTGATCCACCACAAAGATTTTCTCTTTCTTCCACAGTAGTGAAAGACGAGTAATATTTTGGCATCCTCAAAAATGCCCCCTGCTCATGTGAAAGAAGACAACAGCTAAATTCCAGATGTCCTGCCAATCTACAGATGTCCTTCCATTCACCTCAGCTGAATATTCTGAATAAGTGCAAGAGTAGTTCAGCATCCTCTGTATTCTGGTTCTTGAGTATGGGGTTTTGTCCACATTAATTCATCTGCTATTAAATCCACATTAATGCTGTTAAGTGTCTTCTATGGTTTATTATTTCTTTGTGGGGAGCTTAGATGATTTTAGTTACAAAAATTTTTATATGCTGCTATATAGTCTAAATATCAAAATGATATACATTATCTACATATATCATAAAACATGTAAAAAAAAATAGATTAGAGAACATCAACTAACCATTAAGTATTTTCTTAAATGCTGGCATAAACCTGTCATTATAAAAATGTTTTCAGCAGGCCTTTAAAGATTCACAGACTGCTGAATCTCTGTTGGCTGAGCAGTCCTTAGGACTGGGGGAATCACTGAAGGTTTGGATTCTTGTGGTCAGATGAGCCTCACCAACTCCGGGGACGAGACATGAAGCTCCGCCAGATGATCTAAGTGTTTGAGCTGACAGATGAGATGTTAGGCTGCCCTTAGGTTTTTTGGACTTGTAAATTACCTTAATACAAAGACAACGAACTTGGCTTGGTAGTAGATGCGCAGCCAGTGCAGACCTTTGAACAATTCTGTCACCCTTTTGCACCAACTGGAGCTTTCAGATGAGGCCGAAGGGCAGCCCCACATAGATCACATTGCTGTAATCCAGCCTCAAGGTTACCAACATGCGGCCAGACTTTCCCTGTCCAGGAGCAGCCATAGCTGGCCAATCAGGCAGAGCTGTCAAAAGGACCTCCTAGATGCAAAGGACACCTGGGCTTCTAATGAGAAACATGTTTCCAGGAGCCCTCCAGAGCTGCCTTGCGTATCTCCTGGTGATGGGAACCACCCTCCCAAAGGGCATTTGTCTTCATCTGGAAGTGTCCTGGGAGGGATTTTAATTCAGTTTTAATTTTAAGAACAGCATAACCCTTTCTACTGCCATGATGTGAGCTTACAGTTTCCAGGTATGGATAGGCGACTAACACAACTTGAGTGCTGACATCTAGTGTGAACACAATGAAGGAAACAAAGTACTGCAAAGTAGCCTGGGCTAGTTCTTATGGAATCGATGGCATGTGAGAACTGTATAAAGGCGTCTGCACCAACCACTTCAGCTATGAAAGCCAGAGTGGAGTGGTGGTGCAGTCTGTAATTCACCACCCACCTGGAATGTGTGGATAAAAAGCACAGGGGGAGCAACACAGTTGGACAGCAAGCGTTCACACGTTACACCCCCTCCGCATTAGGAGTCTGTGGTCACACCCACACTAGACATCTAAAGCAGACTTATACCATGTTGCCAGTCCTGGCCTCCCCCAAAGAGTACCAGGAACCCTAGTTTTTTACGGGTGCCAAGAGTCGTTAGGAGAGCCCACACTGAGAAATAATTTTGAGAGCCCTTAAGCAACTCCATGTCCCAGGAATCTTTGTGGAAAGGGCTTGGTGGTGACAAAGAATGAGGACATAATGCCTGCTGGACATTTTCAGTGTCAGCACTTGGAATTCTTGGGGAGATGCTGGCATCGGAACAGCTTACTTCCAGACATGCTCATGTGGCCATCCAGAGATTAAATAACAATCTTTTCCAGCCAAGTCAAGACTGTTCTTTTTCTCTGGCTGAATTAAAAAATGGAATAAATGGTTCCAAATCTATCCCCCCGCCATGAGGTATGTGTGTATAACGTATTGCATGAACTTCATGTTTGCATTGACATTGAGAGTCTGTGGACCAACCTTCAATAATCTGAGCTGGCAGGGGCTGGTGGGAGTTGTAGTTCAATACATCTGCAGGGCACCTAGTTGGCGAACACTGCTGTCGACCGTAAGCACTCTTATGATCTGTTCTCAGGCCTTGCTATATGCAGTTGAAAGAAAAGAAAAAACTGGAAGAAGGCCATAAACTTTGCATGACCAAAGATCAGGTTTACTTGTTCATCAAAGTGCTCTATTCCTTGGGTGATTTCATGTAGGCTGGGCACATCAACTGAATCCATTGTCACCACTGAGCATTGTTTTCTGTCCTGAATTCGGAAGCCGATCAGACGCTAGGGACAAAGCAGGAAGCAGAGAAGATTTGGGGATAAATTAAGGAACGCCCTCCTCCAAGTGTGCAGCTGGTACTGTGCTTTAAACAGGGGGTGGGGGGCAAGTTCCTTGCTAGAGATTATTAGGAAATGGATTGGAAAGAAAAACTGCTAATATCATAATACCATTATGCAAGTCTATTGCTTGTTGCAGTGACGTAGAATGGGGGAGGGGGGGCAGAGGGCCTGTTGTCCCGGGCACAAAATTTGGGGGTGGCATAAAAATTCAAAAGAAAAATAAACCACTTTGAGGGTTTTTTTTAAAAAAAACCACACACAATCAAGTGGTGTCAAGTGGTGTAAAAATTACATGGAATAAATAATACTAATAAAATAAACAGCCGCTGACCCTCTCCCCTCTCCTTGCTGGGAAGACCCTTCCCCACCATCATCGCTGCCCAGGCCTGATAGGAACCATGGGTTAGGGCAGAGCTTTCCAAACTGTGTGTCGCAACACATTAGTGTGTCAGCTTCAGTGTGTAAATGTGTTTTGCAAATGCTCCCTATTCTCCTCCTGGGGCTGGAAAGGGGTTAGTTTAACCTCTGGTTTGCTAGTAAAACTGAATTACTGCGTCCCGAAATGATGCATGTCTAAAAAGTTTGTCACCAACATGAAAAGTTCCAATTAGGGAGAGCCCCGGGCACTGGCAATCCACGCTACGCCCCAGTCTTATTGTAAACTACAACCTTCAGTTTGTAATTAACGTAAGGTTGCCATACGTCCGGAATTTCCTGAACATGTGTCCAGGGGGAAATTTTTGGATAATCAGCAAAATGTCCTGAATTTATAGCTCAACAACTTTGAGTAGCCATAAAAAAATAACTTTTGTGTTCTGAATTTTACTTCTAGAAATATGCCAACCCGAAATTAACACCAAGCCACAATTCTTTGAAAGGAAAAGTAAACTCAGCAGAAGTCGTCCTCCTGGGAGGAGGAAAATGGAGGAGGCAGCACATGGGCTCAAGGCTTTGTTTGGACTCATAGAAGCGCATCTACATACTGCTAAACCAAGCTTTAGTGTCCCATGTGTACTGGGCTGTGAATTAAGAAAGGCACCATGGGTTCCAGTGTAATGTTGCAGAAGATCCTGTAGGGAAAGAACTCTAAGACTATTCAGTTCAACCACCTGAGATGGTAAAATGTCTTAGAACATTTTGATGTCCACCTAGAACATATTTGACACTTACGTGTTTATAGTCGTAGACAACAGTTGCTGAGGTCGTATTGCTCTGGATATGAAAGGCAGCAACACTTTCTTGGTTGTTCACCATCATAGTTTGCTCAACCACTTCGCCATCTCCTGTACTACTAGTGATTTTAATTATCTACAAAGGAGACAAGTTACAACAGGGAAATACATTTTCTGTGTTCCTGGTACTTTGCATGGTTGATCTCGAAGCACAAATCTGAAGCATTTTAGCTGGTGCTATAGAGTCATATCAAAATAAAGGAGACATGGCAAGAGGGTGTGAGCCTGCTCCCTAGCTCATGCATTTAATAAACACACAAGCACTTTTCAGATTATTAATGTGTGTGTAGCAGTGATGGATTAAATTTTAATCAACAAATAAATGCCAAATTGGCAATCATAGAGAAGGGAAGTTGTCTGTTCCCATAATTCCTCCTGTTTCTGTGTACATCCAATGTACATCCAATTAAATGCCTTAACAATGATGTAAGCATATTTATTATAGAGAGACTTGATTCTGGTATTACTTTATGCACCTTCAAATAAGTTGTGGAGGAAGGAATAATACTATTCCTTCCACCGTGTCCCTGTGTCCATGGGCAAAGGTTTTCTTCACTTATGCTGCTAGAGATCTTTTAGTTGAAGGACCTGGGATTTAGAACTTTGGGCTGGTATCTGGCAATTTGTGCCCTTAAATCCTAAACTAAACGAAGTCCCAAATAACCCAACAGACCAGGGAATAGGGAACCTGTGTCCCTCCACATGCTGTTGGACTACATTTCCCATCAGCCTTGACCCTTGGCTATGATGACTGGGGCTGATGGGAGCTGGAATCCAACTTTGACATGCTTTCAAACTGCTAGCTTGGCAGGAGCAGGGACCGAGGAACGGGAGCTCATCCTATCGCGGGGATGCGAACCGCCAACCTTCTGATTGGCAAGCCCTAGGCTCAGTGGTTTAGACCACAGCGCCACCTATGTCCCTTGCACCAGGGTTTACCCCAGCATAATAGAGTTGGCCAGGATGCCCAAAGGGGTACAATTTACGAGTTTTCTCCATTATCTGCACAGCAGGGGGTGTTCAGTCAACAGATAAATTGCAAACGGATAAAAACATTGGCAGGATCATTGTAATAATCTGCAGCTTCATAAGAGCATATTTTTAAAGTACAGTGGTACCTCAGGTTACAGACGCTTCAAGTTACAGATGCTTCAGGTTACAGACTCCGCTAACCCATAAAATAGTACCTCGGGTTAAGAACTTTGCTTCAGGATGAGAACAAAAATCGTGCTGTGGCAGTGAGAGGCCCCATTAGCTAAAGTGGTTCCTCAGTGTGATGGGATGATGAGCTGCTTGTGCGTAAAAGCGTAGTCCCTCAGAGTCTGTGCAAGTTCACAAACCTCTGTCTGTGACGGAGCCCCTCAGACATGGCTGCTCTAGTCACTTGTAGTTTCCGACAGTGGTTGTTTTCGGAATCGTTTCCAGCATAAAAGCTCCTTAACGGAAACACGTCTTCTGGACTCACGGCGTGACAGTTTCCGGCGAGGCGTGGGTCTCCCTATGGGAGCTTCAGATACCTCCCCACTGTTCTCGCTGGAAGTGTCTCTGAGCCCTCCCGCCTGCTCGCATTCCCTCAGAGATCCACTCCTCCCCCTGCTGGTTCCTGCTTCAGCTGTTGAGTCTCTCCCAGCCTCCCTGAGCCCCTCCACCACCTGTTCCTCCGATGGCAGTTCCCTGACATCCACCTCCCCTCCAGGGCCCCCCTCACCCCTCCCGTTCCCTCACCTCTGGGAGGTGAGGAGGTAAAACCTCGAAAAGAATCTTCTTCATCTTCAGACGTCTCGAACAATTCCCTCCATCGATCGCCGTCCCGGCTCGCTGAATCCTCCTCCTCCTCGGAATCTGTGAACCCCTCCAACTCCTCTTCTTCGTCTGTGGTGGCAAAGTATTCCCTCCGGAACCTCGCTACCGGTTGAGGCTTGCGTGGGAACCTCTGATGAAAAGTTTCTATTAAGACCTCGTCATTGACATCCTCTGCCATGACCCAGGTGTTTTCCGACTCCGGTTCCCCTTCCCACATTACCAAATACTCTACTTGATCTCCCTTCCACCTGGAATCGAGGATCTCCGCTACATGGTAGCTTTGTTCCCTTTCCTCCATTGCTGGTCCCCGAGTGACCCTCCCTTCTCTGTCGCCTTTATACAGTGACAGCAATGACCTGTGGAAAACTGGGTGCAGCTTCATGTGGTTCGGTAACCGGAGTCTGAAAGCCACTGGATTGACCTGTTGTGTGATTTCAAATGGGCCCAATCTTTTGGGTCTTAACTTCTTACAACCCCCTTTGAAGGGTAACCCTTGGGTTGACAGCCACACTTGGTCCCCCACCCTAATGGTTTCACCTTCTCTCCTGTGTTTGTCTGCCTGCCTCTTATATTCCTCCTTGGCCCTGTCTAAGTTAAGTTGGAGCTGGCGATGGATCGCTTCCATTTCTTCTACGAACTGTTCGGCAGCTGGAACGCTCCATCTCTCCCCTTCCCCCCCTGGGAAAGCCCTGGGATGGCACCCGTAATTAGCCAAAAAGGGGCTCATCCCCGTGGACACGTTCTCCGCATTGTTGTAGGCAAATTCCGCCAATGCCAACTTCTCCACCCAATCATTCTCTCTGTCATTGACATAACACCTCAAATATTGCTGGAGGATGCCATTGGCTCTTTCCGCCTGCCCATTGGTTTCAGGATGCCGGGCAGTCGAGAAATTAACCTCTACATGCAGTAAGCTCATGAGCTTCCTCCAGAACCTGGAAGTAAATTGTTTCCCTCGGTCAGAAACCACCCTCAAGGGGGCGCCATGCAACCTAAACACATTTTCTACAAACAATTTAGCTGTTTCTTCTGCCGTGACAGCATGTGAGCAGGCTATAAAGTGTGCCATTTTGGTTAACAGGTCTACCACAACCATGATGGCTGTTTTCCCTCTGGACCTTGGCAGATCAGTCATGAAATCTATGGCCACTGCTTCCCATGGTCTTTCTGGTGTGGGTAGTGGTTCTAATAACCCTGCCGGCGCCCGCCTTTCCCCTTTGGCTCGCTGGCATTGGTCACAACTCCTGACATACTCCCGCACGTCTTCCCTGACCTTGGGCCACCAAAATTCCCTGGTCACCAGCCACATGGTTCTGTGTTGCCCAAAATGCCCCGCTGTGGGGCTATCGTGCAGCTGCTTGAGTACCTTCCCTCTCAACTCTCCTTCAGGTATATATAACGCTCCCTTGTAGTACAACGCCCCGTTTCTCTCCTCAAAACCTCCGGGTTTATCTCCCTCCCTCCTGAGACCCCTGAGTTTGTCCTGGGCGTATTCATCATTCTCCGTTCCCTCTACCAGTTCTCTTTGCCCCACCAATGCCGCCCCACACACCCAGCGGTCCTCTGGAATGACATGTCTTTCTTCGGGTGCTCCCTCCCCCTCCAAATATTCAGGTTTGCATGAGAGAGCGTCCGCCCTAACGTTCTCTGGGCCTGGCACGTAACAAATCTCAAAGTTAAATCTGGAGAACTCCTGGGCCCATCTCAACTGCCGTTGGTTGAGCACTCGTGCCGTTCTCCAATACTCTAGGTTCTTGTGGTCAGTGCACACTTGCACCTTATGTTGTGCGCCAATTAGCAGGTGCCTCCATCTCCGAAAAGCCTCATGAATAGCAAGAAGTTCTCGATCGTACACCGTGTAGTTCCTCTCGGATTTGTTCAACTTTCGCGAAAAAAAAGCACACGGTCTCCACTCTGACTCCTCCTTCCCTGGCTGCAGAAGAAGCACCGCCCCTATGGCTCTGTCCGATGCGTCTGTTTCGACTCTCATCTTTTTTTGTAAATCCACATGCAGAAGTTGTTCTTCAGAGGCGAAGGCCCTTTTTAGCTCCTCAAAAGCTCGCTCCGCCTCCTCAGTCCAAACAAATTTCTTCTTACTGCTGAGACAGCCCGTTATGGGCGCCGTCAGGTGGGCAAAGTTTCGGATGAACTTACGGTAAAAGTTCCCAAACCCTAGGAACCTCTGCACATCCTTCTTTGTTTTGGGTGTTTTCCATTCCAGCACTGCCTGGACCTTGCCGGGATCCATGGCCAATCCCTTGTCTGACAGGCGGTACCCCAGGAACTCCACCTCCTTGGTATGAAACTGACACTTCTCCAGTTTCACCCACAGCCGGTTGGCTAGCAGCCTGCGCAACACTTCTCTGACGTCTCTCACATGCTGCTCCTCATTCTCAGAATACACCAACATGTCATCCAGGAAGGCCACACGATTCTTGTAAAGCAAAGGCCCTAGTACGTGGTTCATCAGCGATTGAAAGCACGCCGAGCCTGCTTGTAATCCAAATGGCATAACGAGATATTCAAATGCCCCCAAAGGGGTGAACATGGTGGTTTTCCATTCATCTCCTTTCCTTATACGTATCAGATTGTACGCCCCCCTTAGGTCCAGCTTGGTAAATATCTTTCCCTTCCGCACCCTGTTCAAAATGTCATCTATTCTAGGCATGGGAAAGGCCAATGGTTCTGACACTGCGTTTAAGGCCCGAAAGTCACACACAAGTCTCGGCTTGTCTGTGTTTTTTTTATCCACAAAAAACACTGGACTACCTCCCACCGCTCTTGACTCTCTGATGAAACCCCTCTTCAGGTTCTTGTCAATGAACTCTCTTAGCTCCTGCATTTCTCTGTCTGACATGGCATACAACTTGCCTGCGGGGAGCTGCGCCCCAGGCAGTAAATTGATTTGACAATCAAAGGGTCTATGCGGGGGTAGTTGGTCAGCTTCCCTTTCGCTGAACACGTCGCTGAGATCTGCGTATTGTCGTGGTACCTTCACCTTCTCCGTTACTTCTGTCCCTGCTAGGGTAGCTTGGGCTCCTGCTGAACCCTTTCCCTCCTTGCAGTGTTCTAAGCAATGTGCGGAACCAAAGGAAACCACTCTCTGATGCCAGCCCACCAGTGGATCATGTAACGCCAGCCAGCTCATCCCCAAAATAATGGGAGCCCCTCCCAAGGTGGCCACATTAAACGCTATCAGTTCTGTGTGCCTTGCCACCTTCATTATCATTGGGACAGTCTGCAAGCTGACTTCCCCTCCCAACAGCTCCCTGCCATCGATCGTGGTCACCTGCAGGGGGTTGCTTAAAGGGATCGTCTGTATCTGGTGTTCAGCTGCAAACTCTTTGCTCATGAAATTGCAGGAGCTGCCTGAGTCCAACAGCGCCTTAATCTTCAGAGGGTATCCGTTTTGCAACTCTAGTGACACTTCTATCACTAGGGCAGGTTTGGGAGGTTCTGGCTTGGGCACTTTCACTGCTCTTTGGCCTGGCTGCTGTGCCCCAACGGTGGCAGCCAGGCGTTGGCTTTTACTTGCTCCGATATCTCCTCCACTCCTCCCTCAACAGCTCCCACCATGCCTAGCCATTCCTTCCTCTGGGGGCAGACTCTGGCAAAGTGACCTGGCTGTTGGCAGAGATAGCATTTCCGGGCGCCTTTTCCCTCCTTCCTACCCCCTTCACTGGGCTTTGGAACTGCGCGCGCTGTTCCGATTTCCATCGGCTCTGCCGGCGGGAAAGCTGGCTCAGGAATGTCTGGAATGAGGAACTCCTTCCAACGTTCCCCCTTCCCTTCCCGCCTCTCCAAAGCTCTCGCCTCCTGGCGCGCTCCTATGGTCAGCGCAGACTTGGTCAGCTGATCCATAGAAACCGCCCTGGGACTCCGGGAAAGTTCGTCTTTCACAGCCGAAGAAAGACCTTCTTCAAATAGCATTTGAATGGGTTCCGCCGATAAGTCCCACCCCAATCTGTGAACCAGCATGGTAAACTCAGTCCAGTACTCACGGACAGATCGGCTCCCCTGCTTGCAAGCCATTAACTGTCTGCGCACCACTCCCTGCTCAATATCGCTGGAAAACATGAGATCCATTGCACGAAAGAACTTCATTGTGTCCTTTAGGACGTCATTATGCGTTGCCATCAGGGGTCGCACCCAGTCCCTCGCCCCCTTTTCAAGGTGCCCAATCACGAAAGCCACTCGCGATTCCTCGTCAGGGAATTCATCAAACTGCACATTGAGGGCATATTGCATCTCTGTTCTAAAGGCATGGTAGTCCTTGGGGTCTCCCCCGAACTTCTGCACCAATCCTGGTACCTTTCTGGTGAACTGGGTGGCTTTCCCCTTCTTGTCTGCATCCTGAGCCCTTCTCTCCTCAAGCCTCGCCGTCTGCAGCGCCAGTTGGATCTCCAACGCCCTGTACCTTTCTTCCAGGCTTGGCCCTGCTCCAACTCCTGCTTCTCCGGTTCCGGCTGGGTCACTCATGATGCCTTCTCCTGCACAGGCAGCTTACAACCACTGTCGGAATGCTGTGATGGGATGATGAGCTGCTTGTGCGTAAAAGCGTAGTCCCTCAGAGTCTGTGCAAGTTCACAAACCTCTGTCTGTGACGGAGCCCCTCAGACATGGCTGCTCTAGTCACTTGTAGTTTCCGACAGTGGTTGTTTTCGGAATCATTTCCAGCATAAAAGCTCCTTAACGGAAACACGTCTTCTGGACTCACGGCATGACAGTTTCCGGCGAGGCGTGGGTCTCCCTATGGGAGCTTCAGATACCTCCCCACTGTTCTCGCTGGAAGTGTCTCTGAGCCCTCCCGCCTGCTCGCATTCCCTCAGAGATCCACTCCTCCCCCTGCTGGTTCCTGCTTCAGCTGTTGAGTCTCTCCCAGCCTCCCTGAGCCCCTCCACCACCTGTTCCTCCGATGGCAGTTCCCTGACACTCAGGTTAAGAACAGTTTCAGGTTAAGAACAGACCTCCGGAACGAATTAAGTACGTAAGCAGAGGTACCACTGTAGATAATTAAATGAGCAAATTGAATGAATTTGGATCTGCAGAAGATATTAAAAAATAGATTTAAGGAACTACAGAGAGAGGAAGAAGGAAGTCAAGCTTTGAAATGTTAAAACGATTGTAAAATTAATAAAATTCATTGTTTCTGAAGAAGTGTGCATGCACACGAAAGCTCATACCAAGAACTAACTTAGTTGGTCTTTAAGGTGCTACTAGAAGGAATTTTTTTTATTTTGACTATGGCAGACCAACACAGCTACCTATCTGTAACTGTAAAATTAATGAAATGTGTAAACCTGAAAAGTTTTCCCTTGCTCCCCCTCAATACGCATATCTGCTAAAATACTGGGAAACGCAAATCCCCAAATTTCACGTGGGGTGGCAATCTTTATAGTGCAGGCTCTGAAACTCAGGGCTACTCTGACTGGGTAGTGTGTCCTAGACCTGGACCTGTTTTAATTCTTTTTATTACTTTTTCAACCCAATGTGCCGAGCCTATTTTGGGGCCATTTTATGCTTTATATACATGCGCATTTTAGATTCTTGGCGCTGGCAACTAAATCTTTACATTATTGTCTTAGGGTAATTTAAATGTCATTACGCCAGTAATATCGCTCTGAATTTTGTTTGGTTGCTTGTCTCTAGTATTTTTGTCTTAATTTGCTATGGCTGTATGCTAATGCAATAAAGGTTTGACTTTGACTACTGGGAAACAAGAGGAAGTTACAATGGTTATCTTATCAGGTGGCCAGTTTAGCAGCTTTTATAGACCTAGTTATTGGGGAAATCTACCTGTATACACAACAGATAAGCATAGGTTTATGATGCTGAGTGCAACCAGAAAGTCTTCCATGTGCAACTGTAAAACGTCAGCCTTACAAATGGAAGTTGCTACCTGCATACAAAACCGACAACGGTACATTTTTTGATGCTGCACCGGAGGCTACAGGCCTCCATTTTCTGCATCCTTGCAGTCACATGGAAGAAGAGATTCTGCACATATATCTGTCTACTCCTGTAGATAGCTGTTTTATTGGACACCTTTATATACAGGCACCCCCCCCCCATTTGCATGAGGGTGGTGTTCCAGGTCATTGTGCATGTCACCAGGATGTGCGTAAGCTTGCCCTGCCCTGTTTTGCCTCCGTTCTGCCCCATGCTGAAAACGGCACCCCCTCCAACATGTCTCTGATGAGAATAGAGATGTCCCATTCCATAATTATAATTTTACTTTTTATACCCCACACATCTTATTGGGTTTCCCCAGCACTCTGGGCAGCTTCCAACATATATAAAAAACAGAATACAGTGGTACCTTGGGTTAAGAACTTAATTTGTTCTGGAGGTCCGTTCTTAACCTGAAACTGTTTTTAACCTGAAGCACCACTTTAGCTAATGCTGCCTCCTGCTGCTGCTGCGCCGCCAGAGCACAATTTCTGTTCTCATCCTGAAGCAAAGTTCTTAACCTGAGGTACTATTTCTGGCTTAGCGAAGACTGTAACCTGAAGCGTATTTCACCTGAAGCGTATGTAACCTGAGGTACCACTGTAAAACATTAAACATTCAGAATACATCCCTATACAGGATTGCCTTCAGACAGTTCAGGGGTTACATAACTCCATTCCCTCCAACATTTCTCCAATGAAAATAAGGACATCCTAAGGAAAAGCAGGACATTCCAGGACGCAATCAGAAACCGGGACAGCTTCTCTAAATCAGGGACGTCCCTGGAAAATAGGGACACTTGAAGGGTCTGAAACTATGCACACATCTGTGGTTGCATACATGCCAATCACACACAAATGGGGGTTTGCCTGTACATAAGAAAAGCAATTCAAATAATTATCCACCACTTTTTGGTAGTCACACCCACCCTCCTGGCAGATGTAGACATCTGAAGGCAGCCCTGATTTGGGAAGCTTTTAATGTTTGATGTGTGTGTGTTTTCTTTCACACTCTATTTTTGTTGGAAGCCTCCCAGAGTGGCTGAGACAACAAAAGTATATTATGTTAGCAAATGTGTTTGGTTTTTTTGTATGTTTTAATAATAATAATAATAATAATAATAATAATAATAATAATAATAAATTTTATTTGTATCCCACCCTCCCTGGCCAAAGCCAGGCTCAGAGTGGCTCACATCATATAAATAAGACAATATGCATAATACAACATACAATATGCAAATAAAATAACATTCAACATTCATTACAATAATATAGAATAATATTTTGTATGTTAAATGGTATAGTTTAATTATGGAGAAGTGATAGGAAACTGAGCACAGCCTTATTGTAATACTGTACATTATTCCTGATGTTATAAGAATCCTATGGTCCCAGATATAAAATAAACATTCATAAATGTACAAGAAAACACATACATAAGTATATAAACCACATGTCTGAAATAGTACAGGAGAGCAATCCTGAAGTCATTTTGACTCTCCCAAATTGACCTCAATATATTTCTCTGCAAGAAGGGAGGAAATGGAGAAAGCCTCCCCTTTGTCTTTTTGCTTACAAATCCTGTCTTAAGGGTGTAATTGTGTATGAACAGGGTGAGCCTGTGACCTGGGACTCAGAAACTGAAGTATTTACTATCACAAAAGAATGGCCAGGTTGACCAGGTAAATCAATCAGTGACCATTAACAGATATCCTGGCAAACAGGATTTCTGCTGTAGACCACCTCCTTCTGTAATGTTTGCACAATGTTTTTTGGGGTGGTCTTGGTCTACAGCAGACTTCCTCATCCTTGGCCCTCCAGATGTTTTTGGCCTACAACTCCCATGATCCCTAGCTAGCAGGACCAGTGGATGGGGATGACGGGAATTGTAGTCTCAAAACATCTGGAGGGCCGAAGTTGAGGAAGCCTGGTCTACAGGGTGGGCAATTTCAAAAGTCTAGATACGGGCTTGTGCACCATTGTTCTGGGTTCCTCCTCCCTCCTGGTATGGTGAGTGAGGACCCTGTTGCAACAGTTTAATAAAGATCGGGCTTACTAGCTGCTTTGCTTCTCAATATTCTCTGGCTAGCCTCTGTTGTTTTCTCCTACCGATAGGTAACCCACTTAAGGACTCTATATGGGCTCTTGGATACCCAATGAGGGGAAAGGAGCAGGTTTTTTCTATAACACTGACTTGTATACCATTCCTCAGTAGAATTCCGCTCTTCCTTTCACAGTGTTCCCCTAAAAGTGAACCCTGTCGTACCCTTCCCAGCCCAAGCTCACCACGTAGGAGCAAAAGGAAACTTTAATTCTATTCACTGCTCACCCCCATGCCCCTCTATTATGGTGTTCCAAGCTCTGGGCTTCCAATACTTTAAGCAATCTCCTAACAACTGTCATTCTCCTGCTAACTTATAAACTCTGATGTCACTTTTGCACATATTTGATAGCTTAGCCAGCCCCAGAGGCAACATTTGCCTGGGGAGTTTGTAGCCAGGGCTGCTGCAATGAACAGCCGTGGAAGCCTTTGGGAGGCAGAGACGTGAGAGGGCATCAGAGAAGGGAAAGAAGGAAAGAGGGACAGAGGCCAGTGTTTCTCGGGGTACTCTGACTATCATTCAAGGCGCCCCAGGGTGCCACGGCACACTGGTTGAAAACCACTGGCTTAGCCAAATATGAGACGTGGTGAGAATAAATCAAACTTTATTGCTACAATAAAAGTTGAATGTACCAGGCATTTAAATGATGGTCTTAATAAGAGTGGCTGGATATTTACAGTATATTTCTTTTCCTACCTTAACCTGTCCTGACTAATGAACCCATTACTCCACAGCACCCACACCAGAGAGGAACAAAAGGGCATGGGCGCTGCATGACAAAAGAACAGGTTTATATCAATACCATGTCACGGAACTGAAATCCTTCCAGGATGTTTCAGTCTTCTGTGGATATAATTCATAGCTCCAACATGTCCTGAGCTGAGGTAGAAGAATACTTTATTGAGAACAGAAAATTTCCTTGTAATTAATAGATACAGATTGTCCCTAGATATTGCTTTTTCATGCCCAGATGACTGCTTCCATTTCCTTAAAGAACACCATATAGCGTCCCTTCCCTTGGTACTGGACAGTCCCATTGAAGAGTCGCCATGCAGTGTGGTCACTTCATCCTCCTGTCTCTCATCGTGGGCCTTTTCGCACCCTGGCCTGAGCTGCTGGGCATCTCTGCGTCAGATACAGGTATGAGCTCTCTCTCCTCTTACAACTTCTAAATCTTATGTGTATCATGGCTGTACCTCCCCCTATTTCTCTCCAATTCTTTAACCTGCCTCTCTACATAGGGTTGCCCCCTTCCATAAGGCCCAAGTGATGTGGAGCTTGCTTTCTTGTAGGCAACACATGCACCCAATTATATTGATCACACTATGGGAGTTTGAGGAGCTTGTGTGCCTACAAAGATTCCCTGGGCTGACGTTGCCCAGTGACTGAACATGTGACCTTGAAAGGAGCTCAATGGATTCTCCATGGTGGCTCAAAATGAAGAGCTGTGGAGTTGTAGCCAACATATTTCTTCTCAGAGTAGATCCATTCAAAAAGATAACTCTAAGTTAAACACGACAATTCATTTCAATGCCTCTATGCCAAGTATGACAACGTTGTATACCAGCTGTGGTCCTTGCTTGGGATCAGTGTCAGCACCTGGAATTCTCAGAAGTTGCTGGCATTCTAGCACCCTGCCCAAGGCCACAGTAGATCAGTGATACTCTGGTTGTTCTGTGAGTCACTCTTTAAACTTTACACTATGTTCCCGGGGAAGCAACATTCTGGGAACTACAGTGGTACCTCGGTTTAAGTACTTAATTCGTTATGTAACCTGAAGCGTATGGAACCCGAAGTACCACTGTATCAGATTTGGAGTACACCTACCCTTGAATAGTCTGATCTCTCTCTTCAGCAATCTTTGCCAACTAAACTCAGGGCTCAGGGTGTGGACATAGGAGTCTTGTTCATGGTTAGTGTTGACTTCTGGCATCCTCAGGAATATGTGTTGTTTCACTACGCCAGCCAAGATACCTTGCAGGTGGTACTCACCAGAGTGGCAGAGAGCAGCATGTTGTTTGGCCCATATTGTTTTGTGTGATTTTTGCTTCATAGATAGACAACTTGGCTTCTTCCAGAAGTCTTGGATTTCAGTTTCCCAGCTGACACCCAATGCTAAACTATTGAGAACAGGAAAGTGACTCTCAGCTAGAACTGGATACAGCCCAGTGGTGGGGATGTAAGGTTATTAAAAGCTTCTGGGTAATGATCTATAATGAACTGAAGAAAATGTTTCAACTAACTTTTGTTAAAAAACCTGAAGCTTTTTTACTAGGACTAATAGGAACTGAACTCCCCAAAGAAGATAAGAAAATATTTTTGTATGCTACAACAGCTGCCCAAATATTGTTAGCCGAAAGATAGAAGGACGAAAAGATAGCAACGAAAGAAGAATGGCAAATCAAGCTAATGGACTATGCAGAAATGGCAAAATTAACGGCAAAGCTCAGAGACTATGACAATGAGAAGTTTTTTTTAAAAAAAATGATATTTATTAAGGTTTCAAAGAAAAGAATTACATGAGTTAAAAAAAAGAAGAAGAAAAAGTAAGACAAAAATAAAAATAAATGAAAAAATACAAAATACAAAGAAAGATAAAAAACACTTTAAAAATACATCAGTCTTTCCATACCTTACATTTATTTCCTTGTTTCCCTGACCTCCTCACACCCCCTTTTTTGTATTCCAATTCAGTTAATTAATTCAGCAATTTATTTCCCTCTTTGTTTTTATCTTAGTCCTTTAACATAATATATTATAACTTTGGATTCTCACCTGTTAACAATCCATTTTTACATACACCTTTATAACATTACTGCTTAAACCACTTAACTTCATTCTGACATCATTCTAACATTCATTAATTTGGCAATATTTCTGTAAATAGTCTTTAAATTTCTTCCAATCTTCTTCCACCGACTCTTCCCCCTGGTCTCGGATTCTGCCAGTCATTTCCGCCAATTCCATGTAGTCCATCACCTTCATCTGCCATTCTTCCAGAGTGGGTAGATCTTGTGTCTTCCAATACTTTGCAATAAGTATTCTTGCTGCTGTTATGGCGTACATAAAAAAAGTTCTGTCCTTCCTTGGCACCATTTGGCCGACCATGCCCAGGAGAAAGGCCTCTGGTTTCTTCAGAAAGGTGTATTTAAACACCCTTTTCATTTCATGACAATGAGAAGTTTAAAAAAGAGTGGGAATCGTTTATTATTTATGTGCAAAAATACTGTAAACAGGTTGATAGATATAAGTAAAGCATTTAAGTAAATGTTTGCAACTAGCAGAAAATTAGATAAAATTAAGGGAAATAATAATTGAAAAGGTTTAAGAATGGATATGCAGAAGAACTTAGTTAATATAAGGAACCAGAAGAGGGTATGGAGGGAAGTCCAGAGATTTAGGGAATCTCAAAGAGAAGCTTTGTGAAAACATATTTGTATAAATTTAGATCTGGTAGAAATGTGAGTTAATTACTGTTTTTATTTGTGAGGTGGAGTCACCTGGTCAATGTCATTGCTTTCTGTGTTTCAGACTTTGATATAATGTTTATATGAGGCTTGCCTTTCTTTGCTTTTACCCACCAGATGGTCTACCTGATATATGCAAACTCCCTAAGAAAGTAGGAAAATGCAGAGCAAGTTTTACACGTTTTTTCTTCAATGTTGAAACCCTGAAGTGTGAGGAGTTCAATTTCGGTGGATGTAACCCGAATGAAAATAACTTTCCGAATGAAAATGAATGTTATCAGGAATGTGGACGCTTTGGTAAGAACAAATAACTTGCTGTTTTAGGGCAGGAGCTGTGAACATTTTGGGACAAATGGGCACATTTCAAAATTTGAGAAACTCTGATGGGTGCATGTCCCCTTTTCTTGAAAACATGAAAGGCCTCCAAGTACGATATTATTATCTCTCTCTCCAAACCCCTCCATACAAACCCAAAAAGGCAGCATCCTCTCCCCTTAAAACCTAAACACAACTGAACAAAAAGCACTGTTCGAAATGATTTTTGGTACATTTTACATATTGCAAATTTTATTTGAGACCACTGAACAAGACTTATGGTCAAAAAGCCTTTGGCTTACTTTTCTCAAGGTATCTTAGCACAATGACAAACAGAATGTCTGAGAAGATAAAAGTCAATTAAAATAAAAGAATGTGTACCATTACAGTGGTACCTCGGGTTAAGTACTTAATTCGTTCCGGAGGTCCGTTCTTAACCTGAAGCACCACTTTAGCTAATGGGGCCTCCCTCGGCTGCCACGCCGCCAAAGCAAGATTTCTGATCTCATCCTGAAGCAAAGTTCTTAACCCGAGGTACTATTTCTGGGTTAGTGGAGTCTGTAACCTGAAACATCTGTAACCGGAAGCGTATGGAACCTGAGGTACCACTGTACTCAATAACAGCCGAACTCAATGTCTCTTCTCAGTTGCTTTTTGACTGACCAGTCTTCTCCAGTAAAAGATAAACCATACAGAATACAGTAACATCAACTTCAGTATAGCTGCAAATAATATCATATATTTTATGATGTGCTGCAACATAAGTATCTTTCCAGCTTTTCAAACTGAGAAATCTAAAGCACTGAGCCTACTCTCAGGCAGCCATGGCCAGACTCCAGAAGGGATTCTTCCTTCAGGTAGAAAATATCTGACAGGGCTGGTGCAAAATCTAGTCACTCCCTGTCTCCATGGCTCTTTAGCGGAACTCCAGGGCATGGGCAGATAGCAACAGGTTTAAAAGCGTACAGGATCTTACTGGATCCCCAGTAAAGTGCCAAAACCTCAGCTCCTAAGACCTCATCCAGTTACAGAAGCAAAGAAAGAGACAGTATAACAGAAAGCATAGAAAGAGACACAGAACTGCTCTGTAGGCAGGAAATATATCATCTGCCTCTGAGCGTTGACCATGAGCCCCACAGACTCACGAGATAAACAACTGCTGCAAGTTCTGCACCCATAAAACTCACAATGCTTGACGATATCATCCCTTGAAAGGAAAATGAACAATGGCATCTGTTTGCGTGGACAGGCGGAGTCCCCAGATCCCGCGCGGCCCCCCCCGTCATGTGAAATAACGACTCGTGACAACGTGCTATGGGATTAAATTGGCCACAGCTTTATTAAATTTCAAATGTGGGTAGACCTTGGCTCAGGCATTGGGCGTTCTCCCTCCCTAGTCCCCAGCCGGGGACCTAGGGAGTATCAGGGTTATCCAGTGTGTGTGTGTGGGGGGATGGGCCGGCTCTGGAGAACATATGTTCAAGCAGAGATAGCCGCCCCCGTTACGCCGCCGCTGCAGGGGAGAGCAATGACGACCTTTCGGCGTGCGGCCAAAGCCTCCCTTCAGAAACCCCTTTAACGGAGAACCCTGATATCGCCGCCGCAAAGAGGAAGATGGACTAAAGGATTCCGCCCAATGCCTGATACCGCCAAAGTTGTGACGTTTTGCTACGGGAAAGGCTAAACCTGCCAATGCAGGGAAATTCCTTTCCGGCCCTTTAACAGCGACCTTAACGTAGCAGCGCCCGCATACCTGTGAAGAAAAGTTAACCTGCAAAACCTGTGAAGAAAAGTTAACCTGCAAATAAGACATTAACTGAGGGTGGGTAGGGTGGGAGAAGCTCTGGAGCCAAGTGAGGATTCCCAGGTAAGATCCTCCGTCTATTGTGTGGGCAGGTAATGCCTCCCCTACCTGGCCTGGTCTCCTTGGCAACGCTTCCCCCAGGTGGGATTGGACAACTGACTGAGGTAGGCGGAGACCTCCAGGTATCCCACCTGAGGGAAGGCAAAGCCAAGCCTATGCTGTTGGAGCCGCTCCAGATCTAGGGGCTGCGCGCGTCCACGCAAAGGGTGCCCCCCATTTTAAGCGTGGAGCGGTCATTCTGAAAGAAGATCTGCTCACCTCTTATCACCTTGAGTCGCTCCTGAGATGTACTGTGTACTGTGCTTTTACCTTCTTCTTAATGTTGCACCTTTGCTCTGGGCTGCCCTGGGCTCTCCGGGAGAGGAAGGGGGACGGCTTCTTCTTCTTCTTCTTCTTCTTCTTCTTCTTCTTCTTCTTCTTCTTCTTCTTTTTCTTCTTTGCATCATTTGATCCACCACAAAGATTCTCTCTTTCTTCCACAGTAGTGAAGAAGGAGTAATATTTTGGCATCCTCAAAAATGCCCCCTGCTCATGGGAAAGAAGACAACAGCTAAATTCCAGATGTCCTGCCAATCTACAGATGTCCTTCCATTCACCCCAGCTGAATATTCCGAATAAGTGCAAGAGTAGTTCAGCATCCTCTGTATTCTGGTTCTTGAGTATGGGGTTTTGTCCACATTAATTCATCTGCTATTAAATCCACATTAATGCTGTTAAGTGTCTTCTATGGCTTACTATTTCTTTGTGGGGAGCTTAGATGACTTTATTTACAAAAATATTTATATGCTGCTATATCATCTAAATATCAAAGTGATTTACATTATCTACATATATCATAAAACATGTAAAAAAAAAAAAATAGATTAGAGAACATCAACTAACCATTAAGTATTTTCTTAAATGCTGGCATAAACCTGTCATTATAAAAATGTTTTCAGCAGGCCTTTATAGATTCACAGCCTGCTGAATCTTTGTTGGCTGAGCAGTCCTTAGGACTGGGGAAATCACTAAAGGTTTGGATTCTTGTTGTCAGATGAGCCTCACCAACTCCGGGGACGAGACATGAAGCTCCGCCAGATGATCTAAGTGTTTGAGCTGACAGATGAGATGTTAGGCTGCCCTTAGGTATTTTGGACTTGTAAATTACCTTAATACAAAGACAATGAACTTGGCTCGGTAGTAGATGCGCAGCCACTGTAGACCTTTGAACAATGCTGTCATCCTTTTGCACCAACTGGTGCTTTCAGATGAGGCCGAAGGGCAGCCCCACATAGATCACATTGCTGTAATCCAGCCTCAAGGTTACCAACATGTGGTCAGACTTTCCCTGTCCAGGAGCAGCCATAGCTGGCCAATCAGGCAGAGCTGTCAAAAGGAACTCCTAGATGCAAAGGACACCTTGGCGAACCCTCCAGAGCTGCCTTGCGTATCTCCTGGTCATGGGAACCACCCTCCCAAAGGGCATTTGTCTTCATCTGGAAGTGTCCTGGGAGGGATTTTAGTTCAGCTTTAAGAACAACATAACCCTTTCTACTGCCATGATGTGAGCTTACAGTTTCCAGGTATGGATAGGCGACTAACACAACTTGAGTGCTGACGTCTAGTGTGAACACAATGAAGGAAACAAAGTACTGCAAAGTAGCCTGGGCTAGTTCTTATGGAATCGATGGTTTGTGAGAACTGTATAAAGGCGTCTGCACCAACCACTTCAGCTATGAAAGCCAGAGTGGAGTGGTGGTGCAGTCTGTAATTCACCACCCACCTGGAATGTGTGGATAAAAAGCACAGGGTGAGCAACACAGTTGGACAGCAAGCGTTCACACGTTACACCCCCTCCGCATTAGGAGTCTGTGGTCACACCCACACTAGACATCTAAAGCAGACTTATACCATGTTGCCAGTCCTGGCTTCCCCCAAAAGTACCAAGAACCCTAGTTTTTTACGGGTGCCGAGAGTGGTTAGGAGAGCCCACACTGAGAAATAATTTCGAGAGCCCTTAAGCAACTCCACGTCCCAGGAATCTTTGTGGAAAGGGCTTGGTGGTGACAAAGAATGAGGACATAATGCCTGCTGGACATTTTCAGTGTCAGCACTTGGAATTCTTGGGGAGATGCTGGCATCGGAACAGCTTACTTCCAGACATGCTCATGTGGCCATCCAGAGATTAAATAACAATCTTTTCCAGCCAAGTCAAGACTGTTCTTTTTCTCTGGCTGAATTAAAAAATGGAATAAATGGTTCCAAATCTATCCCCCCGCCATGAGGTATGTGTGTATAACATATTGCATGAACTTCATGTTTGCATTGACATTGAGAGTCTGTGGACCAACCTTCACCAATCTGAGCTGGCAGGGGCTGGTGGGAGTTGTAGTTCAATACATCTGCAGGGCACCTAGTTGGCAAACACTGCTGTCGACCGTAAGCACTCTTATGATCTGTTCTCAGGCCTTGCTATATGCAGTTGAAAGAAAAGAAAAAACCGGAAGAAGGCAATAAACTTTGCATGACCAAAGATCAGGTTTACTTGTTCATCAAAGTGCTCTATTCCTTGGGTGATTTCATGTAGGCTGAGCACATCAACTGAATCCATTGTCACCACTGAGCATTGTTTTCTGTCCTGAATTCGGAAGCCGATCAGACGCTAGGGACAAAGCAGGAAGCAGAGAAGATTTGGGGATAAATTAAGGAATGCCCTCCTCCAAGTGTGCAGCTGGTACTGTGCTTTAAACAGGGGGCGGGGGGCAAGTTCCTTGCTAGAGATTATTAGGGAATGGACTGGAAAGAAAAACTGCTAATATCATAATACCATTATGCAAGTCTATTGCTTGTTGCAGTGACGTAGAATGGGGGAGGGGGGCAGAGGGCCTGCTGTCCTGGGCACAAAATTTGGGGGTGGCATAAAAATTCAAAAGAAAAATAAACCACTTTGAGGGTTTGTTTTTTTAAAAAACCACACAATCAAGTGGTGTCAAGCGGTGTAAAAATTACATGGAATAAATAATACTAATAAAATAAACAGCCGCTGACCCTGTCCCCTCTCCTTGCTGGGAAGACCCTTCCCCACCATCATCGCTGCCCAGGCCTGATAGGAACCATGGGTTAGGGCAGAGCTTTCCAAACTGTGTGTTGCAACACATTAGTGTGTCAGCTTCAGTGTGTAAATGTGTCTTGCAAACGCTCCCCATTCTCCTCCTGGGGCTGGAAAGGGGTTAGTTTAACCTCTGGTTTGCTAGTAAAACTGAATTACTGTGTCCCGAAATGATGCATGTCTAAAAAGTTTGTCACCAACATGAAAAGTTTCAATTAGGGAGAGCCCCGGGCACTGGCAATCCACGCTACGCCCCAGTCTTATTGTAAACTACAACTTCCAGTTTGTAATTAACATAAGGTTGCCATACGTCTGGAATTTCCTGAACATGTGTCCAGGGGGAAATTTTTGGATAATCAGCAAAATGTGTTGTATCCTGCTAAATTCTTTTCAGATTGGATCCATTGACATTAATTAACATAAGTTAGTCATGTTCATTAATTTCAAGGGATCTACTTGGAGTGGGATCAGTACTGGATACAACCCAATGTATGTGAGACACTTCAAATTACAGATGCTTCAGGTTACAGACTCCGCTAACCCAGACATAGTACCTCGGGTTAAGAACTTTGCTTCAGGATGAGAACAGAAATCATGTGGCGGCAGTGGGAGGCCCCATTAGCTAAAGTAGTACCTCAGGTTAAGAACAGTTTCAGGTTAAGAACAGACCTCCCGAACGAATTAAGTGCGTAAGCAGAGGTACCACTGTAGATAATTAAAGGAGCAAACTGAATGAATTTGGATCTGCAGAAGATATTAAAAAATAGATTTAAGGAACTACAGAGAGAGGAAGAAGGAAGTCAAGCTTTGAAATGTTAAAACGATTGTAAAATTAATGAAATGTATAAACCTGAAAGGTATAAATAAAAATTAAAAACAAAACAATACTTTGAGCGGGCCCGGCCCCTTTCCCACAAAGATCAAAGGGGCCGGAGACACGCCTGGCCCCTAGAGTTGGTGCACCTGCACAGGGTCTACATCACACCCATGTGACAGAAATACTGCGACCATGTTGTTGTTTTCCCTTGCTCCCCCTCAATACGCATATCTGCTAAAATACTGGGAAACAAGAGGAAGTTACAGTGGTTATCTTATCAGGTGGCCAGTTTAGCAGCTTTTATAGCCCTAGTTATTGGGGAAATCTACCTGTATACACAACTGATAAGCATAGGTTTATGATGCTGAGTGCAACCAGAAAGTCTTCCATGTGGAAATGTAAAACGTCAGCCTTACAAATGGAAGTTGCTACCTGCATACAAAACCGACAACGGTACATTTTTTGATGCTGCACCAGAAGCTACAGGCCTCCATTTTCCGCATCCTTGCTGTCACACGGAAGAAGAAATTCTGTACATATATCTGTCTACTCCTGTAGATAGCTGTTTTGTTGGACACCTTTATATACAGGCACCCCCCCCCATTTGCATGAGGGTGGTGTTCCAGGTCATTGTGCATGTCACCAGGATGTGCGTAAGCTTGCCCTGCCCTGTTTTGCCTCCGTTCTGCCCCATGCAGAAAACGGCACCCCCTCCAACATGTCTCTGATGAGAATAGAGATGTCCCATTCCATAATTATAATTTTACTATTCATACCCTACACATCTTATTGGATTGCCCCAGCACTCTGGGCAGCTTCTAACATATATAAAAAACATAATAAACATTCAGAATACATCCCTATACAGGATTGCCTTCAGACAGTTCAGTGGTTACATAACTCCATACCCTCCAACATTTCTCCAATGAAAATAAGGACATCCTAAGGAAAAGCAGGAGATTCCAGGGCGCAATCAGAAACCGGGACAGCTTCTCTAAATCAGGGACGTCCCTGGAAAATAGGGACACTTGGAGGGTCTGAAACTGTGCACACATCTGTGTTTGCATACATGCCAATCACACTCAAATGGGGGTTTGCCTGTTTATAAGAAAAGCAATTCAAATAATTATCCACCACTTTTTGGTAGTCACACCCACCCTCCTGGCAGATGTAGACATCTGAAGGCAGCCCTGATTTGGGAAGCTTTTAATGTTTGATGTGTGTGTGTTTTCTTTCACTCTATAGTTTTGTTGGAAGCCTCCCAGAGTGGCTGAGACAACAAAAGTATATTATTTTAGCAAATGTGTTTGTTTTTTTTGTATGTTTTAATAATAATAATAATAATAATAATAATAATACATTTTATTTGTATCCCACCCTTCCTGGCCAAAGCCAGGCTCAGAGTGGCTCACATCACATAAATAAGACAACATGCATAATACGATATGCAAATAAAATAACATTCAACATTTATTACAATAATATAGTATTTTTTTTGTATGTTAAATGGTATAGTTTAATTATGGAGAAGTGATAGGAAACTGAGCACAGCCTTATTGTAATACTGTACATTGTTCCTGATGTTATAAGAATCCTATGGTCCCAAATATAAAATAAATATTCATAAATGTACAAGGAAACACATACATAAGTATATAAACCACATGTCTGAAATAGTACAGGAGAAAAATCCTGAAGTCATTTTGACTCTCCCAAATTGACCTCAATATATTTCTCTGCAAGAAGGGAGGAAATGGAGAAAGCCTCCCCTTTGTCTTTTTGCTTACAAATCCTGTCTTAAGGGTGTAATTGTGTATGAACAGGGTGAGCCTGTGACCTGGGACTCAGAAACTGAAGTATTTACCATCACAAAAGAATGGCCAGGTTGACCAGGTAAATCAATCAGTGACCATTAACAGATATCCTGGCAAACAGGATTTCTGCTCTAGACCACCTCCTTCTGTAATGTTTGCACAATGTTTTTTGGGGTGGTCTTGGTCTAAAGCAGGCTTCCTCAACCTCCGCCCTCCAGATATTTTTGTCCTACAACTCCCATGATCCCTAGCTAGCAGGACCAGTGGATGGGGATGATGGGAATTGTAGTCTCAAAACATCTGGAGGGCCAAAGCTGAGGAAGCCTGGTTTACAGGGTGGGCTATTTCCAAAGTCTATATACGGGCTTGTGCACCATTGTTCTGGATTCCTCCTACCTCCTGCGTAGGGTGAGTGAGGACCATGTTGCAGCAGTTTAATAAAGATCAGGCTTACTAGCTGCTTTGCTTCTCAATATTCTCTGGCTGGCCTCTGTTGTTTTCTCCTACCGATAGGGAACCTACTTAAGGACTCTATACGGGCTCTTGGATACCCCATAAGGGAAAAGGAGCAGCACCCACACCAGAGAGGAACAGAAGGGCATGGTCGCTGCATGACAGAAGAACAGGTTTATATCAATACCATGTCACGGAACTGAAATTCTTCCAGGATGTTTCAGTCTTCTTTTTTCTTTTCAAAATGAGTTTTTATTGGTTTATCATTATATATACATATAAACAAATACAAAATATAATACATAAATTACATGTGTCATATCCAGTCCATGAATCATACATATAGCTCCAACATGTCCTGAGCTGAGGTAGAAGAATATTTTATTGAGAACAGAAAATTTCCTTGTAATTAATAGAGTAGATCCAGATTGTCCCTAGATATTGCTTTTTCATGCCCAGATGAGTGCTTCCATTTCCTTAAAGAACACAATATAGTGTCCCTTCCCTTGGTACTGGACAGTCCCATTGAAGAGTCGCCATGCAGTGTGGTCCCTTCATCCTCCTGTCTCTCATCGTGGGCCTTTTCGCACCCTGGCCTGAGCTGCTGGGCATACAGATACAGGTATGAGCTCTCTCTCCTCTTACAACTTCTAAATCTTATGTGTATCATGGCTGTACCTCCCCCTATTTCTCTCCAAGTCTTTTTTTTATAATTTTTATTAGAGTTTCAGAAAAAAATATATATAAAATACAGAGTAAAAAAATAAAATAAAAATAAAAATAAAACACTTTATAAATAAAAACACAACCATTATACAACAAATCATATCCATTATGAACTTCTATCAACGTCGCTGACATCGTTCATAATTATCCTTTTGGTACACATTTCATCTTTTTTTTCATATTGCCACTTATTCCACCCTTCCTCATAATCTCTACTAAACAATATTTATTGGTTCTTTACAAAGCCTCTTTAAATCCCACTAGCGTTATTTTTACAACATAATTATTTTCCAGATAACACACAAATTTCTCCCAGTCCTTTATAAATTTTTGATCCTTAGTATATCTGATTTTCCCTGTTAGTTTGTCCAATTCAGCATATTCTGTCAATTTTATTCTCCACTCTTCTACCGTTTGGACCTCTTCCTGCTTCCACTTCTGGGCTAACACAATTCTGGCAGCTGTCACCGCATACTGGAAAAGTCTACAATCCTTTCTTTTGATGTCCTTCCCTACAATACCTAATAAAAATGCTTCTGGTTTTTTCACGAAAGTATACTTCAACATCTTTTTCATCTCATTGTATATCTCCTCCCAAAAGCCTTTAACTTTCTTACACTCCCACCACTGATGGAAGAAAGTCCCTTCTTTCTGTCTACATTTCCAGCATTTGTTGTCAACCTTATACATCTTTGCCAATTTAGTGGGTGACAGGTACCATCTGTAGAGCATTTTCATTATATTTTCCCTCAGTGACATGCAAGCCGTAAATTTTATATTCTCTTTCCACAACCTTTCCCAATCCTCTAATTGAACATTATAACCAAAGTCCCTTGCCCATTGTACCATCACCGCTTTCACCTCCTCGTCCTTCGTGTGCCACTCCAATAGTAATTTATACATTTTTGACAGATTTTTATATTCATTATTTATTATCTCTTTTTGGAAGGTTAATTCTTTTTCTACATAATTCCTTTCCTTCAACTCTTTTTTAAACATTTCGTTTATCTGAAAGTAATGTAGCCAATCGTATGTTAACTCCTTAATTTGGTCATAAGGTTTTAATTTCCATTTCCCTTCTTCATTCATAACCATTTCTCCATAGTTTCCCCACTTCCCTCTCATATTGACTTTTTTTATACACACCATTTCTAACGGGGATAACCAATGCGGGATTTTTGGTTCTAATATGTTTTTATATCTATCCCAAACCTCTATTAGTGCACCTCTAAAAATATGGTTTGTGAATCCCTTATGGACCCTCTTTTTGTCATTCCATAGGTACGCATGCCACCCAAATTTATTGTTAAACCCTTCAAGATCTAAAAGTTCCTTGTTCTCCAACTTTACCCATTCTTTGACCCAGCACAAACATGCTGCCTCATAATAGAGTCTCATATCTGGTAGGGAGAAGCCACCTCTTTCCTTAATGTCTGTCAGTAATTTGAATTTAATCCTAGGCTTCTTCCCTTCCCAGACATATCTTGAAATCGCCTTTTGCCACTCTTTAAAAATTTTTGTATCTTTAATTATGGGTATAGTTTGAAATAAGAATAATAGCTTAGGAAGGACCATCATTTTTACCATCGATATTCTTCCCCAGAATGATAATTTCATTCTGGCCCAAGTCTCCAGATCTCTTTTTATACCTTTCCAAACAGGGATATAATTATATTGATATAAATCTATGTTCTTATCGGAAAGCCAGATTCCTAAGTATTTAACCTTTTTCACTACCTCAATCTCCGTTCTTTGTTGTAATAATTCAATCTTATCACCGTCCATATTTTTAACTATCATTTTGGTCTTTTTTTTATTCAATCTGAATCCTGCCATCATTCCAAATTCTTCCATCTCATCTAAAATTTCTTTTATACTTTCTGTAGGTTCTTCCACAGTCAAAACCATGTCATCCGCGAAGGCCTTAATTTTATATTCATTTGCCCCTAACATCACTCCTTTAATTTGGTTGTTTTGTCTGATTGCATTTAGTAGGACTTCCAAGACTACTATAAATAATAATGGCGAGAGTGGACAGCCCTGCCTTGTACCTTTGCATATTTTTATTTCTTCCGTAATGGTGTTATTTACTATCAATCTTGCTTTCTGATCCGTATAAATTGCTTCGATACCATTAAAAAAATCTTGGCCCACCTCCATGACCTCCAAGTTTTTCAACATAAATTCCCAAACCACATTATCGAAGGCTTTCTCCGCATCTACAAATATTAAACTTGCTGGTTTATCACATCTATCAGACAGGTATTCGATAACATTGACTATATTTCTTATGTTGTTTCTTATTTGTCTGTCCGGTAGAAAGCCCTCTTGATCTTTATGTATAATCTTTATTAGTATCTTTTTAAATCTCTTAGCTAGAATTCCTGCGAAGATCTTATAGTCTATATTTAATAGCGAGATGGGTCTATAGTTCTTAACTTGTGTAAGGTCTGAGTCTTGTTTTGGTATTATTGTAATAAATGCCTCTTTCCATGTTCCTGGAATATCCTTTTCTTTTAAGATATTATTCATTACTTTAATCAACGGGACCATTAGTATATCTTTCATTTCTTTATAATAACTGCAGGTGAATCCATCCGGCCCCGGTGCTTTCCCTCTTTTTAACTCTTTTATAACTTCTTCTACCTCTTCCTTACTTATTGGTACATTCAACTGCTCTTTTTGATCTGTCGTAATCTTCCTCACCATTTTTTCTTTCAGATATCTTTCTATTTTCTTCTTGATATTTCTGTCTTTATTCCTATATAATTGCTTATAAAAGTCCACAAATGCTCTCCTAATTTCCTTTGGATCTGTTGTTTCTTCTCCATTTACCTCAATTTTGCTAATTGTATTTTGTTCTTTTCTTTTCTTAACCTGCCAAGCAAGCCATTTTCCTGATTTGTTAGCGAATTCAAAGTTTTTTTGTCTTAATCTTTTCACATTCCATTCGACCTCTCTGTTTATTAACATCGCAAATTGGGTTTGTAGGATTTTTATTTCCTGTATTGTCTTCTCATTATTGGGTTTTTTAATCAACTTTTGTTCATTGTTCATAATCTGTCTTAGGATCTCTTTTGTCGCTTTCTCCTTGTTGTTCCTTTTCCATACGTTCTGTTGGATGAAGAGGCCCCTCATCACTGCCTTACTTGCGTCCCACACTACACTCGTTTTTGTCCCTTTATCCATATTCATCATGAAGAATTCAGTTAGGTTTTTTTGTGCTTTTTCTACGAACCTTTGGTCATCCCATAAATTATCATTCAATCTCCACCTAAAGGTTCGTTCTTCAAAACCTTTTAACATCATTTCTATTGGGTTGTGATCGGAGATCACCTTCGCCTGTATTTCAATTTTTTGAATTCTTGGGGTTAGCTCGTTCGAAACCCATATTTGATCTATTCTTGAAAAGGATTGGTTAGGTTCTGAGTGATAAGTAAACTGCTTTTCCAATGGATGTCTGAGCCTCCACATGTCTACCAGATTACAGTTCTTCGTCATCGTAAAAAAGGTTTTGGGTAATTTCCCTTCTTTATTCTCCGTTTTCCTTAATCTATCCATTTCTGTTGAGACCACACCATTCATATCACCCATTATTATAATTTTCTGGTCCATATATTCAAATAACGTCTCTTCCAACAATCTAAAAAATTCTGTCTTATTCCCATTTGGTGCGTAGACCCCAACAATGATTAATTTTTCCCCTTGCCAATTAATTTGTACTGCAATGATTCTCCCTTCTTCATCCTTAAATAGTTGGTGTGATTCAATTTTATTTTGGATATATATAACAACACCTCTCTTTTTCTCTTTATCCGAGGATATGAATTCATTCCCTAATCTTTTATTAATCAGAATTTTTCTATGTTTTTTTGCCACATGCGTTTCTTGTAGGCATATGACATCCAGCTTTTTCTTTTTCAGGATATGTTCGATTCCGTTCCGTTTCTTCTTATCATTCATTCCATTAATGTTCCAATTCCATAGTCTTAATGTCATTCTTCTTACCACTATTTGAGTTTTAGTTTTCTTTATAGTCTTTCTGTCCCTTCCCCTTCTTCCTCTTCTTCCTCTTCTTCTGATTCTCTCCCAGTCTCTTCTTCTTCTCCTCCTGATACAGAGTCCTCTTTCCTTTTTGCTCCTCCTTCTGCTCCTTTTACCTCTTCTTCTCCTTGTTGTAATTCTTTATATCTTCTTGTAAATTTTCCTATTTCCTCCGGACTTACTAATCTTCTTTTTACACCTTTGTAGAAGAAAGAGATTCCTTCAGGGAATTCCCATCTGAAATCAATCTTATTCTTCTTAAGTAATTGCACCAGCGGTTTGTAGGCTTCTCTTCGTTTCAACAATCTTATTGGTATATCTTTAAATATGATTATGTAATTCCCATCAATATATAATCTCTTCTCTCTATTCCTTTGCAAAACCAAATTCCTCATTTCTCTATCTCGCCAAGTCTTTAATCTGCCTCTCTACATAGGGTTGCCCCCTTCCATAAGGCCCAAGTGATGTGGAGCTTGCTTTCTTGTAGGCAACACATGCACCCAATTATATTGATCACGCTATGGGAGTTTGAGGAGCTTGTGTTCCTACAAAGATTCCCTGGGCTGACGTTGCCCAGTGAGTGAACATATGACCCTGAAGAAGCCTGGATCTTGAAAGGAGCTCAATGGATTCTCCATGGTGGCTCAAAATGAAGAGCTGTGGATTTCTATCCAACATATTTCTTCTCAGAGTAGATCCATTCAAAAAGATGACTTTAAGTTAAACACGACAATTCATTTCAATGCCTCTATGCCAAGTATGACAACGTTGTATACCAGTGTCAGCACGTGGAATTCTCAGATGTTGCTGGCATTCTAGCACCCTGCCCAAGGCGGGTGTAGATCAGTGATACTCTGATTGTTCTGTGAGTCACTCTTTAAACGTTACACTATGTTCCCGGGGAAGCAACATTCTGGGAACTACACTGGTACCTCGGTTTAAGTACTTAATTCGTTCCGGAGGTCCGTTCTTAACCTGAAACTGTTCTTAACCTGAAGCACCACTTTAGCTAATGGGGCCTCCTGCTGCTGCCGCACCACCGGAGCACGTTCTCTGTTCTCATCCTGAAGCAAAGTTCTTAACCCGAGGTACTATTTCTGGGTTAGCGGAGTCTGTAACCTGAAGCGTATGTAACCTGAAGCGTATGGAAGCCGAAGTACCACTGTATCAGATTTGGAGTACACCTACCCTTGAATAGTCTGGTCTCTCTCTCTCTTCAGCAATCTTTGCCAACTAAACTCAGGGCTCAGGGTGTGGACATAGGAATCTTGTTCATGGTTAGTGTTGACTTCTGGCATCCTCAGGAATATGTGTTGTTTCACTATGCCAGCCAAGATACCTTGCAGGTGGTACTCACCAAAGTGGCAGAGAGCGGCATGTTGTTTGGCCCATATTGTTTTGTGTGATTTTTGGTTCATAGATAGACAACTTGGCTTCTTCCAGAAGTCTTGGATTTCAGTTTCCCAGCTGACACCCAATGCTAAACTTTTGAGAACTGGAAAGTGACTTTCAGCTAGAACTGGATACAGCCCAGTGGTGGGGATGTAAGGTTATTAAAAGCTTCTGGGTAATGATGTATAATGAACTGAAGAAAATGTTTAAACTAACTTTTGTTTAAAAACCTGAAGCTTTTTTACTAGGACTAATAGGAACTGAACTCCCCAAAGAAGATAAGAAAATATTTTTGTATGCTACAACAGCTGCCCAAATATTGTTAGCCCAAAGACAGAAGGATGAAAAGATAGCGACGAAAGAAGAATGGCAAATCAAGCTAATGGACTATGCAGAAATGGCAAAATTAACGGCAAACCTCAGAGACTATGACAGTGAGAAGTTTAAAAAAGAGTGGGAATAGTTTATTATTTATGTGCAAAAACAGGTTGATACATATAAGTAAAGCATTTAAGTAAATGCTTTCAACTAGCAGAAAATTAGATAAAATTAAGGGAAATAATAATTGAAAAGGTTTAAGAATGGATATGCAGAAGAACTTAGTTAATATAAGGAATCAGAAGAGGGTATGGAGGGAAGTCCAGAGATTTAGGGAATCTCAAAGAGAAGCTTTGTGAAAACATATTTGTATAAATTTAGATCTGGTAGAAATGTGTTAATTACTGTTTTTATTTGTGAGGTGGAGTCACCTGGTCAATGTCATTGCTTTCTGTGTTTCAGACTTTGATATAATGTTTATATGAGGCTTGCCTTTCTTTGCTTTTACCCACCAGATGGTCTACCTGATATATGCAAACTCCCTCGAAAATTAGGAAGATGCAAAGCAAGTTTTATAAGTTTTTTCTTCAATGTTGAAACCCTGAAGTGTGAGAAATTCATTTACGGTGGCTGTGGAAAGAATGCAAATAACTTTCTGAATGAAGATGAATGCTATCAAGAATGTGGCCGCTTTGGTAAGAACAAATAACTTGCTGTTTTAGGGCAGGAGCTGTGAACATTTTGGGGCAAATGGGCACATTTCAAAATTTGAGAAACTCTGATGGGTGCATGTCCCCTTTTCTTGAAAACATGAAAGGCCTCCAAGTACAATATTATTATCTCTCTCTCCAAACCCCTCCATACAAACCCAGAAAGGCAACATCCTCTCCCCTTAAAACCTAAACACAACTGAACAAAAAGCACTGTTTGAAATGATTTTTGGTACATTTTACATATTGCAAATTTTATTTGAGACCACTGAACAAGACTTATGGTCAAAAAGCCTTTGGCTTACTTTTCTCAAGGTATCTTAGCACAATGACAAACAGAATGTCTGAGAAGATAAAAATCAATTAAAATAAAATAATGTGTATCATTACAGTGGTACCTCGGGATAAGTACTTAATTCGTTCCAGAGGTCCGTTCTTAACCTGAAACTGTTCTTAACCTGAAGCACCACTTTAGCTAATGGGGCCTCCCTCGGCTGCCACGCCGCCAAAGCAAGATTTCTGATCTCATCCTGAAGCAAAGTTCTTAACCCGAGGTACTATTTCTGGGTTAGTGGAGTCTATAACCTGAAACATCTGTAACCGGAAGCGTATGGAACCTGAGGTACCACTGTACTCAATAACAGCCGAACTCAATGTCTCTTCTCTGTTGCTTTTTGACTGACCAGTCTTCTCCAGTAGAAGATAAACCATACAGAATACAGTAACATCAAATTAAGTATAGCTGCAAATAATATCATATATTTTATGATGTGCTGCAACATAAGTATCTTTCCAGCTTTTCAAACTGAGAAATCTAAAGTACTGAGCCTACTCTCAGGCAGCCATGGCCAGACTCCAGAAGGGATTCTTCCTTCAGGTAGAAAATATCTGACAGGGCTGGTGCAAAATCTAGCCACTCCCTGTCTCCATGGCTCTTTAGCGCAACTCCAGGGCATGGGCAGATAGCAACAGATTCCAATTGCATGAACTGCAACTCCCGTGCAGAGTTCCAAAGGAAAAACACACACTAGGGCAGCAGAATTCTTCAGTTATAGTTTACTGAGGTTTAAAAGCGTACAGGATCTTACTGGATCCCCGGTAAAGTCCCAAAACTTCAGCTCCTAAGATCTCATCCAGTTACAGAAGCAAAGAAACAGACAGTATAACAGAAAGCATAGAAAGAGACACAGAACTGCTCTATAGGCAGGAAATATATCATCTGTTCTGCACCCATAAAACTCACAATGCTTGACGATATCATCCCTTGAAAGGAAAATGAACAATGGCATCTGTTTCTGAAGGAAGATCTGCTCAAAGACTTGCTCCGACCACAATGCCTTAAAGATGGAGATGAAATTTACAACAGCTGGTTCATTTAGATGGAGGATGAATGACACCCTATTTTGAGATGAGGAGATCCACAAAAAGGCCCAAAAAACTATAAAGGACTATTTTGAAATAAATTTAAAAACAGATGTGGAAAAAAGAGTAATCTGGGATGCAAGTAAAGCTGTGATGCGAGGATTTTTAATACAACAAAATTCAATAAAGAAGAGAAAACAAAATGAAAAGAAGGATAGGATTCTGGAAAAGATAAAAGAAGGAGAGAAGAAACTCAGATCCAAACCAAAGTCCCAGGAGATTCTGAGAGAGATTAAGTTATACCAGTCACAATATATGGAATTGATGAACCAAGAGATTGAATGGAAGATCAAACAAATGAGACAGAAGACATTCGAATCTGCAGATAAATGTGGCAAACTTCTGGCTTGGCAAATGAAGAAAAGACAGAAATTAAATACGGTTACAAGCCTAGAAGTTGATGGAAAGAATATATATAAACCTAATGAGATCAGGAATTGCTTTTTGAGTTATTTTAAAAAATTATATTCACAAGGGCCGCAGAAGGAAGGAGATATAGACGAGTTTCTTAAGCGATATGGACTACAAAAAATCTCCCATCAAAGTAAAGTGGATCTAAATCAGAAGATAACAGAACAAGAGATAGAGGGGGCCATTCAAAACATGCAGTTGGGCAAATCTCCAGGACCAGATGGGCTGACTTCCAGATATTACAAAGCTTTGAAGGAGTGGATAGTACAACCGTTAAAGGAAGTCTGCAACGAGATTTTGGAGGGGAAAAGGGCACCAGAATCGTGGAAAGAAGTATACATTACACTCATACCAAAGACAGAGACTGAAAAGACTCAACTTAAGAACTACCGCCCTATATCATTACTTAATGTGGATTACAAAATTTTTGCAGACATTTTAGCAAAAAGACTGAAAAGAGTGCTGATGGATGAGATTCATATGGACCAAGCAGGCTTTCTCCCAAAAAGACATTTGTCAGATAATGTGAGGAATATTATAGACATTTTGGAACTACTAGAGGTGAATATAAACACTAAAGCAGTTTTGATTTTTGTGAATGCGGAGAAAGCCTTTGACAATATTTCTTGGAGTTTTATGAAAAAGAATCTTCATGGGATGGGGGTAGGCCAAAGTTTTGAGTATGGTATAGGTGCAATATATTCAGAACAAAAAGCAAAGCTGATTGTAAATAATGTGACAACTGAAGAATTTAAAATAGAAAAAGGGACACGACAGGGGTGCCCAATCTCCCCATTACTTTTTATATCAGTCCTGGAGGTGTTGCTAAATATGATTAGAGGTGACCAGCTAGTTAAAGGGGTACAAGTCGGAGCTAAACATTACAAGCTAAGGGCATTTGCAGATGACTTAGTACTTACTTTACAAGAGCCAGAAGCTAGTACAAAAAGGGTTCTAGACTTAATTCAAGAATTTGGTCAAGTGGCTGGGTTTAAGTTGAACAAACAAAAGACCAAGGTTTTGGAAAAAAACTTATCAGACACGGAAAAGGAGAAGTTTCAAACTGAAACAGGTTTGATGGTGGTTAAGAAGGTGAAATATTTAGGGGTTTATATGACATCTAAGAATTTGAATTTATTTAAAGATAATTATGAGAAATGTTGGTCAGAAGTTAAAAAGGACTTGGAAACATGGTCAAATCTGAAGCTTTCAATGTTGGGCCGAATTGCAGCTATAAAAATGAATGTATTGCCTAGAATGTTATTCCTATTTCAAACATTGCAAATTCTTGACAAGATGGACTGTTTCAAGAGGTGGCAGAAAGATATTTCAAAATTTGTCTGGCAGGGCAAAAAGCCTAGAATAAAATTTAAGATATTAATGGATGCTAAGGAAAGAGGGGGATTTGCCCTGCCGGACTTAAAACTGTACTATGAAGCAGCAGCGTTCTGCTGGATGAAAGAGTGGATGCTCCTTGAGAATACAGATATCTTGGACTTAGAAGGTTTTAATAATGCATTTGGTTGGCATGCATATTTGTGGTATGACAAAGCTAAAGTGCATAGGGCCTTTAAAAATCATATTGTTAGAAAAGCACTATATAATGTTTGGACTAGATATAAGGATTTGCTGGAAAACAAAACCCCTAGATGGTTGTCACCTTTGGAGGCTAAAGCGGTGAAAAAACTCAATATGGAGGCCAAATGGCCAAAGTATTGGGAAATTTTGGAACAAGATGGAGATAAACTGAAATTACAGAGTCATGAGAAATTAAAAACAAAAGTACGAGATTGGCTCCATTATTTTCAAATAATGGAGGTATATAAACAAGACAGGAAAATTGGCTTCCAGGTGGAGAAATCAAAATTAGAAACTGAACTGTTAGAACCCAATGTTAAGAATCTGTCAAGAATGTATAACTTGTTGCTTAAGTGGAATACACAAGACGAAACAGTTAAATCGGCCATGATTAAGTGGGCACAGGATATTGGTCATAGCATTATGTTTGCTGACTGGGAATGGTTGTGGAACACCGGTATAAAATTTACGGCATGTAATACCTTAAAGGAAAATATTATGAAAATGATTTACAGGTGGTACATGACCCCAGTCAAGCTAGCAAAAATTTATCATGTGCCTGATAATAAGTGTTGGAAGTGTAAAGAAACTGAAGGTACTTTCTACCACCTTTGGTGGACGTGCCCGAAGATTAAGGCTTTCTGGGAAATGATATATAATGAAATGAAAAAGGTGCTAAAATGTACCTTCCCTAAGAAACCAGAGGCCTTTCTCTTGGGCATTAGTAACCAATTGGTGTCGAAGAAAGATAGAACTTTTTTATGTACGCTACTACAGCAGCAAGAATACTCATCGCAAAGCATTGGAAGACCCAAGATCTACCCACCTTGGAAGAATGGCAGATGAAGGTGATAGACTATATGACATTGGCTGAAATGACCGACAGACTCCATGAACAGGGGAAAGAGACGGCGGATGAAGATTGGAATAAATTTAAAATTTATCTTAAGAAATATTATAAAATTAATGAATGCTAAAATGTTGAGGTTCTTAGTAAGAAAAGGAGATTACAGCGACAAAAGACTAAGTAAAAGAAAAGAACAAATAAGGAACAAAATTTGACTAAAATTTAATTTAGGACTTGCTGAAACAATTTTGGGAATTGGGATGTAGAAAGGGGAGGTTTGGGGGAGTCAGAGAAATGAGGTTTATGAAAAAAGGAGATGAAATTATACATGTTTGTTTTGTCTTTTTATTTGTTTGTATTGTTTATAAAATTTTGTAAAATCAATAAAAAAATTTATAAAAAAAAAACAAAGCCAGGCTCAGAGTGGCTTACATTATATAAATAAGACAATATGCATTATACGATATGCAAATAAAATAACATTCAACATTCATTACAATAATATAGAATAATATTTTGTATGTTAAATGGTATAGTTTAATTATGGAGTAGTGATAGGAAACTGAGCACAGCCTTACTGTAATACTGTACATTGTTCCTGATGTTATAAGAATCCTATGGTCCCAAATATAAAATAAATGTTCATAAATGTACAAGGAAACACATACATAAGTATATAAACCACATGTCTGAAATAGTGTTGTTGTTTAGTTGTTTTAGTCGTGTCTGACTCTTCGTGGCCCCATGGACCAGAGCACACCAGGCACTCCTGTCTTCCACTGCCTCCCGCAGTTTGGTGAAACTCATGTTTGTAGCTTCGAGAACACTGTCCAACCATCTCAACCTCTGTTGCCCGCTTCTCCTTGTGCCCTCAATCTGAAATAGTACAGGAGAGCAATCCTGAAGTCATTTTGACTCTCCCAAATTGACCTCAATATATTTCTCTGCAAGAAGGGAGGAAATGGAGAAAGCCTCCCCTTTGTCTTTTCGCTTACAAATCCTGTCTTAAGGGTGTAATTGTGTATGAACAGGGTGAGCCTGTGACCTGGGACTCAGAAACTGAAGTATTTACCATCACAAAAGAATGGCCAGGTTGCCCAGGTAAATCAATCAGTGACCATTAACAGATATGCTGGCAAACAGGATTTCTGCTGTAGCATGATGTTTTGGCGGGTGGTGTTCTTGGTCTACAGCAGCCTTCCTCAACCTTGGCCCTCCAGGTGTTTTTGGCATACAACTCCCATGATCCCTAGGTAGCAGGGTCAGTGATCGGGGATGATGGGAATTGTAGTCTCAAAACATCTGGAGGGCTTGTGCACCATTGTTCTGGGTTCCTCCTCCCTCCTGCGTAGGGTGAGTGAGGGCCCTGTTGCAACCGTTTAATAAAGATCAGGCTTACTAGCTGCTTTGCTTCTCAATATTCTCTGGCTGGCCTCTGTTATTTTCTCCTACTGATAGGGAACCTACTTAAGGACTCTATACGGGCTCTTGGATGCCCAATAACGGGAAAGGAGCAGGTTTTTTCTATAACACTGACTTGTATACCATTCCTCAGTAAAATACTGCCCTTCCTTTCACAGTGTTCCCCAAAAAGTGAACCCTGTCGTACCCTTCCGAGCCAAAGATCACCATGTAGGAGCAAGAGGAAACTTTAATTCTATTAACTGCTCACCCCCAGGTTGCCCAGGTAAAGCAATCAGTGACCATTAACAGATATCCTGGCAAACAGGATTTCTGCTCTAGACCAACTCCTTCTGTAATGTTTGCACAATGTTTTGTGGGTGGTCTTGGTCTAAAGCAGGCTTCCTCAACCTCGGCCCTCCAGATGTTTTCGTCCTACAACTCCCATTACCCCTAGCTAGCAGTACCAGTGGATGGGGATGATGTCACTTTTTCATAGACTTGATAGCTTAGCCAGCCCCAGAGGCACCATTTTCCTGGGGAGTTTGTAGCCAGGGCTGCTGCAATGAACAGGCGTGGAAACCTTTGGGAGGCAGAGACGTGAGAGGGCATCAGAGAAGTGAAAGAAGGAAAGAGGGACAGAGGCCAGTGTGCCCGGGGTACTCTGACTATCATTCAAGGCACCCCAGGGTGCCACAGCACACTGGCTGAAAACCACTGGCTTAGCCAAATATGAGACGTGGTGAGAATAAACCAAACTTTATTGCTACAATAAAAGCTGAATGTACCAGGCAATTATATGATGGTCTTAATAAGAGTTGCTGGATATTTAAATTTCTTTTCCTATCTTATCCTGTCCTGCCTAATAAACCCATTACTCCACAGCACCCACACCAGAGAGGAACAGAAGGGCCTGGGCGCTGCATGACAAAAGAACAGGTTTATATCAATACCATGTCACGGAACTGAAATCCTTCCAGGATGTTTCAGTCTTCTGTGGATATAATTCATAGCTCCAACATGTCCTGAGCTGAGGTAGAAGAATACTTTATTGAGAACAGAAAATTTCCTTGTAATTAATAGAGTAGATACAGATTGTCCCTAGATATTGCTTTTTCATGCCCAGATGACAGCCTCCATTTCCTTAAAGAACACAATATAGTGTCCCTTCCCTTGGTACTGGACAGTCCCATTGAAGAATCGCCATGCAGTGTGGTCCCTTCATCCTCCTGTCTCTCATCGTGGGCCTTTTCGCACCCTGGCCCGAGCTGCTGGGCATCTCTGCGTCAGATACAGGTATGAGCTCTCTCTCCTCTTACAACTTCTAAATCTTATGTGTATCATGGCTGTACCTCCCCCTATTTCTCTCCAAGTCTTTAACCTGCCTCTCTACATAGGGTTGCCCCCTTCCATAAGGCCCAAGTGATGTGGAGCTTGCTTTCTTGTAGGCAACACATGCACCCAATTATATTGATCACGCTATGGGAGTTTGAGGAGCTTGTGTGCCTACAAAGATTCCCTGGGCTGACGTTGCCCAGTGAGTGAACATGTGACCTTGAAAGGAGCTCAATGGATTCTCCATGGTGGCTCAAAATGAAGAGCTGTGGAGTTGTAGCCAACATATTTCTTCTCAGAGTAGATCCATTCAAAAAGATAACTCTAAGTTAAACACGACAATTCATTTCAATGCCTCTATGCCAAGTATGACAACGTTGCATGCCAGCTGTGGTCCTTGCTTGGGATCAGTGTCAGCACCAGGAATTCTCAGAAGTTGCTGGCATTTTAGCACCCTGCCCAAGGCCACAGTAGATCAGTGATACTCTGGTTGTTCTGTGAGTCACTCTTTAAACTTTACACTATGTTCCCGGGGAAGCAACATTCTGGGAACTACAGTGGTACCTCGGGTTAAGTACTTAATTCGTTCCGGAGGTCCGTTCTTAACCTGAAACCAGTGGCGTAGCGTGGGGGGTGCCAGGGGTGCCGGCCGCACCGGGCGCATCATTTGGGGGGGGCGCGTTTGGCCGGCCCTCCTCGAGGAAGCAGGAACCCTACTGTCCTCGGACCTCCTCCGAAGCCTGGCGGTGGGGCGGAGAGACCTTCTCCCCGCGCCAGCCTTCGGATGGCTGTCCTGAAGACTTGTGGTGGGAGCAGTGGCGTAGCGTGGGGGGTTCAGGGGGGCCTGCTGCACCTGGCGCAGCATCTGTGGGGGGCGCGGAAGAGACTCGAGTGCTAAAATCCACGGGTTAGGGGGCGCAAATTACTTGCCTTGCCCCGGGTTAGGGGGCGCAAATTACTTGCCTTGCCCCGGGTGCTGAAAACCCACGCTACGCCACTGCCTGAAACTGTTCTTAACCTGAAGCACCACTTTAGCTAATGGGGCCTCCCGCTGCTGCTGCGCCGCAAGAGCACGATTTCTGTTCTCTCTTCAGCAATCTTTGCCAACTAAGCTCAGGGCTCAGGGTGTGGACATAGGAGTCTTGTTCGTGGTTAGTGTTGACTTCTGGCATCCTCAGGAATATGTGTTGTTTCACTACGCCAGCCAAGATACCTTGCAGGTGGTACTCACTAGATTGGCAGAGAGCAGCATGTTGTTTGGCCCATATTGTTTTGTGTGATATTTGGTTCATAGATAGACAACTTGGCTTCTTCCAGAAGTATTGGATTTCAGTTTCCCAGCTGACACCCAATGCTAAACTTTTGAGAACCGGAAAGTGACTCTCAGCTAGAACTGGATACAGCCCAGTGGTGGGGATGTAAGGTTATTAAAAGCTTCTGGGTAATGATCTATAATGAACTGAAGAAAATGTTTAAACTAACTTTTGTTAAAAAACCTGAAGCTTTTTTACTAGGACTAATAGGAACTGAAATCCCCAAAGAAGATAAGAAAATATTTTTGTATGCTACAACAGCTGCCCAAATATTGTTAGCCCAAAGATAGAAGGACGAAAAGATAGCAACGAAAGAAGAATGGCAAATCAAGCTAATGGACTATGCAGAAATGGCAAAATTAACGGCAAAGCTCAGAGACTATGACAGTGAGAAGATTAAAAAAGAGTGGGAATAGTTTATTATTTATGTGCAAAAATACTGTAAACAGGTTGATACATATAAGTAAAGCATTTAAGTAAATGCTTTCAACTAGCAGAAAATTAGATAAAATTAAGGGAAATAATAATTGAAAAGGTTTAAGAATGGATATGCAGAAGAACTTAGTTAATATAAGGAACCAGAAGAGGGTATGGAGGGAAGTCCAGAGATTTAGGGAATCTCAAAGAGAAGCTTTGTGAAAACATATTTGTATAAATTTAGATCTGGTAGAAATGTGAGTTAATTACTGTTTTTATTTGTGAGGTGGAGTCACCTGGTCAATGTCATTGCTTTCTGTGTTTCAGACTTTGATATAATGTTTATATGAGGCTTGCCTTTCTTTGCTTTTACCCACCAGATGGTCTACCTGATATATGTAAACTCCCTAAGAAAGTAGGAAAATGCAGAGCAAGTTTTACACGTTTTTTCTTCAATGTTGAAACCCTGAAGTGTGAGGAGTTCAATTTCGGTGGATGTAACCCGAATGAAAATAACTTTCCGAATGAAAATGAATGCTATCAAGAATGTGGACGCTTTGGTAAGAACAAATAACTTGCTGTTTTAGGGCAGGAGCTGTGAACATTTTGGGGCAAATGGGCACATTTCAAAATTTGAGAAACTCTGATGGGTGCATGTCCCCTTTTCTTGAAAACATGAAAGGCCTCCAAGTACGATATTATTATCTCTCTCTCCAAACCCCTCCATACAAACCCAGAAAGGCAGCATCCTCTCCCCTTAAAACCTAAACACAACTGAACAAAAAGCATTGTTCGAAATGATTTTTGGTACATTTTACATATTGCAAATTTTATTTGAGACCACTGAACAAGACTTATGGTCAAAAAGCCTTTGGCTTACTTTTCTCAAGGTATCTTAGCACAATGACAAACAGAATGTCTGAGAAGATAAAAATCAATTAAAATAAAAGAATGTGTACCATTACAGTGGTACCTCGGGTTAAGTACTTA
Organism: Podarcis vaucheri; assembly: GCF_965113315.1. Taxonomy (NCBI): domain Eukaryota; kingdom Metazoa; phylum Chordata; class Lepidosauria; order Squamata; family Lacertidae; genus Podarcis; species Podarcis vaucheri. The sequence goes on from NC_138753.1 coordinate 32,482,277, forward strand.
ATTCGTTCCGGAGTTCCGTTCTTAATCTGAAACTGTTCTTAACCTGAAGCACCACTTTAGCTAATGGGGCCTCCCTCGGTTGTCACGCCGCCAAAGCAAGATTTCTGATCTCATCCTGAAGCAAAGTTCTTAACCCGAGGTACTATTTCTGGGTTAGTGGAGTCTGTAACCTGAAACATCTGTAACCGGAAGCGTATGGAACCTGAGGTACCACTGTACTCAATAGCAGCCAAACTCAATGTCTCTTCTCAGTTGCTTTTTGACTGACCAGTCTTCTCCAGTAGAAGATAAACCATACAGAATACAGTAACATCAAATTCAGTATAGCTGCAAATAATATCATATATTTTATGATGTGCTGCAACATAAGTATCTTTCCAGCTTTTCAAACTGAGAAATCTAAACTACTGAGCCTACTCTCAGGCAGCCATGGCCAGACTCCGGAAGGGATTCTTCCTTCAGGTAGAAAATATCTGACAGGGCTGGTGCAAAATCTAGCCACTCCCTTTCTCCATGGCTCTTTAGCGCAACTCCAGGGCATGGGCGGATAGCAACAGATTCCAATTGCATGAACTGCAACTCCCGTGCAGAGTTCCAAAGGAAAAACACACACTAAGGCAGCAGAATTCTTCAGTTATTGTTTACTGAGGTTTAAAAGCGTACAGGATCTTACTGGATCCCCAGTAAAGTCCCAAAACCTCACCTCCTAAGACCTCATGCAGTTACAGAAGCAAAGAAACAGACAGTATAACAGAAAGCATAGAAAGAGACACAGAACTGTTCTGTAGGCAGGAAATATATCATCTGCCTCTGAGCGTTGACCATGAGCCCTACAGACTCACGAGATAAACAACTGCTGCAAGCTTGTATTTGAGAACATTCAAGAATGTTCTGTCCCCATAAAACTCACAATGCTTGATGATATCATCCCTTGAAAGGAAAATGAACAATGGCATCTGTTTCTGAAGGAAGGTCTGCTCACCTCTTATCACCTTGAGTCACTCCTGAGACATACAGTGTACTGTGCTTTTACCTTCTTCCTAATGCTTCATCTTTGCTGTGGGCTGCCCTGGGCTCTCTGGGAGAGGAACGGGGACGGAGGGTTATAATTCGTCGTCGTCGTCTTCTTCTTCTTCTTCTTCTTCTTCTTCTTCTTCTTCTTCTTCTTCTTCTCATTTGATCCACCACAAAGATTTTCTCTTTCTTCCACAGTAGTGAAAGACGAGTAATATTTTGGCATCCTCAAAAATGCCCCCTGCTCATGTGAAAGAAGACAACAGCTAAATTCCAGATGTCCTGCCAATCTACAGATGTCCTTCCATTCACCTCAGCTGAATATTCTGAATAAGTGCAAGAGTAGTTCAGCATCCTCTGTATTCTGGTTCTTGAGTATGGGGTTTTGTCCACATTAATTCATCTGCTATTAAATCCACATTAATGCTGTTAAGTGTCTTCTATGGTTTATTATTTCTTTGTGGGGAGCTTAGATGATTTTAGTTACAAAAATTTTTATATGCTGCTATATAGTCTAAATATCAAAATGATATACATTATCTACATATATCATAAAACATGTAAAAAAAAATAGATTAGAGAACATCAACTAACCATTAAGTATTTTCTTAAATGCAGGCATAAACCTGTCATTATAAAAATGTTTTCAGCAGGCTTTTAAAGATTCACAGACTGCTGAATCTCTGTTGGCTGAGCAGTCCTTAGGACTGGGGGAATCACTAAAGGTTTGGATTCTTGTGGTCAGATGAGCCTCACCAACTCCGGGGACGAGACATGAAGCTCTGCCAGATGATCTAAGTGTTTGAGCTGACAGATGAGATGTTAGGCTGCCCTTAGGTATTTTGGACTTGTAAATTACCTTAATACAAAGACAACGAACTTGGCTTGGTAGTAGATGCGCAGCCAGTGCAGACCTTTGAACAATTCTGTCACCCTTTTGCACCAACTGGAGCTTTCAGATGAGGCCGAAGGGCAGCCCCACATAGATCACATTGCTGTAATCCAGCCTCAAGGTTACCAACATGCGGCCAGACTTTCCCTGTCCAGGAGCAGCCATAGCTGGCCAATCAGGCAGAGCTGTCAAAAGGAACTCCTAGATTCAAAGGACACCTGGGCTTCTAATGAGAAACATGTTTCCAGGAGCCCTCCAGAGCTGCCTTGCGTATCTCCTGGTGATGGGAACCACCCTCCCAAAGGGCATTTGTCTTCATCTGGAAGTGTCCTGGGAGGGATTTTAATTCAGTTTTAATTTTAAGAACAGCATAACCCTTTCTACTGCCATGATGTGAGCTTACAGTTTCCAGGTATGGATAGGCGACTAACACAACTTGAGTGCTGACATCTAGTGTGAAAACAATGAAGGAAACAAAGTACTGCAAAGTAGCCTGGGCTAGTTCTTATGGAATCGATGGCTTGTGAGAACTGTATAAAGGCGTCTGCACCAACCACTTCAGCTATGAAAGCCAGAGTGGAGTGGTGGTGCAGTCTGTAATTCACCACCCACCTGGAATGTGTGGATAAAAAGCACAGGGGGAGCAACACAGTTGGACAGCAAGCGTTCACACGTTACACCCCCTCCGCATTAGGAGTCTGTGGTCACACCCACACTAGACATCTAAAGCAGACTTATACCATGTTGCCAGTCCTGGCCTCCCCCAAAGAGTACCAGGAACCCTAGTTTTTTACGGGTGCCAAGAGTCGTTAGGAGAGCCCACACTGAGAAATAATTTCGAGAGCCCTTAAGCAACTCCACGTCCCAGGAATCTTTGTGGAAAGGGCTTGGTGGTGACAAAGAATGAGGACATAATGCCTGCTGGACATTTTCAGTGTCAGCACTTGGAATTCTTGGGGAGATGCTGGCATCGGAACAGCTTACTTCCAGACATGCTCATGTGGCCATCCAGAGATTAAATAACAATCTTTTCCAGCCAAGTCAAGACTGTTCTTTTTCTCTGGCTGAATTAAAAAATGGAATAAATGGTTCCAAATCTATCCCCCCGCCATGAGGTATGTGTGTATAACGTATTGCATGAACTTCATGTTTGCATTGACATTGAGAGTCTGTGGACCAACCTTCACCAATCTGAGCTGGCAGGGGCTGGTGGGAGTTGTAGTTCAATACATCTGCAGGGCACTTAGTTGGCGAACACTGCTGTCGACCGTAAGCACTCTTATGATCTGTTCTCAGGCCTTGCTATATGCAGTTGAAAGAAAAGAAAAAACTGGAAGAAGGCCATAAACTTTGCATGACCAAAGATCAGGTTTACTTGTTCATCAAAGTGCTCTATTCCTTGGGTGATTTCATGTAGGCTGGGCACATCAACTGAATCCATTGTCACCACTGAGCATTGTTTTCTGTCCTGAATTCGGAAGCCGATCAGACGCTTGGGACAAAGCAGGAAGCAGAGAAGATTTGGGGATAAATTAAGGAACGCCCTCCTCCAAGTGTGCAGCTGGTACTGTGCTTTAAACAGGGGGCGGGGGGCAAGTTCCTTGCTAGAGATTATTAGGAAATGGATTGGAAAGAAAAACTGCTAATATCATAATACCATTATGCAAGTCTATTGCTTGTTGCAGTGACGTAGAATGGGGGAGGGGGGGCAGAGGGCCTGTTGTCCCGGGCACAAAATTTGGGGGTGGCATAAAAATTCAAAAGAAAAATAAACCACTTTGAGGGTTTTTTTTTTAAAAAAACCACACACAATCAAGTGGTGTCAAGTGGTGTAAAAATTACATGGAATAAATAATACTAATAAAATAAACAGCCGCTGACCCTCTCCCCTCTCCTTGCTGGGAAGACCCTTCCCCACCATCATCGCTGCCCAGGCCTGATAGGAACCATGGGTTAGGGCAGAGCTTTCCAAACTGTGTGTCGCAACACATTAGTGTGTCAGCTTCAGTGTGTAAATGTGTTTTGCAAATGCTCCCTATTCTCCTCCTGGGGCTGGAAAGGGGTTAGTTTAACCTCTGGTTTGCTAGTAAAACTGAATTACTGCGTCCCGAAATGATGCATGTCTAAAAAGTTTGTCACCAACATGAAAAGTTCCAATTAGGGAGAGCCCCGGGCACTGGCAATCCACGCTACGCCCCAGTCTTATTGTAAACTACAACCTTCAGTTTGTAATTAACGTAAGGTTGCCATACGTCCGGAATTTCCTGAACATGTGTCCAGGGGGAAATTTTTGGATAATCAGCAAAATGTCCTGAATTTATAGCTCAACAACTTTGAGTAGCCATAAAAAAATAACTTTTGTGTTCTGAATTTTACTTCTAGAAATATGCCAACCCGAAATTAACACCAAGCCACAATTCTTTGAAAGGAAAAGTAAACTCAGCAGAAGTCGTCCTCCTGGGAGGAGGAAAATGGAGGAGGCACCATGTGAGCTCAAGGCTTTTTTGGACTCATAGAAGCTCATCTACATACTGCTAAACCAAGCTTTAGTGTCCCATGTGTACTGAGCTGTGAATTAAGAAAGGCACCATGGGTTCCAGTGTAATGTTGCAGAAGATCCTGTAGGGACAGAACTCTAAAACTATTCAGTTCAACCACCTGAGATGGTAAAATGTCATAGAAGGTTTTGATGTCCACCTAGAATATATTTGACACTTACCTGTTTATAGTCGTAGACAACAGTTGCTGAGGTCGTATTGCTCTGGATATGAAAGGCAGCAACACTTTCTTGGTTGTTCACCATCATAGTTTGCTCAACCACTTCGCCATCTCCTGTACTACTAGTGATTTTAATTATCTACAAAGGAGACAAGTTACAACAGGGAAATACATTTTCTGTGTTCCTGGTACTTTGCATGGTTGATCTCGAAGCACAAATCTGAAGCATTTTAGCTGGTGCTATAGAGTCATATCAAAATAAAGGAGACATGGCAAGAGGGTGTGAGCCTGCTCCCTAGCTCATGCATTTAATAAACACACAAGCACTTTTCAGATTATTAATGTGTGTGTAGCAGTGATGGATTAAATTTTAATCAACAAATAAATGCCAAATTGGCAATCATAGAGAAGGGAAGTTGTCTGTTCCCATAATTCCTCCTGTTTCTGTGTACATCCAATGTACATCCAATTAAATGCCTTAACAATGATGTAAGCATATTTATTATAGAGAGACTTGATTCTGGTATTACTTTATCCACCTTCAAATAAGTTGTGGAGGAAGGAATAATACTATTCCTTCCACCGTGTCCCTGTGTGCATGGGCAAAGGTTTTCTTCACTTATGCTGCTAGAGATCTTTTAGTTGAAGGACCTGGGATTTAGAACTTTGGGCTGGTATCTGGCAATTTGTGCCCTTAAATCCTAAACTAAACGAAGTCCCAAATAACCCAACAGACCAGGGAATAGGGAACCTGTGTCCCTCCACATGCTGTTGGACTACATTTCCCATCAGCCTTGACCGTTGGCTATGATGACTGGGGCTGATGGGAGCTGGAATCCAACTTTGACATGCTTTCAAACTGCTAGCTTGGCAGGAGCAGGGACCGAGGAACGGGAGCTCATCCTATCGCGGGGATGCGAACCGCCAACCTTCTGATTGGCAAGCCCTAGGCTCAGTGGTTTAGACCACAGCGCCACCTATGTCCCTTGCACCAGGGTTTACCCCAGCATAATAGAGTTGGCCAGGATGCCCAAAGGGGTACAATTTACGAGTTTTCTCCATTATCTGCACAGCAGGGGGTGTTCAGTCAACAGATAAATTGCAAACGGATAAAAACATTGGCAGGATCATTGTAATAATCTGCAGCTTCATAAGAGCATATTTTTAAAGTACAGTGGTACCTCAGGTTACAGACGCTTCAAGTTACAGATGCTTCAGGTTACAGACTCCGCTAACCCATAAAATAGTACCTCGGGTTAAGAACTTTGCTTCAGGATGAGAACAAAAATCGTGCTGTGGCAGTGAGAGGCCCCATTAGCTAAAGTGGTTCCTCAGTGTGATGGGATGATGAGCTGCTTGTGCGTAAAAGCGTAGTCCCTCAGAGTCTGTGCAAGTTCACAAACCTCTGTCTGTGACGGAGCCCCTCAGACATGGCTGCTCTAGTCACTTGTAGTTTCCGACAGTGGTTGTTTTCGGAATCGTTTCCAGCATAAAAGCTCCTTAACGGAAACACGTCTTCTGGACTCACGGCGTGACAGTTTCCGGCGAGGCGTGGGTCTCCCTATGGGAGCTTCAGATACCTCCCCACTGTTCTCGCTGGAAGTGTCTCTGAGCCCTCCCGCCTGCTCGCATTCCCTCAGAGATCCACTCCTCCCCCTGCTGGTTCCTGCTTCAGCTGTTGAGTCTCTTCCTTCCTCCCTGAGCCCCTCCACCACCTGTTCCTCCGATGGCAGTTCCCTGACATCCACCTCCCCTCCAGGGCCCCCCTCACCCCTCCCGTTCCCTCACCTCTGGGAGGTGAGGAGGTAAAACCTCGAAAAGAATCTTCTTCATCTTCAGACGTCTCGAACAATTCCCTCCATCGATCGCCGTCCCGGCTCGCTGAATCCTCCTCCTCCTCGGAATCTGTGAACCCCTCCAACTCCTCTTCTTCGTCTGTGGTGGCAAAGTATTCCCTCCGGAACCTCGCTACCGGTTGAGGCTTGCGTGGGAACCTCTGATGAAAAGTTTCTATTAAGACCTCGTCATTGACATCCTCTGCCATGACCCAGGTGTTTTCCGACTCCGGTTCCCCTTCCCACATTACCAAATACTCTACTTGATCTCCCTTCCACCTGGAATCGAGGATCTCCGCTACATGGTAGCTTTGTTCCCTTTCCTCCATTGCTGGTCCCCGAGTGACCCTCCCTTCTCTGTCGCCTTTATACAGTGACAGCAATGACCTGTGGAAAACTGGGTGCAGCTTCATGTGGTTCGGTAACCGGAGTCTGAAAGCCACTGGATTGACCTGTTGTGTGATTTCAAATGGGCCCAATCTTTTGGGTCTTAACTTCTTACAACCCCCTTTGAAGGGTAACCCTTGGGTTGACAGCCACACTTGGTCCCCCACCCTAATGGTTTCACCTTCTCTCCTGTGTTTGTCTGCCTGCCTCTTATATTCCTCCTTGGCCCTGTCTAAGTTAAGTTGGAGCTGGCGATGGATCGCTTCCATTTCTTCTACGAACTGTTCGGCAGCTGGAACGCTCCATCTCTCCCCTTCCCCCCCTGGGAAAGCCCTGGGATGGCACCCGTAATTAGCCAAAAAGGGGCTCATCCCCGTGGACACGTTCTCCGCATTGTTGTAGGCAAATTCCGCCAATGCCAACTTCTCCACCCAATCATTCTCTCTGTCATTGACATAACACCTCAAATATTGCTGGAGGATGCCATTGGCTCTTTCCGCCTGCCCATTGGTTTCAGGATGCCGGGCAGTCGAGAAATTAACCTCTACATGCAGTAAGCTCATGAGCTTCCTCCAGAACCTGGAAGTAAATTGTTTCCCTCGGTCAGAAACCACCCTCAAGGGGGCGCCATGCAACCTAAACACATTTTCTACAAACAATTTAGCTGTTTCTTCTGCCGTGACAGCATGTGAGCAGGCTATAAAGTGTGCCATTTTGGTTAACAGGTCTACCACAACCATGATGGCTGTTTTCCCTCTGGACCTTGGCAGATCAGTCATGAAATCTATGGCCACTGCTTCCCATGGTCTTTCTGGTGTGGGTAGTGGTTCTAATAACCCTGCCGGCGCCCGCCTTTCCCCTTTGGCTCGCTGGCATTGGTCACAACTCCTGACATACTCCCGCACGTCTTCCCTGACCTTGGGCCACCAAAATTCCCTGGTCACCAGCCACATGGTTCTGTGTTGCCCAAAATGCCCCGCTGTGGGGCTATCGTGCAGCTGCTTGAGTACCTTCCCTCTCAACTCTCCTTCAGGTATATATAACGCTCCCTTGTAGTACAACGCCCCGTTTCTCTCCTCAAAACCTCCGGGTTTATCTCCCTCCCTCCTGAGACCCCTGAGTTTGTCCTGGGCGTATTCATCATTCTCCGTTCCCTCTACCAGTTCTCTTTGCCCCACCAATGCCGCCCCACACACCCAGCGGTCCTCTGGAATGACATGTCTTTCTTCGGGTGCTCCCTCCCCCTCCAAATATTCAGGTTTGCGTGAGAGAGCGTCCGCCCTAACGTTCTCTGGGCCTGGCACGTAACAAATCTCAAAGTTAAATCTGGAGAACTCCTGGGCCCATCTCAACTGCCGTTGGTTGAGCACTCGTGCCGTTCTCCAATACTCTAGGTTCTTGTGGTCAGTGCACACTTGCACCTTATGTTGTGCGCCAATTAGCAGGTGCCTCCATCTCCGAAAAGCCTCATGAATAGCAAGAAGTTCTCGATCGTACACCGTGTAGTTCCTCTCGGATTTGTTCAACTTTCGCGAAAAAAAAGCACACGGTCTCCACTCTGACTCCTCCTTCCCTGGCTGCAGAAGAAGCACCGCCCCTATGGCTCTGTCCGATGCGTCTGTTTCGACTCTCATCTTTTTTTGTAAATCCACATGCAGAAGTTGTTCTTCAGAGGCGAAGGCCCTTTTTAGCTCCTCAAAAGCTCGCTCCGCCTCCTCAGTCCAAACAAATTTCTTCTTACTGCTGAGACAGCCCGTTATGGGCGCCGTCAGGTGGGCAAAGTTTCGGATGAACTTACGGTAAAAGTTCCCAAACCCTAGGAACCTCTGCACATCCTTCTTTGTTTTGGGTGTTTTCCATTCCAGCACTGCCTGGACCTTGCCGGGATCCATGGCCAATCCCTTGTCTGACAGGCGGTACCCCAGGAACTCCACCTCCTTGGTATGAAACTGACACTTCTCCAGTTTCACCCACAGCCGGTTGGCTAGCAGCCTGCGCAACACTTCTCTGACGTCTCTCACATGCTGCTCCTCATTCTCAGAATACACCAACATGTCATCCAGGAAGGCCACACGATTCTTGTAAAGCAAAGGCCCTAGTACGTGGTTCATCAGCGATTGAAAGCACGCCGAGCCTGCTTGTAATCCAAATGGCATAACGAGATATTCAAATGCCCCCAAAGGGGTGAACATGGTGGTTTTCCATTCATCTCCTTTCCTTATACGTATCAGATTGTACGCCCCCCTTAGGTCCAGCTTGGTAAATATCTTTCCCTTCCGCACCCTGTTCAAAATGTCATCTATTCTAGGCATGGGAAAGGCCAATGGTTCTGACACTGCGTTTAAGGCCCGAAAGTCACACACAAGTCTCGGCTTGTCTGTGTTTTTTTTATCCACAAAAAACACTGGACTACCTCCCACCGCTCTTGACTCTCTGATGAAACCCCTCTTCAGGTTCTTGTCAATGAACTCTCTTAGCTCCTGCATTTCTCTGTCTGACATGGCATACAACTTGCCTGCGGGGAGCTGCGCCCCAGGCAGTAAATTGATTTGACAATCAAAGGGTCTATGCGGGGGTAGTTGGTCAGCTTCCCTTTCGCTGAACACGTCGCTGAGATCTGCGTATTGTCGTGGTACCTTCACCTTCTCCGTTACTTCTGTCCCTGCTAGGGTAGCTTGGGCTCCTGCTGAACCCTTTCCCTCCTTGCAGTGTTCTAAGCAATGTGCGGAACCAAAGGAAACCACTCTCTGATGCCAGCCCACCAGTGGATCATGTAACGCCAGCCAGCTCATCCCCAAAATAATGGGAGCCCCTCCCAAGGTGGCCACATTAAACGCTATCAGTTCTGTGTGCCTTGCCACCTTCATTATCATTGGGACAGTCTGCAAGCTGACTTCCCCTCCCAACAGCTCCCTGCCATCGATCGTGGTCACCTGCAGGGGGTTGCTGAAAGGGATCGTCTGTATCTGGTGTTCAGCTGCAAACTCTTTGCTCATGAAATTGCAGGAGCTGCCTGAGTCCAACAGCGCCTTAATCTTCAGAGGGTATCCGTTTTGCAACTCTAGTGACACTTCTATCACTAGGGTAGGTTTGGGAGGTTCTGGCTTGGGCACTTTCACTGCTCTTTGGCCTGGCTGCTGTGCCCCAACGGTGGCAGCCAGGCGTTGGCTTTTACTTGCTCCGATATCTCCTCCACTCCTCCCTCAACAGCTCCCACCATGCCTAGCCATTCCTTCCTCTGGGGGCAGACTCTGGCAAAGTGACCTGGCTGTTGGCAGAGATAGCATTTCCGGGCGCCTTTTCCCTCCTTCCTACCCCCTTCACTGGGCTTTGGAACTGCGCGCGCGCGCTGTTCCGATTTCCATCGGCTCTGCCGGCGGGAAAGCTGGCTCAGGAATGTCTGGAATGAGGAACTCCTTCCAACGTTCCCCCTTCCCTTCCCGCCTCTCCAAAGCTCTCGCCTCCTGGCGCGCTCCTATGGTCAGCGCAGACTTGGTCAGCTGATCCATAGAAACCGCCCTGGGACTCCGGGAAAGTTCGTCTTTCACAGCCGAAGAAAGACCTTCTTCAAATAGCATTTGAATGGGTTCCGCCGATAAGTCCCACCCCAATCTGTGAACCAGCATGGTAAACTCAGTCCAGTACTCACGGACAGATCGGCTCCCCTGCTTGCAAGCCATTAACTGTCTGCGCACCACTCCCTGCTCAATATCGCTGGAAAACATGAGATCCATTGCACGAAAGAACTTCATTGTGTCCTTTAGGACGTCATTATGCGTTGCCATCAGGGGTCGCACCCAGTCCCTCGCCCCCTTTTCAAGGTGCCCAATCACGAAAGCCACTCGCGATTCCTCGTCAGGGAATTCATCAAACTGCACATTGAGGGCATATTGCATCTCTGTTCTAAAGGCATGGTAGTCCTTGGGGTCTCCCCCGAACTTCTGCACCAATCCTGGTACCTTTCTGGTGAACTGGGTGGCTTTCCCCTTCTTGTCTGCATCCTGAGCCCTTCTCTCCTCAAGCCTCGCCGTCTGCAGCGCCAGTTGGATCTCCAACGCCCTGTACCTTTCTTCCAGGCTTGGCCCTGCTCCAACTCCTGCTTCTCCGGTTCCGGCTGGGTCACTCATGATGCCTTCTCCTGCACAGGCAGCTTACAACCACTGTCGGAATGCTGTGATGGGATGATGAGCTGCTTGTGCGTAAAAGCGTAGTCCCTCAGAGTCTGTGCAAGTTCACAAACCTCTGTCTGTGACGGAGCCCCTCAGACATGGCTGCTCTAGTCACTTGTAGTTTCCGACAGTGGTTGTTTTCGGAATCATTTCCAGCATAAAAGCTCCTTAACGGAAACACGTCTTCTGGACTCACGGCGTGACAGTTTCCGGCGAGGCGTGGGTCTCCCTATGGGAGCTTCAGATACCTCCCCACTGTTCTCGCTGGAAGTGTCTCTGAGCCCTCCCGCCTGCTCGCATTCCCTCAGAGATCCACTCCTCCCCCTGCTGGTTCCTGCTTCAGCTGTTGAGTCTCTCCCAGCCTCCCTGAGCCCCTCCACCACCTGTTCCTCCGATGGCAGTTCCCTGACACTCAGGTTAAGAACAGTTTCAGGTTAAGAACAGACCTCCGGAACGAATTAAGTACGTAAGCAGAGGTACCACTGTAGATAATTAAATGAGCAAATTGAATGAATTTGGATCTGCAGAAGATATTAAAAAATAGATTTAAGGAACTACAGAGAGAGGAAGAAGGAAGTCAAGCTTTGAAATGTTAAAACGATTGTAAAATTAATAAAATTCATTGTTTCTGAAGAAGTGTGCATGCACACGAAAGCTCATACCAAGAACTAACTTAGTTGGTCTTTAAGGTGCTACTAGAAGGAATTTTTTTATTTTGACTATGGCAGACCAACACGGCTACCTATCTGTAACTGTAAAATTAATGAAATGTGTATTGCTCCCCCTCAATACGCATATCTGCTAAAATACTGGGAAACGCAAATCCCCAAATTTCACGTGGGGTGGCAATCTTTATAGTGCAGGCTCTGAAACTCAGGGCTACTCTGACTGGGTAGTGTGTCCTAGACCTGGACCTGTTTTAATTCTTTTTATTACTTTTTCAACCCAATGTGCCGAGCCTATTTTGGGGCCATTTTATGCTTTATATACATGCGCATTTTAGATTCTTGGCGCTGGCAACTAAATCTTTACATTATTGTCTTAGGGTAATTTAAATGTCATTACGCCAGTAATATCGCTCTGAATTTTGTTTGGTTGCTTGTCTCTAGTATTTTTGTCTTAATTTGCTATGGCTGTATGCTAATGCAATAAAGGTTTGACTTTGACTACTGGGAAACAAGAGGAAGTTACAATGGTTATCTTATCAGGTGGCCAGTTTAGCAGCTTTTATAGACCTAGTTATTGGGGAAATCTACCTGTATACACAACAGATAAGCATAGGTTTATGATGCTGAGTGCAACCAGAAAGTCTTCCATGTGCAACTGTAAAACGTCAGCCTTACAAATGGAAGTTGCTACCTGCATACAAAACCGACAACGGTACATTTTTTGATGCTGCACCGGAGGCTACAGGCCTCCATTTTCTGCATCCTTGCAGTCACATGGAAGAAGAGATTCTGCACATATATCTGTCTACTCCTGTAGATAGCTGTTTTATTGGACACCTTTATATACAGGCACCCCCCCCCCATTTGCATGAGGGTGGTGTTCCAGGTCATTGTGCATGTCACCAGGATGTGCGTAAGCTTGCCCTGCCCTGTTTTGCCTCCGTTCTGCCCCATGCTGAAAACGGCACCCCCTCCAACATGTCTCTGATGAGAATAGAGATGTCCCATTCCATAATTATAATTTTACTTTTTATACCCCACACATCTTATTGGGTTTCCCCAGCACTCTGGGCAGCTTCCAACATATATAAAAAACAGAATACAGTGGTACCTTGGGTTAAGAACTTAATTTGTTGTGGAGGTCCGTTCTTAACCTGAAACTGTTTTTAACCTGAAGCACCACTTTAGCTAATGCTGCCTCCTGCTGCTGCTGCGCCGCCAGAGCACAATTTCTGTTCTCATCCTGAAGCAAAGTTCTTAACCTGAGGTACTATTTCTGGCTTAGCGGAGACTGTAACCTGAAGCGTATTTCACCTGAAGCATATGTAACCTGAGGTACCACTGTAAAACATTAAACATTCAGAATACATCCCTATACAGGATTGCCTTCAGACAGTTCAGGGGTTACATAACTCCATTCCCTCCAACATTCCTCCAATGAAAATAAGGACATCCTAAGGAAAAGCAGGAGATTCCAGGACGCAATCAGAAACCGGGACAGCTTCTCTAAATCAGGGACGTCCCTAGAAAATAGGGACACTTGGAGGGTCTGAAACTATGCACACATCTGTGGTTGCATACATGCCAATCACACACAAATGGGGGTTTGCCTGTACATAAGAAAAGCAATTCAAATAATTATCCACCACTTTTTGGTAGTCACACCCACCCTCCTGGCAGATGTAGACATCTGAAGGCAGCCCTGATTTGGGAAGCTTTTAATGTTTGATGTGTGTGTGTTTTCTTTCACACTCTATTTTTGTTGGAAGCCTCCCAGAGTGGCTGAGACAACAAAAGTATATTATGTTAGCAAATGTGTTTGGTTTTTTTGTATGTTTTAATAATAATAATAATAATAATAATAATAATAATAATAATAATAATAAAAAAATTATTTGTATCCCACCCTCCCTGGCCAAAGCCAGGCTCAGAGTGGCTCACATCATATAAATAAGACAATATGCATAATACAACATACAATATGCAAATAAAATAACATTCAACATTCATTACAATAATATAGAATAATATTTTGTATGTTAAATGGTATAGTTTAATTATGGAGAAGTGATAGGAAACTGAGCACAGCCTTATTGTAATACTGTACATTATTCCTGATGTTATAAGAATCCTATGGTCCCAGATATAAAATAAATATTCATAAATGTACAAGAAAACACATACATAAGTATATAAACCACATGTCTGAAATAATACAGGAGAGCAATCCTGAAGTCATTTTGACTCTCCCAAATTGACCTCAATATATTTCTCTGCAAGAAGGGAGGAAATGGAGAAAGCCTCCCCTTTGTCTTTTTGCTTACAAATCCTGTCTTAAGGGTGTAATTGTGTATGAACAGGGTGAGCCTGTGACCTGGGACTCAGAAACTGAAGTATTTACTATCACAAAAGAATGGCCAGGTTGACCAGGTAAATCAATCAGTGACCATTAACAGATATCCTGGCAAACAGGATTTCTGCTGTAGACCACCTCCTTCTGTAATGTTTGCACAATGTTTTTTGGGGTGGTCTTGGTCTACAGCAGGCTTCCTCATCCTTGGCCCTCCAGATGTTTTTGGCCTACAACTCCCATGATCCCTAGCTAGCAGGACCAGTGGATGGGGATGACGGGAATTGTAGTCTCAAAACATCTGGAGGGCCGAAGTTGAGGAAGCCTGGTCTACAGGGTGGGCAATTTCAAAAGTCTAGATACGGGCTTGTGCACCATTGTTCTGGGTTCCTCCTCCCTCCTGGTATGGTGAGTGAGGACCCTGTTGCAACAGTTTAATAAAGATCGGGCTTACTAGCTGCTTTGCTTCTCAATATTCTCTGGCTAGCCTCTGTTGTTTTCTCCTACCGATAGGTAACCCACTTAAGGACTCTATATGGGCTCTTGGATACCCAATGAGGGGAAAGGAGCAGGTTTTTTCTATAACACTGACTTGTATACCATTCCTCAGTAGAATTCCGCTCTTCCTTTCACAGTGTTCCCCTAAAAGTGAACCCTGTCGTACCCTTCCCAGCCCAAGCTCACCACGTAGGAGCAAAAGGAAACTTTAATTCTATTCACTGCTCACCCCCATGCCCCTGTATTATGGTGTTCCAAGCTCTGGGCTTCCAATACTTTAAGCAATCTCCTAACAACTGTCATTCTCCTGCTAACTTATAAACTCTGATGTCACTTTTGCACAGATTTGATAGCTTAGCCAGCCCCAGAGGCAACATTTGCCTGGGGAGTTTGTAGCCAGGGCTGCTGCAATGAACAGCCGTGGAAGCCTTTGGGAGGCAGAGACGTGAGAGGGCATCAGAGAAGGGAAAGAAGGAAAGAGGGACAGAGTCCAGTGTTTCTCGGGGTACTCTGACTATCATTCAAGGCGCCCCAGGGTGCCATGGCACACTGGTTGAAAACCACTGGCTTAGCCAAATATGAGACGTGGTGAGAATAAATCAAACTTTATTGCTACAATAAAAGTTGAATGTACCAGGCATTTAAATGATGGTCTTAATAAGAGTGGCTGGATATTTACAGTATATTTCTTTTCCTACCTTAACCTGTCCTGACTAATGAACCCATTACTCCACAGCACCCACACCAGAGAGGAACAAAAGGGCATGGGCGCTGCATGACAAAAGAACAGGTTTATATCAATACCATGTCACGGAACTGAAATCCTTCCAGGATGTTTCAGTCTTCTGTGGATATAATTCATAGCTCCAACATGTCCTGAGCTGAGATAGAAGAATACTTTATTGAGAACAGAAAATTTCCTTGTAATTAATAGATACAGATTGTCCCTAGATATTGCTTTTTCATGCCCAGATGACTGCTTCCATTTCCTTAAAGAACACCATATAGCGTCCCTTCCCTTGGTACTGGACAGTCCCATTGAAGAGTCGCCATGCAGTGTGGTCACTTCATCCTCCTGTCTCTCATCCTGGGCCTTTTCGCACCCTGGCCTGAGCTGCTGGGCATCTCTGCGTCAGATACAGGTATGAGCTCTCTCTCCTCTTACAACTTCTAAATCTTATGTGTATCATGGCTGTACCTCCCCCTATTTCTCTCCAATTCTTTAACCTGCCTCTCTACATAGGGTTGCCCCCTTCCCTAAGGCCCAAGTGATGTGGAGCTTGCTTTCTTGTAGGCAACACATGCACCCAATTATATTGATCACACTATGGGAGTTTGAGGAGCTTGTGTGCCTACAAAGATTCCCTGGGCTGACGTTGCCCAGTGACTGAACATGTGACCTTGAAAGGAGCTCAATGGATTCTCCATGGTGGCTCAAAATGAAGAGCTGTGGAGTTGTAGCCAACATATTTCTTCTCAGAGTAGATCCATTCAAAAAGATAACTCTAAGTTAAACACGACAATTCATTTCAATGCCTCTATGCCAAGTATGACAACGTTGCATGCCAGCTGTGGTCCTTGCTTGGGATCAGTGTCAGCACCTGGAATTCTCAGAAGTTGCTGGCATTCTAGCACCCTGCCCAAGGCCACAGTAGATCAGTGATACTCTGGTTGTTCTGTGAGTCACTCTTTAAACTTTACACTATGTTCCCGGGGAAGCAACATTCTGGGAACTACAGTGGTACCTCGGTTTAAGTACTTAATTCGTTATGTAACCTGAAGCGTATGGAACCCGAAGTACCACTGTATCAGATTTGGAGTACACCTACCCTTGAATAGTCTGATCTCTCTCTTCAGCAATCTTTGCCAACTAAACTCAGGGCTCAGGGTGTGGACATAGGAGTCTTGTTCATGGTTAGTGTTGACTTCTGGCATCCTCAGGAATATGTGTTGTTTCACTACGCCAGCCAAGATACCTTGCAGGTGGTACTCACCAGAGTGGCAGAGAACAGCATGTTGTTTGGCCCATATTGTTTTGTGTGATTTTTGGTTCATAGATAGACAACTTGGCTTCTTCCAGAAGTCTTGGATTTCAGTTTCCCAGCTGACACCCAATGCTAAACTATTGAGAACAGGAAAGTGACTCTCAGCTAGAACTGGATACAGCCCAGTGGTGGGGATGTAAGGTTATTAAAAGCTTCTGGGTAATGATCTATAATGAACTGAAGAAAATGTTTCAACTAACTTTTGTTAAAAAACCTGAAGCTTTTTTACTAGGACTAATAGGAACTGAACTCCCCAAAGAAGATAAGAAAATATTTTTGTATGCTACAACAGCTGCCCAAATATTGTTAGCCGAAAGATAGAAGGACGAAAAGATAGCAACGAAAGAAGAATGGCAAATCAAGCTAATGGACTATGCAGAAATGGCAAAATTAACGGCAAAGCTCAGAGACTATGACAATGAGAAGTTTTTTTTAAAAAAAATGATATTTATTAAGGTTTCAAAGAAAAGAATTACATGAGTTAAAAAAAAGAAGAAGAAAAAGTAAGACAAAAATAAAAATAAATGAAAAAATACAAAATACAAAGAAAGATAAAAAACACTTTAAAAATACATCAGTCTTTCCATACCTTACATTTATTTCCTTGTTTCCCTGACCTCCTCACACCCCCCTTTTTTGTATTCCAATTCAGTTAATTAATTCAGCAATTTCTTTCCCTCTTTGTTTTTATCTTAGTCCTTTAACATAATATATTATAACTTTGGATTCTCACCTGTTAACAATCCATTTTTACATACACCTTTATAACATTACTGCTTAAACCACTTAACTTCATTCTGACATCATTCTAACATTCATTAATTTGGCAATATTTCTGTAAATAGTCTTTAAATTTCTTCCAATCTTCTTCCACCGACTCTTCCCCCTGGTCTCGGATTCTGCCAGTCATTTCCGCCAATTCCATGTAGTCCATCACCTTCATCTGCCATTCTTCCAGAGTGGGTAGATCTTGTGTCTTCCAATACTTTGCAATAAGTATTCTTGCTGCTGTTATGGCGTACATAAAAAAAGTTCTGTCCTTCCTTGGCACCATTTGGCCGACCATGCCCAGGAGAAAGGCCTCTGGTTTCTTCAGAAAGGTGTATTTAAACACCCTTTTCATTTCATGACAATGAGAAGTTTAAAAAAGAGTGGGAATCGTTTATTATTTATGTGCAAAAATACTGTAAACAGGTTGATAGATATAAGTAAAACATTTAAGTAAATGCTTGCAACTAGCAGAAAATTAGATAAAATTAAGGGAAATAATAATTGAAAAGGTTTAAGAATGGATATGCAGAAGAACGTAGTTAATATAAGGAACCAGAAGAGGGTATGGAGGGAAGTCCAGAGATTTAGGGAATCTCAAAGAGAAGCTTTGTGAAAACATATTTGTATAAATTTAGATCTGGTAGAAATGTGAGTTAATTACTGTTTTTATTTGTGAGGTGGAGTCACCTGGTCAATGTCATTGCTTTCTGTGTTTCAGACTTTGATATAATGTTTATATGAGGCTTGCCTTTCTTTGCTTTTACCCACCAGATGGTCTACCTGATATATGCAAACTCCCTAAGAAAGTAGGAAAATGCAGAGCAAGTTTTACACGTTTTTTCTTCAATGTTGAAACCCTGAAGTGTGAGGAGTTCAATTTCGGTGGATGTAACCCGAATGAAAATAACTTTCCGAATGAAAATGAATGTTATCAGGAATGTGGACGCTTTGGTAAGAACAAATAACTTGCTGTTTTAGGGCAGGAGCTGTGAACATTTTGGGACAAATGGGCACATTTCAAAATTTGAGAAACTCTGATGGGTGCATGTCCCCTTTTCTTGAAAACATGAAACGCCTCCAAGTACGATATTATTATCTCTCTCTCCAAACCCCTCCATACAAACCCAAAAAGGCAGCATCCTCTCCCCTTAAAACCTAAACACAACTGAACAAAAAGCACTGTTCGAAATGATTTTTGGTACATTTTACATATTGCAAATTTTATTTGAGACCACTGAACAAGACTTATGGTCAAAAAGCCTTTGGCTTACTTTTCTCAAGGTATCTTAGCACAATGACAAACAGAATGTCTGAGACAAACAGAACTGACTGAGGTAGGCGGAGACCTCCAGGTATCCCACCTGAGGGAAGGCAAAGCCAAGCCTATGGGTGCCCCCCGTTTTAAGCGTGGAGCGGTCATTCTGAAAGAAGATCTGCTCACCTCTTATCACCTTGAGTCGCTCCTGAGATGTACTGTGTACTGTGCTTTTACCTTCTTCTTAATGTTGCACCTTTGCTCTGGGCTGCCCTGGGCTCTCCGGGAGAGGAAGGGGGACGGCTTCTTCTTCTTCTTCTTCTTCTTCTTCTTCTTCTTCTTCTTCTTCTTCTTCTTTGCATCATTTGATCCACCACAAAGATTCTCTCTTTCTTCCACAGTAGTGAAAGACGAGTAATATTTTGGCATCCTCAAAAATGCCCCCTGCTCATGTGAAAGAAGACAACAGCTAAATTCCAGATGTCCTTCCCAATCTACAGATGTCCTTCCATTCACCTCAGCTGAATATTCTGAATAAGTGCAACAGTAGTTCAGCTCCTCTGTATTCTGGTTCTTGAGTATGGCGTTTTCTCCACATTAATTCATCTGCTATTAAATCCACATTAATGCTGTTAAGTGTCTTCTATGGCTTACTATTTCTTTGTGGGGAGCTTAGATGTCTTTATTTACAAAAATATTTATATGCTGCTATATCATCTAAATATCAAAGTGATTTACATTATCTACATATATCATAAAACATGTAAAAAAAATAGATTAGAGAACATCAACTAACCATTAAGTATTTTCTTAAATGCAGGGCATGGGCAGATAGCAACAGAGTTGCAATTGCATGAACTGCAACTCCCGTGCAGAGTTCCAAAGGAAAAACACACACTAAGGCAGCAGAATTCTTCAGCTATAGTTTACTGAGGTTTAAAAGCGTACAGGATCTTACTGGATCCCCAGTAAAGTGCCAAAACCTCAGCTCCTAAGACCTCATGCAGTTACAGAAGCAAAGAAACAGACAGTATAACAGAAAGCATAGAAAGAGACACAGAACTGCTCTGTAGGCAGGAAATATATCATCTGCCTCTGAGCGTTGACCATGAGCCCCACAGACTCACGAGATAAACAACTGCTGCAATCTTGTATTTGAGAACATTCAAGAAAGTTCTGCACCCATAAAACTCACAATGCTTGACGATATCATCCCTTGAAAGGAAAATGAACAATGGCATCTGTTTGCGTGGACAGGCGGAGTCCCCAGATCCCGCGCGGTCCCCGTCCCCCCCGTCATGTGAAATAACGACTCATGACAACGTGCTATGGGATTAAATTGGCCACAACTTTATTAAATTTCAAATGTGGGTAGACCTTGGCTCAGGCATTGGGCGTTCTCCCTCCCCAGTCCCCAGCCGGGGACCTAGAGAGCATCAGGGTTATCCAGTGTGTGTGTGGGGGGGGATGGGCCGGCTCTGGAGAACATATGTTCAAGCAGAGATGGCCGCCCCCGTAACGCTGCCGCCGCTGCAGAGAGCAATGACGACCTTTCGGTGTACGGCCAAAGCCTCCCTTCAGAAAACCCCTTTAACGGGGAACCCTGGTATCGCCGCCGCAAGAGGAAGATGGACAAAAGGATTCCGCCCAAGGCCTGATACCGCCAAAGTTGTGACGTTTTGCTACAGGAAAGGCGAAACCTGCCAATGCAGGGAAATTCCTTTCTGGCCCTTTAACAGCGACCTTAACGTAGCAGCGCCCGCATACCTGTGAAGAAAAGTTAACCTGCAAAACCTGTGAAGAAAAGTTAACCTGCAAATAAGACATTAACTGAGGGTGGGTAGGGTGGGAGAAGCTCTGGAGCCAAGTGAGGATTCCCAGGTAAGATCCTCCCTCTATTGTGTGGGCAGGTAATGCCTCCCCTACCTGGCCTGGTCTCCTTGGCAACGCTTCCCCCAGGTGGGATTGGACAACTGACTGAGGTAGGCGGAGACCTCCAGGTATCCCACCTGAGGGAAGGCAAAGCCAAGCCTATGCTGTTGGAGCCGCTCCAGATCTAGGGGCTGCGCGCGTCCACGCAAAGGGTGCCCCCCATTTTAAGCGTGGAGCGGTCATTCTGAAAGAAGATCTGCTCACCTCTTATCACCTTGAGTCGCTCCTGAGATGTACTGTGTACTGTGCTTTTACCTTCTTCTTAATGTTGCACCTTTGCTCTGGGCTGCCCTGGGCTCTCCGGGAGAGGAAGGGGGACGGCTTCTTCTTCTTCTTCTTCTTCTTCTTCTTCTTCTTCTTCTTCTTCTTCTTCTTCTTTGCATCATTTGATCCACCACAAAGATTCTCTCTTTCTTCCACAGTAGTGAAGAAGGAGTAATATTTTGGCATCCTCAAAAATGCCCCCTGCTCATGGGAAAGAAGACAACAGCTAAATTCCAGATGTCCTGCCAATCTACAGATGTCCTTCCATTCACCCCAGCTGAATATTCCGAATAAGTGCAAGAGTAGTTCAGCATCCTCTGTATTCTGGTTCTTGAGTATGGGGTTTTGTCCACATTAATTCATCTGCTATTAAATCCACATTAATGCTGTTAAGTGTCTTCTATGGCTTACTATTTCTTTGTGGGGAGCTTAGATGACTTTATTTACAAAAATATTTATATGCTGCTATATCATCTAAATATCAAAGTGATTTACATTATCTACATATATCATAAAACATGTAAAAAAAATAGATTAGAGAACATCAACTAACCATTAAGTATTTTCTTAAATGCTGGCATAAACCTGTCATTATAAAAATGTTTTCAGCAGGCCTTTATAGATTCACAGCCTGCTGAATCTTTGTTGGCTGAGCAGTCCTTAGGACTGGGGAAATCACTAAAGGTTTGGATTCTTGTTGTCAGATGAGCCTCACCAACTCCGGGGACGAGACATGAAGCTCCGCCAGATGATCTAAGTGTTTGAGCTGACAGATGAGATGTTAGGCTGCCCTTAGGTATTTTGGACTTGTAAATTACCTTAATACAAAGACAATGAACTTGGCTCGGTAGTAGATGCGCAGCCACTGTAGACCTTTGAACAATGCTGTCATCCTTTTGCACCAACTGGTGCTTTCAGATGAGGCCGAAGGGCAGCCCCACATAGATCACATTGCTGTAATCCAGCCTCAAGGTTACCAACATGTGGTCAGACTTTCCCTGTCCAGGAGCAGCCATAGCTGGCCAATCAGGCAGAGCTGTCAAAAGGAACTCCTAGATGCAAAGGACACCTTGGCGAACCCTCCAGAGCTGCCTTGCGTATCTCCTGGTCATGGGAACCACCCTCCCAAAGGGCATTTGTCTTCATCTGGAAATGTCCTGGGAGGGATTTTAGTTCAGCTTTAAGAACAACATAACCCTTTCTACTGCCATGATGTGAGCTTACAGTTTCCAGGTATGGATAGGCGACTAACACAACTTGAGTGCTGACGTCTAGTGTGAACACAATGAAGGAAACAAAGTACTGCAAAGTAGCCTGGGCTAGTTCTTATGGAATCGATGGCTTGTGAGAACTGTATAAAGGCGTCTGCACCAACCACTTCAGCTATGAAAGCCAGAGTGGAGTGGTGGTGCAGTCTGTAATTCACCACCCACCTGGAATGTGTGGATAAAAAGCACAGGGTGAGCAACACAGTTGGACAGCAAGCGTTCACACGTTACACCCCCTCCGCATTAGGAGTCTGTGGTCACACCCACACTAGACATCTAAAGCAGACTTATACCATGTTGCCAGTCCTGGCTTCCCCCAAAAGTACCAAGAACCCTAGTTTTTTACGGGTGCCGAGAGTGGTTAGGAGAGCCCACACTGAGAAATAATTTCGAGAGCCCTTAAGCAACTCCACGTCCCAGGAATCTTTGTGGAAAGGGCTTGGTGGTGACAAAGAATGAGGACATAATGCCTGCTGGACATTTTCAGTGTCAGCACTTGGAATTCTTGGGGAGATGCTGGCATCGGAACAGCTTACTTCCAGACATGCTCATGTGGCCATCCAGAGATTAAATAACAATCTTTTCCAGCCAAGTCAAGACTGTTCTTTTTCTCTGGCTGAATTAAAAAATGGAATAAATGGTTCCAAATCTATCCCCCCGCCATGAGGTATGTGTGTATAACATATTGCATGAACTTCATGTTTGCATTGACATTGAGAGTCTGTGGACCAACCTTCACCAATCTGAGCTGGCAGGGGCTGGTGGGAGTTGTAGTTCAATACATCTGCAGGGCACCTAGTTGGCGAACACTGCTGTCGACCGTAAGCACTCTTATGATCTGTTCTCAGGCCTTGCTATATGCAGTTGAAAGAAAAGAAAAAACCGGAAGAAGGCCGTAAACTTTGCATGACCAAAGATCAGGTTTACTTGTTCATCAAAGTGCTCTATTCCTTGGGTGATTTCATGTAGGCTGAGCACATCAACTGAATCCATTGTCACCACTGAGCATTGTTTTCTGTCCTGAATTCGGAAGCCGATCAGACGCTAGGGACAAAGCAGGAAGCAGAGAAGATTTGGGGATAAATTAAGGAATGCCCTCCTCCAAGTGTGCAGCTGGTACTGTGCTTTAAACAGGGGGCGGGGGGCAAGTTCCTTGCTAGAGATTATTAGGGAATGGACTGGAAAGAAAAACTGCTAATATCATAATACCATTATGCAAGTCTATTGCTTGTTGCAGTGACGTAGAATGGGGGAGGGGGGCAGAGGGCCTGCTGTCCTGGGCACAAAATTTGGGGGTGGCATAAAAATTCAAAAGAAAAATAAACCACTTTGAGGGTTTGTTTTTTTTAAAAAACCACACAATTAAGTGGTGTCAAGCGGTGTAAAAATTACATGGAATAAATAATACTAATAAAATAAACAGCCGCTGACCCTGTCCCCTCTCCTTGCTGGGAAGACCCTTCCCCACCATCATCGCTGCCCAGGCCTGATAGGAACCATGGGTTAGGGCAGAGCTTTCCAAACTGTGTGTTGCAACACATTAGTGTGTCAGCTTCAGTGTGTAAATGTGTCTTGCAAACGCTCCCCATTCTCCTCCTGGGGCTGGAAAGGGGTTAGTTTAACCTCTGGTTTGCTAGTAAAACTGAATTACTGTGTCCCGAAATGATGCATGTCTAAAAAGTTTGTCACCAACATGAAAAGTTTCAATTAGGGAGAGCCCCGGGCACTGGCAATCCACGCTACGCCCCAGTCTTATTGTAAACTACAACTTCCAGTTTGTAATTAACATAAGGTTGCCATACGTCTGGAATTTCCTGAACATGTGTCCAGGGGGAAATTTTTGGATAATCAGCAAAATGTGTTGTATCCTGCTAAATTCTTTTCAGATTGGATCCATTGACATTAATTAACATAAGTTAGTCATGTTCATTAATTTCAAGGGATCTACTTGGAGTGGGGTCAGTACTGGATACAACCCAATGTATGTGAGACACTTCAAATTACAGATGCTTCAGGTTACAGACTCCGCTAACCCAGACATAGTACCTCGGGTTAAGAACTTTGCTTCAGGATGAGAACAGAAATCATGTGGCGGCAGTGGGAGGCCCCATTAGCTAAAGTAGTACCTCAGGTTAAGAACAGTTTCAGGTTAAGAACAGACCTCCCGAACGAATTAAGTGCGTAAGCAGAGGTACCACTGTAGATAATTAAAGGAGCAAACTGAATGAATTTGGATCTGCAGAAGATATTAAAAAATAGATTTAAGGAACTACAGAGAGAGGAAGAAGGAAGTCAAGCTTTGAAATGTTAAAACGATTGTAAAATGAATGAAATGTATAAACCTGAAAGGTATAAATAAAAATTAAAAACAAAACAATACTTTGAGCGGGCCCGGCCCCTTTCCCACAAAGATCAAAGGGCCCGGAGACACGCCTGGCCCCTAGAGTTGGTGCACCTGCACAGGGTCTACATCACACCTGTTTCAGCCCTTGGCAGACCCTGCCCATGTGACAGGAAGACTGCGACCATGTTGTTGTTTTCCCTTGCTCCCCCTCAATACGCATATCTGCTAAAATACTGGGAAACAAGAGGAAGCTACAGTGGTTATCTTATCTGGTGGCCAGTTTAGCAGCTTTTATAGCCCTAGTTATTGGGGAAATCTACCTGTATACACAACTGATAAGCATAGGTTTATGATGCTGAGTGCAACCAGAAAGTCTTCCATGTGGAAATGTAAAACGTCAGCCTTACAAATGGAAGTTGCTACCTGCATACAAAACCGACAAGGGTACATTTTTTGATGCTGCACCAGAAGCTACAGGCCTCCATTTTCCGCATCCTTGCTGTCACACGGAAGAAGAAATTCTGTACATATATCTGTCTACTCCTGTAGATAGCTGTTTTGTTGGACACCTTTATATACAGGCACCCCCCCCCATTTGCATGAGGGTGGTGTTCCAGGTCATTGTGCATGTCACCAGGATGTGCGTAAGCTTGCCCTGCCCTGTTTTGCCTCCGTTCTGCCCCATGCAGAAAACGGCACCCCCTCCAACATGTCTCTGATGAGAATAGAGATGTCCCATTCCATAATTATAATTTTACTATTCATACCCTACACATCTTATTGGATTGCCCCAGCACTCTGGGCAGCTTCTAACATATATAAAAAACATAATAAACATTCAGAATACATCCCTATACAGGATTGCCTTCAGACAGTTCAGTGGTTACATAACTCCATACCCTCCAACATTTCTCCAATGAAAATAAGGACATCCTAAGGAAAAGCAGGAGATTCCAGGGCGCAATCAGAAACCGGGACAGCTTCTCTAAATCAGGGACGTCCCTGGAAAATAGGGACACTTGGAGGGTCTGAAACTGTGCACACATCTGTGGTTGCATACATGCCAATCACACTCAAATGGGGGTTTGCCTGTATATAAGAAAAGCAATTCAAATAATTATCCACCACTTTTTGGTAGTCACACCCACCCTCCTGGCAGATGTAGACATCTGAAGGCAGCCCTGATTTGGGAAGCTTTTAATGTTTGATGTGTGTGTGTTTTCTTTCACTCTATAGTTTTGTTGGAAGCCTCCCAGAGTGGCTGAGACAACAAAAGCATATTAGGTTAGCAAATGTGTTTGTTTTTTTTGTATGTTTTAATAATAATAATAATAATAATAATAATAATAATAATAATAATAATAATAATAATACATTTTATTTGTATCCCACCCTTCCTGGCCAAAGCCAGGCTCAGAGTGGCTCACATCATATAAATAAGACAACATGCATAATACGATATGCAAATAAAATAACATTCAACATTTATTACAATAATATAGTATTTTTTTTGTATGTTAAATGGTATAGTTTAATTATGGAGAAGTGATAGGAAACTGAGCACAGCCTTATTGTAATACTGTACATTGTTCCTGATGTTATAAGAATCCTATGGTCCCAAATATAAAATAAATATTCATAAATGTACAAGGAAACACATACATAAGTATATAAACCACATGTCTGAAATAGTACAGGAGAAAAATCCTGAAGTCATTTTGACTCTCCCAAATTGACCTCAATATATTTCTCTGCAAGAAGGGAGGAAATGGAGAAAGCCTCCCCTTTGTCTTTTTGCTTACAAATCTGTTGTTTCTTCTCCATTTACCTCAATTTTGCTAATTGTATTTTGTTCTTTTCTTTTCTTAACCTGCCAAGCAAGCCATTTTCCTGATTTGTTAGCGAATTCAAAGTTTTTTTGTCTTAATCTTTTCACATTCCATTCGACCTCTCTGTTTATTAACATCGCAAATTGGGTTTGTAGGATTTTTATTTCCTGTATTGTCTTCTCATTATTGGGTTTTTTAATCAACTTTTGTTCATTGTTCATAATCTGTCTTAGGATCTCTTTTGTCGCTTTCTCCTTGTTGTTCCTTTTCCATACGTTCTGTTGGATGAAGAGGCCCCTCATCACTGCCTTACTTGCGTCCCACACTACACTCGTTTTTGTCCCTTTATCCATATTCATCATGAAGAATTCAGTTAGGTTTTTTTGTGCTTTTTCTACGAACTTTTGGTCATCCCATAAATTATCATTCAATCTCCACCTAAAGGTTCGTTCTTCAAAACCTTTTAACATCATTTCTATTGGGTTGTGATCGGAGATCACCTTCGCCTGTATTTCAATTTTTTGAATTCTTGGGGTTAGCTCGTTCGAAACCCATATTTGATCTATTCTTGAAAAGGATTGGTTAGGTTCTGAGTGATAAGTAAACTGCTTTTCCAATGGATGTCTGAGCCTCCACATGTCTACCAGATTACAGTTCTTCGTCATCGTAAAAAAGGTTTTGGGTAATTTCCCTTCTTTATTCTCCGTTTTCCTTAATCTATCCATTTCTGTTGAGACCACACCATTCATATCACCCATTATTATAATTTTCTGGTCCATATATTCAAATAACGTCTCTTCCAACAATCTAAAAAATTCTGTCTTATTCCCATTTGGTGCGTAGACCCCAACAATGATTAATTTTTCCCCTTGCCAATTAATTTGTACTGCAATGATTCTCCCTTCTTCATCCTTAAATAGTTGGTGTGATTCAATCTTATTTTGGATATATATAACAACACCTCTCTTTTTCTCTTTATCCGAGGATATGAATTCATTCCCTAATCTTTTATTAATCAGAATTTTTCTATGTTTTTTTGCCACATGCGTTTCTTGTAGGCATATGACATCCAGCTTTTTCTTTTTCAGGATATGTTCGATTCCGTTCCGTTTCTTCTTATCATTCATTCCATTAATGTTCCAATTCCATAGTCTTAATGTCATTCTTCTTACCACTATTTGAGTTTTAGTTTTCTTTATAGTCTTTCTGTCCCTTCCCCTTCTTCCTCTTCTTCCTCTTCTTCTGATTCTCTCCCAGTCTCTTCTTCTTCTCCTCCTGATACAGAGTCCTCTTTCCTTTTTGCTCCTCCTTCTGCTCCTTTTACCTCTTCTTCTCCTTGTTGTAATTCTTTATATCTTCTTGTAAATTTTCCTATTTCCTCCGGACTTACTAATCTTCTTTTTACACCTTTGTAGAAGAAAGAGATTCCTTCAGGGAATTCCCATCTGAAATCAATCTTATTCTTCTTAAGTAATTGCACCAGCGGTTTGTAGGCTTCTCTTCGTTTCAACAATCTTATTGGTATATCTTTAAATATGATTATGTAATTCCCATCAATATATAATCTCTTCTCTCTATTCCTTTGCAAAACCAAATTCCTCATTTCTCTATCTCGCCAAGTCTTTAATCTGCCTCTCTACATAGGGTTGCCCCCTTCCATAAGGCCCAAGTGATGTGGAGCTTGCTTTCTTGTAGGCAACACATGCACCCAATTATATTGATCACGCTATGGGAGTTTGAGGAGCTTGTGTTCCTACAAAGATTCCCTGGGCTGACGTTGCCCAGTGAGTGAACATATGACCCTGAAGAAGCCTGGATCTTGAAAGGAGCTCAATGGATTCTCCATGGTGGCTCAAAATGAAGAGCTGTGGATTTCTATCCAACATATTTCTTCTCAGAGTAGATCCATTCAAAAAGATGACTTTAAGTTAAACACGACAATTCATTTCAATGCCTCTATGCCAAGTATGACAACGTTGTATACCAGCTGTGGTCCTTGCTTGGGATCAGTGTCAGCACGTGGAATTCTCAGATGTTGCTGGCATTCTAGCACCCTGCCCAAGGCCACAGTAGATCAGTGATACTCTGATTGTTCTGTGAGTCACTCTTTAAACGTTACACTATGTTCCCGGGGAAGCAACATTCTGGGAACTACACTGGTACCTCGGTTTAAGTACTTAATTCGTTCCGGAGGTCCGTTCTTAACCTGAAACTGTTCTTAACCTGAAGCACCACTTTAGCTAATGGGGCCTCCTGCTGCTGCCGCACCACCGGAGCACGTTCTCTGTTCTCATCCTGAAGCAAAGTTCTTAACCCGAGGTACTATTTCTGGGTTAGCGGAGTCTGTAACCTGAAGCGTATGTAACCTGAAGCGTATGGAAGCCGAAGTACCACTGTATCAGATTTGGAGTACACCTACCCTTGAATAGTCTGGTCTCTCTCTTCAGCAATCTTTGCCAACTAAACTCAGGGCTCAGGGTGTGGACATAGGAATCTTGTTCATGGTTAGTGTTGACTTCTGGCATCCTCAGGAATATGTGTTGTTTCACTATGCCAGCCAAGATACCTTGCAGGTGGTACTCACCAAAGTGGCAGAGAGCGGCATGTTGTTTGGCCCATATTGTTTTGTGTGATTTTTGGTTCATAGATAGACAACTTGGCTTCTTCCAGAAGTCTTGGATTTCAGTTTCCCAGCTGACACCCAATGCTAAACTTTTGAGAACTGGAAAGTGACTTTCAGCTAGAACTGGATACAGCCCAGTGGTGGGGATGTAAGGTTATTAAAAGCTTCTGGGTAATGATGTATAATGAACTGAAGAAAATGTTTAAACTAACTTTTGTTTAAAAACCTGAAGCTTTTTTACTAGGACTAATAGGAACTGAACTCCCCAAAGAAGATAAGAAAATATTTTTGTATGCTACAACAGCTGCCCAAATATTGTTAGCCCAAAGACAGAAGGATGAAAAGATAGCGACAAAAGAAGAATGGCAAATCAAGCTAATGGACTATGCAGAAATGGCAAAATTAACGGCAAACCTCAGAGACTATGACAGTGAGAAGTTTAAAAAAGAGTGGGAATAGTTTATTATTTATGTGCAAAAACAGGTTGATACATCTAAGTAAAGCATTTAAGTAAATGCTTTCAACTAGCAGAAAATTAGATAAAATTAAGGGAAATAATAATTGAAAAGGTTTAAGAATGGATATGCAGAAGAACTTAGTTAATATAAGGAATCAGAAGAGGGTATGGAGGGAAGTCCAGAGATTTAGGGAATCTCAAAGAGAAGCTTTGTGAAAACATATTTGTATAAATTTAGATCTGGTAGAAATGTGTTAATTACTGTTTTTATTTGTGAGGTGGAGTCACCTGGTCAATGTCATTGCTTTCTGTGTTTCAGACTTTGATATAATGTTTATATGAGGCTTGCCTTTCTTTGCTTTTACCCACCAGATGGTCTACCTGATATATGCAAACTCCCTCGAAAATTAGGAAGATGCAAAGCAAGTTTTATAAGTTTTTTCTTCAATGTTGAAACCCTGAAGTGTGAGAAATTCATTTACGGTGGCTGTGGAAAGAATGCAAATAACTTTCTGAATGAAGATGAATGCTATCAAGAATGTGGCCGCTTTGGTAAGAACAAATAACTTGCTGTTTTAGGGCAGGAGCTGTGAACATTTTGGGGCAAATGGGCACATTTCAAAATTTGAGAAACTCTGATGGGTGCATGTCCCCTTTTCTTGAAAACATGAAAGGCCTCCAAGTACAATATTATTATCTCTCTCTCCAAACCCCTCCATACAAACCCAGAAAGGCAACATCCTCTCCCCTTAAAACCTAAACACAACTGAACAAAAAGCACTGTTTGAAATGATTTTTGGTACATTTTACATATTGCAAATTTTATTTGAGACCACTGAACAAGACTTATGGTCAAAAAGCCTTTGGCTTACTTTTCTCAAGGTATCTTAGCACAATGACAAACAGAATGTCTGAGAAGATAAAAATCAATTAAAATAAAATAATGTGTATCATTACAGTGGTACCTCGGGATAAGTACTTAATTCGTTCCAGAGGTCCGTTCTTAACCTGAAACTGTTCTTAACCTGAAGCACCACTTTAGCTAATGGGGCCTCCCTCGGCTGCCACGCCGCCAAAGCAAGATTTCAGATCTCATCCTGAAGCAAAGTTCTTAACCCGAGGTACTATTTCTGGGTTAGTGGAGTCTATAACCTGAAACATCTGTAACCGGAAGCGTATGGAACCTGAGGTACCACTGTACTCAATAACAGCCGAACTCAATGTCTCTTCTCTGTTGCTTTTTGACTGACCAGTCTTCTCCAGTAGAAGATAAACCATACAGAATACAGTAACATCAAATTAAGTATAGCTGCAAATAATATCATATATTTTATGATGTGCTGCAACATAAGTATCTTTCCAGCTTTTCAAACTGAGAAATCTAAAGTACTGAGCCTACTCTCAGGCAGCCATGGCCAGACTCCAGAAGGGATTCTTCCTTCAGGTAGAAAATATCTGACAGGGCTGGTGCAAAATCTAGCCACTCCCTGTCTCCATGGCTCTTTAGCGCAACTCCAGGGCATGGGCAGATAGCAACAGATTCCAATTGCATGAACTGCAACTCCCGTGCAGAGTTCCAAAGGAAAAACACACACTAAGGCAGCAGAATTCTTCAGTTATAGTTTACTGAGGTTTAAAAGCGTACAGGATCTTACTGGATCCCCGGTAAAGTCCCAAAACTTCAGCTCCTAAGATCTCATCCAGTTACAGAAGCAAAGAAACAGACAGTATAACAGAAAGCATAGAAAGAGACACAGAACTGCTCTATAGGCAGGAAATATATCATCTGTTCTGCACCCATAAAACTCACAATGCTTGACGATATCATCCCTTGAAAGGAAAATGAACAATGGCATCTGTTTCTGAAGGAAGATCTGCTCAAAGACTTGCTCCGACCACAATGCCTTAAAGATGGAGATGAAATTTACAACAGCTGGTTCATTTAGATGGAGGATGAATGACACCCTATTTTGAGATGAGGAGATCCACAAAAAGGCCCAAAAAACTATAAAGGACTATTTTGAAATAAATTTAAAAACAGATGTGGAAAAAAGAGTAATCTGGGACGCAAGTAAAGCTGTGATGCGAGGATTTTTAATACAACAAAATTCAATAAAGAAGAGAAATCAAAATGAAAAGAAGGATAGGATTCTGGAAAAGATAAAAGAAGGAGAGAAGAAACTCAGATCCAAACCAAAGTCCCAGGAGATTCTGAGAGAGATTAAGTTATACCAGTCACAATATATGGAATTGATGAACCAAGAGATTGAATGGAAGATCAAACAAATGAGACAGAAGACATTCGAATCTGCAGATAAATGTGGCAAACTTCTGGCTTGGCAAATGAAGAAAAGACAGAAATTAAATACGGTTACAAGCCTAGAAGTTGATGGAAAGAATATATATAAACCTAATGAGATCAGGAATTGCTTTTTGAGTTATTTTAAAAAATTATATTCACAAGGGCCGCAGAAGGAAGGAGATATAGACGAG
The DNA here is from genome assembly GCF_965113315.1 of Podarcis vaucheri. Taxonomy (NCBI): domain Eukaryota; kingdom Metazoa; phylum Chordata; class Lepidosauria; order Squamata; family Lacertidae; genus Podarcis; species Podarcis vaucheri. Next base: position 32,514,089 of record NC_138753.1, read on the forward strand.
TTTCTTAAGCGATATGGACTACAAAAAATCTCCCATCAAAGTAAAGTGGATCTAAATCAGAAGATAACAGAACAAGAGATAGAGGGGGCCATTCAAAACATGCAGTTGGGCAAATCTCCAGGACCAGATGGGCTGACTTCCAGATATTACAAAGCTTTGAAGGAGTGGATAGTACAACCGTTAAAGGAAGTCTGCAACGAGATTTTGGAGGGGAAAAGGGCACCAGAATCGTGGAAAGAAGTATACATTACACTCATACCAAAGACAGAGACTGAAAAGACTCAACTTAAGAACTACCGCCCTATATCATGACTTAATGTGGATTACAAAATTTTTGCAGACATTTTAGCAAAAAGACTGAAAAGAGTGCTGATGGATGAGATTCATATGGACCAAGCAGGCTTTCTCCCAAAAAGACATTTGTCAGATAATGTGAGGAATATTATAGACATTTTGGAACTACTAGAGGTGAATATAAACACTAAAGCAGTTTTGATTTTTGTGAATGCGGAGAAAGCCTTTGACAATATTTCTTGGAGTTTTATGAAAAAGAATCTTCATGGGATGGGGGTAGGCCAAAGTTTTGAGAATGGTATAGGTGCAATATATTCAGAACAAAAAGCAAAGCTGATTGTAAATAATGTGACAACTGAAGAATTTAAAATAGAAAAAGGGACACGACAGGGGTGCCCAATCTCCCCATTACTTTTTATATCAGTCCTGGAGGTGTTGCTAAATATGATTAGAGGTGACCAGCTAGTTAAAGGGGTACAAGTCGGAGCTAAACATTACAAGCAAAGGGCATTTGCAGATGACTTAGTACTTACTTTACAAGAGCCAGAAGCTAGTACAAAAAGGGTTCTAGACTTAATTCAAGAATTTGGTCAAGTGGCTGGGTTTAAGTTGAACAAACAAAAGACCAAGGTTTTGGAAAAAAACTTATCAGACACGGAAAAGGAGAAGTTTCAAACTGAAACAGGTTTGATGGTGGTTAAGAAGGTGAAATATTTAGGGGTTTATATGACATCTAAGAATTTGAATTTATTTAAAGATAATTATGAGAAATGTTGGTCAGAAGTTAAAAAGGACTTGGAAACATGGTCAAATCTGAAGCTTTCAATGTTGGGCCGAATTGCAGCTATAAAAATGAATGTATTGCCTAGAATGTTATTCCTATTTCAAACATTGCAAATTCTTGACAAGATGGACTGTTTCAAGAGGTGGCAGAAAGATATTTCAAAATTTGTCTGGCAGGGCAAAAAGCCTAGAATAAAATTTAAGATATTAATGGATGCTAAGGAAAGAGGGGGATTTGCCCTGCCGGACTTAAAACTGTACTATGAAGCAGCAGCGTTCTGCTGGATGAAAGAGTGGATGCTCCTTGAGAATACAGATATCTTGGACTTAGAAGGTTTTAATAATGCATTTGGTTGGCATGCATATTTGTGGTATGACAAAGCTAAAGTGCATAGGGCCTTTAAAAATCATATTGTTAGAAAAGCACTATATAATGTTTGGACTAGATATAAGGATTTGCTGGAAAACAAAACCCCTAGATGGTTGTCACCTTTGGAGGCTAAAGCGGTGAAAAAACTCAATATGGAGGCCAAATGGCCAAAGTATTGGGAAATTTTGGAACAAGATGGAGATAAACTGAAATTACAGAGTCATGAGAAATTAAAAACAAAAGTACGAGATTGGCTCCATTATTTTCAAATAATGGAGGTATATAAACAAGACAGGAAAATTGGCTTCCAGGTGGAGAAATCAAAATTAGAAACTGAACTGTTAGAACCCAATGTTAAGAATCTGTCAAGAATGTATAACTTGTTGCTTAAGTGGAATACACAAGACGAAACAGTTAAATCGGCCATGATTAAGTGGGCACAGGATATTGGTCATAGCATTATGTTTGCTGACTGGGAATGGTTGTGGAACACCGGTATAAAATTTACGGCATGTAATACCTTAAAGGAAAATATTATGAAAATGATTTACAGGTGGTACATGACCCCAGTCAAGCTAGCAAAAATTTATCATGTGCCTGATAATAAGTGTTGGAAGTGTAAAGAAACTGAAGGTACTTTCTACCACCTTTGGTGGACGTGCCCGAAGATTAAGGCTTTCTGGGAAATGATATATAATGAAATGAAAAAGGTGCTAAAATGTACCTTCCCTAAGAAACCAGAGGCCTTTCTCTTGGGCATTAGTAACCAATTGGTGTCGAAGAAAGATAGAACTTTTTTTATGTACGCTACTACAGCAGCAAGAATACTCATCGCAAAGCATTGGAAGACCCAAGATCTACCCACCTTGGAAGAATGGCAGATGAAGGTGATAGACTATATGACATTGGCTGAAATGACCGACAGAATCCATGAACAGGGGAAAGAGACGGCGGATGAAGATTGGAATAAATTTAAAATTTATCTTAAGAAATATTATAAAATTAATGAATGCTAAAATGTTGAGGTTCTTAGTAAGAAAAGGAGATTACAGCGACAAAAGACTAAGTAAAAGAAAAGAACAAATAAGGAACAAAATTTGACTAAAATTTAATTTAGGACTTGCTGAAACAATTTTGGGAATTGGGATGTAGAAAGGGGAGGTTTGGGGGAGTCAGAGAAATGAGGTTTATGAAAAAAGGAGATGAAATTATACATGTTTGTTTTGTCTTTTTATTTGTTTGTATTGTTTATAAAATTTTGTAAAATCAATAAAAAAATTTATAAAAAAAAACAAAGCCAGGCTCAGAGTGGCTTACATTATATAAATAAGACAATATGCATTATACGATATGCAAATAAAATAACATTCAACATTCATTACAATAATATAGAATAATATTTTGTATGTTAAATGGTATAGTTTAATTATGGAGTAGTGATAGGAAACTGAGCACAGCCTTACTGTAATACTGTACATTGTTCCTGATGTTATAAGAATCCTATCGTCCTAAATATAAAATAAATGTTCATAAATGTACAAGGAAACACATACATAAGTATATAAACCACATGTCTGAAATAGTGTTGTTGTTTAGACGTTTTAGTCGTGTCTGACTCTTCGTGGCCCCATGGACCAGAGCACGCCAGGCACTCCTGTCTTCCACTGCCTCCCGCAGTTTGGTGAAACTCATGTTTGTAGCTTCGAGAACACTGTCCAACCATCTCAACCTCTGTCGCCCACTTCTCCTTGTGCCCTCAATCCGAAATAGTACAGGAGAGCAATCCTGAAGTCATTTTGACTCTCCCAAATTGACCTCAATATATTTCTCTGCAAGAAGGGAGGAAATGGAGAAAGCCTCCCCTTTGTCTTTTCGCTTACAAATCCTGTCTTAAGGGTGTAATTGTGTATGAACAGGGTGAGCCTGTGACCTGGGACTCAGAAACTGAAGTATTTACCATCACAAAAGAATGGCCAGGTTGCCCAGGTAAATCAATCAGTGACCATTAACAGATATCCTGGCAAACAGGATTTCTGCTGTAGCATGATGTTTTGGCGGGTGGTGTTCTTGGTCTACAGCAGCCTTCCTCAACCTTGGCCCTCCAGCTGTTTTTGGCATACAACTCCCATGTTCCCTAGGTAGCAGGGTCAGTGGTCGGGGATGATGGGAATTGTAGTCTCAAAACATCTGGAGGGCTTGTGCACCATTGTTCTGGGTTCCTCCTCCCTCCTGCGTAGGGTGAGTGAGGGCCCTGTTGCAACCGTTTAATAAAGATCAGGCTTACTAGCTGCTTTGCTTCTCAATATTCTCTGGCTGGCCTCTGTTATTTTCTCCTACTGATAGGGAACCTACTTAAGGACTCTATACGGGCTCTTGGATGCCCAACAACGGGAAAGGAGCAGGTTTTTTCTATAACACTGACTTGTATACCATTCCTCAGTAAAATACTGCCCTTCCTTTCACAGTGTTCCCCAAAAAGTGAACCCTGTCGTACCCTTCCGAGCCAAAGATCACCATGTAGGAGCAAGAGGAAACTTTAATTCTATTAACTGCTCACCCCCAGGTTGCCCAGGTAAAGCAATCAGTGACCATTAACAGATATCCTGGCAAACAGGATTTCTGCTCTAGACCAACTCCTTCTGTAATGTTTGCACAATGTTTTGTGGGTGGTCTTGGTCTAAAGCAGGCTTCCTCAACCTCGGCCCTCCAGATGTTTTCGTCCTACAACTCCCATTACCCCTAGCTAGCAGTACCAGTGGATGGGGATGATGTCACTTTTTCATAGACCTGATAGCTTAGCCAGCCCCAGAGGCACCATTTTCCTGGGGAGTTTGTAGCCAGGGCTGCTGCAATGAACAGGCGTGGAAACCTTTGGGAGGCAGAGACGTGAGAGGGCATCAGAGAAGGGAAAGAAGGAAAGAGGGACAGAGGCCAGTGTGCCCGGGGTACTCTGACTATCATTCAAGGCACCCCAGGGTGCCACAGCACACTGGTTGAAAACCACTGGCTTAGCCAAATATGAGACGTGGTGAGAATAAACCAAACTTTATTGCTACAATAAAAGCTGAATGTACCAGGCAATTATATGATGGTCTTAATAAGAGTTGCTGGATATTTAAATTTCTTTTCCTATCTTATCCTGTCCTGCCTAATAAACCCATTACTCCACAGCACCCACACCAGAGAGGAACAAAAGGGCATGGGCGCTGCATGACAAAAGAACAGGTTTATATCAATACCATGTCACGGAACTGAAATCCTTCCAGGATGTTTCAGTCTTCTGTGGATATAATTCATAGCTCCAACATGTCCTGAGCTGAGGTAGAAGAATACTTTATTGAGAACAGAAAATTTCCTTGTAATTAATAGAGTAGATACAGATTGTCCCTAGATATTGCTTTTTCATGCCCAGATGACAGCCTCCATTTCCTTAAAGAACACCATATAGCGTCCCTTCCCTTGGTACTGGACAGTCCCATTGAAGAATCGCCATGCAGTGTGGTCCCTTCATCCTCCTGTCTCTCATCGTGGGCCTTTTCGCACCCTGGCCCGAGCTGCTGGGCATCTCTGCGTCAGATACAGGTATGAGCTCTCTCTCCTCTTACAACTTCTAAATCTTATGTGTATCATGGCTGTACCTCCCCCTATTTCTCTCCAAGTCTTTAACCTGCCTCTCTACATAGGGTTGCCCCCTTCCATAAGGCCCAAGTGATGTGGAGCTTGCTTTCTTGTAGGCAACACATGCACCCAATTATATTGATCACGCTATGGGAGTTTGAGGAGCTTGTGTGCCTACAAAGATTCCCTGGGCTGACTTTGCCCAGTGAGTGAACATGTGACCTTGAAAGGAGCTCAATGGATTCTCCATGGTGGCTCAAAATGAAGAGCTGTGGAGTTGTAGCCAACATATTTCTTCTCAGAGTAGATCCATTCAAAAAGATGACTCTAAGTTAAACACGACAATTCATTTCAATGCCTCTATGCCAAGTATGACAACGTTGCATGCCAGCTGTGGTCCTTGCTTGGGATCAGTGTCAGCACCTGGAATTCTCAGAAGTTGCTGGCATTTTAGCACCCTGCCCAAGGCCACAGTAGATCAGTGATACTCTGGTTGTTCTGTGAGTCACTCTTTAAACTTTACACTATGTTCCCGGGGAAGCAACATTCTGGGAACTACAGTGGTACCTCGGGTTAAGTACTTAATTCGTTCCGGAGGTCCGTTCTCAACCTGAAACCAGTGGCTTAGCGTGGGGGGTGCCAGGGGTGCCGGCCGCACCGGGCGCATCATTTGGGGGGGGGGCGCATTTGGCCGGCCCTCCTCGAGGAAGCAGGAACCCTACTGTCCTCGGACCTCCTCCGAAGCCTGGCGGTGGGGCGGAGAGACCTTCTCCCCGCGCCAGCCTTCGGATGGCTGTCCTGAAGACTTGTGGTGGGAGCAGTGGCGTAGCGTGGGGGGTTCAGGGGGGCCTGCTGCACCTGGCGCAGCATCTGTGGGGGGCGCGGAAGAGACTCGAGTGCTAAAATCCACGGGTTAGGGGGCGCAAATTACTTGCCTTGCCCCGGGTTAGGGGGCGCAAATTACTTGCCTTGCCCCGGGTGCTGAAAACCCACGCTACGCCACTGCCTGAAACTGTTCTTAACCTGAAGCACCACTTTAGCTAATGGGGCCTCCCGCTGCTGCTGCGCCGCAAGAGCACGATTTCTGTTCTCTCTTCAGCAATCTTTGCCAACTAAGCTCAGGGCTCAGGGTGTGGACATAGGAATCTTGTTCGTGGTTAGTGTTGACTTCTGGCATCCTCAGGAATATGTGTTGTTTCACTATGCCAGCCAAGATACCTTGCAGGTGGTACTCACCAGAGTGGCAGAGAGCGACATGTTGTTTGGCCCATATTGTTTTGTGTGAATTTTGGTTCATAGATAGACAACTTGGCTTCTTCCAGAAGTCTTGGATTTCAGTTTCCCAGCTGACACCCAATGCTAAACTATTGAGAACAGGAAAGTGACTCTCAGCTAGAACTGGATACAGCCCAGTGGTGGGGATTTAAGGTTATTAAAAGCTTCTGGGTAATGATGTATAATGAACTGAAGAAAATGTTTAAACTAACTTTTGTTAAAAAACCTGAAGCTTTTTTACTAGGGCTGATAGGAACTGAACTCCCCAAAGAAGATAAGAAAATATTTTAGTATGCTACAACAGCTGCCAAAATATTGTTAGCCCAAAGATAGAAGGAAGAAAAGATAGCAACGAAAGAAGAATGGCAAATCAAGGTAATGGACGATGCAGAAATGGCAAAATTAACGGCAAACCTCAGAGACTATGACAGTGAGAAGTTTAAAAAAGAGTGGGAATAGTTTATTATTTATGTGCAAAAATACTGTAAACAGGTTGATAGATATAAGTAAAGCATTTAAGTAAATGCTTGCAACTAGCAGAAATTTAGATAAAATTAAGGGAAATAATAATTGAAAAGGTTTAAGAATGGATATGCAGAAGAACGTAGTTAAAATATGGAACCAGAAGAGGGTATGGAGGGAAGTCCAGAGATTTAGGGAATCTCAAAGAGAAGGTTTGTGAAAACATATTTGTATAAATTTAGCTCTGGTAGAAATGTGAGTTAATTACTGTTTTTATTTGTGAGGTGGAGTCACATGGTCAATGTCATTGCTTTCTGTGTTTCAGACTTTGATATAATGTTTATATGAGGCTTGCCTTTCTTTGCTTTACCCACCAGATGGTCAACTTGATGTATGCAAACTCCCTAAGAATGTAGGAAGATGCAAAGCACGTTTACCACGTTTTTTCTTCAATATTGAAACCCTGAAGTGTGAGCAGTTCATTTTCAGTGGCTGTGCAAATAATGGAAATAACTTTCTGCTTGAAAGTCAATGCTATGAGGAATGTGGACACCTTGGTAAGAACAAATAACTTGCTGTTTTAGGGCAGGAGCTGTGCACATTTTGGGGTCCCCTTTTCTTGAAAACATGAAAGGCCAACAAGTACAATATTATTATCTCTCTCTCCAAACCCCTCCATACAAACCCAGAAAGGCAGCATCATCTCCCTTAAAATCTAAACACAACTGAACAAAAAGCACTGTTTGAAATGATTTTTGGTACATTTTACATATTGCAAATTTTATTTGAGACCACTGAACAAGACTTATGGTCAAAAAGCCTTTGGCTTACTTTTCTTAAGGTATCTTAGCACAATGACAAACAGAATGTCTGAGAAGATAAAAATCAATTAAAATAAAATAATGTGTACCATTACAGTGGTACCTTGGGTTAAGTACTTAATTCGTTCCAGAGGTCCGTTCTTAACCTGTAACTGTTCTAACCTAAAGCACCACTTTAGCTAATGGGGCCTCCTGCTGCTGCCGCACCACCGGAGCACAATTTCTGTTCTCATCCTGAAGCAAAGTTCTTAACCCGAGGTACTATTTCTGGGTTAGCGGAGTCTGTAACCTGAAGGGTATGTAACCTGAAGCGTATTGAACCCAAAGTACCACTGTATCAGATTTGGAGTACACCTACCCTTGAATAGTCTGATCTCTCTCTTCAGCAATCTTTGCCAACTAAACTCAGGGCTCAGGGTGTGGACATAGGAGTCTTGTTCGTGGTTAGTGTTGACTTCTGGCATCCTCAGGAATATGTGTTGTTTCACTACGCCAGCCAAGATACCTTGCAGGTGGTACTCACCAGAGTGGCAGAGAGCGGCATGTTGTTTGGCCCATATTGTTTTGTTTTATTTTTGGTTCATAGATAGACAACTTGGCTTCTTCCAGAAGTCTTGGATTTCAGTTTCCCAGCTGACACCCAATGCTAACCTTTTGAGAACAGGAAAGTGACTCTCAGCTAGAACTGGATACAGCCCAGTGGTGGGGATGTAAGGTTATTAAAAGCTTCTGGGTAATGATGTATAATGAACTGAAGAAAATGTTTAAACTAACTTTTGTTAAAAAACCTGAAGCTTTTTTACTAGGGCTGATAGGAACTGAACTCCCCAAAGAAGATAAGAAAATATTTTTGTATGCTACAACAGCTGCCCAAATATTGTTAGCCCAAAGATAGAAGGACGAAAAGATAGCAACGAAAGAAGAATGGCAAATCAAGCTAATGGACTATGCAGAAATGGCAAAAATAATGGCAAAGCTCATAGACTATGACAATGAGAAGTTTAAAAAAGAGTGGGAATCGTTTATTATTTATGTGCAAAAATACTGTAAACAGGTTGATACATATAAGTAAAGCATTTAAGTAAATGCTTGCAACTAGCAGAAAATTAGATAAAATTAAGGGAAATAATAATTGAAAAGGTTTAAGAATGGATATGCAGAAGAACGTAGTTAATATATGGAACCAGAAGAGGGTATGGAGGGAAGTCCAGAGATTTAGGGAATCTCAAAGAGAAGGTTTGTGAAAACATATTTGTATAAATTTAGCTCTGGTAGAAATGTGAGTTAATTACTGTTTTTATTTGTGAGGTGGAGTCACATGGTCAATGTCATTGCTTTCTGTGTTTCAGACTTTGATATAATGTTAATATGAGGCTTGCCTTTCTTTGCTTTACCCACCAGATGGTCAACTTGATGTATGCAAACTCCCTAAGAATGTAGGAAGATGCAAAGCACGTTTACCACGTTTTTTCTTCAATATTGAAACCCTGAAGTGTGAGCAGTTCATTTTCAGTGGCTGTGCAAATAATGGAAATAACTTTCTGCTTGAAAGTCAATGCTATGAGGAATGTGGACACCTTGGTAAGAACAAATAACTTGCTGTTTTAGAGCAGGAGCTGTGCACATTTTGGGGCAAATGGGCACATTTCAAAATTTGAGAAACTCTGATGGGTGCATGTCCCCTTTTCTTGAAAACATGAAAGGCCTCCAAGTACAATATTATTATCTCTCTCTCCAAACCCCTCCATACAAACCCAGAAAGGCAGCATCATCTCCCTTAAAATCTAAACACAACTGAACAAAAAGCACTGTTTGAAATGATTTTTGGTACATTTTACATATTGCAAATTTTATTTGAGACCACTGAACAAGACTTATGGTCAAAAAGCCTTTGGCTTACTTTTCTTAAGGTATCTTAGCACAATGACAAACAGAATGTCTGAGAAGATAAAAATCAATTAAAATAAAAGAATGTGTACCATTACAGTGGTACCTCGGGTTAAGTACTTAATTCGTTCCAGAGGTCCGTTCTTAACCTGTAACTGTTCTAACCTAAAGCACCACTTTAGCTAATGGGGCCTCCTGCTGCTGCCGCACCACCGAAGCACTATTTCTGTTCTCATCCTGAAGCAAAGTTCTTAACCCGAGGTACTATTTCTGGGTTAGCGGAATCTGTAACCTGAAGGGTATGTAACCTGAAGCGTATTGAACCCAAAGTACCACTGTATCAGATTTGGAGTACACCTACCCTTGAATAGTCTGATCTCTCTCTTCAGCAATCTTTGCCAACTAAACTCAGGGCTCAGGGTGTGGACATAGGAGTCTTGTTCGTGGTTAGTGTTGACTTCTGGCATCCTCAGGAATATGTGTTGTTTCACTACGCCAGCCAAGATACCTTGCAGGTGGTACTCACCAGAGTGGCAGAGAGCGGCATGTTGTTTGGCCCATATTGTTTTGTTTTATTTTTGGTTCATAGATAGACAACTTGGCTTCTTCCAGAAGTCTTGGATTTCAGTTTCCCAGCTGACACCCAATGCTAACCTTTTGAGAACAGGAAAGTGACTCTCAGCTAGAACTGGATACAGCCCAGTGGTGGGGATGTAAGGTTATTAAAAGCTTCTGGGTAATGATGTATAATGAACTGAAGAAAATGTTTAAACTAACTTTTGTTAAAAAACCTGAAGCTTTTTTACTAGGGCTGATAGGAACTGAACTCCCCAAAGAAGATAAGAAAATATTTTTGTATGCTACAACAGCTGCCCAAATATTGTTAGCCCAAAGATAGAAGGACGAAAAGATAGCAACGAAAGAAGAATGGCAAATCAAGCTAATGGACTATGCAGAAATGGCAAAAATAATGGCAAAGCTCATAGACTATGACAATGAGAAGTTTAAAAAAGAGTGGGAATCGTTTATTATTTATGTGCAAAAATACTGTAAACAGGTTGATACATATAAGTAAAGCATTTAAGTAAATGCTTGCAACTAGCAGAAAATTAGATAAAATTAAGGGAAATAATAATTGAAAAGGTTTAAGAATGGATATGCAGAAGAACGTAGTTAATATATGGAACCAGAAGAGGGTATGGAGGGAAGTCCAGAGATTTAGGGAATCTCAAAGAGAAGGTTTGTGAAAACATATTTGTATAAATTTAGCTCTGGTAGAAATGTGAGTTAATTACTGTTTTTATTTGTGAGGTGGAGTCACATGGTCAATGTCATTGCTTTCTGTGTTTCAGACTTTGATATAATGTTTATATGAGGCTTGCCTTTCTTTGCTTTACCCACCAGATGGTCAACTTGATGTATGCAAACTCCCTAAGAATGTAGGAAGATGCAAAGCACGTTTACCACGTTTTTTCTTCAATATTGAAACCCTGAAGTGTGAGCAGTTCATTTTCAGTGGCTGTGCAAATAATGGAAATAACTTTCTGCTTGAAAGTCAATGCTATGAGGAATGTGGACACCTTGGTAAGAACAAATAACTTGCTGTTTTAGAGCAGGAGCTGTGCACATTTTGGGGCAAATGGGCACATTTCAAAATTTGAGAAACTCTGATGGGTGCATGTCCCCTTTTCTTGAAAACATGAAAGGCCTCCAAGTACAATATTATTATCTCTCTCTCCAAACCCCTCCATACAAACCCAGAAAGGCAACATCCTCTCCCCTTAAAATCTAAACACAACTGAACAAAAAGCACTGTTTGAAATGATTTTTGGTACATTTTACATATTGCAAATTTTATTTGAGACCACTGAACAAGACTTATGGTCAAAAAGCCTTTGGCTTACTTTTCTCAAGGTATTTTAGCACAATGACAAACAGAATGTCTGAGAAGATAAAAATCGATTAAAATAAAATAATGTGTACCATTACAGTGGTACCTCGAGATAAGTACTTAATTCGTTCCAGAGGTCCGTTCTTAACCTGAAACTGTTCTTAACCTGAAGCACCACTTTAGCTAATGGGGCCTCCCTCTGCTGCCACGCAGCCAAAGCAAGATTTCTGATCTCATCCTGAAGCAAAGTTCTTAACCTGAGGTACTATTTCTGGGTTAGCGGAGTCTGTAACCTGAAGCATCTGTAACCAGAAGTGTATGTAACCTGAGGTACCACGGTACTCAATAACAGCCGAACTCAATGTCTGTTCTCAGTTGCTCACCAGTCTTCTCCAGTAGAAGATAAACCATACAGAATACAGTAACATCAACTTCAGTATAGCTGCAAATAATATCATATATTTTATGATGTGCTGCAACATAAGTATCTTTCCAGCTTTTCAAACTGAGAAATCTAAAGTACTGAGCCTACTCTCAGGCAGCCATGGCCAGACTCCAGAAGCGATTCTTCCTTCAGGTAGAAAATATCTGACAGGGCTGGTGCAAAATCTAGCCACTCCCTGTCTCCATGGCTCTTTAGCGCAACTCCAGGGCATGGGCAGATAGCAACAGATTGCAATTGCATGAACTGCAACTCCCGTGCAGACTTCCAAAGGAAAAACACACACTAAGGCAGCAGAATTCTTCAGCTATAGTTTACTGAGGTTTAAAAGCGTACAGGATCTTACTGGATCCCCAGTAAAGTCCCAAAACTTCAGCTCCTAAGACCTCATCCAGTTACAGAAGCAAAGAAACAGACAGTATAACAGAAAGCATAGAAAGAGACACAGAACTGCTCTGTAGGCAGGAAATATATCATCTGCCTCTGAGCGTTGACCATGAGCCCCACAGACTCACGAGATAAACAACTGCTGCAAGCTTGTATTTGAGAACATTCAAGAATGTTCTCCCCCCATAAAACTCACAATGCTTGACGATATCATCCCTTGAAAGGAAAATGAACAATGGCATCTGTTTCTGGAGGAAGATCTGCTCACCTCTTATCACCTTGACTCGCTCCTGAGAATGAAAATGTTTATTCGGCTTTACGCCCATCATAAAGCACAACACAACAAAACAAATCAAATAAAACAGTGGACTCGTACAAGCCACCAGTAATATAACACAATTCACAGCTCACAAGGACAGATATTAGCAATTCAAAAGAAAATTTAAGATTAAGATTTAGGCACTACGCTAAAATCAATATCTGATGTCATTATAGAAAATTCTTATAACTATCAATAATCGGCTAACATTCCATTCCGTCTCTTGTACGAGAGGATGGCTGTTAGGAATTTAGCAACCTGTAGGGTAATATAAGGATCCACATCTTGAAGAACCCAGGCAAGCTGTAGGTCTACTGGTTTGTCAGCCATAGGCTGAATTATGGAGTTTAGTATACTAGCACGAGCTGAACTGTACAAAGGGCAGATAAACATGACATGCTGTAGAGATTCAGATGTTTTCATATCGCTCCTGAGATGTACTGTGTACTGTGCTTTTACCTTCTTCTTAATGCGGCACCTTTGCTGTGGGCTGCCCTGGGCTCTCTGGGAGAGGAACGGGGACGGAGGGTTATAATTCGTCGTCCTCTTCTTCTTCTTTTTCTTTTTCTTTGTATCATTTGATCCACCACAAAGATTCTCTCTTTCTTCCACAGTAGTGAAAGACGAGTAATATTTTGGCATCCTCAAAAATGCCCCCTGCTCATGTGAAAGAAGACAACAGCTAAATTCCAGATGTCCTGCCAATCTACAGATGTCCTTCCATTCACCTCAGCTGAATATTCTGAATAAGTGCAAGAGTAGTTCAGCATCCTCTGTATTCTGGTTCTTGAGTATGGGGTTTTGTCCACATTAATTCATCTGCTATTAAATCCACATTAATGCTGTTAAGTGTCTTCTATGGCTTACTATTTCTTTGTGGGGAGCTTAGATTATTTTAGTTACAAAAATATTTATATGCTGCTATATCTTCTAAGTATCAAAGTGATTTACATTATCTACATATACAATAAAACATGTTAAAAAAATTAGATCAGAGAACATCAACGAACCATTAAGTAAAAATGTTTTCAGCAGGCCTTTAAAGATTCACAGCCTGCTGAATCTCTGTTGGCTGAGCAGTCCTTAGAACTGGGCAAATCGCTAAAGGTTTGGATTATTGTTGTCAGATGAGCCTCACCAACTCCGGGGATGAGACATGATGCTCCTCCAGATGATCTAAGTGTTTGAGCTGACAGATGAGATGTTAGGCTGCCCTTAGGTATTTTGGGCTTGTAAATTACCTTAATACAAAGACAATGAACTTGGCTCGGTAGTAGATGCGCAGCCAGTGTAGACCTTTGAACAATTCTGTCACCCTTTTGCACCAACTGGAGCTTTCAGATGAGGCCGAAGGGCAGCCCCTCATAGATCACATTGCTGTAATCCAGCCTCAAGGTTACCAACATGCGGCCAGACTTTCCCTGTCCAGGAGCAGCCATAGCTGCCCAATCAGGCAGAGCTGCCAAAAGGAACTCCTAGATTCAAAGGACACCTGGGCTTCTAATGAGAAACATGTTTCCAGGAGCCCTCCAGAGCTGCCTTGCGTATCTCCTGGTCATGGGAACCACCCTCCCAAAGGGCATTTGTCTTCATTTGGAAGTGTCCTGGGAGGGATTTTAATTCAGCATAACCCTTTCTACTGCCATGATGTGAGCTTACAGTTTCCAGGTATGGATAGGCGACTAACACAACTTGAGTGCTGACGTCTAGTGTGAAAACAATGAAGGAAACAAAGTACTGCAAAGTAGCCTGGGCTAGTTCTTATGGAATCAATGGCATGTGAGAACTGTATAAAGGCGTCTGCACCAACCACTTCAGCTATGAAAGCCAGAGTGGAGTGGTGGTGCAGTCTGTAACTCACCACCCACCTGGAATGTGTGGATAAAAAGCACAGGGGGAGCAACACAGTTGGACAGCAAGCGTTCACACGTTACACCCCCTCCCTATTAGCAGTCTGTGGTCACACCCACACGAGACATCTAAAACAGACTTAAACCATGTTGCCAGTCCTGGCTTCCCCCAAAGAGTACCAGGAACCCTAGTTTTTTAAGGGTGCCAAGAGTGGTTAGGAGAGCCCACACTGAGAAATAATTTTGAGAGCCCTTAAGCAACTCCACGTCCCAGGATTCTTTGTGGAAAGGGCTTGGTGGTGACAAAGAATGAGGACATAATGCCTGCTGGACATTCTCAGTGTCAGCACTTGGAATTCTTGGGGAGATGCTGGCATCAGAACAGCTTACAGTGGTACCTCGGGTTAAGTACTTAAGTCGTTCCGGAGGTCCGTACTTAACCTGAAACCTGAAGCACCACATTAGCTAATGGGGCCTCCCGCTGTTGCTGCGCCGCCGGAGCACGATTTCTGTTTTCAGCCTGAAGCAAAGTTCTTAACCTGAGGTACTATTTCTGGGTTAGCAGAGTATGTAAGCTGAAGCGTATGTAAGCTGAAGCGTATGTAACCTGAGGTACCACTGTACTTCCAGACAGCTTCATGTGGCCACCCAGAGATTAAATAACAATCTTTTCCAGCCAAGTCAAGACTGTTCTTTTTCTCTGGCTGAATTAAAAATGGAATAAATGGTTCCAAATCTATCTCCCCGCCATGAGGTATGTGTGTATAACATATTGCATGAACTTCATGTTTGCATTGACATTGAGAGTCTGTGGACCAACCTTCCCCAATCTGAGCTGGCAGGGGCTGGTGGGAGTTGTAGTTCAATACATCTGCAGGGCACCAAGTTGGCGAACACTGCTGTCGACCATAAGCGCTCTTATGATCTGTTATCAGGCCTTGCTACATGCAGTTGAAAGAAAAGAAAAAACCGGAAGAAGGCCATAAACTTTGCATGACCAAAGATCAGGTTTGTATCAACATCATATCACGGAACTGAAACATTTGAGAGTTCCAATGTGTCCCTATTTGATGTGGAAGAATATTTTAATGAGAACAGGAAATTACATTGGAATCATTAGAGTAGATCCAGAGTGTCCCTAGAGATTGATAATTCATTTTTTCATGCCCAATTGATGGGCTCCATTTCTTTGAAGAACATGATATAACATCCCTTCCCCTGGCACGGGACATTCTTATCGAAGAGTCGCCATGCAGTGTGGTCCTTTCATCCTCCTGTCTCTCATTGTGGGCCTTTTCGCACCCTGGCCTGAGCTACTGGGCACCTCTGTGTTGGATACAGGTATGAGGTCTCTCTTTTTACAACTTCTAAATCTTTTGTGTATCATGGCTTTACCTCCCCCTATCTCTCTCCAGTTCTTTAACCCGCCTCTCTACTTAGGGTTGCCCCCCTCCTTAAGGTCCAAGGGACGTGGAACTTGATTTTTCCCAAGCAACAAATGTGCCCACTTATATTGATCTTTCTATAACAGTTGGAGGCCCAAGCAACAACCTGAATTTGCCCAGTGAGCAATTACGTGCGCTTGATCAAATCTGGATCTTCAAAGGAGCTCCATGGCTTCTCCATGGCTTGGTGGCTTAAATCTGTGGTGGCTCAAGATGAAGACATGTGGGGTTGTAACCAATCCATTCAAATAGATGACTCTATAAGTTAAACAAGGCAATTAATTCCAATGCATTTTTGGATAGTTGAATTTCATGACATGGAATCCTCAGAAAGATGCTGGCATTCTAGCACTCTGCCCAAGACCATAGTAGACCAGTGATACTCTGGTTGTTCTGTGAGTCACTCTTTTAAACTTTATACTATGTTCCCAGGGAAGCAAAATTCTGGGAATGCTCAGATTTGGAGTAAACCTACCCTTGAATAGTCTGATCTCTCTCTTCAGCAATCTTTGCCAACTAAGCTCAAATCAGCCATGGTTCAGGGTGTGGACATTTGAACTTTGTTCATGGTTAGTGTTGACTTCTGGCATCCTCAGGAATATCGTGCTGTGTCACTGCATCAGCCAAGATACCTTGCAGGTGGTGCTCACCAGAGCGGCAGAGAGCAGCATGATGTTTGGCCCATATTGGTTTTGGTACAATGACTCCTAAGAGGCACAATGTGGGTCTCTTTGGGAAACTCTCAGATTTGGAATCAACTTATCCTTGGATCTGCTGCTCCCTTCAGTTATCTGTCTCAGCCTGTTCAAAGGACTGAATCAGAGCTTTTATGGAATTCTGCTCTTCTCAATACAGGATTTGTGGTTTTATTTTGTTTTTGGTTTTTGGTCCCTGGGTAGACAACTTGGCTTCTTCCAGAAGTCTTGGATTTCAGTTTCCCAGCTGACACACAATGCTAAACTATCGAGAAGAGGAAAGTAACTCTCAGCTGGAACTGGACACAACCCTATCCTCATTCAGCCAGATGCTGAATAACCAAATTATAGCACTGGAAAAGAAGTTTTTTGTTTTTGTGGGGTGGTGATGGTGGTCATCTAGCCCAAAGTTGAAGCAACCTCATACTTTCCATTTGAAGTAACTTTCAGTAGCTCCAGACTATATATTCTTGTTAAACTTTCTCCTCAGAACAAACTATATCCTTTTATAATCCTGGTCCCTCTATTCTCCTCGGTGACTCTCCAGTTTGTCAATCTCATTCTTAATATTTGGCTTTCAGAAGTGGACACAGCCCTAACATTCTTCACTTAGCCAAATGCTGAACCACTGAATTATAGCACTGGAAGAGAATTTGGGATTTGTTGAGTCTAAAGTTGTGGCAAGCTCATACTTTCCATCTGAGTTGGAATGTTCCTATAGGTTTGTAGGATTTCAGGGTGATGGTCTGTCAAACCTTTCTCTCACCATGTATCTCAGTGGTCTGAGTTAGCTCTGTAGCCCCAAGCTCCAAGCCCCAAGAGATTTCCACTCAAATTTACTATGGTGGTAATTATGCTAAATCCATTTAAAGGGCTACGGAGAAATCACAACAGCACCGAAGTTTCAACTGGGCTGCTGGTCTGTTACCATAACTATTAGATTCCCATTCAGAAGTTCCTCATTGTATACTAAGGAGGGCTATCTTCAGGACTCACATGGTTAATGTCGTTGCTTTCTGTGTTTCAGACTTTGATATAATGTTTATATGAGACTTGCCTTTGTTTTCTTTTACCCACCAGATACTCTACCTGATATATGCAAACTCCCTGTAAGTATAGGAAGCTGCAAAGGTAGTATTCCACGTTTTTTCTTCAATATTGAAACCATGAAGTGTGAGCAGTTTATTTTTGGTGGATGTGAACCGAATGCAAATAACTTTTTGAAGTATGCTTCTTGCTATCAGGAATGTGGACGCTTTGGTAAGAACAAATAACTTGCTGTTTTAGGGCAGGAGCTGTGCACATTTTGGGGCAAATGGGCACATTTCAAAATTTGAGAAACTCTGATGGGTGCATGTCCCCTTTTCTTGAAAACATGAAAGGCCTCCAAGTACAATATTATTATCTCTCTCTCCAAACCCCTCCATACAAACCCAGAAAGGCAGCATCATCTCCCTTAAAACCTAAACACAACTGAACAAAAAGCACTGTTTGAAATGATTTTTGGTACATTTTACATATTGAAAATTTTATTTGAGACCACTGAACAAGGCTTATGGTCAAAAAGCCTTTGGCTTACTTTGGTTTTCTTTAGGTATGTTGGCACAGTGACAAACGGAATGTCTGAGAAGATAAAAATCAATTTAAATAAAATAATGTGTGTTGTTGTTGTCTAGTCATTTAGTCGTGTCCGACACTTCGTGACCTCATTGACCAGAGCACGCCAAGCACCCCTGTCATCCACTGCCTCCCACAGTTTGGTCAAACTCATTTTAGTAGCTTTGAGAACACTGTCCAACCATTTTGTCCTCTGTTGTCCCCTTCTCCTTGAGCCCTCAATCTTGCATTGCTTTCTTGCATTTCCTTTTCATTGGGATGGTTTTCACTGCTGCCTCCTGTAATGTGTACCATTACACAATTCAAATAACAGCCAAACTGAATGTCTGTATGCAGTTGCTTTTTGACTGACTAGTCTTCTCCAGTAGAAGATAAACCATACACAATACAGCAACACCAACTAGCATATAGCTGCAAATAATATAATTGATTTTATGATGTGCTGCAACAAAAGTATCTTTCCAGTTTTTCAAACTGAGAAACATAAAGCAGTGAGCTGTCAGTCTTCGGGGAATCCGTTCCCTCCCCTAGTAGCAGTAAATAAGTAGGTAAAAAGAAAGGAGCTTCTGACCAGTTAGTTTTTTTAGTAATCACAGCAAGAGACAAAGTTATCCCTATTTCTCTAGAAATGGCGTTGCTCCCAGTAAAGGTTGACCCCCTACGTCTATATTAATCTATGCCACTCCTACTTCAGGTAATCTGAGGTTGTTGTTGCTGAGCTCTCTGTCTATCACATTCCAAGCCCGTCTAGTCTTAGGTAAAGGGGGGGGGCAGGAATGCTTTCCAAGGACACTGAATCTGTCAACTGTCTCTCTCTCGGTGTTTCCTCTTCCAGCTGTTCCTCACCCAGTATTTCCCAGCTTTCCCCCTCTGATCTATGCCCTTCTGCAAACAACTGTTCTAAAGCTATACTACCCTCCCGCCCTTCAGGGGGTGGCGGCCCCCACCATACCTCCTCAGTCCAGCCCCTGACATGAGCCTACTCTTAGGCAGCCATGGCCAGACTCCAGAAGGGATTCTTCCTTCCGTTAGAAAATATCTGAAAGGGCTGGTGCAAAATCCAGTCACCCCTTGTCTCCATGGCTCTTTATAGCAACTCCAGGGTATGGGCAGATAGCAGAAGAGTAGCAGTTGCATGAACTGCAATGCCCGTGCAGAGTTCCAAAGGGAAAGAACTGCGGCCACCTTTAGAGGTATAAGACATTTCCAGATCCCGTATTTCACTATGTAATCAAGAAGGAAAAGTTCCCTTTCCTTTTCTCCATCATGTTGGATTGGTTTATGCATTGGCCTCTGATAACATGTTTCACGGCATCCCATAGGGATGAGATTTTAATGTTCAGGACAGTGGTAATTTGAACATATCCCTAATTTCAATTAGGCTTTGGTTTGTTAGTGTGATCACTGGATCCCACTGCAGAAGGTCCTTCATTGCCTACTTAGATAATTTCAGGAGCTAGAGTCACACTTCCATTGTTTTTGCACTTCTGACTTTGAAATTATGTACACATGAGACTTGTCTTTGCTCTTTGATCAACTAGCTGGAATACCCCGCATATGCAAAATCGCCAAAAGCCATGGAAGTTGCAGAGGAAATTATCCACGCTATTTCTTCAACGTCGAAACCCTAGAGTGTGAGAAATTCATTTACAGTGGCTGTGGAGGCACTGAAAATAATTTTGTATCTCTTATAGATTGCACTCACGTGTGTGAATCTTACGGTAAGAGGAAACTTTTTTTAAAAAAAAACACACTTTAGGGTGTGATGGAGTATGGAGCCCTTTGTGCTGATTCCCATTGGATCCCTAGTTACCTATTTGTTTGATACATGGCTCTCCCCTCCCCATTTTATCCTCACAACAACTCTGTGAGGTAGTCTAGGCTTGAGAGACAGTGACTGCCCAAGGCCATACCCAGTGAGCTTCATGGCCAAGTGGGGATTCAAACCCTGGTTTCCCAGGTCACATACAAAACACTAACCATAACACCTCACTGGCTGCCATAGTCCTCTTGACCAATGTGTCGCCTCACCTGCTGTATTAAGCTATACTTCAGTTTTATACTAGAGTAGGTGGAAGTAGGGATGCAGGTGGTGCTGTGGGTTAAACCACAGAGCCTAGGACTTGCCAATCAGAAGGTTGGCGGTTCGAATCCCTGCGATGGGGTGAGCTCCCGTTGCTCGGTCCCTGCTCCTGCCAACTTAGCAGCTCGAAAGCACCTCAAAGTGCAAGTAGATAAATAGGTACCGCTCCAGCGGAAAGGTAAACGGCGTTTCTGTGCGCTGCTCTGGTTCGCCAGAAGCGGCTTAGTCATGCTGGCCACATGACCCAGAAGCTGTACGCCGGCTCCCTTGGCCAATAAAGCGAGATGAGCACCGCAACCCCAGAGTCGGTCACAACTGGACCTAATGGTCAGGGGTCCTTTTACCTTCACCTAGGTGGAAGTGGAAAACTGCTGAAAGAACCAGCGCAGGAACAGGGCAGGAGGTATGGAATGTCTGCCTTGGAATGTAGGCTTCAGGGTTATGGTTTCACAAGCATTTCTCTCCCCAAGCATTTTTCCGTGCAGAAAACCTTAATGCAGTTTCACTAAATTTACTGTGGTGCTAAAATAAGTTCAATTCATTTTAAGAACTCTGGAATAAACCACAACAGCCACATCCATACAGCCACCAGCCACATCCATTTAAAGCACAAGCCTACCCTCACACAATTCTGGAAGCTTCAGTTTACCCCTCACAGATACCCAATTCTTAGCACCACTAACAAATTGCAGTTCCAAGGATTCTTTGGGGAAACCTATGCGGTTCAAATGTGCATGAAATGTGTCCTAAGTTTATGGTGTGCCTGTGACCCTAGTCTCAGTTGGACTTTAGGTCTGTCAGTATGACTACTGGATTCTTGTCTATAGGTTTCTTCATTGCATAATTAAAATTTTCAGGTGTCAGAATCATAGCTTCAGCTGTCATCATATTCTCTGTTTCAGACTTTCAGATTATATATAACAAATCCTGCCTTTCTTCTCCTTTTACCCACCAGTTATTTACCCTTCAAGATGCAGACTCACTAAAGTCGTTGGAAAGTGCAAGGAATCCAATGTACGGTATTTCTTCAATATGTCCACCAAGAAATGTGAACGGTTTATCCACCGTGGCTGTGGTGGCAATGCCAATAGATTTGAGACTCAACAGGAATGCGAATTTGTGTGTCACTATTTTGGTAAGAGTGAATACTTTCATACTTTAGGACAGGGGTCTCCTCCAGGAAACACGAAACCCACCTAGGAAACATTCCTGCCCTCCCCAAAAAGCAAACCTACCCCCACAAATCCAGTCAGGCAACAAACAAGTGAACCAACCAACCAACCAACCAACCAACCAACCAACCAACCCAGGCTATATCTTTCTCTGCAAAAACAAAGCAGCCCAAATACGCAAGGCAACCTAACACATTTGCTTCCACAAAATCCCTACAATATCATTAAATCACAAAATTAAAACACCCACAGCAGCTCGGCTGGACCTGGTGGAAATCATGTAGTTTGCCCAGGTTCTCTCACCCCCCCCCCCAATTCTCTAAATTTCTGCAGCAATCTGCAATTTTTTAAAAAATCATGAAAAGTAATCAGCATTTTAGTGCAAGTTTCTCCTAAAACCCCATTTTCACGTACACATTTTTTGCAAGCAGTTTCTCCAAATACAGTGCATTTTAGTATGTTGTATTCGTTTTTATACACATCTCCCTATAATGTAAGCAATTTTGTAAACATCGTTGAGTTGGAGAACTACTTTGCAAAATTCAGATAACCGCAAATTTTTGTACCATGGTTGCATTTGGGTTTTCATATTATTTCAGAAAATGGACATTTGATAGATTTGGCTTCAAGTGCTAACTGAATTGAATCATCTCCCCCACCCTCTTCCTTTCATATCCTATGAATGGCTCACATGGGGTTAAGTCCAATGCTAGTCTTACTCAGAGTTAATAGAGATCATACCATAGCTGTCAACGTTTCCCCTTTTTTAAGGGAAATTCCCTTATTCCAAATAGGATTCTTTGCAAGAAAAGGGAAAAGTTGACAGCTATGGATCATACCCCCCCAACTGCTTGCAGGCGTGTGTGTGTGTTTGTGTGTGTGTGGCGGTGTTGGGTCTAGGTGTGCTTGCAGGTTTATAGCTGGTGGCAGTCATGGTGGTGTGGCAGGCCAAGGCAGCCTGGGGCTTTGGGTTGGGAATCCCAGCTTTGGGTTGGGAAATGTTGGATGGCATGTAGAGATTAACAGATGTGGCCACGGTCCAGTATTTTAAATAAATCTACTCTGAGTAAAAGTTAGTTGGAGAGAACCTATTATGTCCAAGTACATTGGTGGGGTAGGGGGGAAGCAGGATGGGTGAAAGATTAAAACAGATTCCTGAAAAATTCCAAAACAATTAGGAGAGGGAGGGTTTCCAAGGGAGGTGCCCTGGGTGCCTGTGTAAATTAGTACGTTAGTGATGCCAGGAATAGAGTGGTGCTATTACTTCTCTAAAGGGACGCAGGTGGCGCTGTGGGTAAAACCTCAGCACCTAGGACTTGCCAATCGCATGGTCAGCAGTTCGAATCCCCGCGGCGGGGTGCGCTCCCGTCATTCGGTCCCAGTGCCTGCCAACCTAGCAGTTCGAAAGCACCTCCGGGTGCAAGTAGATAAATAGGGACCGCTTTACGGGAAGGTAAACGGTGTTCCGTGTGCTGCGCTGGCTCGCCAGATGCAGCTTGTCACACTGGCCACGTGACCCAGAAGTGTCTGCGGACAGCGCTGGCTCCCGGCCTATAGACTGAGATGAGCGCACAACCCTAGAGTCTGTCAAGACTGGCGCGTATGGGCAGGGGTACCTTTACCTTTACCTTTATTACTTCTCTTGATCTGGACATTAGACTTCTGTTGATGCAGCCTTGGGTGTGCTATTGGATGAAACAGATTGTCTTGATTCTCTTCCTTACCCCTCAGGGCAGGGTTGTACTTCAGAAGCCGCTATGGAAGGAGGGACCACCACTGGGCTCTCGATAGCAGCAGCTCACAATGCTGTTTCTCTCTCTCTCTCTCTCTCTCTCTCACACACACACACACACACACACACCCGCGCTCACCTTTAATTGTAAAATTGTAAAATTTAATTGTAAAATGACTAACCTATAGGAACCCAAGGGGAGGAGTTAGAGTTGTTAAGAAGTCAGTCTGGAGTTAGAGAAGAGAGAGGGAGGATAAGTCTGTGGGTTGGGCTAGTCTGATGTGAGAGAGGGAGAGAATCTGTTAAGAGGAGTCAGTCAAACAGTTGAGATAATCAGTCAGAAGGTATTAGGAAAGTATAGGCCGGTAAAGAAACTAAGGTTAAGAAACTGACAAGAAAATTATAAACTTGTTAATGCTTATAAAATAAACTTGTTTATTTGGTTTAATGTTAACAACTGTCTGGACTCAGTGTGTACCCAAGAGAAATGGGTTGGTGGCAGCAGGGAAGCGAGCACAGTGGTGGCACAGGGATCAATAGACCATCAAATGTCCGGGGACCCTGTGTGATCGCCACAAAAGTGACTCCCCCTTTGGTCAAGATGGCCATTTAGAAGCACCCATGGCAAAGGTGCGAGTTCAAGTTACATTTGTACCATATGATGGTGACTTGTCCGCCGCTCTTTGTGCACTGTGCTTTCTTTCCCTTTGTTCTTCTTACTGCCCCCTTGATGCGAGCTGCCCTGGGCTCCCTGACAGAGGAAGGGTGGAATATAAGGAATGTGTTGTTAGATCCATAAGAAAGGAATATCTCTTTCTTCCACAGTGACCATCTAATCTGCTGCAGGAGCCAGTAATATTTCGAGAACTTCAAAGATGCTACCAGTTCATTCCGGGAAGAAGAAAACCCCCCAGACAGCTTAATTCCAGATATCCTGCCATTTCCAGATGTCCTATTCACCTTAGCTGGAGGCTCCTCAGTGTTCTGAATAAAGACAATGGGGGTTCAGGATCCTCTGTATCCTAATTCCTGAGTACCAGGCTATGTCTACATTGATTCATTCTCTGTTTAAATCCTTAATATCTTCTTCCCAAATGCATGGTTCTCTGCCAATGCAGGTAACAGGTGTATTAAGCATTGCCTCTTGTTCTCTATTCAACAGTATTTTTACAAGTCATTTAGTTATATATTGATATTTCAAAGGCATTAACAGCAGTGCTTTATATACATATACAGTGGTACCTCAGGTTAAGTACTTAATTCGTTCCGGTGGTCCGTACTTAACCTGAAACTGTTCTTAACCTGAAGCACCACTTTAGCTAATGGGGCCTCCCGCTGCCGCCGCGCCGCCGGAGCACAATTTCCGTTCTCATCCTGAAGCAAAGTTCTTAACCCGAGGTACTATTTCTGGGTTAGCGGAGTCTGTAACCTGAAGCATCTGTAACCTGAAGCGTATGTAACCTGAGGTACCACTATATAGAAATATGGTGCTGGTACTCACCATGAAGTTGTGACAGTAAGTGCCACACTTTTAAAAATCAAAACAAAACATGCCAGAACTGCGTGCCCTTGAGTACCCCCAGGAAAAAAGCACAGATTAGCAGTCCACCTTTCATATGGAAGCTCCAGGGTGGAAATACAGTGGTGCCCCGCAAGACGAATGCCTCGCAAGACGGAAAACTCGCTAGACGAAAGAGTTTTCCGTTTTGGAGGTGCTTTGCAAAACGAATTTCCTATGGGCTTGCTTCGCAAGACGACAATGTCTTGCGAGTTCCTGCTGGTTTTTCCCCTCCCCTCCTTTTCTAAGCCGCTAAGCCACTTATCAGCTGATCCAATCAGCAGATAAGCCACTAAAAGCCGCTAATAGCGCTAATCCGCTAATCTGTCAATGGGCTTGCTTCGCAAGACGAAAAAAAAACGCTAGACGAAGAGAATCACAGAACGGATTCTTTTCGTCTTGCGAGGCACCACTGTACAGAGGCAATAAAATCAAACTCACAATAAGAACTAGCACGGGGGGAAACGGAATAAAATATGATACAGTGACATCCACAATGAAATCCCATGACAGTAGCTGTGGTGCAACAGCTAAAAGAAATTCAGGGCCGTCTTAAGCATATCCAGGGCCGTGGTGCAAAGATCCCTCCGGTGCTGCCCTCCCCCACATTTACCAGAGTTGTCAACCTGTTCCCAAGCCTCTGCTGGGATTGCTCTTCTCCCGCAGAGGTTTGGGAAGGAAGCTGCACGCCCACCAGCCATATGGTTGATGGGGCGCAGCTGGCAGGCATGCAGGAGGGAAATGGGAGGCCGCCGGCAAAGCTGCGCAGCTCCCCCACTCATATTGGTGTTTCGCAAGATTGACACGTTGCAGGACCGTAGCCAGACCTTAGCAGAGCATACGCAGAGTTCCAGAAAGCAATCAGTTGCAAGCAGGATGGACGAAGCAAGAACAAAACGCTGCTACCAGTAACTTGGTTACTTAGAGGTGTTTATTATTTACAGCAGACCCTACAAGTTACTATATACATGAACAGATACGGATCTTAACTAGCTCTCTCTTAACAAACTCCAAACTACTCTCAGACTCCACACTGACCAACACACACTCCAGTCAGTTAGGTCATAAGTCATCATGCCTGTGTGAGACCTCAACCAATGGCAAAGCTGTATCCAGGGTCCCATATCTCCACACAGATTACTCCTCTCTGTTCAGTCATCCTTGGCTGTCGGCCAACTCTTAATTGACTCTTGTGTGAAGCTGCACAGAATGGCACGTAGTCAAAAATCCCAACAACTCGCTTGGGCGCCCCTGAAAGGCCGGCGCCCTGGCGCAACACACCAGTAAGCCCAATGGGAAAGACGACTCTGAAGAAATGAATCCACAAAATTTATGTATAACAAAGCAATATACAGTATGCACAACATGTGACTAGCTATACACTTACTTTTGTAAGAGAAACTCTCTTATGTCCAGTTGTTTCATGTTTCTAGATTCATTAAATAAACGCAGAATAACCTCTACCTTCTGTTGTGGCTCATAAGCTCCCCCGATTTACTGCGGTTGATATATAGATGGTCCAGCTATTGAGGAGGCAAGCACAGAAAGCAAGAGCACAAGAGCAGTAGCAGAGCTGCAACCCTCCAGCAACCATCATTTCCAGGTGGCTGAAGCTGTGTTATATTTCTCTGGTCAAAATTCAAAGCTGCATGAACTTTCCCTTTTTGCTTTCTAAATGGGTAGGACACTTTCCTCGAAACTTTTATATATATATAATTTTTAAAATTTGATTTTAAAAAGTATAAACATACAACAACAAAAAATTCAAAATCCAAATATTAAGATTACTCTGAATCTCCTGACTTTCCCCCATCCCTTCCATGGGTCGTAATGATAATATTTACAACTGCATATCAATACTTACCCAACTTTTTATCCTTCTATATTATCCATACTTTCTATTATTTTACAAGTGTGGTTAAAATTCCTGCTAATGTTTTAACCTGTTTACAATAGTCTCGTAGATAATTTATAAGCTTTTCCCATTCTTTAAGAAAGTTCTTGTCTTCTTGATTTCTGAGCTTCCCAGTTAGTTTTCCCATTTCGGCATAGTCCATCAACTTGGTTTGCCATTCCTCTCCGGTCGGGGTTGTCTCTTTCTTCCATCTCTGGGCTAATAATATCTGTGCGGCTGTTGTTGCATATATAAACAATCTTTTCTGGTCCTTTGGTATCTTGGTACCTATAATTCCTAATAAAAAAGCTTCTTCTTTTTTAAACAAAAGTTATTTTAAACTTTTATTCCCTTTCATGATATATCATCTCCCAGAAATTTTTAGTTACTTTACATGTCCACCACATATGACAAAAGGTACATTCTTTTTCTTTGCATTTCCACCAAGTATTTGTACTTGTTCTATACATTTTTGCTAAATTAACAGGAGTCAAATACCACCGGTACATCATTTTCATGTAATTTTCTTTCAGTGAACAACATGCTGTGAATTTTAAATCTGTTTTCTATAGCCTCTCCCAGTCTGCCATTTGTTTATTATGTCCCAAATCTTTTGCCCAATGTATCATCACTGATTTGACCTGTTTGTCTTTGGCATGCCATTCCAGGAGCAAATTATACATTTTCTACAATAATTTTATACTATTTTCTAAAACATCTTTTGGAAATCTTGGTAACTCATAACTAAAATCTTTCTTTTTATCTGTCTTAAAGATATCATTTAATTGATGATACTTTAACCAGTCTGTTACCAGTTCTCTTATCTCTTCACAGTCTTTTAATTTTACCTGGTATTCTACTTTGGTTAACAGCTCTCTCTATATGTCTGCCAATTAGCCCTCATGTTCACTTTTTCCAAAGATATTGCATCTAATGGGTAGAGCCACCACAGTGTTTTTTGTTCTAATAAGTCTTTATATTTCTCCCATACCGTAAAAATTGATTTCCTTACTATGTGATCCTTAAATCCTTTTTCTACTTTTGCTTTTTCATACCATAATTATGCATGCCATCCAAATCTATTATCATGCCCTTCTAAATCTAGAATATCTCTATTTTTCAATATTATCCATTCCCGGATCCAGCAAATACAGGATGCCTCATAATATAATTTCAAATCTGGCAGGGTCTTTAGCATCTGATAATAGTTTACATTTTATCCTTGGTTTCTTCCCCACCAGATAAATCTATTAATATCTTTTTGCCATTCTTTAAAGTATCCAGTACCGTATACCACTGGGATCGATTGGAATAAAAATAACATTCTTGGCAATACATTCATTTTAATCACTGATATTCTTCCTGAAAGCGATAAATTCATTCTTCCCCAGATTTCTAAATTCCTTTTTATTTATCACCATGTAATTTCATAGTTATCTTTGAATATATTAATATTCTTAGCTGTCAGCCATGCCCTCAAATATTTGACTTTTTTGTAAATAGTTTAGTCTGTAATCTGTCTGTAACTCCTTTTTATATTGCTCCGTCACATTTTCCACCAAGACCTTAGTCTTGTTCTTGTTTAATTTAAAACCTGATACCTGTCCAAAATCCTGGATCTTTTCCAACACCTTCGGTAGAGACTTTTTTGGGTCCTCTACCGTAATCACAAGGTCATCTGCGAATGCTTTTAGTTTATTTGCTTTATTTCCTACCCTTATTCCTCTAATAGTTTCATCTGACCTGCTCTTTCTTGCCAGGGCCTCCCTGAAGCTTCTAACAGCCACAAGTCACAAGAGCCTATTAACCAACAAACCCCTATTGTCTGTCATCAGGTGCCAGGCTGTACAGGTGCCAGGAGGAGGAGGCAGCAAAGTAGGCTTGAATCACCATCTTATGGGGACGGAAATATTTCTGGCCATGCCAAGGTTATGCTGATTGACTTAATTATTCCACTATGTTCCTAGTTCAGAACAGTTCTTTTTCAAGAACAGGAAGTTACCTTGATCTTAGCAAAGTCGCTTCAGAGTGTCCCTACCTGCCAAAAAATTCTTTTTGATTGCCATCTAAATGAACACCTCTCTCTATTGAAACCATAAAAAGAGGTTCCTCTCAGCACTGAGTGTCCACATCAAACAGCCGCCATGCAGTGCAGCGACACTGCACTCCCTTTCCTCATCATGGTATTATTTGCACCTTGGTCTAAGTTGCAGGGTTTCTTTGCCTATACAAAAGGTAAGCTTTCCATTGTTCTGACTCATGTAGGCAACTAGTTTGCAGGCCCCCAGCCTCTCTGCAGGAGAGGCATCCATTGCAGAATGGATGGGATATGGAGGCATGGACAGAGTAGTGTGCTGGTGTCATAGGGGCAACAATTCTCTGGCATGTGTATAGCCTGCCTGTATACTTGTCTCTCTGGCCCCTCCATTTGGGGTGTTCCCTATACTGGATACATTCCTTTGGGCCTTGCAGAAGTACTTGCACCCTAGCTAGTGATCCATCACCACTCACAATTTGCTCGCTGTGCTTCAAAATCAAGTGCTTCAAATTCAAGTTACCTGTTATTAAAAGGTTTTGAAGTATCTTTCCATTAATATAAGGTGGCCCATGGGATTTAAAACTGTTTCTTCTTTATTCTCTGTAATTTTCTTCAAGGTAAGAGATCTAGAGGCCTAGAAGCACAGTTCGTTTTGCACACCTTTCACAACAGAGCCAGAAGCATCTCTGTGATGTGCTCACATTAAGTTATTTCCAGGGTTTGTATGCTAACAACAACAACACACAAATCATGCCATGGAAGCAGCTATATTTCTCCCCCATACAGCTCCTGAAACCATGTTATGTACCACATACACCACTAATTCCAGCGATGTCTCTAGCTGTATTTTGAAAGCATGCATCAGGCGTCACGCTTCCTAACTTCCCAAAGACACTTTTAGATTTCAGGAAGTTACATAAATAAAGAGAGTTTGATTAAATCGCCTTTGGAAAGCCTCTCGCTAGAGCCATTACCAAAGAACTCCTGCCTTCCATCTTGCAGACATCTCAGGGGTGTAGAATATAAATGAACTCAAAATCAATCTCAGATTGAACTGCAGTACTAGTAAACTTGGTTGGATCAAAATGAAGTTGGCTCATTATACATGTGGACATTATCAGTGTATGGCATTCAGCTTACGAACGGACTAACTGCAAGTTTTGGAAGCACCACAACCCATCATCCATTCCACAGGAGCGAGGGAGTAGGAGCCCCTACCTCATCCCTCCACTAATACCTCCACATTTTTTGTTCTTGATGATGCACCAAGCAAAACTAATTTTTAAATTAGAGCAGCTGGAAGTGAAGGAGAGACCAGTGGGGGGGGGGATAGGGAAGGTTGTGTAGCAGCTTCACAGTCATCATGAACCCACAGACTTCATCAGATTTAGCACATTGGTATGTTATAGTCATCTTAAGGACTGTGGGAGAGATCACAACTGGACTATTTACAATGGGGCAAAATTAGGCTTCCAGTTGGCTCTTTGGCAGATATGATCATTGGGTCCCATTCTGGAGGTTCCATCTGTAGCTACTAGACAGAGATAGTATTAGATGTTTGATTTACAAATATAACAACTTTGTTTTCTTCTGTGTTTCAAAAGATGAAATGAAATGAGATGCAGTATATGATATCTTCCCATCTCTCCCCCACCCAGAATCTATGCCTAGAAAATGTAGACTCCCTCCAAGACCTGGACGGTGCAAATTAGATCTTGAAAATTATTACTATGATTTTAAGGACAGCATGTGCAAGACGTTCATTTACGGTGGCTGTGGAGGCAACAGAAATAACTTTGCAAATCTCTTTGATTGCATTTACGAGTGTGAAAGGTTTGGTAAGGGCAAATATTTCCCACCCCCCTCTATTTTCCTAAGCCTTTTAAATTCCCAAATGTTTGAAGTGAAAATCTGTTTCAAATATCTTCTTGTTTGAGAATCTCTTATACTGATTATGCTCTCTGCTGCTAGAGTTTTTATGCTTCTGGAGCAGCTGTCTGAGTTAGAGTGGTGCTGCTTTACAGTCGTTCCGGTTCTACCTGAATGGTTGCTTCCAGAGGGTGATGCTTAGAGAATGCTCTTCAGCCCCATGGGTTCAATGTCACCCCCCATACTGTTGAACATCTACATTAAACCTCTGAGTGGGGTCATCCAGAGTTTTGAAGTATGTTGTCAGTAATATGCTGATGACACACAGCTCTACATCTCCTTTATATCTGCTGGATCATTGTCTTCCCTCAGTAATGGACTCAAAGAGAGCCAACAAACTGAGATGAAATCCAGATAAGGCGGAGGCACTATTCTTAGGTAGTTCCCTAGACTAGATGGATGGATGGGAGGTTGCTTGCTCTTGATTACGCTCTCTCTCTGTCACTTGAGGCTCAGGTGACCTTGGTGGTGCAAAATGCCTTCCATCAGGTTTGGCCGGTGGGCCAGCTGTGCCCCTGTTTGTACAGGGACAGCCTAACTTCTGTCATCAGTGCTCTGGTAACCTCTAGGTTAGAGTACTACAATGTGTTATACGCAGGACTGCCTCTGAAGACAGTTCAGAAACTCCAGCTGGTGCAGAATTCAGCAGCCAGGTTGCTAACCAGATACAAAACACCGCTGAACCTTTTGTTACGTAAATACAATACTAGTAACGACACACACGA
This sequence comes from Podarcis vaucheri, assembly GCF_965113315.1. Classification (NCBI taxonomy): domain Eukaryota; kingdom Metazoa; phylum Chordata; class Lepidosauria; order Squamata; family Lacertidae; genus Podarcis; species Podarcis vaucheri. The sequence goes on from NC_138753.1 coordinate 32,545,376, forward strand.
TGTAACAGGCTGCATGTAACAGTGTAACTTCTATTTTAAAAAAGCAATTCAGCATATCATTTCACAATATGGAATTCCATAGACCTACTTATCAAAAGAATGGAACATACTGTATTCTGAGAGATTAAAGTCCAGCGGATTGATCAGGAGATACAGTCTATTCAGTTCTTATATCAGCAATAACCATGATGTGGAATGCTTATATCAATCTTGTAGTGTTCCGCGTGTCAATGCTTTTGAGAATTCTAGAGTTTCTCCAATGAATTATCTAATTTTAAGAAAAAGAAAATCAGTAGAGATCTCAAAGATTACGCTACAGGTAGGGTTTATTTATGGCTTAGCCCATCTGGACAAGTCAACAGACTATCCAATAGGTCCGACAAGCAGCATTGTTTTACCATGCCTACAGATTATGATAGTTTATCCAGTAGCAGTGGTACAGATGAAGATAGGGAGCTTAGACTCAGATCCGGTCTCACTTAGCATTCTTTTTCCAATCAGTGCATCAGGCACCCATACCAGAGGAAGTAAGCACAGACAGCAATAGTACTTCTTTAGCTGTTAATTTATCCCAAAGAAAACTTACTCCAGATGAACTCCGCATGTTGAATATAGGTTTAGGTTCTGTATCTACACCCAAGTACTCTGCTTTCCAAACAAGGATTGATTGATTTAAGTTGATTTGGCAGATTAAATTAAGGGATTTTTTTGGTAACAGACCATGGATACCTGACCGTTTCAAGCGCAAATCTACCTTCACCCCAGTCTCCCACAATCACCTAATTAGAACATTTCAACATTTGGTACATCGTGATTTAAATAGTAAAGAAAAGAAGAAGGGACACATGCAATATAATCTAAGCAAGGAGGACGCAGTGATCCTGAGCAAACTTGCTGCAGACAAGAATATAATTATAACACCAGCAGATAAGGGTGGAGCTATTGTCTTAATGAACAAGATTGATTACATTAAAGAAGCAGAGAAACAACTGAATAATTCTAATTTCTACTCACCCTTATCTGGTGATCCCACCATATCGGTGAAGAACAAACTTCAGACAATTTTAAATGAAGCTATATCTTTGGGGTACGTAGACATACCGCTGGCAGAATTTGTATGTCCTGAACATACCAGAGTACCAATACTTTACACCCTTCCAAAAAGACGTATAAATAGGTTACCACCGCCTGGAAGACCTATCGTCTTAGCTTCAGGTTTCCTTTTGGAAAATTGTTCACATTTTATTGATTCTTTTTTACATCCCTTTACTAAAGAAACTCTGTCCTATATTCAGGATACTAAACACATTATAACCCTTATTGAGAACATGACTGTTACCCAACATAGTATTGTGGCTCCGTGGGCTGTCTCTTCCCTATATACCAATGTTCCTTTAGATGTTGTTAAGTTACAGATTCAGGAACTATTGATTGATCACAACCAAACTTCTCCCCCAGTTCATTTTTTGATAGAAATGGTAGATTTTATTTAATTTAATAATTTAAATAAACTGGACTTTAATCTCTCAGTATGTGTTCTGCTCATAGGGTAAATTGCCTATGGACTTGCATATTGTGATATGATATGTTGAATTGTTTTTTGAAATAGAAGTTCTATTGTTACTTATAGCCTGTTATGTCGTGTGTGTTGTTACAAGGTTGCTAACCAGGACGAAACAGTTTGAGCATATTACACCAATCCTTTGATCGGTAACCTATTGGAAAGCCTTACTTAATTTTTTTTGGCTATGTCAAGATGAGGCTGATTTCTTCTAAGGCTCCAATAAGGCTCAGTTAAAATAGCCTGAAGTTTATTCAAGAAAAGAATGGTAACTTAGATTAAGAACGGCTCCTGAGTGTCTAGCTAATTGCTAAGTTGCCGAAATACTCCCTTTTGTTTTCCTATAGAACTCTAATATAAAAGTGGTTTTGCCAGTACTGGACACTCATTCACATCAAACATACCATACTGTAACAATCTTCCCCTTGCCCTTTTTGTAGAACTCCTTGTATCTTGGACAAGTATGGGAATTGATATGAAGTGGAGACAAGGTAAGAGTTCCTATTCTTGTCTGCTCTGTGTTCCTCAGTGAGGTGCATGATTAGTGCAGGGAGAATGCCTGCAAATATGAGAGGTAAGACAGTCGCAACAGGCAGGCCTGTGCTATAACTTAAGCACCAAGATAATGGGCAGGGACCCCCTCAGCTTGCTACTCAGTTCTGTGAGGCTTGGGGGGTTGGCCTTGGTTCACATATCGAGGATCTTGGTTCAGCGCTGGAAGTTGTGGCTCAGCAGGAGGGAACTAAGCTGAATGCTACTTCTGGTTCACAACCAAGTCCGGTTGGCCTTCACTGCATTGGGGAGGTTGCACACTGACCCCCACTTTAGAAAGTGCCCAACAGAGTTAGAATAATGATTGCAGATAACCTTTTTTTTTGTTAAGTTTAAATAATATCCTATTCTCCAAATCTGTACTGTTTGGGGTGGGGTAGAGGGTGTGTGTGTGTGTAGGGAACTGTGCCCCTGAAGGACCAGGTGTGCAGCCTGGGAGTCATTTTAGACTCAGAGCTGTCCATGGAGGCCCAGGTGAATTCTGCATCCAGGGCGACTGTCTGCCAGCTCCATCTGGTACGCAGGCTGAGACCCTACCTGCCTGCGCACTGTGTCGCCGGAGTGGTACATGCTCTGGTTATCTCCCGCTTAGACTACTGCAATGCACTCTATGTGGGGCAACCTTTGAAAGTGACTTGGAAACTAGAACTAATCCAGAATGTGGCAGCTAGACTGGTGACTAGGAGCGGCCTCCAGGACTATAACACCAGCCCTGAAAGACCTACATTGGCTCTCGCTATGTTTCCGAGCACAATTCAAAGTGTTGGTGCTGACCTTTAAAGCCCTAAACTGCCTTGGACCCTGTATACCTGAAGGAGCATCTCCACCCCCATTGTTCAGCCCATACACTGAAGTCCAGCGCCGAGGGCCTTCTGGCGGTTCCCTCATTGCGAGAAGTGAAGTTGCAGGGAACAAGAGTGCATCATTGTGCCTACTGCATTGTGATGAAGGAAACAAATCATGTTTACTTTGCTCCCTCATTGCATCCTCAAGCAGCTGGCCAGTGGAGCTTTTTCATGTGGTGAGGAAACTGTTGACATTTGACGATGGGAAAAGAATGTTGGAACCATCAAAGGCTTTCAATGACAAGTTTGCCAGGTGCTTTTTGGATAGAAACAACCCTCTTCTTCCAGGCCTTTGCCTAATTAAAAAGATCTATAGCCTTTTAAACTATGTGGTGGTATTGTTTTTGTCTGTTACTATGGTACATAGTTTTGTGTTTTTATATTGTAAACTGCCCTGTGATTCTCAGATAAAGGGCAGTAGGGAATAGTAATAATAATAATAATAATAATAATAATAATAATAATAATAATAAAATTTTCAGTCTCATTTGCTATGCTACCATTATTATGGAGCAGGTAAGGTGTCGGACACAATTTACCTGATAATATGGGATTTGCTTTAGTTGATGAGGCCTTAGGATCTGGACAAGGTGCTTGCAGTGGCTTGGCCCACAACATGCCCCCCCCCAATTAAAAGAAATAATTAATGTGTCTTTACATGGGAGTGGTGCTTCAGTGTGAGGTGACAGGAAGAGAGAGTTTCTATCAGGGTATTCTCAGAAGAAGGGAGAAGAGAGACTGGGATCCATCTTGGGCAGGCTGGCTGAAGGCTGGCTGCACTGCTGTGGAGGACAAGCCCCTCTTGAAATGACCATGCTGTATCTCCCTCCATGCAGACTGTAGGTGTAAAGAGTTGAATAAACCATATTTCTTAAAGCTACAACAGTCTCTGTCATGTCTCAATTCTACAAAGGAACACAGACCCTGTAAGCCCCCGGAGTCTTGCAGAACACGGGGGTGGCACCCAACATTTTAAACAATATGTTGCAGAATAAGAGATTATATGAGCTTTCCACCCCTCCTTTCCCCCTCCAGACCCACCTCAGAAATGCAAAAAGAAGAAACGTGTAGGACGGTGCAGAGAGAAAATTACGCGTTATTATTATGATGTCAGGAACAAGAGATGTTTCCCATTTGTTTATCGTGGCTGCGGAGGCAATGAGAACAATTTTGAGTCTTACTGGGAGTGTTCTCAGATGTGCGAACCATTGGGTAAGTAGAAATAAGTTTTTATGGTAATTTCAGGCAACCAAAACAACTTGCACCTTTCTTTTCACATTATCCACTCATTAAGGGTATTTAAGCTCCAGTACCTGAAATCTTGCCTGAAATATACTCGGAGTCCTGTAGTGATTTCATGCTCTTTATTGCAGCTTGCAAAACAGTGATTGAATTGCCCCCCCCCCCAACCTCAGGCTTTTATATACATTATTTACACAATGAGTCCTGTCTGATTGGCTGAGTCTGTTTTCCTCCTGGAGCCTGATTGGTCTTTTCCTGCAGGCCAATCAGTTGTTGCATTCTAGGATCCTACTTGCCTATTGTTCTAGGATCCAAGCTTAGTACATAACATTGCCCTTTAAACATGAGAGGGGTAATGAGAGTGTAGGAATCCTGCTGGGGGAGGGGTTCTCCTGCTGCTGCTTTTTAAAAAGTCAAAAGAAATTCAGCCTTTGATGCTAGAGTCGGAAACCTACACAGCTGTCAAAGGGGTGGTGGTGGTGGAAAGAGTCCAGAAAATGTCCTGCATGGTTGGCAGGTTTCTGGTGCTTACAAGCCTCTCCTATTAGGATTACATGAGTTAATGCAGCCTCTGAATAAGGAACACTTTTAAAGGGGAGAACATCAGGCATGTTGCGAGGCGAGCATTCCTTGGGACGGCATGCCATAGTTAGGTAGGAGCATTACTGTACCCAATCTGATTGCCTTCCACCTAATCTCTGATGGCGTATGGAGAAGGAAAGATGTTAATTTATAGGCTGATTCATGCGAAAAGACAAGGCAGCCCTTGGGTCTTAAGCTGAGCTCCAGTAAGTCCTTAGCTGCAAGTGACCATTCTGTTCTTGAATAAGCAATGGGCAGCTAAGAGCAGCTCCGACAAAAGAAGAATGGCAAATGAAATTAATGGACTATGCAGAATTAGATAAATTAGCAGGAAGGATTCGAAACCTGCAGGATCAGAGATTCTTAGAGGACTGGAGTAAATATTTGGACTATTTGAAAAGCAATTGTAATAAACAGATTACTCTAGTAGGACTGCAAGAGGTTCTGCAAGGATGGTTTTGTGAAATATTGCAAGAAAGACTTTGAAAAGAATTATTAGTTAAGGACAATTAAAAGTAATAGAGAAATTAAGAAATGCGGAACAAGTGATAAAGAACGGAAAATCTTCAGAGGTTGTTGGCGGAAATCTAAAATATTGTCTCAGGGGTTCAGGAGCAGAGGCGAGGGCAAGGGAGGAAACAGAGAGCGAGGGGGAGGAGTCCGAAGGAAAGATGAGTGATGACGACGACCCGAGATCTCCGAGTCTTTCCAGTGAATCGGAAGATTCACAGAAAGGAGCGCCAGTGGCCAGAGCAAGGGGGGAGCCTAGGGGGACACCCCAGGAAGAAGGGACCAGAGGGGATTCAGAGAGCAGCAGTTGGAAATCGGGGCCAGCGTCCCCAACAGAGCGCAGTGGAGAGGAAGGGCGCCAGGTATCGAGATCCGGCGGCTCGCCGCAGGGGGGAGGGTATGAGTCAGGAGTGACCACACCTCCATCGGGGAGCGAAGAAACGGTCAAGTGGAAAGTGGAAGGTTGGGCGCGCGCGCCAAGTTCAAATGCACAGGAAGGCGGCACAGTAAGCAGCCCGGAAAGGGAGCCAGGTCCTAAAGCCCGCCGCAAGGAGACAGAAGGGTCCGGGGGTCAGCGTCAGAAGAGTCCCGGAAGGAAGAGACCACGGGGGGCAGAGGGACCCAGAGAAGAACGGTCAGGCGGAAAAGGTGGAGTAAGGCTAGGGTATTAAGTTGGTGTACAGGAGGCGGGGACTCAGACAGAGCTTCGCCGGTCTAGCTTCTAAGACGTAGGGCTGCACGCGGCAGCTTGGAAATGGAAACTGTAACTCAATAAAGACTTTTATAAAGTGAACGCTGGCTAGCGTGATCCTCTGTGAGCTAGGATCTGGAAGCAGCTCTGACATATTGTATAAGATAAGAAGTTATATTAAATGATTGTTGGAACTGATATGCTAAAAAATCAATTAAAAAAAGCAGCTCCTGGTCCTAACCTGCCACCACTAGCATGCAGGCCATGTAAGGTTGCCATGAGGGGTTGCAACTTTCAGATAGAAAAAGGTTTCTCACCCCTGCCATATAGTAACATTGCACTCCTTGTCCTTATTATAACAGGAAAACCTCAAGATTTGAGAAACCCTGAAGTGAATCCAGGTAAGGATTGAGTCTAAGTAAGAGTCTCATGGCATTTCATGTCTGATCCTCATATGCACTGTACCTTGTGCTAGCTTTCTTCAGTATTGCAGTCTCCTTTTTAAAGTCCTTTTCTAATGTTTCTAAATCACTTGGGACTTTCCACCTTGTTCCCAGGAAAGTAAGGCTTGTGTCCTCACAAGACGCAGTAGCATCTGCCCAGAAGCACCACCATTAGACCCACTGTGCTAAGCAGGAGCTACCACAGCCTAGCAGAAATCAGGAGTTCAAGCAATTCTTGTAGGGATGACTGAGGAAGAGAGTAGAATTCCAGCCTCAGCTGTGCTTCTCTACTCAACTGTCCATCCAATGGTGGGAGACGTGGCACCATGCTAAATCTGTATGCTAAATCTTTTTTATGTATTCTTTATCCTGATTTTATATATATATGGACTCTTTTTGACTGCTATTGAGACTTGTAGAAAACAATTGTTGTGCACTGGTATTTCATGTATCCTTGTACCATATCACTGTATATTTGAAACTACATTATTTCTGCACTTAAACGTTGTATCCAAACTTACCATTACTTTAAAACCATCGTACTTACATGTTATATATAAATTTACTACTAGCTTCATACTGTTATTCTTAGCAGAATATACACGTTTTTCATTTCAACTCTTGAGTAGGAATTATTCCTCAAATTGAAAGTTGTGGCCAGAGTTCTTGGTATATCTTTTTCAGTACCATGCTAAATCTGCCTTATGGAACTACATAAATCATAGTCGCACCTAGCTAGTTTCAGCCAGTCTCCTTTAGTATATGATTTTACCTCTCCATCAGTATGACTGCTGAGGGAGTCAAGGCAGAGGTGTCATTATTGTCATTGAGATCATCTTAAGAGTGGCGATCACAAACATGACCCCTACAGACTTTGTTTTCCTTTGTCGTTCAAACAATGAAATAATAGGTGTCTTTGTCCTTCTCTCCCTTCTGAAATTCCAGACTCTTTGCTTCCCACATGCCAACAGCCATTAGACAAAGGGCCATGCCATGAAAACTTTCCTCGCTTTTACTATGATGCCCAAACCAAGAAGTGTATACCTTTCCAATTTGGTGGCTGCAATGGCAATAGAAACAACTTTATGAATGAAGCAGAATGCCTTCGGGAGTGTGGAGGCACTGGTAAGCATACAGAATTTTTACAACTTTTCCAGAGAACCTAAGGAACCTCTTGACATGGTTTATGCAGTGATCTTATTCCAATTGTAGTAGTACAATAAATATACTTACTTCATGGGAGAGGGGGAAGCCTTGTTGCTGGTGATAGTCTTTGAGTTATGGGTTGAGGTAGAAGCAGGTGCACTCTGATGCTGGAGAAGACAGAAGTGGCGAATGGAATCTGGAGAGCCTTTTTAAAACAAACAAACAATCAAACAATACCTTGTTGTTGTTGTTTAGTCGTGTCCGACTCTTCGTGACCCCATGGACCAGAGCACGCCAGGCACTCCTGTCTTCCACTGCCTCCCGCAGTTTGGTCAGACTCATGTTTGTAGCTTCGAGAACACTGTCCAACCATCTCATCCTCTGTCGTCCCCTTCTCCTTGTGCCCTCCATCTTTCCCAACATCAGGGTCTTTTCCAGGGAGTCTTCTCTTCTCATGAGGTGGCCAAAGTATTGGAACCTCAGCTTCAGGATCTGTCCTTCCAGTGAGCACTCAGGGCTGATTTCCTTAAGAATGGATACGTTTGATCTTCTTGCAGTCCATGGGACTCTCAAGAGTCTCCTCCAACACCATAATTCAAAAGCATCAATTCTTCGGCGATCAGCCTTCTTTAATACCTTGCACCCCCAATACCTTGCACCCCCCAAAATGGCAGACAGTTACTGGAGAGGTGGTATCTTTGCTGCAAACTACCTTTTCACCTAAAGTCTAGATAAACACTGTTATCCTTTGGCTTGTATGGCGAAGGAACCCACAGCTTCTGCAGAATTAAAAGGTGGAAAACAGTGGCATGAGGGGAAATTTTTCATAGGGTAACAGTTAGGGCCAAAGGCTCCAGATTGCAAAGGCGATGGGGAGAGTGCCATTCCGTGCGTGATGTTGCAATATCGCATGTGTGAACATCGTACCTCCGGAAGCTGAGCAGAAGCTTCCTGGGCTTTGGGAAGGAGGTGACAGGCCGCTGACAGGAAGCTGGAGCCCTTCTGCCTCCTTCCCAAAGCTGGGCAGGCTTTGGGACAGTGGCAAGAGGGCCCTTGGACCTGTCAGAGCACTATGCCTTCCTCTCCAAGCTGGGCAGAAGCTTCCTGCATAGCACATGGACAGTGTGTGTGGTTTGGGTTATATCAGTGATGTTGTTGTAGATACAGTGGATGTGAGCTTCTGTCCTCCACCAGGTATGGGGACTTTCTACCAGTCACAGCTGGATGAGTTTCAATGCAATAGTTTTTAGGCCAATGCAGCTGATAAACCAGAGCACGTCAGAGGCCCAAAGAGTCTGACACGACAAATGACTAAACAACAACAACGAAGCTGATAAACAAGGCAGATCTCTATAGTTTGGATTGTTCTATAAGCCATCATCAGCCCCTGGGGTAATGAATTCCATAGTTTAATTGTATAAAGAAGTCATTCCTCTTGTCTGTTCCTGAATCTCCCAGCATTCAGCCTCATTGGTTTTTCTAGTTTTGTGAAAGCAAGAAAAAATTATCTCTGCCTAGTTTCACCACACTTTACATTATTTTATAAACTTGGATCATGAGCTTCCTGCCTAAAGCCCTCAAAGAAACAGTTCCTCATAGTGGCATCTCTCACCTTTAAATCTGATTGTCCCTACATCTTGCTTCTTCCTTTAGGTTAACATTGAATCCTTGTGCAGAAGTGTATTCAGACCCATTAACATATCATTTGTTCCTGCGGAATAAAGGCACCAGAGGAAGCCAGGAAGCCTTCCCCCCCACAGCTTCTTCTGAAGATGGATCCCTTTTATCCTGCTGTATCAGTCTGCTGGAATGTCTTTCTTGCTCGCCAATAAATTCATCTGTTCTTCCAGATCCTGTGGGCTCTATTTGTTGGGCATTATTACTACTACCACTACTGTTACTACTATTATTATTGATGTCTTCATTTTAGAAAGTCCATGCACCCCTGGGGCAAAAGTGGGGAGAATGAAGGAGAGTCTTTTAAAGTAGGGCAGCAACTCCCAAGCAGAAAGGGCCTTTTCTCCAGTTCTGAATATTCAGTCTTCAGGCCTTTCAGAATCTACCCTAGCACCAGTTTAAGGGTGTTGGCAGAAACTATGCCAACAAATTAGCCTTCTAAAAAGTAGTAGGGTTTCATCCTTTCAATGATTAGACTTTTTAAACTGAATAAAAATGAATGATTAATTAAAAAAGGAGACTTTGGCAGCATGAAATGCTAGCTAGCAGTAGGCATCATCTTAGAAGAGACAGGCCTCCTTTCACTCTTTCATAGGATGGATTGCATCTTTGATGAAGGTGCCTCCTATACCATATACATGGAATATAGTTTTTAAAAGTACAAGTTTCTTCTTCTAAACTTTAATGTCAGTCATATGCTAATAGATAGATGATAGATAGATGATAGATGATAGATGATAGATAGATAGATAGATATTCTATGCCTAACCCAAAATCACAGGGTAGATCTACACACAGGGGGAAACCGGATAAATAAGTCAGAAATTAAATGGTTATAACAAAACAAAACAAAACAAAACAAAACAAAACAAAACCGCTATGAAAAATCACAAAGAATGTTTTTTTTTTTGCTCTCCAGTGCCATCTGGTTTTACATGTTTATAACACATTCAAAATGCTGGTGACCCAGACCGTGACAGTTTTTCTAAGCAATAAATTAAAGCTGAATTTCTAGCCACTGCAGTAAAGAGGCTACGTTGGATGCCCACAACTTCTGCTGTTACAGTGTTATGAGAAAGGGAGAAAACTTTTCTCAGTCCATCTTCTTCTCTGTGTGAAGCATAATTTTATACACCTCTATCATGTTGCATCTTGCATTGTGTATAAACTGAAACAAAAGCGCTTGGACAAAAATATATATTAGGGCAGCAGGGCAAAGAAAACAAAACAAAAAACCAGGAAAATCCCCCGAAACAAAACAACCCCCAAACACAGACAGGGAAGGTGCCAGGCAAAAGTTAAGTGCCCTTTCTTATAAGCTGCTGACCCCCAAATGTTGTTGGACTACAACTCCCACTGGTCAGGGGAGATGGAAGCTGCACTTCAAAATGTCTGCTAGGCTGAGGTAGGCTGTATTAATTCAACGTTCACCCAGATACAGACTTGTGATGGGGAAATTCATCATAATCGAAATCATTATTGTGTCATGAATTGCAAGCTATTCTGGGAAATACAGCTTGTCACTGGAAAAAGCTTCTTATTTTTAACTGGGACTATTTTACACAGTGTAATTGCCCTAATCTTTGGAACAATTCCAAAACCGTAGCAAGTGCTGGTGGAAGGTGTGGAATGAATATGGCCCTTGCTTACCCACACGCTCTTAGAAGCAAGCAGAAGCCAAGATCCTGCCACAGAGTAAGTAGAGAGTTAACAAGAGAGGTTCAAACCTGTAGAAGCCGGTCCTGTTTTGCCTGCCGCTCCTCTAGAGATACAGCCTGAGAGAACTCCCAGTACCCCAATAATAGCAGGTGGGGTTGGATTGTGCTTTGCTGTGGATAAACCCAGAGAAGCGGACATGGAGCAATGGATCCAAACTACAAGAAAGAAGATTCCACCTAAACATTAGGAAGAACTTCCTGACAGTAAGAGCTGTTCGACAGTGGAATTTGCTGCCAAGGAGTGTGGTGGCGTCTCCTACTTTGGAGGTCTTTAAGCAGAGGCTTGACAACCATATGTCAGGAGTGCTCTGATGGTGTTTCCTGCTTGGCAGGCGGTTGGACTCGATGGCCCTTGTGGTCTCTTCCAACTCTATGATTCTATGATTCTATGATTCTATTCTGTTCCTTTTCCGACGCACATCCCTTCCTTAAGTTGGTTCCAGAAAAAAAGAAAAAAAGAAAAAACAGAAATCCCATATTACGTATCTTTAACTTCCATTTGCTTGTTTCATTGACCTCCTTACACCTCCCTTTTTGTATTCTAGTTTAATTAGTTATTTCAGCAAATTCTTTCCATCTTTCTCAAATTTTTTTGAATAATTTATCTTAACAATTTAGCCTATTAATTAACTCAACAAATCCTTTCCATCTTTCCCCATATTCTGTTATTCAAATTGCCTTGATTTATTTAACCTTATCTTACCGTAAAATACCTTAGAGCTTGAAACTTAATACTCAATTATACATGACTCCTTATATCATTTCTACTAAAACCATATAGTTTCATTCCAACATTTTCCCAAATATTCATTAATTTTAGGCTTATTCCCTAAATAAAAATTTTTCTTTATAAATTTTCTTCCAATCTTCATCCAACGTCTCTTCTTCCTGGTCTCGGGTCATGTCAGTCCTTACTGTCCATTCCATCTAGTCCATCAACCTGGTAATCTTATGTCCGAGGCTCTTAAGTCTCTTCCATGTCCCTTCTGCAGATCTTCTTCTTGTTTATACCTGCACTTTTCCTTGTCTTTTGTTGGTCTCTTTCTTAATTCCTTTCCTTTCTCATTGAAGAGTAGGTCTCTGGGAGGTTCCAGCCCAAAGTTATCTCCATCTCCCTTCATCAAACCAGCCCATTCCCCACAGTCCTACTCCCCACAGTCATCAATGTAATCCAAAAAATATTTAAGAGCATATTTCAAAGTCCCTCCGAAGTTAAGAACCTCCTCAGCTCCAGACTCCCCCTGGCCCACTCCAACTTCAATCTTCAAAAATAGCGGCTTATGCTCCTGCAGGGCCTCGGATCTCTCCATTTGTATTATTTGCGGTGCAACCGCAACCTCCTCCATTATCTTCTGCACTTGCCCAATCAATACAGGTTCATGAGTTGGTCCCTGAATGGTTTCTGTATCAATATTCCCTGTTTGTCCACAATTATTGACCACAACAGTCATCAAATGTGTTTTCTCATTCATCAAATCCATCTTCTCATGCATCTGTTCCAACAAAGCACTTGTCTTTCATAAAGCAAGCACCAAAACTTCCTCCCAGCTCATTTTTATTCAAGGTCAAAAGGACTGGTCCCACGATCTTAATCTCACAGCTGTAGAGTCCTCAAGTAGACTGCAGCAACAATTTAGCAAGCTCCCTCTAGAGGAGACAATTTCTATTTGTATCCATCTTTTTAAGGCAAGTCCAACAAAGGAAAATTACTTTCATTTTTCAGATATTTTGTTTCTTTAGAATGCAAAAGGCAACATTGGAATCAGTTTATTTCTCTTCTTTAGCTATCTTTCAAAGTATTCCATTCACAGTCAGTGAACCTCTCCAACAATTTCTGTCTCTGACACCGCGTTCCCAGGTTAGAGACGGTGGAAACTTATCTTTCTTCACTCCCTCTCCTGCAGGCTTAAACAAAGCCCCCCCCCTTTCTCCTGCTTCCAAGGGGGTTTTAGTGGTTATAAATGAAGGAAATTTAGACTTTTTTAATGACTTTCCAGGCTTTAGCTTACAAGGTTTTTGCTTCAGTCTATATACAAAAAGCGGAAGGCGGACTTCCTGTTTTGAACCTTCCCGCTTCGGTGCCAAATTAGGATATTTCTTGATCCAATTTTCCGCTTCTACTCACGGGTACTTGTTTTAAATCCAATTGTCCACAGGAAAAAGTCAGCGCTCTCCGGCAATGGCTGTGCGGCTTCACTCCGTGAAAATAGCAATCAGTTCGCAGCACCGCACCGCTCACCCCACTTCACTCCGGAACTCCGAAATGGGGTTCCCCGTGAGTAGGGGGGCCGACTATGTTACGCATATTTTTGTCTTTCTCAGTAGTGTCGTTAATTATTTGTGGATTTCCTAGTCCATGTTTCACTTGTATACCAGGCAGGGCATATTATTTTATTTTTTGAACATAAATACAAATCCCATTTCTCGCCAGGCTGCCCTTACTGGGGACACCCAAAAAATCTTTTTTCAGTGTGGCCCTGGGAACAACCAGGAGTGCATACTGAGGATCCCAATGGTTGCTTTGCAGTGATGACTTCACCCATACGCCTCAACTGTCCTGTTTTAATCGTGGAATCACAGAAGCCAATCCTGGCTTCTGATTGGATCATGGAATGCCTTGAGTTTTGGTCCAGCACTCTGGAACGAGTCCTCAAGACAGAATGCTGGACCAAAAGACTGGCACGAGTCAGCTGGGTGGCATTAGAGCGCCGGAATGAAAGCCACAAGTCTTGCAATCTCATGTGTGTGAGAAAGCTCAGCCAAAAAAGAAGCGCCCTGATTTAGGTCCCAAGAATGCTAGAGAATATGACTTTCACTGTTGTCTGTCATCAGGTATCAGTCTGTCCAGATGCCTAGAGAAGGAGGAGGCAGCAGAGTGGGTTTGTATCACCATCTACAGAACTCTTTCTGGCTTTGCCAAGGTTATTTCTGCTTGACCTGATAGTTCCTCCATGTGCCTATTTCAGAACAGTCCTCATTCAAGAACAGGACGTTTCCTTGATCGATGCAGAGGTGTCCCTATCTATTAGAAAATTGCATTTAATGCTCAAATGTTTATCCCCCTCCACATCACTATTGAATACTATATAAAGTGGCTCCTCTCAGCACTGAGCATTCACATCCAGCAGCCACCATGAAGTATAATAACACGGCATTCCTGGTCCTCATCATGGGATTATTGGCACCTTGCGCTAAGGCACAGTATTTCTTTTCCCGTTCAGAAGGTAAGAATTCTGGTCCTTAAATGCATTAAGTGTGCAGTATGCCAGGCCTCTCTGTAAGGACCCATTTATGTATTTTTACTATACTATTGCAAACAACGACTCCCTCCACACCAGATATAAAAAGCACATGGATCCAGTTTTCTTATGAAACCACCATGGGACTCTTTGTAGGGTCTCATTGTGGAGCTTGCATCTTTGGTAGAGATGATATCAGGTGTAAGGTTCACAAATGTCTTCAAATGGTATTATGTCCTGTGTTTCAAAGGATGAGATGACATATATTGTACTTGTGACATTTCCTCTTCTTGTCCTTCCTCCAGAAATTATGCCTAGAAAATGCGCACTCACTCCAAAGTATGGAAACTGCAAATTATCCCTTCCACATTTTTACTATGATGTCAAGAGCAGCATGTGTAGGAAATTCATTTACAGTGGTTGTGGAGGCAATGGAAACAACTTCGAATATTATTACCAATGTATTTTGAAGTGTCAACAGTTTGGTAAGGAAAATTAATTCCCCCACTCCTTTTCCTTACACCTTTAAAACAACCAAATGTTTGAAGCGAAAATCTGTTGAAAAGTTGCCTTCTGTATTAATGTGGTTTCACGCTCACATCAAATGTGTAAGATTTGTCTTCTTGCCCTTTTCACAGCACTTCTAACGTCCAGGTCAACAACAGATATACGAGGTAAGAGTTGTTATGGTTGTCTGCCATGTGATTCAAAAATTGAATTGGAGGTGGGTGGGTGGGTGAGCCTGTCAATATGATAGGCAAGCCAGTCAAAGACAGGACATTAGCTGCAAGGTGATGAGCAGGGACTGCTTCAGCCTGCCACTTTATTCTGTGAGACTAGGGAGCAGATCTCTATATGTCGGCCATTTCCCTTCCATATTTATCCTTTTAATTGAAATTACTTCTGTTGGAGGGGTCTTCTTCAACACCTGACACTACTGCATACCACTCCAGGGTTCCTGTCATTGCCCACTTGGAAGAGATAATCTCAGCAGTTTGAATCATAGATTTACATCTACTATGGTAAAAGGTAAGGGGACCCCTGACCATTAGGTCCAGTCGTGGCCGACTCTGGGGTTGCGGCGCTCATCTCACTTTATTGGCCAAGGGAGCCAGCGTACAGCTTCCGGGTCATGTGGCCAGCATGACTAAGCCACTTCTGGTGAACCAGAACAGCGCACAGAAACGCCGTTTACCTTCCCGCCGGAGCGCTACCTATTTATCTACTTGCACTTTGACGTGCTTTGGAACTGCTAGGTTGGCGGGAGCACGAACCAAACAACAGGAGCTCACCCCGTCACGGGGATTCGAACCGCCGACCTTCTGATCGGCAAGTCCTAGATGAGCTTATATACTGTATTGGTCCGAATATAAGCAGCACCTTTAAAAGTTGGGGGGGGGGAGTAAAAAAGACAAAACCCGAATATAAGCCGCTGCCTATATATAGGCACTCACACCCGTTCTGTTTTACAGCGATATAGTAAATGCCAGTTTTTGTAAGGTCATGAATTTAAGCTGCACTTAAACTTTTCACGGTTGGGGAAAAAGTGAGGCTTATATTCAGGCCAATGTGGTATGTGTGAGCTTTCCACATACTGCTTTTCTCCTCCAGACCCACCTCCGAAATGCAAACAGCCATTAATATTAGGAGACTACAAAGCAAGTAAGCGGCGCTATTATTATGATGCTGAGAGAAAGAGATGTTTCGTGTTCATATATAGTGGATGTGGAAGCAACGGGAACAATTTTGATTCTTTCAGGGAATGCTACGAGGAGTGTGAAAAGTATGGTAAGGATGAGCACTTTTAATCTTTTTTCCCAATCAACCCGAAGAACTTGCACTTTTTGCTTAACTTTATGCATGCTCTAGTGCAAGCTTCCTCAATCTCGGCCCTACAGATGTTTTTGGCTTACAACTCCCATGATCCCTAGCTAGCAGGACCAATGGTCAAGGATGATGGAAATTGTAGTCTCAAAACATCTGGAGGGCCGAGGTTGAGGAAGCCTGCATTAGTGCATAAAGCCTTAGCCCACAAATATTTAAAGCAGTGGTGGCCAAACTCGGCCCTCCAGATGTTTTGGGACTACAATCCTCATCATCCGTGACCACTGGTTCTGTTAGCTTGGCATGAGGGGAGTTGTAGTCTCAAAACATCTGGAGGGCCGAGTTTGAGGAAGTCTGCTCTAGTGGCATTGCAGCTCCACTACAGCATCATATTGCCCTATAGACATGCCGGGGGGGGGGAGCTTTGGTATTAAGAGGTTAACATGTTGGGGAAATTAGTTCTCCGATTTAAAAAATCAGCAGAAATGCAGCATTTGATGCTAGAGCAGAAAAAGAGTGCTGGCTTCAAAGGGGAAAAAATTGAGTCTAGCATTAAGAAAAGGGGAAAGGGTGCAGTTGTTGTTGTTTAATACTATAATTTGAAAACTGACAAAAGTATATAATCTGATTCTGCTCCAGGATACTAAGGATACCAAGCTGAGCTCCAGGATACTAACATCCATGTCATTTCACTTTTAATTTGTATACCATGTTTCTGCATCACTAAACACAAGGCGATTTACAAGCTGAAGAAACAACAAAATAGACGGCAAAGATCGCACAACTAATAGCAATCTGATCCAATACAAAAAGTCACAATAGCTTTAAAATAGATAACTTATATCAAATAAAGCAATATTCAACAATCCATTAGAATATAATAGCAAAGTGTAAAATTAAAAATCAGTAAATAATAATTAAACAGTTCACACTTATCAATTACGATAAAGAATGACTAAGTTACAATCAACAATGGCAAGGCATGTTCTCACTAAAAGAGAGCACGTGTTGCAAAGCACCCCGTAGTTGCCAGGCAGGATAGATTGAAGGGGCCTGGCTTGGATTGGTGGTTGGTGTTGCTGGGGTAAATTTGATGTTGCCAATTTGGGGGTGGGAACAGAGGTTATTTAAACAAGGTTCGCAGCAAGCTGCTTTCTCTTTCGCTGTGGGCACTGGATCACCCGCCCTCCCTCCCTTTGGGGCTTGTGCTTTGACCTTGCTATGCCTGTCATGGGGTCGTCCGCCTTGGTGTGGGGGCCTGGTAGGAATTTTTCCATTTGGCTGATTAGTGTGTGCCACTTGGTTTTTGCCTACTGCGTAGCAAATCGTCACAACTTGTAAGGTTGGCGGTTAGGCATTGGTTTAAATTGGTTGGTGGAGGGGTATGGATTGGCTGTGCCTGCCCCTCTAATGCTGCTGCTGCAAGGGAATTCCGTTAAAGGAATTCAGGGGCTTACCATCCTTTCGTCCAAACCCCTGGAATCGGGTTTGGGCCGCGTAAGCCCCTGGGAGCATGCGGGGAGAAGCTGAGGGTCTGTGCCGCAGCTCCAGTTATCCCTGATCTTGTTCCTCCACACTGGCTTTCGCTGGAATCCAGGGGTCAGTGCTGTCCCCAAGGCGGGGGGGGGGGGCGGACGACAGATAGTCATAACCAATGCCTAAGCAACCACTCACAATTTGTATGTTGTGGCCAAAATTATGCCAAAAACCTTAAACAAAAATTTATGAGTGATGTGTGAGTTATTGGGGTAGGGGTGTTTTGGGGGACCTCAGCACGCAAGTTGCATTGCATAAAATATGACAAAACATAAAGAGCCACGCAAAAGGATCAAATGGAGAAACAATTGGGGCGAAGAGTTAGTCTAGATTGCTCAGGAGCGATTGCAGCCTGAGAAGGGTCTCTCATTTCTGCCATTCGGTTTTACATGGTTCTCCTTCTCCTTATAACAGAAACACCCAAACATCTGATAAATCCTGACAAGCTTGAAGGTAAGGGCCAAGTAAAGGTAAAAGTTCCATAGCATTTCCCTTCTGACTCTCATATGCATTTTGCCTTCCACTCCTGCTGGCTTACTTTAGTTCTGATGCAGCCTGTTCCGTAAGGCCTCCTTCACTGTGTCTTTACTTCTTAGCAATTTTCACCAGGATCCAAGGGCTTGCTTCCTCCCAGTACATCATGGGATCTGGCCAGAAGCATCTGTTGCAGCCCCTAAGCCAGTGATGGCCAAGCTCGGCCCTCCAGCTGTTTTGGGACTACAATTCCCATCATCCCTGACCACTGGGTCCTGTTAGCTGATGATGGGAGTTGTAGTCCAAAAACAGCTAGAGGGCCAAGTTTGAGCAGGGGCTACTGCAGCCCAGCTGAAATCCTGAGGCATGCTCATGCAGTTCAAGAAATTCTCATGGGGTTGACTGAGGCAGAGAGTGGCATTTCAGACTAGGGGCTGGTCCACACCTTGAAAGCACCAGTCCAAGCAGTTTTCAGCTTGATCTTCACCTTCCAAGCATGGGTCCAAGTGGTTTTCCCCTTGCACTGCTCCTTTTCTAGGGGAAACCGACTCTTGAGTGCTAAATCAGAGCAAAGGTGCATCTGGGGGGGAAAATCCAAATTGCCATTTGCTCGGAGTGCTAAAGAGCAGTTTTCCCTGGAGGAAAGCAGTGGGGCAATAGGAAGTGTGGATAAGTCCTAAACTGGGCTCCTCTACTCAGGCATCCTTACATAGTGATTTGCACCACTGGAGGAGTGCTCCGCTTGGAAGCGACATTCTGGTTCATTTGCCTTCTGTACTCAACCACTGGATTTGTCATCACTCAGAAGAGGCTACCATCAGTTGCCTTCAGAGGAGGTGGGATTGTGAGCTTCACACCCCCACCATGTGCGCGGTGGCTGGCTCTCAACCTCCGTGCAATTGAGGGAATCCCCGGCCGCGTCATCTCCTGGACAGCCAATCGGCTGGCTCGGGGTGTGTGGCCTGCTCAATTTAACGCAGGGGCGGCCGGGGATCTCCCTCTTTTGCCGCCTCCTAAAGGGAAGTCTTTCTGCACATAACTGTTAGTCTCTTTCTGCACAAAACTGCTCCATTTTGGGGAAGCCTTGCTCCTCTTTTCTCTTGCTTTCTGAGAAGTCTTGCTCGTAGGTTTTTTCCTGCTTTGCACACACTGTACGAACCTGCTCTTCACGCCTAGCTGACCACATCCACAGAACTTGATTATTACATTGTCTCATGCTATGATCAATCATTAGTAACAGACATCCCAAGCTCATGGAAAACAAACTGTACCTGTTCTCCATGCCTAGCTGATTGTTATATTGTTTGTGCCATATTATCTCTAGTTATAATTCAATTAGGAGGCTTCATGCCTGTCTAGTTCTAGCTCCGATTCTCAGCCTTTATTCCATCAATGATAAATGATCACATGTAATCCCCACCTCTCACATGTAATTCCCGCCTTAGTACTTATGTTAACCAATCACAAGTTTCTGTGTGTATGTATCAACCAATCAGCCACAGGCCCACCTGTGGCAATGCTTGTAATATTCAATAAAAGAGGCTCTCAAGGTCCGCCCAGACAGACGCCTCATGTTACACCTGCCTCTCGTCTCCTGTGATTTTTCATTTCTACAGCCTCCAATTGCTCCCATTGACCTTAATTAATTGTGCCATGTGTCTTTATTTCCACTGGGGGAGGGTAGGAACTCGCCACGCAACTTATGGATTGGGGAGGGACAAGATAATGTCCCAAGAGGACAGTTGTCTTCTGCATGTGTCATTCAGTTCTGAATTCAAAGTTCTCAGCCAAAAGTTTTCACTCTTTTCTTCTCCAAACTACATATTGGTCTCTCAGCCCAAGAAGCTTAGGACGCCCCCTACTTCCCTCTCTCCTCTTAGGTTCAAGGGCCTATTTATTGACAGTGGAAGAGTATCTGAAGCCGTGTATGAGTATGCAGCCTACTGCCCCTATTGCTATTGCTATGTCCTTCTACTGATCTCCTTGCCCACCATGCTTCCTCACCTGCCATAGCAAGCAAGACTCCCCTTACTTATACCATAGAAGGTGGGCATGGAAGGGGAAGGGGGGTCCCTGAAGGAAAGAGGGTGGGATGTGAGGCACCGGCCCACTCTCCCCACTGCCTCAGAATGCATTAAGGACAGGCAGGAAACCCAAGACTCTCATTTCACATCTTGATCTGTCTCTTTCTACGAAGCTTGGCTGCACCAAATCAAAGGCTGTTGGTGCGTTTTCTGTGATAGTACGCTAAATCTACCTTGAGGCATCTCAGAAGGCATAACCTCATCCTACTTAAGTCCAACTGGTCTCTTTCATCTGTGCTTTTCCCACTCTTGTCAACATGGCTGTTGGATCCCAGGGCAGAGTTCTCATAATTGTCACTGAGATCATCTCAAGTGTTGCAACCACAAGCAAGAAACCTTCAAATTCTGTTTTCTTCAAGAAATGAAGTAACAGATATGAACCTTGTTTTTGTCCTTCTCTCCCCCCCCCCCCGCAATATCAGACTTTCTGCGTGATTATTGTGACCAACCCCTAGATGTGGGAATCTGCAACAAGGACTTACCTCACTTTTACTACGATTACAGTAGCAGGACCTGTAAGCCGTTCAACTACGGTGGCTGTGCAGGGAACAGGAATAACTTTGAGACAGAAAATGAATGCCTTTGGGCATGTGCAGCCGATGGTAAGGACACAGAAACATTTGGAGCTTTCCCAGAGAAGAACTTTCATTATTCTCTGAGTGTTATTTATGCAATGGTTGTGTTCCAACTGCATCAATTCAACATCCTCACTTCATAAGAGAGGGAGAAGCTCTGTTTCTTGGAATAGCCTTTGAGTTGTGGATTAAGGTAGCGAAAGGTGCATTCTGTTTGATGCATTTCGTTGAAAAAATGTCAAAAGATTTGGTGGTGGAGGAGGCAAAAGCAACAACAACAACCCACAAAATGGTTGGCAGTTGCAAGAAAGGTGGTATCTTTTTGCTGCAAGCTACTCTTCCACCTACTCTTTCAGCTACTAGGGACGTGGGTGGCGCTGTGGGTTAAACCACAGAGCCTAGGGCTTGCTGATCAGAAGGTCGCGGTTCAAATCTCCATGACGGGGTGAGCTCCTGTTGCTTGGTCCCTGCTCCTGCCAACCTAGCAGTTTGAAGCTGTACACCGGCTCCCTTGGCCAGTAAAGCGAGATGAGCGCCGGAACCCCAGAGTTGTCTGCGACTGGACCTAATGGTCAGGGGTCCCTTTACCTTTACTATTTTACCAGAAAGCTAGATGAGCACTGTTCCCCTTGGTCAATATGACAAAAAAATCTGTCTGCCCAGAATTGTAATGAATAATCAATTTTTGAAAAGTTTCTTTTAAAAAGGTAAAGGACCCCTGGACAGTTAAGTCCAGTCAAAGGTGACTATGGGGTATGGTGCTCATCTCACTTTTCAGGCTGAGGGAGCTGGCGTTTGCCCACAAACAGCTTTATGGATCGTGTGACCAGAATGACTAAACCGCTTCTGGTGCATGGAAGACCATGATGAGTGCCAGAGCACACAGAAATGCCATTTACCTTCCTGCACCATCATGTGGGCTCAAACCACCAGCTTTCCAATCAGCAAGCCCAAGAGGCTCAGTGGTTTAGACCATAGTGTCCCCGCCCACAAAGATTAGTAGAATGACCTGGTGGTGTGCCAAGGCCTGCCACACATTGGTAATGAACAATTTCATAGTGATCCAGGGCACTCATATCAGTACATTCCACACAATGTTTACAGTCTTGAGTGGTTATGCTAGCTAGAAATTTCAAGTAGCTGCATACATGTACCTGTAAATCTAAGGCCTTAAGACAATAATTGAGGAGCAAATAAACAGGTTGCTTGAACATTCAGATTTCTTCTTCTTCTTCTTCTTCTTCTTCTTCTTCTTCTTCTTCTTCTAAGTGAGGTGACCATAGGGTGGCAGGGGGTGGCAGTCTTCTTTTTTGACTTATGCTGTACACATACTATGCATCATGACTCCCCACCTCCACCCAAAAATCCTGGGTA
The DNA here is from genome assembly GCF_965113315.1 of Podarcis vaucheri. Classification (NCBI taxonomy): domain Eukaryota; kingdom Metazoa; phylum Chordata; class Lepidosauria; order Squamata; family Lacertidae; genus Podarcis; species Podarcis vaucheri. Next base: position 32,567,449 of record NC_138753.1, read on the forward strand.
GTGAAGGGTGAACCCTCAGAGAGCTCTTATTAGCAAAGGCCGTTAATAAACTACAGTTCCCAGGATTCATTAGAGGAAGCCTTGCACTTTAAATATATGATGTAGCTTTAACTAATCCAAAGGCGATTTGGTGGTTCAGTTGCCACAGCATCCCTCTGGGGGATGTACCTCATTGGTTGTGAGCGTGCTCAGAGCTGTGTTGCTGAATGGCAGATCTCAAAGACAAGAAGGGGAGCAACAGAGTATTTCCTGACCTTAAGGAACTTTTCCTTTCTTTTGTTCAGCATCTGATATCTGACCTTGCTAGAGGGAGAGTCAGCAAGCAAGCAACAGTGAGTCCTTTTCTATAATCTCGTTTTGCTTCCCCACCCCCTGCCTTGAATTGGAGAAGTAGGAGGAGAAATAGTGGGTGGCTTGTGTATGTGACATCTGCCCCCCTTTTCTTTCCACCATGCCTAATTTTATAAAATTGTATCGTGCGCCCCCTAACTCAGCATCCCTGCAAACTAAACAGCCCCCCAAAGTATATTTTCATCTTGGTGGAAATAGGTCTCAGCTGCACCGCCACATTTAATTGTTCCTACCTACCTCTTCTTTGGGACGCGGGTGGCGATGTAGGTTAAACCACAGAGCCTAGGACTTGCCGATCAGAAGGTCGGCGGTTCGAATCCCCGTGACTGGGTGAGCTCCTGTTGCTCGGTCCCTGCTCCTGCCAACCTCGCAGTTTGAAAGCACGTCAAAGTGCAAGTAGATAAATAGGTACCCCTCCGGTGGGAAGGTAAACGGTGTTTCCGTGCGCTGCTCTGGTTTGCCAGAAGCGGCTTAGTCATGCTGGCCACATGACCCGGAAGCTGTACGCTGGCTCCCTCGGCCAGTAAAGCGAGATGAGCGCTGCAACCCCAGAGTCGGTCACGACTGGACCTAATGGTCAGGGGTCCCTTTACCTTTACCTTTACCTTTACCTCTTCTTTCTTCAAGTTCACATTGAGTCTTTGTGTAGGGCTTGGCCTCTTCTATTTTCAGATTCATTACCATCTTATTGGGTCCTATGGAACAACGGCACCAGAGGAAACCAGGATGCGCATTCCCAAAAAACGATGCCTTCATCTAAAGGCTTCATTCTTGCATGCTTGCCAATAAACTCACCTGTTCTTCATCTTCATCCTGCAGGCTCTGTTTCTTGGGTATTATTATTATTATTATTATTATTATTATTATTATTATTATTATCCCAAATGTTTTAGAATCCACACATCCTTAGTGTGAATGTGGGAAGAATAAGAAGTGATGAACTTTTAAACCAGAGCAAGAGTATTTGAAGCAGGGTAGCAACTCCCAATCAAAAAGAGGTTTTACCTTAATATGGAGTTCAGAGGAATACACCATCTATCTGCCTCCAATGTGAGAGGTGAATCCAGATTAGTTAAATGAAAAGAGCTGCTAGGAGGGGATTGATGGAAACTATGAGTTGATAGCACAGCATGTGTGGGCTTTGTTGGGGATAGAAATTTCCCAGCTAATTCCTTATATATCTTTGAATCTGATCCAGGGTCCACTTTGTAAGAACCTGGGAAATTATATCAAAAATTAACAATTTGCTAACCAATCCCTATATGATTGTAGCTGCTCCATAAAACCTTCCCCAAGAATTCCAAAATTCTCCATATTAAGAAGTTCAAAATAGTACATAAGCAAAGCCATAAAATTATAAAACTGTCCTGGGATAGTCCCAGGGCTCATCCACACTTAACTTTTGCCTTGCTCTTTCCAGGCACAGGTCAGTGTTTAAAAGCTCTGTACCTAAGCAGGGTTGTGTGTGTGTGTGTGTGTGTGTGTGTGTGTGTGTGTGTGTGTGTAAATTGCTCTGAGCTTTCCCCCTGAAAACATGTTCTTTAGTGCTCCATTGGAGCAAACATTAATTTGGGCTTTCCGTGGATTGACATTTGCTCTGACTGAGCTTTAAAGAGCAGGTTTTCACAGAGAGAGCTCCAGAACAGAGGTGGATAAACCAAGTAGTATTTTGAGAATTTTGTTTTGAATAGTTTACCATTGAGTTAGCTAGTTCCAAGATTTCTCCACCATAAGTCAAATTTGCCAAGAAATATTCTCAGGGCAAGAGAAATCACTTTGCTGGAGTAAAACTGAGAACTGTTTCCATATATATTAGTGTTTTGCTAAAGGCTCATCCACACTTCTGCTTCTCTTGTGCCTAGAAAGAATGGGTCTGAGCAGTTCCTATCTCTGAGAAAACCCTCTCTTTAGTGCTAAATTGGAGCAAAAGTCAATCCGGAGAAACCCCAAATTGCTGGTTGCTCCTAGGTAAAGGTAAAGGGACCCTTGACCATTAGGTCCAGTCACGGAAGACTCTGGGGTTGCGGTGCTCATCTTTCTTTATTGGCCGAGGGAGCCAGCATACAGCTTCCAGGTCATGTGGCCAGCATGACTAAGCTGCTTCTGCCAAACCAGAGCAGCACATGGAAACGCTGTTTACCTTCCCGCCAGAGCGGTACCTATTTATCTACTTGCACTTTGACGTGCTTTCGAACTGCTAGGTTGGCAGGAGCTAGGACTGAGCAATGAGAGCTCACCCCGTTGCGAGGATTCAAACCACTGACCTTCTGATCGGCAAGCCCTAGGCTCTGTGGTTTAACCCACAGCACCACCCGCTGTTTGCTCCTATTGAGTGCTAAAGAGGGGTTTCCCCCGGAGGAAAGCAGCTGGGAAAGAAGAAGTGTGGATAAGGCCTTAGTCTGCCTAAGGAAAGACTCAGGTAAAGAAGGGGACTTCAGCATTGCCCCTTGACAAAGGTCCCAGGACCATCATCTCAACTGGGTTTCACTCCCTGAAGAAGAAGCAGATCACACAAGCAGTTAATCTGTCCTCTCTGCACATTGAAATGCCAATACACCATTTGCCATCACAGCCTCAAAGCAAACTCAAAGCACACCTTGTAATGGGAAAAGGTTGTATTTGTTTAAATATAGCAATAAGAACTTGTGGGATCTGCATAATCAAATAACTGAACCAATCAAGCAGATCAAATTAGTCCAAGCAGTAATTCAGGGAGGTATCATCTCCCTTCCTGCTCTTGGGCAAAATGTCAGGCCTCACCTGTGTCCCCACAAAAAGGACTGGTGTTCTTTATCCTTGCCACTAGTGACGTGGACTATGAATGAGGCAAGTACACAAAACCCCATTGTTTCTGCATTCAACCAGGCACACATGCCCAGCGCACAGGGCATCCACATGAAGCATTGCAGGGCAAGGTGACAAAAGAGTGCCTGCTCCCAAAATGCCTTAGGAATTCTACCCAACAATGTCGGAAGGCATGACTTTACCTGCCCCCAAGAATCCCTTGTTGTTTGTCATCAGGTTCCAGGAAGTACAGGTGCCTAGAGAAGGAGGAGGCAGCAGAGTGGGTTTGTATCACCATTTAATGGAAACAGAACTCTTTCTGGCAATGCCAAGTTTATGCTGATTGACCTGATAGATAGTTCCTCTATGTCCCTAGTTCAGAGCAGTCCTCATTTGCAAGCAGGAGGTTACCTTGATCTGAGCAGAGGTGCCTCAGAGTGTTCCCTACCTATTAAAAAATTATGTTCAATGTCCAGGTGGTTATCTCCCTCCACATCACTATTGAATACTATATAAGGAGGTTCCTCTCAGCACTGAATATTCACATCAACATGCAGTGCAATAGCACTACACTCCTGGTCATTATCATGGGGATATTGGCACCTTGCTCTAAGGTGCAGGGTTTTTTCCGTTCAGCAGGTAAGCCTTCTGGCCCTTCTATGCATCAAGTGTGCAATATGCCAGGCCTCTCTGCAAGTTAGGAATCCCCTGCAGATTGGATGGGACTGGGCAGGTTGGGCATTGGGCATCATCATGGCGACAGTTCTCTGGCATGTGTAAGTCACCATTGACTCTGGGAGACTCAGAGAAATGCTCTGCTTTCTCACCTTTTGTTCAGCCTGCCTGTATCCTTGCCTCTACACTTCCACCCTAATGAATACATAGGGCCCATCTGTGCTCTACCTTTAAAGCAGTATTATTCCCCTTTAAACTGCCATGGTTTCTACAAAAGATCCCTGGAAGTGTAACTTGGTCAATGGGCTGAGAGTTGTTCGGAGACCCCCTTCTCCTCAATGTACAAGCCTTCTTCCCAGGCAAATTTGGGAATTGTTGCTGTGGGAGGGGACTTGGGGTCTCCTGACAAGTCTTGTCACCCCTAATAAACTACAGTTCCCCATGTACTTTGGGGAAGCCATGAATGTTTAAAGTGGTATAATAGTTTGAGTCTGCCCTGTAACTAGTGAAAATGGGAGGCATACCCTTCTTTGTTACAAATGCAGTTTTATAAATTCAAGTTTGGAAGTCTCTTGACACAGAAATCTACAGTAATAGGAAGTGTTCACCGGGATTTTAAATCGTTTCCTTCTTTATAGTCTATAACTTCTTAAAGGTAAAAGCAATATCTCCCAGAGATGAGGAAGTGCAGTTCCTGTTGAACAAATCCAGAAACGTCTCAGGAAAAAATGCTATACAAAAATAATGACATTGGAGAACCCATATTTCCCCTCCCCCTTGGAAACAATGGCTGCCTCTACACCATACACTTAAGGCACATGGGTCCCTCCCCCCCCAAGGCCTACAATGCCCACAGAGCTACAATTCACAGCACCCAGAACAAACTACTGTTCCCAGGATTCTTTGAAGAACACAATTTGCTTTACACCGATAGTGTCTACACAGGCAACATCACATGAGCTGATAGTGCCCTTTCTAGGAAAATTTCCAGCTCCAGTTTGAAAGCATGTGGCAGGTATCACATTCTTTGGCTTTTGGAGAGACATTCTTAACACTAAAAGAAAATGAAATCAATAGGGCTAAAAAGCCCTTGGGCTAGCATCCCATGGGGCAGGAAATATAAATTATTTCATGATCTCAGTTTGGATTACAATAGCAAACTTTGCTCAAAGTCGCAGCTGATTCTACATTTGACTTGAGAATGATGGATGCACTGCATTCGACAGCAACTAACACATTCCATGTGGGAATATGCTGCCTTTAGTGCCTCGGTGTGTGTGTGTGTGTGTGTGTGTGTGTGTGTGTGCGTGCAACAGCTTCGTTGTCAGTGTGGCCCCACAGACATTCACTGAATTTATTATTCCTAAGTCCTGCAGTCTTCTTAAAGCCTATGGGGGGAAATCACCACTGAACTCTACAACTGGACTCCAGATTGGGCTCTTTAATGTGTATGCCTCCTGGGTCCCAATGTGTAGGCTCCATCTTTGGCTACTTGGTAGAGAAGATATCAGATGTAGGGTTAACAAATGTCTTCAAATGGTATTATCTTCTGTGCTTCAAAAGATGAGATAACATATATGGTACCTGTGGCTGTTCCTCTTTCCATCCTTCCTCCAGGAACTATACCTAAAAAATGCACACTCACTCCGGATTATGGAAAATGCAAGATGTTCCTTACACAGTTTTACTATGATGTTAAGAGCAAAATGTGCAGGGAATTCATTTACAGTGGTTGCGGAGGCAATGGAAACAACTTCCTCGATTTATACCAATGTGTTTTTGAGTGTCACCCGTCTGGTAAGGACAATTTTAATACCCCCTCCTTTCCCCTAAACCTTAAAAACAACCAAAGGTTTGAAGTGAAAATCTATTTAAAAGTTGCCCTTGTGTTTCTAGGGAGTGTTGTACTGAACTGATTCTCTGCTGCTGGAGATGTTCTGCTGCATCACTTTTTTTTTTTTTAAAAAAGATGTTAATAGGAGTTGTTTCCTGCTACATATGGTGACTCCATCTTTCCACACCCTTTCCCTACAGACTCCCATGGCCCATAAATTCAACTTCAGAGGGGACCCCAAAATTCTTGTAAGCTGCCTAAGGTAAAGGTAAAGGGATCCCTGACCATTAGGTCCAGTCGTGACCGACTCTGGGATTGCAGCACTCATCTCACTTTACTGGCCGAGTGAGCTGGCGTTTGTCCGCACACAGTTTTTCCAGATCATGTGGCCAGCATGACTGAGCTGCTTCTAGTGAACCAGAGCAGCGCATGGAAACGCCGTTTACCTTCCCACTGGAGCAGTACCTATTTATCTACTTGCACTTTGACGTGCTTTCGAACTGCTAGGTTGGCAGGAGCTGGGACCGAGCAACGGGAGTTCACCCCGTCACGGGGATTCGAACCGCCGACCTTCTGATCGGCAAGTCCTAGGCTCTGTGGTTTAACCCACAGCGCCACCCGCGTCCCTTGTAAGCTGCCTAGGGAGGTGTTAACCCTGTAATAAGGGAGGATGTTAATATGGGAATGTGCCCTTAGTTCTTACAGTAATCTCTAAATAAATAAAACAATTAGAAGTGTTTTTAGGGCATTGTGACCCGTTTTCCAGCACAGGGTGAACTGAGCTGAGAGGCCATCCACCCACCTCCTTCCCAAAGCCTAACTTGCTTTCTGAAGGAGGCATGAGGGCTCTGTCTGACAGGGTCCTAGAGTCCTCCCAGACCCTTCCCAAAGCCTACCTAGTGCTTGCCCAGCTTTGGGAAGGTGATGGAAAGTGTGTACAGTGGTACCTCTGGTTAAGAACTTAATTTGTTCCGGAGCTCCGTTCTTAACCTGAAACTGTTCTTAACCTGAAGCACCACTTTAGCTAATGGGGCCTCCCACTGCCGCTGTACCGGCGCTGTGTGATTTCTGTTTTCACCCTGAAGCAAAGTTCTTAACTCGAGGTACTATTTCTGAGTTAGCGGAGTCTGTAACCTGAAGCGTCTGTAACCCGAGGTACCACTGTAATGTTTAATGGAGATAGTACAGCCATAGGCAAACTCAGTCCTCCAGATGTTTTGGGACTACAACTCTCATTATCCCTGACCACTGGTCCTGTTAGCTAGGGATGATGGGAGTTGTAGTGCCAAAATATCTGGAGGGCCGTGTTTGCCTATGCCTGAGATAGTACAATGTTTAATTAAGAACTGGTTGGGAAAGAGCAGCTCCTGAATTAATCTCTAGCTAATTGTATCAGCTGTCCAATGCTCTGTTTTTCATTTCCCCGTAAAACTCTGTATCTAAGCTGTTTCACACTCACATCAAATCTGCTGTACAGTAAGATTGTTCTCCTTGTCCTTTTCACAGCACTTCAAGTACATAGGCTAATTGGGTGGAAACAAGGTAAGAGTTCCTATGGCTGCCTGCAGCGCGATTCAGAAATGAAGTGGGGGAGATCCCTCTAAATATGAGAGTCAAAAGAGACAGGACATAAGCAGCAAGATGATGAGAAGGGACTGCCTCAGCCTGCCACTTTGTGGGACTAGGGAGCCCAGAAGGGAACCTACGAGGGCATTTCATAGGATATGCAAACCATGAGCTCCAGGCCCCCAAAATTGATGGGCATTTCCATTCAAATGGTCTCTGTGTGCCAAGCCTTTTGACTATGTGGGGCAGGACTTGAATTGAATTTTATTATTACGGTCACAGACCAGTCCCGGCTCACTTACAATATCAGGAAAATCATAAAACACAACAGAAATACATTGAATTGCATTTGGGTATAACAGAGGAAATTCAGATATAGCGTCAGTTAAAAATATATATTAAATCTTGATCACTAAAATATAACCTAAAATTGTCATTTAAAACCTTAATCATTTTGGTAGTGCAGCTTGTTCCCTAAGTTTTATGGCAGTTGCACAGAATTTGGCCACCCTTAGCGTGATCTCTAGATCCTTGTCCTCTACCAGGAGTTTTAGACATTGAAGTTCGGACCCATTTGGAGATTTTTGTATAACAGGAGTGATAAATACCGAGTGTATATCCCCGTAGAAACGGCAGCGTGACAAGACATGAGAGACAGTTTCTACCTCTATCAAACCGCAGGGGCAGACTTATTTCACATATGGTTTACCCTCGAATCTGCCCTGCAATAAGGCAGATGGCAGCATGTTGAATCTAGCGAGGGTAAAGGACTGTCTGTATTTGGGTATTTGTAATTTTGACAAATAATTTGCTGGGGTAAATCCTCTCCCATTATCTTTTATTGCCGGGTGTTTATTCATCTCGCTCACGTGGCATTGCAGTTCCACATCCCAAATTCATTTGTGGATTATTGCTCTAGCTTTCTCATAACCTACAGCTATCAGGGCATGTGGGGGAAAACCCCAAGCCTCTTAGCTTTTCATGCAGTGTAGCTTTCCATTTGGATTGGTAGGAATCAACTTGGGCAGGGGTCAGCAACCCGCAGCTCCAGAGCAGCATGTGGCTCTTTTACACCTTTGCCGCAGCTCCGGGGCGGATACTAGCGAGGGGAGGAGGCGCATTGTGTGCCCCGACACTCCCCACTGTGGCAGGCGCTGTACTGGCTGTGACGTCACATGGGGGCGGTGCGTGCGTTAGTAACTTGTTAATTTAACGTTTATTTCTATGAGGAGGAGTAATTTTGAGGGGTCAAACAAAGAAATAATAAAAAAGTGACAAAAAAAGTTATTTTTATAATGATGAGTTTTGCCGCTCCCAGTTTTTTTTTCTTCGGAAATGGGTCCAAGTGGCTCTTTTTGTCCTAAAGGTTGCAGACCCCTGCACTAGAGGGCAGGACTTACCTTGGCTTCCCCCAATGTTTTATTCAAGTTGGGACCCCTGATACAGAATCTTGGGGTCGAAGGGGCTGGGAAATGGGTGGGGTCTTTTTCAACACCTGACACTACTGCATACCACTCCAGGGTTCCTGTCATTGCCCACTTGGAACAGATAATCTCAGCAGTTTGAACTGCAGGACTTTGAAATAGGGTTTACATCTACTATATATGTGTGAGCTTTCCACATCCCCGTTTCCTCCTCCTCCAGAGCTACCTCTAAAATGCAAGCGGCCATTTTCATTCGGAAATTGCCAATCTAGTGCACTACGCTATTATTACAATGTCAAGTTGAAGAGATGTTTCATGTTCATATTTAGTGGATGTGGAAGCAACGAGAACAATTTCCATTCTTTCAGGGAATGCTACGAGGAGTGTGAAAAGTATGGTAAGAATGAGCCACTTTTTGTCTTTTTTTCAATCAACGCGAAGAACTTGCACTTTTTGCTTAACTTTATGCATGCTCTAGTGGCGTTGCAGCTCCGCTACAGCAGCATATTGCCCTATAAACATGGGGGAGTGGGGTAGCTTTGGTACTAAGGGGGTAAGCATTGCTGATTTGGAAAAAGTCACAAGAAATGCAACTTTTGACTCTAGAGTGCGAAAGCTTGATGCTAGAGCAGGGAAAGTTTGCAGGTGTCAAAGTGAAAGAAAATCTTGTATAGCACTAAGGAAAAAAAGGGAAAGGGTGCAGAAGTTTGTTTTTTTAATGTTATCATTTGAGAACAGTGACAAAAGTCACCTGAATGCATGGCTGAACAAAGGGTTTTGTACAGTGGCAGCTCGGTTCTCGAATGTAATCTGTTCTGGAAGCCCATTTGGCTTCCAAAACGTTCGAAAACTGAGGCACAGCTTCCCATTGTTTGCAAGAGCTTCTTGCACTCAGTGGAAGCCACATCGCACGTTCAGGTTCTGAAAAATGTTTGAAAACAGAAGCATTTACTTTTCGGTGTTCAGGAGCCAAAACGTACAATTGTGCTGGCAATCTGAAACATATCAGACTAGGGACTCAGCTACATTAGTAAAAAAAAACCCACCACATTATGAGTGTGTTAAAACACTGCAACATCAGATGTCGCTGTAGAGCTGAAATCTGAACTTGATATTTCCCATTGTGAGCTGTGAAACTCCCCCTCCTCCCAGCGTTTTTTTATAACTGTGTAGATGCAGCCTTAGGGGGAGTATCCCTTGGGACAGTGGTTCTCAAACTTATTGCTTTGTGCCACACTTCCAAAATAAAGGTTTGCTTGCGCCATACCAAAAATTGTTATCGATAAGAAATATCTGTAAATAATTGCAACGTTCTGTGTATAAGGTGACCCCAAATTTTAAACTTTAAAAAATTGGGGGTAAATATAGTATTATACATGGGAAAATGCAGTAATTATAAACAAGTATCTTTTATTGTCCTTGAATTTTCCCACCACACTTGCCATCCTCTCCTGCCACACTGGTGTATCTAATTACTGTATCTAATCTGATTCCGTTTCACCTAAACTCCACTGGCACATAGATAAAGGGAGGATGTTAATTTATGTGCATATTCATGGAAAAGGACAAGACAGCCTACCGATCATTAATGGATCCTAAACTGAGCTGCAGTAAGTCCTTAGCATAGTGCTTTTTCAAGAACAGAACCCTAACTAGAGTTTCTCTAGATTGTTCCATAGCGATTGTAACTTTCAGCATAAAAATGGTCTCCAGTCTCTACCATTTGGTTAACATTGTTCTCCTTCTCCTTATAACAGAAATACCTGAATACCTGATAAATCCTGACATACTTAAAGGTAAGGACCGAGTAAAGGAGGGCTCCATGGCATTCTCCTTCTGACCTTCGTATGCATTCTGCCTTCCACTCCTACTGCATTTTGTCAGTTCTGCAGCCTGTTTTATCAGGTCTGCTTTGCTGTATCTATACTACTAAGCTGTTACTTTCTATGAAAGGCTGCACCAAATCAGAGGCTGTTGGTGAATTTTCTGTGATAGTATGCTAAATATGCCTTACGGAATCTCAGAAACCATAATCTCATCCTATCTAAGTCCTTGACTGCATCTACACAGCTGTAAAAAAACACTCTGAAAATGCTATGAAAAGAAACTGTTTTAAAGCTCACAATGGAAAATTTCATAGAGTTCCAATTTCAATAAATTTTCACAGTGCTATAATGCATTTATAACTTCTTTTTTTAACGAACGTAAATGTAATGAGTCCCAACTGGTCTCTTTCATCTGTTGTCCACATTTCCACTCTTGTCAATGTGACTGTTGAATCCCAGAGCAGAGTTTTCATAATTGTCACTGAGATAATCTCAGGTGTTACAACCAGGTGTTCCAAGTGGTGGGGGCTGAGGGGTCTTCAGCCCCCTGCCATTTTTTTCAAGGAGGGGCCGAACTCCCTCAAAATCCTGTGGCTCCACTCCTCCTCTGCCTTCCTATCAATGCCATGTAAGGAGGAGGTGGCCCAACTCCACACCCCCCAACACCCAGTGTGCAAGGGCCGGCATTGTGGCGGTGGGACGCCTGCCCAGCCCTGCCCAGTGGTGTGCCCCATGACATGGGGGCAAGTTGGTGCCCTTGGTTGAGACCACAAGTATGACGCCTTAAAATTCTATTTCCTTCAAAGAACCAAGTAATAAATATGAACCTTGTTTCTGTCCTTCTCTGCCCCTGCAATATCAGAGTTTCTGCTTGATTACTGTGAACAACCCCTAGACATGGGACACTGCCACAGTGCCTTTCCTCGCTTTTACTACGATGACAGGAGCAGAACCTGCAAGCTGTTCAACTACACTGGCTGTGCAGGGAACAGAAATAACTTCGGTGAGGAATATGAATGCTTTTGGGCATGTGCAGGCAATGGTAAGGACACAGAAAATGTTTAGAACTTTCCCAGAGAGGAACTTCTATTATTTTCTGAATGTTATTTATGCAATGATTGCATTCCAACTGCATTAATTCAATATCCTCATTTCATAGGAGAGGGAGAAGTCCCCTCACCCTATCTGGTGGGCACCATTGTGGGCTGGTATTCCTCCATGCATGGGAATTCAATGTGGGAATGCCCAGGGACTGGTTTTCTGACAGCAAAGGAAGCCTCTGGGCTGAGCTTGCTGCCTGGGTTATTGGACCATATAACATTGGTCTTGAAAGACCTACACTGGCTCCCAGTACGTTTCCGAGCACAATTCAAAGTGTTGGTGCTGACCTTTAAAGCCCCAAACAGCCTCAGCCCAGTATACCTGAAGGAGCGTCTCCACCTCCATTGTTCTGCCCGGACACTGAGGTCCAACGCCAAGGGCCTTCTGGCGGTTCCCTCACTGCGAGAAGCCAAGTTACAGGGAACCAGGCAGAGGGCCTTCTTGGTAGTGGCACCCGCCCTGTGGAAAGCCCTCCCACCAGATGTCAAAGAGAAAAACAACTACCAAACTTTCAGAAGACATCTGAAGGCAGCCCTGTTTAGGGAAGCTTTTAATGTTTAATAGGTTATTGGATTTTAGTGTTCTGTTGGAAGCCGCCCAGAGTGGCTGGGGAAATCCAGCCGGATGGGTGGGATATAAATAATAAATTATTATTATTATTATTATTATTATTGGTCCCACCCGCTCACTTAATTAGCGAATCAAGAGCAGACACGGACCACCAAAGGTTTTCTGAACATTCAGATTGGTTTGTTTTTTGTGTTTTACTATGAAATGAGGTGACCAGTGGGTGGCAATTTTTCTTTTTTGAATTAGGCTATACACAGGCTGCACATTTAAAGCTCATGACTTCTCCCACAATTATCCTGAGTTCTGTATCCTGTCGTTGTTTTGCAGAATTGACAGATCTCCCCCAACTTTAAAATAATAAAGCCATCTGGCTGAGTCTCCCCAGCCACTCTGGGCGGCTCCCAATCAAGTATTAAAACAATACAGCATTATATATTAAAAACTTCCCTGAACAGGGCTGCCTTCAGATGTCTTTTAAAGATAGGATAGCTACTTATTTCCTTCACATCTGAAGAGAGGGTGTTCCACAGGGTGGGCGCCACTACAGAGAAGGCCCTCTGTCTGGTTCCCTGTAACCTTACTTCTTGCAATGAGGGAACCGCCAGAAGGCCCTCGGCGCTGGATCTCAGTGTCCGGGCTGAACGATGGAGGTGGAGACGCTCCTTTAGGTATACAGGACCGAGACCGTTTAGGGTTTTAAAGGTCAGCACCAACACTTTGAATTGTGCTCGGAAATGTACAACACCATACCTTTTGAAGTAGGGAAGATGATAGGAAAATGCAGTAAAACTGTGGGAGAACATTCAATGGATTGGAAGTCATATAACCCCAAATCTCAAACCACACACTCTTTCTTTACCCCACCAATGCATTTTATACTTTTTAGAGCATATAGAGGCAGCAGTGGGGGATTTCTGTCAATCTCCTGTTCTCTGGTCAATCTGCTACCTGCACCACTCAACCGATTCTGCCATGTTTGATGTTATAAACTTGTCTCATGTTTCCCGTAACTCAATGTCTCCACAAACTAAAAATACCCCCAAAACGTTCCTCGTGGTGGAAACAGGTCTCGGCTGCACCTTCACATTTAATTGTTCATACCTCTCACTTCTTTCTTCAGGTTGACCTTGAGTCCTTATGCAGAGCTCAGTCTATTCTATTTTCACACCCACTAACATCTCATTGAATCCAGTGGAACAAAGGCAGCAGAGGAAACCAGGAGGCATTCTTTTTCTCAGCCATGCCTTTATGTATAGGCAGATGGCTCATCCTGCAGTACCAGTCTTTGCCAAAAATTCTCACGCTCTTGCCAGTAAACTCACATGTTCTTCTGCACCCTGTGGGCAGTGTTTATTGAGTGTTGTTGTTTTAGTTGTTGTCTCCAAGTCCACATATCCCTTTTGTGAATGTGGGGAGAATGAGAAGTGATGGTTATTTGAAGAAGGGTAGCAACTCCCAATCAGAAAGAGGTTTTACCCTAATATGGAGTGTTCCAATTCATTCATTATCTGTCTGCCTCCAAGGAGAGAGGTGAGTCCAGATTAGTTCAGTGGGAAGAGCTACTATGAGGGAATCTATGGAAACCATGTGTTGATAGAACACACCATGTGTGGGGTTCCAAACATGCTTTCGTTCACCTTCTAGGCCATGACTTTCCCTCATTATACTGAGCCTAGCCAAGTTACTTTACAACCTGAGTATAATGTGACCTTGGTGCGGATACCATTACCTGTTCCATCTCAGGCAACAGAGATCAGGGATTGGATTTAGCCAGGAGGCCAGATCCAGATGTTTCCCCAATCCCCGAGGACCACTTTGACAGGTAGGTGTGAGCACCCACCTGCCAATCATACAACATCACCATGACGCCAGGCGAAGTATTTCCTTGTCCCTGAGAATGGTTTTCCTTTGCGATCCTTGCTGTCATCACAGATCAGCTGACCAGCGCTGGCAGTAAACCTCACTAGACAAGGGACAAGTAGTAGCCATTTTCAGGCTCCCAAACATTCCTCTGGACCCCCATCTTTACCTGCCTCACACCTGACGTCACATGTGCCTCAGGCAGCCACTTCTCTCTGCCTAATGATAGGGCTGGCTCTGGCTGTATATACCTATACATCAGGGGTGGGGAAGTGGACCAGGCCAGTGGGCAGGATTCTGCTTTACTCAAGCCCACAAGAGCCACTTTGACCCACCTGTCAATCATCTGACATCACCATGGCATCAGGTGAAATGCTCTTTCCTCCTGGAGAGGCTGAATTTCAAACAGCACAGGAAAAGGAAGCATTTCCACATGGTCCTTGCCGTGAGAGCAAATCAGCTACAGAGTTGCTGATTGAAAACTTGCTCGTATAGCCAGTCCCAGGGGGCCCTGCTGAACATACACTTGAGGTTCCCAATGGTTTCCTTGCAGTTGTGACTTCACCTGCCACACACCTGGTGCAATGTCACATGGGACATTAGGTGTGGGGCAAGTGCATTTGGCTGGAGGGAAATGGTTTTGCAGGCTATACATTAGGACCCTTGTTCAGCTTAATCTGGCCCGACAACTGGAGGTTCCCCTCTGCTGGTATACAGAGTGATGGCCATGCAAGCAAACTCCTCCATGTCCCTGTTTCGGAAGAGTCCTTGTTCACGAGCAGGAGGTTGTCTTGATCTAAGCCAGGGGTCTGCAACCTTTAAGACAAAAAGAGCCACTTGGACCCGTTTCCAAAGAAGAAGAAAAACCTCGGAGCCGCAAAACCATTATGAATTTAAAGCATGTGCGCCGCTGCCCTCTGATCTGACAGCGGGCGGGATGGTGATGTTGGGACGGTGCGTGACTAACGCACGCACCGCCCCCATGCGACGTCACAGCCAGTACAGCGCCCGCCACAGTGGGGAGTGTCGGGGCGCACAATGTGCCTCCTCCCCTCGCTAGTATCCGCCCCGGAGCCGCGGCAAAGGTGTAAAAGAGCCACGTGCGGCTCCGGAGCCGCAGGTTGCAGACCCCTGATCTAAGCAGAGCTATTTCAGTATGTCCCTGCCTATTAAAAATGTTTGATGTCCAAATGACTATCTCCCTCCATATCACTGTTGAATACTATATAACATGGCTCTTCTTAGCACTGAGCATTCACATCAAGCAGCCACCATGCAGTGCATTAACACGGCACTCCTTGTCTTCATCGTGGGATTATTGGCACCTTTGTCCAAGAAGCAGGATTTCTTTGCCTATTCGGCAAGTAAGACTTCTGGCCCTCATAGGCTTCAACTCTGCAAGCTGCCAGACATCCCCTGCAGATTGGACGGGGTTGGGAGGCTTGGACTAGCGCCATTATGATGACAGTTTTCTGGCATGGGACCTGTAGATTGCTCTGGTGCTGAGAGTTGTTAGAGACCCCTATTCCCCTCGGTTTAAAAAGCAACTGACAATCTGACCCTGTTTCTGATTTACATTCGGTTTCTGATTTACAAATTCAGTTTCACAAATTCATATCCTGACATTTGAACTTGCAGCAATATGAGGTGTTAGAGGGAATGTAACTCTTCCTTTATTCTCTATGACTTTCCTAAAGGTAAAAGCAGCATCTCCTAGAGGCCAGGAAGTGTAGTTTCTGTAGTGTTCTTTCAAAACAGAGGCAGGAAAGTCTCTGGAAACAGTGCTAAAGAGTCAATTGAAGTGATTCAAGTCAAGTAACCTTTATTGGCATCACATAAGAACATTCAGAATACAAATTGAAGTTATTGTGCTCCCAAATCATGACATGGGAGCACACATACACGCCCCCTCCATAAAGCCTTTGGAAAGAATGGCTTTGTACACACCAAACATTGAAAGCACATCAAGAGCACATGGCCCCCTTCCCACAAAGGAGTCCTGTCGTGGTCTATACAGGTATGATTCCTCATACCCCTAGAAGCTACAGTTCCCAGGATTATTTGAGGGAATGGCATTTTCCTTTCTGTTTCACAAGAATGGATAACTTTTATGGATCTTCTCATTCATCCTCTTCCCACCCTTCCCCCAGAAACTATGCCTAGCAAATGCACACTCCATCCAGAATATGGAAACTAATTATTTCCATTGAAATTACTACTATGATGTTAAGAGCAAGATGTGCAGGATCTTCATTTACAGTGGCTGCAAAGGCAATGGGAAACAACTTTAATTTTCTCACCCAGTGCCTTGAAGAGTGTAAAAGGTTTGGTGAGGACTAATGGACCTTTAAAATTATCCAGTGTTTGAAGTGAAAATCCATTTAGAAGCCCTTCTTGTTTTGCTAGGGTGTTTGACTGAATTCATCTTCTGCTGTTCCAGTATTTATGTTGCACTTTTTAAAAAAACTCACATTAGTAAAATAATTAGAAATGAAAGCAACACACATTCAACTAGGAATGACGAAGCTGTACTCAACCCCTCCCCCCACAGCCTTCCTGGCTGTGCTACCAATGGTGTCTTCGGGGCCAAAGGTCCCCCAACTCTCTTTTAAATAGTTGATGGAATGTAATAATAATAATAATAATAATAATAATAATAATAATAATAATAATAATTGTTTATACCCCACCCATTTGGCTGAGTTTCCCCAGCCACTCTGGGCAGCTTCCAGCAAAATATTAAAATACAATAATTTGTCAAATATTAACAGCTTCCCTAAGCAGGGCTGCCTTCAGATGTCTTCTAAAAGTCAGATAGCTGTTTATTTCTTTGTCATCTGATGGGAGAGTGTTCCATAGAGCGGGTGCCACTACCGAGAAGGCCCTCTGCCTGGTGACTAGTGGGTGGGCATGACCTTTCCAGACCTGGTCAAAGGCCAAGGCATGCCGCCCCTCCCTCTCTCTTTTCCATCTTCCTTTCGCCCTGCGAACTTCTTGGAATGAACTGCTGGCTGCCAGCCAGGCAGTTCCTCAGGTCATCTCCCTTATGGCGTAAACCTGTTTTTATACATTTGTAACTTTAAGCCTAAAGCCTGCCTTCAGGGATCACACTGTGCTCTGTCTGGTCGTGAGAAGTAAACTTTCTTTTTGTTGCTTGTGAATAATACTGTGGTGTCTTTATTCTTTTAGGAGGGATTCAATGGGTCTCACCAGGAAAATATTAGAACACATTTCAACCTGGACAAGCCAGATTCAATTGCGTATTGTCTTAAGAAACTCACACACGCTAAGCGGTTTCCAGCTGTAATGCTTTAAGAGATATGAATTTTTTTTACAAATGGGTAAAAGTTTAATGGTAAGGATTTGCTGAACTAACAAATCGAACTGGAATACAAAGAAGGGAGGTATGAGGAGGTCCGAGGAAATAAGTGTATGGAAGATATGTTATTGAAAATCAATGTGTGTTTTTAACTGTTTTTTATTTTGTATGTTTATTTTTCCTTTTTCTTGTTATATCTTAAAAACTTTTAATAAATATCTTTTAAAAAAAGAAACTCACACACATTTGCAACTAGTTTTCTGCTGGGTAAAGGGGAATGCACTCTGCTAAGGAAAGGAACTTGCCAGTGCAAGTTAGGAAGGGTATTAATAAACAATGTATCCTCTCCTGCTACCCTGAACATTCCTACAATATTCATGCCCACAGTTGTTGGTGGGAGGAAAAGGTAGGTTGTGAGGAGAATTTTTGGGTAGTTAATGGATGGCTCCCTCCCTCAGACAAACTTAGGAGCTAACCTGGGAATGAAGGCAAGGCTGGTTCCAGGGGAGCATGGTCTCTTTCTCTCTTTTTAACCAAGGAAAGCCCACTTTTTAATGCTAAATCAAAACCAAAGGCAACTTGGCTTTTCTGCGGTTTGCTCTGATTCAGCGACAAACAGCAAACTTTCAAGGGGAAAGTGCTGGGGGCGGAGTGGGGAGGAGAACTTGAACACTGAGCTTTAAAGCTAGAAATGCAGTACAAAAGATAGTCAGAATGAACTCTGAGTTGGTGGCCAACTATGTTCTGCAAGAAGAATTGTATCCATTCTGAATCTCCCATGTCACACCTGTGGTTTGTATCACCATCTTATGGGAATAGATCTCTTTCTGGCTATGCCAAGATTTTGCTGAAGAACCTGAAGGCTCCTCTATGTCCCTAGTTTGCAGCAGTCCTCATTCAAGGACAGGAGGTTATCTTGCTCTAAGCAGAGGTGCTTCAGAGTGTTCCTGCCTATTAAAAACTTGTACTTGATGTCCAGATGACTATCTTGCTCTACATCACTATATAAAGTTGTTTCTCTCAGCACTGAGGATTTGCATCAATCAGCCACCATGCAGTGCAATATCATTGTATCCCTGGCCTTCATCATGGGATTATTGGCACCTTGGTCTAAGGTGCACGGTTTGTTTCCCTCTCTGGATGCCATTTGGGAAGGTAAGACTTCCATTTTTCTGGCCCTCATATGCCTCAAGTCTGCTGGGCCTCTCTGCAAGTTAGGCATCCAATGCAGAATGGAATGGGATTTGGAGGCACAGGCTTTGCGCTAATATCATGAGAACAGTTCTGTGGCGGGTGCCACTCACCTCCAACAGTGGGCGACAAATGCTCTGCCTTTTCGCATTCTGTTCACCCTCCCTGTGTACCTGCCTCTTAGCTTGGGGCTTTCGTCCTAATGGATACATAAGGTCCCATCTGCACTATACCTTTAAAGCAGTGTTATACCACTTTAAACAGCCATAGCTTTTACCAACGTATCCTGGGAAATGTGAATTGTTAAGGGTGCTGAGAGTTGTTAGAAAATGCCCATTCCCCTCTATTTCCAGAGCAGTTTAACAGTGAATCCCAATTGTAGTTCTAATACCCTCCAACATTTCTCTGCTGAAGTGCTATTTTTCTAGGAAAAGAGGTGCCAGAACTCACCATGAATGCCTCCCTTGTTCTCTTAGAATGGCAATGGTGGCCACCTGAGAGGTGCCAGAACAGAGTTTCGGTGTGTTCTGGCTGAAAAAAACACCACGGGAATGTCCTATTCTGTACGCTCCAGGAGTGCCAGCTTGGCACCGCAAATGTGGGTGCCCAGGCCCATGGTGCCATGTAGTGTGCATGGCCCTGGCATCAAAATTTGTGGGTGCTCTTGCGCCCTGGGCCCCAGGGAGTTGGCACCTATGATACCCTCCAACATTTCTCTGATGAAAATAGGGGCATCCTAAGGAAAAGCAGGACATTCCAGGATCAAATCAGAAACCAGGAATACTTCTGTAAATTCAGGACTGTCCCTGGAAAATAGGGACACTTGGAGGGTCTGAGCTCTGGGGGCGGGGGAAATAGAGGCTTCCTAAAAATGGACATTGCAGAATGTACAATATATACCGTATTTTTCGCTCTATAACACGCACCCGACCATAACACGCACGTAGTTTTTAGAGGAGGAAAATCCGTAGGCATGCCACCCGTAGGCATTTCCTCCATAACCCGCACAGACATTTCCCCTTACTTTTCAGGAGGAAAAAAGTGAGTGTTATGGTGCACACACACACACAGACACACACACACACACACACACACACACACACACACACTTCCTACAAAAGAGATAGAAAACATTTGATTCCTGAGTATGCCAAACTATCTAATATTAGAAGCACTGGGGAAGGTGGCAGTTTTTCTTATCACAGGTTTTTAAGCACCCTTGAAATATTTTGAAAAACAAGTTTCAGCTTTTAAAATAGTTTGGGAGAAGCCATGGCAGTTTAAAGTGGCATAATATTGCTTTCAAAGTTTAGTGTGGATGTTTCCATACAGAGTTCAGTCACTCCACCCTGTAACTAGTGACTGGCAGTCCAACCCTATCAAAATTCACAATCTGTCTTCTGAATTACCCTTTAAAAAAATATAAATTCATGTTTTGAAGTATTTTGATATATGAGGTGTTCAGAGGGATTTTAAACCATTTCTTCTTCATTCTCTTTAACTTTCTAAAAAGAAAGCCAACATCTTGAAGAGGCTAGTGTTGTAAACAAAATCTGCCCTTACAGAGTCTTTTGTAGGTTCTCCATAGGTAGGAGAAAATAACAGGCCAACCAGAGAATATTGAGAAGCAAATCAGCTAGTAAGCTTGATTGTTATTAAAGCTGTTGCAACAGGGTGCTCCCCTCACACACAGGAGAGCAGAGGAGGACCCAGAACAAAGGTGTGCCCACCCTTATATATACATTTTGAAATTCCCTGCCCTGCAGCTCAAGACCATTCCTCCATACATCATACATACACCACAGAAGGGGTGTAGCCCCAGACCACCCCCCAAAAACATCATACCTACATCACAGAAAAGGCGGTCTACAACAGAAATTTGAATGTTGTTGTTTTTCCTGTCTGCCAGGTTATCTGATAATGCCTTATCTGATTACCTTTTCTGGTAGTCTGGCCATTCCTTTGAGATGGTAATTACTTAATTCCTGAGACAATGGGAAAGTTCCCTCCCTCCTTGCAGAGAAACATTTGATGAGTTTGGGAGTCAAAATGGTTTCAGGACTATCTTCCTGTGCTGCTTCAGATATGTGGTTTATATATTTATGTACGTGTTTGCTTGGTACATTTATGAACATTTATTATATATACAAGACCTTATTTTTTTTAATTACACTAGGAAGTGCAATATATTTAGTGCATTTTCAAACCACAGCCAGAATTATCTCTTGAAAGAGGGCTTTGTGATCACATGAAGCTATTTCCAGGAACAACATGCAATAATAAAAAAAAAAGTTTCCTCAGATCACAACACGGGAGCTCCCATACTTTCCCCCATACAGCCCTTGGAAACAATTGCTGACCCCACACCAGATGTTTAACGCACAATGCTTCCCCCCAAAGAATCCTGAGAACTGTACTGTAGGCCACAGAGCTACAGCACCCAGCAGCTTTAACAAAGTACAGTTCCCAGGATTCTTTGGGGGAAGTCATGATCTTTAAATGTGTGGTGTGTATCCAGGGACAGTCCCGGATTTACAGAAGCCGGCCCAGTTTCTGATTTGGCCCTGAAATGTCCCTCTTAGGGGATGGAGTTATGCAATCCCTGAGCAAGGAGATACAACCTTTAGAAGACACCTGGAAGCAGTCCTGTAAAGAGAAGTTTTTAAAAAATATATATTTAATGGTTAATTATTGTTATTTTACATGTTGGAAGCTGTCCGGAGTGGCTGAGGCAACCCAGTCAGAAGGGTGGATCTTTATAATTATTAATTATTAATTATTAATTATTATTTCTTTATTCTTTATTATTATTATGAATGGGATGTCATCATCATCATCATCTCTATTTTCATTGGAGAAATATTGGCAGGTATGGTGTACGCAGCCCAAAATTATGTGATCTCATTTCCAGTGACCTTTTTTAAAGTATGCAGCAGGAGTCACACTTACTAACTTCTAGGAGAGATGTTTATCTTCAAGAATGTTAAAGAAAATAAAAGTGAATATGGCCAAAAAGCCCTTGGACTGCCCACCGCTCCGGGTGGAAAATGTATATTATTTCACACACTCCATTTGGATTACAGCAGCAAAGATCAAAGTCCAGGCAAGTTGTACATAGATTTGATTTGCAGATTAGGGACAGACTATATTCAACAGCGGATAACACATTTGAAGTCAGGGTCTGCTGCATCTGTTGCCTCCTTCCTCCATTCACACCTTTGCTCACTTTCTAGCTCTCCTGATGATATAGTATGTGGAATGGTTTTCTTAAACTAGAGCACTTGGGAATGAAACACCTTTGAAAGGACCAGCGGAGGGAGGGGGAAGGAGGTGCAGCAGCCTCATTGTCAGGGTGATCCCACAGACCTTTACTCAGGCAAGATCGACACAGATACTGTATATTTAAAAAAAAACACACGCTCTGAAAACGCTCTGCAAAAAACAGCTCTATAGCACCATTTGGTGTCACAGTGTTGTAATGCATTTATTGACTAATGTAGCTGAGTCCTCTGTTTATTATGGTGGTGTGCTATAGTCTTCTTAAGGGCTGTGGGAGAAACCACAACTGGACTCTTTGCAACTAGGCTCCCAGTTGGGTTCTTTGGTCTATGTGACTCTTGGATCCCATTTGGGAAGGTCCAACTTTGGCTGCTTGGCAGAGATGACATCAGGTGTTGGATTCACAAATGTCACATCTTCAAACAGCATCTTCTTTTGAGTTTCGATAGATGAGACGGCATATAAGGAACTTGTCATTGCTCTTCTTCTCATCTTACCTCAAGAGGAACGGCCTGCCAAGTGCAAATTACGTCCAAGATATGGAAGGTGCCATTCAGTTTACCGGAATTTTTACTTCGATACTGTGAGCAGCAGGTGCATGACCTTCATTTACAGTGGCTGTGGAGGCAATGCAAACAACTTTCTACATCTCCTTGATTGCGAAACCGAGTGTGTAAGGTTTGGTAAGGACAATTCTTTTTTTTCTTTCTGTTCCTGATGTTTAAAAATTAGCAAATATTTAAAGTGAAAGCCTGTTCAAATTTTCTCTTTTTGCTGCTAGTGAGTCATTCTCTTGCTGATTTGATTCTCTGCTGCTAGAGGTTTCATGCTGTAAGGTTCTTTTTAAAATTGTTAATAGAAATCATAGTCCAGCAAAATTTGGAGGGTCACTGGTTCCCCACTGCTGCCCCACAGCTCCCTATGCCCCATTGAAGGAACTTTGGAGGGGTCTCCAACCTACTGAAGCAGATCTGGGGAGGTCCTGAGGTGAGGGGGAATCTGTTCTGTCAATAGTGTCTGTACTATTGGATTTCTCATACAGTTATTTTTTTTCTTTTTCTTTTTTTTAAAAAAAATACTTTTAAACTCATTTGGGAGAGTAGGGAGAAGAAGAAGAAGAAGAGTTTGGATTTGATATCCCGCCTTTCACTCCCCTTCAGGAGTCTCAAAGCGGCTAACATTCTCCTTCCTCCCCCACAACAAACACTCTGTGAGGTGAGTGGGGCTGAGAGACTTCACAGAAGTGTGACTGGCCCAAGGTCACCCAGCAGCTGCATGTGGAGGAGCGGAGACGTGAACCCAGTTCACCAGATTACGAGACTACCGCTCTTAACCACTACACCACACTGGCTCTGAAAGGGAGGTTAACAAACAAACAAACAAACAAACAAACAAACAAACAAACAAACAAACAGTTGACTGAGCTGAGTTCATGTTCAGGCTCAAAACAGGACATACTGCATGGGTTTGAGGTCAGCGAAGAAATCCTACTTTGCTGCCTCCACTACATCCTCAGACCCTCCAAGTGTCCCTATTTTCTAGGGTCAGTCCTGGATTTACAGAAGCTGTCCCAGTTTCTGATTTCATCCTGGAATGTCCCACTTTTCCTTAGGAAAACCCTGTTTTTATAGTAGAAACATTGGAGGGTATGGAATAGGATGCCCCTATTTTCTTCGTAGAAATGTTGGAGGGTATGCATCCTTGAGGAGCCAACTAGCAGAGGTAGAGCTTATCCTTTTGTCCAGCTCCTCTCCCCTGGAGAAAACCGCTCTTTAGTGCTCAACTGGAGCAAATGCCAGTTCCGGTTTCCCATGGATTGCCATTTGTTCTGATCTACTGCTAAAGAGTTGGTTTTTCCTTGGAATGGAGTGCGGCAAAGGGGAAACCACCAGGACCAGTGTTTTCTAGGCACGGCACAAGTGGAAGTGGGGATGAGCCCATATTCCAGAGGTTTGTTATTCCTGACCAGGTGGATGGACCTCTGGAGCACATGGTGCCCTTCAAGGCTGAGGTCGCTTTGCTCTGCTGTGGTTTAGACGCTGCTGTTGTGGCAGTGCCAGCTGAGGTGTCCATTAGTCCCTTTAATATCCTGGCGTATTAAAGGTAGCTGGAGTGGAGTGGCTGAATGGTCAGAGGTATGGTAAACCTATATTTGCATGACTGAGTGCGATCAGGCAGTGGAGCGTGCTTTTCTTTAAAAGCCCACTCTAGACCTGTTGTTGTTGTTGTTTAGTCGTTTAGTCGTGTCCGACTCTTCGTCACCCCCTGGACCAGAGCACGCCAGGCATTCCTGTCTTCTACTGCCTCCCGCAGTTTGGTCAAACTCATGCTGGTAGCTTCGAGAACACTATCCAACCATCTCGTCCTCTGTCGTCCCCTTCTCCTTGCGCCCTCCATCTTTCCCAACATCAGGGTCTTTTCCAGGGAGTCTTCTCTTCTCATGAGGTGGCCAAAGTACTGAAGCCTCAGCTTCACAATCTGTCCTTCCAGTGAGCACTCAGGGCTGATTTCCTTCAGAATGGATAGGCTTGATCTTCTTGCAGTCCATGGGACTCTCAAGAGCCTCCTCCAGAACCATAATTCAAAAGCATCAATTCTTCGGCGATCAGCCTTCTTTATGGTCCAGCTCTCACTTCCATACATCACTACTGGGAAAACCATAGCTTTAACTATATGGACCTTTGTTGGCAAGGTGATGTCTCTGCTTTTTAGGATGCTGTCTAGGTTTGTCTTTGCTTTTCTCCCAAGAAGCAGGCGTCTTTTAATTTCGTGGCTGCTGTCACCATCTGCAGTGATCATGGAGCCCAAGAAAGTAAAATCTCTGACTGCCTCCATTTCTTCCCCTTCTATTTGCCAGGAGGTGATGGGACCAGTGGCTCTAGACCTAGTGAAGTGCAATAAATATAGACTGGTCACTAACACCTCTTGCTTGACAAAACTAGTGGACAGGCCGCTTGTGGAACCATTGCAAGTTTCCCTGGATTATCTATATTTCATGCGCTTTGGCACTCGTCATGGTGTCCCGTTGTGCCAGAAGCAGTTTAGTCATGCTGGCCACATGACCTGGAAAGCTGTCTGTGGACAAACGCCAGCTCCCTGAGCCTGAAGCAAGATGAGCGCCGCAACCTCATAGTCTCCTTTGACTGAACTTAACCATCCAGGGGTCTTTTACCTTTACTTTTTTATAGGGTGGTTCCATTAGTATCTTCCAGGCTGTGTTCAGAGAATAGCACTAGTGGGTACATCTAGGTCCCCTGGTCCTTGTGCTATGGGGTTCTACAGGACACTATTCCTCCCCCAGTGGTTTTAAACATCTATATAAAACTATTGGGAACAGTCAGTAGGAGATTTGGAGCACCAGTATCTTGATGACACACAGCTGCATTGCTCCATAACACCTTTTTAAAGCCTGCTGAAAACTTTTATTATGCAGGCAATTACGAATATATATTTCCACAAAGTTCATCTGCTTTCTGATTTATATAGCTTTTATTGACTGGTTTGATGTATAACTGTTGTGAACCACTTTGATTAAAAAAAAATGAATTAGTGTTATATCCATATTTTAATTAATGAATAAATTCAGTAAAAATAACAGAATGGTAACTTGGGATAAGAGCAATTCCTGAGTGAGTGCCTAACTTATTGTTTCAGCTGCCCACATACCCCTGTTTTGTCTTCCTATAGAACCCTGTATTAAAGTGGTTTAACTCAGCACCCACATCAACCATGTCATGCCATAACATAGCTATCGTTTTACTTTTCATAGGCAAGCCGGATGGTTGGTCAGCTCACACTACCCACAGTAAAGGTGAGATGTCCTGTTCTTTTCTGCATTGCATATCTCAGTGGGATTCACGATTAGTGCAGTGAGAATGCCTGCATACATAGGAGATAAGCCGGCTACAATGGGCAGGTGTGTGCTGAGTGCTTAAGCACCAAGATGTTGAGAAGGGACCCCTTCAGTTTGCCACTCAGTTCTTTGGGACTTGTGGGCAAGGAAGAGACGCCTGTTGGGGTCTTTCATGGCTCACACATCCAGAATTTTGGGGTCCAAGGGGTTGCGAGCTGCAAGTTGGGCTCCTTCAACAATTAAAGTTGTGTGGCTCAATAGTATGGAACCAGGCAGTATACTGTTTCCAATTTATGGTCAAGTCAGCTCCTCAACCACTTCAGCAGGGAGGTCACGTGGTGGCTCCCACTTTAGAAAGTGCCCCAAACCACTCAAATAATACTTGCAAATTCTCTAGTTTTTATTGAGTTTAATAAAGTTGCGTGGTGAGTTTCCTCCTCCCCCTCAGAAATAAAGACATGAGACACAAAAATTTGAGTTAATGGGTCAAATTAGGCCACAACTTTATTGATTACAGGAATTGAGCAGTATTGACTTAGGCATTGGTCCTGTCAACTAACTGGCTTCAGCCTGCTTGCTTGAAGACCGGTAAGGGTTAACCACCAGTAGCGGGAGTCCTGCTGAGGTACGTCAACTAGGAGCTCCCCCCCCCGGAGTTACCGCTTGGGGGTGTGTCGTGGGCCCACACCTCCATAGGCTTAGGCCAAGACCACGCCCCCCGGAATCCTTTACCGGACTACCCTTTGTTTTGGGGGAAGGTGATGGCGCTTCCTTCCCCCTTCATCTGCATAATAATACCTCTACCAATGCCTAACCACCCATACCAGAAGTTGTGACGGTTTGCTATGAGGTAGGCAAAAACCAAGTGGCTGGTGCCAATCTGCCAATTGGAAAAATTCCTACCAGGCCCCTTGACAACGATCAACTAAAGTCCATAGCAACGTCAGAGAGCCTAGCCTAACGGGTGGGAGGGGAGGGAAAACCTGATCAGCTGAGGCGTGGGAAAGAGGGAGATCCTTGGCCGTGCCAGCCGTAAATATAGCAGGCCACGCCTCCTGGGCCAGCCAATTGGCTGGCCGGGGGGGGGGGGTGACACGTCCGAGGATTCCCCTGGTATCGTGGGGGCTGAAAGTCAGCCCCTGCATGTGTGGGGAGGGGCGTGAAGCCCGCAAACCCACCTCCTCCCTAGCTCAGAAGTGGCTTTGTGGACATAGATAAGCCAATCATGAACATCTCGTTTCTTTACATTCCTTCTCATTTACTTGTTTCTCAGCTTCGTGCTTTGCCCATACCTCACTGAGAGGCATTAGTTTAGTTTTACACGACGGAAGGCGAGAAAGAAAGATGGCTGACAGAACACGTAGAACAGGGTGGATGAGCTATGTCTCTCCAGATATTGCTGGACTACAATTCCCATCATCCCCGACCATTGGCCATGGTGGTGGTGGCTGATGGGAGCTGTGATCCATCTTCTTCAGGAGGGCCACAGTCTAGCCACCACTGGTGCAGACAAATGAGGCAGAAGTTGCGATAGCTTCCTACTCTCTGGCTGCCACAGAAAATTTCAAAGGCCAAGCACAGCTTCAGGGCTATTACCTCATGATCCTACACTGCTCCATGTACCTCATTATGCCTAGTGAGCTCTGCTCCATGAAGCTCTAACAGGTGTTCATGAAAACTGCTGTGGTGATGTGCCAGATTCTTCTAAATGGCAATAGCAGCCTAGTCCCTCCTAGACTCTGTTCTGTGATTTGGTAACTGGGTGCAACTCTAGAGTTTCTCTGCCGCCTTGCCTGGAAGAGATAATCTTGGGGTTTTGAATAACAGAACAGCACTTTCAAATGCCATCTATATCTATTAAAGAATATCAGCTTTCTCTCTCACACACACAATATGCATATATATGTATATATGCATGTAAATTAAGTCACTGGTGATGTAGAATGAGGCAAAAGATGTGGCAGCTGCCACATAATATTTCAAGGGGCAACCACAATTTCAGGGTTGTTGTTATCTCATGACCCCACATTTCCCCATGAATCTCGTCATCCTCAGTCAGCCCTGGTCAGTCATTGCTGTTGTGGTGAAATGCTAACTGCTTCTGAACTGCAGTGGCAGTTTATTTTTATTTTTTTAATAATGATTTTTATTAGTTTGCAATTACAGTCCAATAATAGCCTCATTATAACAATACCAATTTATAATACAATCATTAATACCAATTGTTCAAATACCAAATTATATGATTTAGATAAAGTGGCCCCCTGCGTGCTGGATTTGATGATTTTCTTTATTTCTGCATTCCAAAATCTTATTAATTTCCATTACATTCCAGTCATAATAATAATCCCTTATACAACAACTGCAATATTAATAACTTCTGCTTGTGTTGACACATTAAATGATTTATAAAACTACAAGTGAGGAACTCAAACTATATCCTTGTTCTTCCTGTGTGTGGCAACTACTCTCTCCATGGCTTTTCTCCATCCTTGTAAGATGTTCTTTCTTTCCCCTGCTTGTTGCTGTTATTCGTCATGCCTTGGGTGGAGCTGATATCCCATTATTGTTCCACAAATTTTTCCTGCAGTAGCAGTTTAACCCCATCTGGGCTCTCTGTTTCATGATTTTAACCTCCTGACTACTGCAGAGCTCCTGTCACAGCCCACTTGGAAGAGATAATCTCAGCAGTTTGAATAATAGATGCAGGACTTTGAAATAGGATTTACATTAGCTGTGGAAGTGTGAGTGAGTGTGTGAGTGAGTGTGTGTAAGATTTCTATGCACCCCTCTCTCCCCCAGGCCTCCCTCTGAAATGCGAACAGCCGAAAGAAACAGGACCATGCAAGGCTATGATCCCACGATATTATTATGATGTTTGGGACAAGAAATGTACGCACTTCATATATGGCGGCTGCGGTGGCAACGAGAACAATTTCAAATTTTACTTGGAATGCTATGTGGCGTGTGAAAACCCTGGTAAGAATGAGCCACTTTTAATGGTTTTAATAGACAACAAAAAGAACCTGCAGTTTTTGCTAAGCATTACGCATGCATTATAACTCCCAAACTGGGCAATCTTATCTTTAATCAAGGGAGTGGGGGTGGTGGGACTGGAGCTGTCGGCATCCTGAGGAATGGGTCCTCCCATTCTTGCTTTCTAAAATGTCAGTAGCAAAGCAGCTTTTGATGCTAGAATAGGGAAAGTACATAGTTTTCAAAGGGGGGGGGGAGTCTGCAAGTGGTAAAGTTCCGTTCCTAAGGCACTTGGGGCAAATGGGTGTGTTTTTAAATGTATTGTAAATGTACAGTGTATATGCAGTGTAAGGAAAGGGGGAAGGTTGTAAGTTATAATTTGAAAACAGAAGCAAAAAAATCAAGTGAATGCCTGGGTGAATAATGTATCAGATAGATGGCACATGGAAAAGGGAAGGTGTGCATGTCTGGGTAGAAACATGTGAAAAGTAAAGCAGTACTTTTTACTGGGGAGCTTTAAGTTGAGCTCCAATAAGCCCTTAGCTGAAATATATAACCTCCAACATTTCTCTGATGAAAATAGGGATGTCCCATTGCTGCTGCTGCTGCCGCCCCGCCCATCTGGCTGCCCCAGCTATTCTGGGTGGCTTCCAACATATATAAACATATAATAAAAGATTTAACATTTAAAAACTTCCCTATACTGGGCTGCCTTTAGACTTTTTCTAAAGGTTGTATTGTTACTTATCTCCTTGGGTTGGGGCTCGCATAAGTCCACATCCTCTAACATTTCTCCAATGATAAGAGGAACATCCTACCATAGCCTCCAACATTTCTCTGAAAATAGAGATGTATTAAGGAAAAGCAGGACATTCCAGGATCAAATCAGAAACTTCTGTAAATCTGGGACTGTCCTTGAAAAATAGGGACACTTGGAGGGTCTGGAAATGGCATAATGCTTATTCAAGAACAGCAGTCCAGGGGTCAGGAAGCCAAGGGTCCAAGAGTCAGGAAACCAAGAGTCAGGAAGCCAAGAGTCCAAATGTCAGGGAACCAGGAGTCAGGAAGCCAAGGGTCCAAGAGTCAGGAAACCAGGAGTCAAGAAGCCAAGGGTCCAAGAGTCAGGATACCAGGAGTCAGGAAGCCAAAGCACAGCTAGGTGGGTAACATGTTGCTGTGGCAAAGAGCCAGGGGGAAATGCTGGTCTTATATAACCCTACCAGCCCTTGCCACCAGGTGCTATGAGTCTTCTGTCAAGCCTCACTGTGCGGCCATGCCTTGCTCTTCCAGGCCAAACTCAGGAAGGCCCCAGTCCTGCGAGGCCCTACCAGTCACAGGGCCTGGATCCTGCACACACTCCTGACATTCACTTTTCCTTCCAGCCATGCTCACTCCCACTAATGATGTCACCTTAAGACTTGCAAGCTTCAGGCAGAAAAGGTCCCTCACACCTGCTATACAGTAATATTGTTCTCCTTATCCATTTAATAGGACACGAGTTTAATCCTGCGCTGACTAAAGGTGAGCAAAGGTAACAGCCCCGTGGCATTTCCCTTCTGACCCTCGTATGCATTCTGCCTTCCACTCCTGCTGGCTTTCTTCAGTTTGGCAGCTCACTTCTTAAGGTCTTTCCCCACTCCTTCTGTACTACTTTGTCATTTCTACCCGGGTCCCAGGGCTTGCTTCCTCCCAAGACACATTGGGATCTGGCCATAAACACACAGCCTTAACCCCCAGCCCCTGGACTGATCTACACTGAACAGGGGCTACAGCAGAGATCTAGCTGAGATCGTGAAGCTTCATGGAGTTCAAGTGATGCTCAGGTGGATGAGTGAGGGAGACAGTGGTATTTCAGACCAAGCTGTGCTCCTCTACTCAGCCATCCAGCCATCCCAACTGACTTGGAGCCCTGGAGCAGGGCTCTCCCGGGAAGTCACATTCTGGTTAATTGGTCTTCTGTACTCAACCACTGGGTCATCATCATTTAGAAGAGTCTACTGCCATCAGTATTTATAGAATGGATCATGCCCCAGGAGGACAGCCATCCTCTGCATGGGTCATTCACTTTTGAACCCAAGACTCTCAACCAAGGTCTTCCCTACTTATGTTTTTCTCCCACATCCTGTGTATTGGCCTCTCTGTCCACGAATCTCGGAACGCTTCGCCTACTTCCTTCCTTTCTCTCGGGTTCAAGGGCCTACCTACTGAAACATTCTGAAGTGTAAGCATATGCAGCCCTCTGCACCTATGGCCATGTTATAATAATAATAATAATAATAATAATAATAATAATAATAATAATAATAATTTATTATTTATACCCCGCCCATCTGGCTGGGTGTCCCCAGCCACTCTGGGCGGCTTCCATAAAAACCAAAAATACAGTAAAATATCACACGTTAAAAACTTCCCTGAACAGGGCTGCCTTAAGATGTCTTCTGAATGTCAGGTAGTTGTTTATCATTTTGACATCTGCTGGAAGGGCGTTCCACAGGGCGGGCGCCACTACCGAGAAGGCCCTCTGCCTGGTTCCCTGTAGCTTTGCTTCTCGCAATGAGGGAACTTCCAGAAGGCCCTCGGCGCTGGACCTCAGCGTCCGGGCAGAATGATGGGGGTGGAGACGCTCCTTCAGGTATACTGGACCGAGGCCGTTTAGGGCTTTAAAGGTCAGCACCAACACTTTGAATTGTGCTCAGAAACGTACTGGGAGCCAATGTAGGTCTTTCAAGACCGGTGTTATATGGTCTCGGCGGCCGCCCCCAGTCACCAGTCTAGCTGCCGCATTCTGGATTAGTTGTAGTTTCCGAGTCACCTTCAAAGGTAGCCCCACGTAGAGTGCATTGCAGTAGTCCAAGCGGGAGATAACCAGAGCATGCACCACTCTGGCGAGACAGTCCGCAGGCAGATAGGGTCTCAGCCTACGTACCAGATGGAGCTGGTAAACAGCTGCCCTGGATACAGATTTAACCTGTGCCTCCATGGACAGCTGTGAGTCCAAAATGACTCCCAGGCTGCACACCTGGTCCTTCAGGGGCACAGTTACCCCATTCAGGACCAGGGAGTCCTCCACACCTGCCCGCCTCCTGTCCCCCAAAAACAGTACTTCTGTCTTGTCAGGATTCAACCTCAATCTGTTAGCCGCCATCCATCTTCCAACCGCCTCCAGACACTCACGCAGGACCTTCACCGCCTTCACTGGTTCTGATTTAAAAGAGAGGTAGAGCTGGGTATCATCCGCATACTCTGCTGATCTCCATGCCCATCTCTTTAAACCTCTCTCTCTCTGCTCATGCAACCTTCTGTTTGTTTTAGGGCCATAGCTCAGTGGCAGAGCATGTGCTCTGAATGCAGAAGGCCCCAGATTCAATCCCAGGCATCTCCAGGTGAAGCTGGGAAAAAGTGTCCCTGCCTGACACCCTGAAGAGCTGCAGCCAGTCAGGGTAGACAAATGTGTCCTCTTCTTTGCTCTTCAAACTATGACAATACACATACACATATACAGTGGTACCTCAGGTTAAGTACTTAATTCGTTCTGGAGGTCCGTACTTAACCTGAAACTGTTCTTAATCCGAAGCACCACTTTAGCTAATGGGGCCTCTTGCTGCTGCCACGCCGCCGGAGCCCAATTTCTGTTCTCATCCTGAAGCAAAGTTCTTAACCTGAAGCACTATTTCTGGGTTAGCGGAGTCTGTAACCTGAAGCGTATGTAACCTGAGGTACCAGTGTATACATACATATATATATATATATATATATATATATATATATATGAAAGAAACTTGCCTTTGTGCTTCTTTTTCTCCTCTAATGCCAGAATCTCTGCTTGAGACATGCAAACAACCAAAAAACCCGGGACCTTGCAAAGCAGCCTATCCTCATTTTTACTATGATTCCCAAAGCAAGACGTGTAAGCCTTTCATATACGGTGGCTGTCAAGGCAACCAAAATAACTTTGAAACTGAAGAGGAATGCATGCAGGAGTGCATGTAGGCGCTGGTAAGATCACAGATTTCTTTAGAACTTTTCCAGGGAACCCAGAGTACCTTTCTTTTCCTTTTAATGCTATTTATACAACGGTTCTGTTCCAAACGCATGAATGCGATATCCTGACTTCACAGGAGAAGGATAAGTTTTGTTCCAGGGGATAGCCTCTGAGTTCAGGAGGGAGGTAATGAGATGCACTCTGTTCGATGGTATGTTTTTTTCGTGCAAACTACCTTCTTGCCAACAGATTAGATTATCATGGTTCCCCTTGTCTGGTTTGAAAGAAACCCTCAGCCCATGATAATGATCATGAATTAGAACAAATTAGAACAATACTCTTGAAAGATCAGTAGAATAGCAGAGAGGGAGAGGGAGAAAAGAAGAGCACATTCATCTATAGTGTGTGATTTCGTTGGGGACAATGGCACACATATAAGCACGTTCCACACACTGTTTACAGGCTGTATACACACACCATACATTTAAAGCACATCTTTGTCCCCCCACAAAATTCCTGAGAAGTGTAGCTTGTTAAGCATGCTAGGATTTGTAACTCTTTGAGGAGTAAACTAGAGGATCCTTTGGGAAAGCACACTATACTTTAAATGTACAGCACATGTGGTCATGCTAGCTTGAAATTTCAAGTAGTCACCTGATGTCTATGGGCTTCAGTATGAACATCTGGATGGGAGTTTTTACTATGAAAAGAGGTGACCAGTGGGTTGCAGTCTTTCCCCAGGCCTTCAGGTATTTAACCTCCCCCTGGGCATGGTGCCAAGCCCCACGACTGGTCAGTTGGCACCGCGCCGAGGGGAATGCCTCCTAAATACCTATTGCCATTGGCCACTTCAGTGGCAGGAGGACGATTCAGCCTGCTAGAGGCTGGTTCACAGGGGAGACGTGGTGCCTGTCCGCAAAGCTGCCCGCCCAAGGAGGCCAAACAGACCTATGAAAATACGTGACCAGTTGGTTGTGGTCTTTCCCCGAACCTTTGTATCCCTAGCTACAACAGGAATGCCATTACCATATGTCTCTGGGCAGAAAACTACCCTATTTGACTGACATGTGAATATTAGGACAACCACTGATTTCTCATTCCCTGGTGAGAAGGGTCTTGCTACCTCTGTTGTTTTGAGGGCTATCAAAAATTCCTGGATGCCAATAACTAAGTTTGGGGTAAGTACTCTTGGTTGAGAGAACCACTGCGGAGATTTAAAATCACAAAATATGCAGCAAAGCGTGGGAATACAGGCCAAGAAAACCTTAAAATGTGCCCTTTAATGTGAGTTCCAAAGTTTCCCTCTTTCACTAGCATAGAAAAGGACCAAACACTTGCTAAATAAAAAATTGTGTACTTACAGCTACTACAGCTAATCCAGAATACAGCAGCTAGGCTGGTGACTAGGAGTGACCACCTGGACCATATAGCACCAGTCCTAAAAGAACTACATTGGCTCCCAGTATGTTTCCGAGCACAATTCAAAATGCTGGTGCTGACCTATAGAGCCCTAAAAGGTTTCAGCCCTATATACCTGGAGTGCCCAGGTTTTGACTGCCAAGGGGTCTCCACATGGTTTAATCCAGCACTGCCCCGTGAATGGCCCAGTATACCTGAAGGAGTGTCTCCAGCCCAGACACTGAGATCCACTCCGAGGACCTTCTGGTGGTTCCCTCATTGCAAGAGGTGAGGTTACAGGGAACCAGGCAAAGGACTTTTTCGGTAGTGGCACCTGCCCTGCGGAACACCCTGCCATCAGATGTCAAGCAGAGAAACAGCTATGTGATTTCTAAAAGACACCTGAAAGCAGCCTGTTCAGGGAAATTTTGTAGAAAGGTCACAAACTCATAACAATACACAGGAAACATAGTTGTTGAAAATATCATACCTCCCCTCAGTCTCCTCTTTTCCAGGCTAAACATACCCAGCTCCTTCAACTGCTCCTCATAAATCTTGATTTCCTGATCCTTTATCATTTTGGTTTCCTTCCTCTGTACACATTCCAGCTTGTCAACATCCTTCTTAAATTTTGGTGCCCAGAATTGGACACAGTATTTCAGGTGTGATCAGACCAAGTCAGAAAAGATTGGTACTATTACTTCCTTTGATCTGATGCAGCCTAGAATAGCATAGCTTTTTTTGCTGCAGCATCACAATATTGACTCATGTTAAGCTTGTAATCCATCAAGACCTCTAGATCCTTTTCACATGTACTGCTAGTACGCCAAGTGTCCCCCATCTTATATTTGTGCATCTGGTTCTTCCTGCCTAAGTGCAAAACCTTACTTTTTTCCCTATTGAAATTTATTTTGTTAGCTTGAGCCCAGTTCTCCAACATATTAAGGTCAATTTGAATTCTGATTCTGTCTTCTTCAGCATTAGCTACTCCTCCCAGTTTGGTGTCTTCTGCAAAGTTGATGAGCATCCACTCAATTCCTTTATCCAAGTTGTTTATTAATATGTTGAACAACAATGGGCCCAGAACAGAACCGTGTGGCACCTGACTTGTCACTTTCCCCCATTAATGAGGGACCATTGGGTTTGGTCAGTCAACTAGCTACAAATCCACCTAACAATCACCTTGTTAACCCACATTTTACCAGCTTTCTCTCAAGAATATCATGGGGGACTTTGTCAAAAGCCTTACTGAAATCAGGATACACTATGTCCACAGCATTCCCCTGATCTACCAAGCTTGTAATGCCATCAAAAAAAGAAATTAGATTAATTTAGCATGACTAATATTTGAGAAACCCATTCTAGATCTTAGTAATCATAACATTCTTTTCTAGGCGCTCACAGACCGACTGTTGAATTATCTGTTCTCAGACCCTACCTGGTATCGATGCCAAGCTCACTGGTGCATAGTTAACTGGGCCTTCGCTTTTCCCTTTTTTGAAGGTGGGGACAACATTTGCCCACCTCCAGTCTGCAAGATTTCTCAAAGAGCTCCTCCTCTAGCATCATCCTCCTCCACCTCTTCCTGCTCCCCATCCTTGCGAGGGGTGCTGCCGAAACCTCCCCACCATTCATCCTCACTCTCTTCCCAGTCTCCTCCTACCAGTGGTGTAGCAAGGTCAGGTGGTACCTGGTGCAGAAAATTTCTTGTCACTTCCACCCCCCCCCCATTGAAATTATTAAAAGAAGGGAAAATAAGAGTGTTATTTTCTGGTTTATTTACTTAACATTGTGAGCATAAGCACTTAAAACCTTCTTTTCACGATGGGAATTTCTCATGAATAAAATATTTCACTTAATTTCACTATTTTGCAGCCTTATGTTGCTGTGGACTGCAGGAAGCTGAGGTGCTGTGTGAGTACAACTGCAAAAAACGAGCACCAGTGTGGATATGCCCCCACTCTTAAAGAGCTTACCTAGAATACAAGAAGAGCCAGTGGCGGAGGAAGGGGGTGTGGGGGGTGTCGTCATTGAGGGGGGGGGAATGACAAAGATATGAGTTGTTGTTGTTGTTTTAAAAAATGGTCTCACAAAACTTTTTAGTTCAGTCAAAAAACGTAATGAAACATGGCTGGCACTGGGCGCCACCCCATGGGGGCTGGCACTTACCGTGGGGCCTGCAACATGCCCAAACCATGCCTGCTTATATAGAGCTCCACTAGAACGCAACAGTAGCTAGCCAATCACTGAACGTCACTTTCAATCCCTTATTTACATATGTGGACCAGAGTGAAAACTATCTACAGTATCCCCCTGCTGGCCCAGGGTGAGAACTTCAGTACATAACACTAAGCCACCCTACAGCTGAGGGGGAGGCAGTGGAGAGGCTCCACACAGCACCCCTGCCCCCATGGGTGATTTGCCCTGCCCCCAGCTGCAGGACACAC
Organism: Podarcis vaucheri; assembly: GCF_965113315.1. Lineage (NCBI taxonomy): Eukaryota > Metazoa > Chordata > Lepidosauria > Squamata > Lacertidae > Podarcis > Podarcis vaucheri. The sequence goes on from NC_138753.1 coordinate 32,603,885, forward strand.
GCGCCGCCCCTGGCACCTGAGCAGCTAGCTACACCATGGAGCAGAGCCCTGCTGAATCCCATCTGGAACAGAATCCTGTTCTCACAGTGGCCAGCTAGACGCCTATGGGAAACCCTCAAGCATATATCTTCCAGTACATATTTGCCCACCAGCAAGATCTTGCACCTTTGCTAGTGCTTTGTGCAAACTTTTGAAATGCACAATATTATTTGTGATCACTAGTTATCACATACAGCTCTCTCTCTCTCTCTCTCTTTTTAGGAATAATTTTTATTAAATTTCCAATTAACAAACCAACCATATCACATTAATTCCAAATTATACCATTACATAATAAACTCCAAATATTTACAAATACAGCTCAAGTTAAAACAGTTCAACGCATCATCAGAGATTTGCAACATCTCTTAAATAATGACAGCTCTCTTTCCCAAGCTCTGGGATGAAAACCTTTCATTGCCTACAGAAAACCACCCAATCTTAAACAGCTCCTCACACGCAATAATACAAGAACCAGACTTAACATGGACACTGGCACAAGAGCCATCAATAAGCCAACTTTGCTGCCACATACACCCGGACAGCATCATTATTGGCCCCAATAACATCAAACATACCATCTCAGGCCTATTTAATTGTTCACCTTCCAACATTATATATGTGTCAGGGGATGATTAGCTGCTTGTGCTTAAAATAGTGCCCCTTCAGAGTTTGTGCGACCCCACAAACCTCTGTGTGTGACAGAGCTCCTCAGACATGTCTGCTCTAGTCACTTGTAGAGTCCGACAGTGGCTGTCTGCGGAAGCGCTTCCAGCAAAGAAGTTCCTTAACGGAAACGCGTCTCCTGGACTCACGACGTGACAGCTTCCGGCGAAGCATAGGTCTCCCTGCAGTTGCTTCTGACACCTCCCCGCTATTTTCGCTCGAAGTGTCTCTCACCCCTTTCTCTCCCCTTCTGCTTCCTGCCTGGGCTGCTGCGTCTCTCTCAGCATTACTGAGATCCTCCTCCAGAGACCCCGCGCTCCCCCTGCTGGTCCCTGCTTTGGCTGTTGACTCTCTCCTAGTCTCTGGGAGCCCTACCACTTCCCTTTCCTCCGATGTCAGTTCCCTGACATCCACCTCCCCTCCAGGGCCCCCCTCTCCCCCGCCCCTACTCTCTCCTCTGGGCGGTGAGGAGCTGAAACCCCTAAAAGAATCCTCTTCATCTTCCGACGTCTCGAACATTTCCCTCCATCGGTCTTCGTTCCGACTCGCTGAATCCTCCTCCACCTCGGAATCAGCGAACCCCTCCAACTCTTCTTCTTCGTCGGTGGTGGCGAAGTATTCCCTCCGGAACCTCGCCACTGGCTGGGGTTTCCGAGGGAATCTCTGATGAAAAGTTTCAATCAAAACCTCGTCATCTACATCCTCTGCCCTGACCCAGGTGTTTTCCGACTCCGGCTCCCCTTCCCACATTACCAAATACTCTACTTGCTCTCCCCTCCACCTGGAATCGAGAATCTCCGCTACATGGTAGCTGTGTTCTTTTTCCTCCATAGCTGGTCCCCTATTGACCCTCCCCTCTCTGTCCCCTATATACGGTGACAGCAATGATCTGTGGAACACTGGGTGCAACTTCATGTGGTTAGGTAACCGGAGTCTGAAAGCCACTGGGTTGACCTGTTGCGTGACTTCAAATGGGCCCAGCCTTTTGGGTCTTAACTTCTTACAACCTCCTTTAAATGGTAACCCTTGGGTGGACAACCACACCTGGTCCCCCACCCTAATGCTTTCTCCTTCCCTTCTGGTTTTGTCTGCCTGCCTCTTATATTCCTCCTTCGCCCTGTTTAAATTAAGTTGGAGCTGGCGATGGATCGCTTCCATTTCTTCAACGAACTGTTCTGCGGCTGGAACGCTCCAGTTCTCCCCCTCCCCCCCTGGGAAGGCTCGGGGATGACACCCGTGATTGGCCAAAAAAGGGCTCATTCCCGTGGACACGTTCTCCGCATTGTTATAGGCAAATTCTGCCAACGCCAGCTTCTCCACCCAATCATTCTCTCTGTCATTCACATAACACCTCAAATATTGCTGGAGGACACCATTAGCTCTCTCCGCCTGCCCGTTGGTTTCTGGATGGCGGGCAGTGGAAAAATTCACCTCTACATGCAATAAGCTCATGAGCTTCCTCCAGAACCTGGAAGTAAATTGTTTCCCTCGGTCCGAAACCACCCTCAAGGGGGCACCATGCAATCTAAACACATTTTCCACAAACAATTTAGCGGTTTCTTCTGCTGTGACCGCATGTGAGCAGGCTATAAAGTGGGCCATCTTGGTTAACAGGTCTACCACAACCATAATGGCTGTCTTCCCTTTGGACCTGGGCAGATCAGTCATAAAATCTATTGCCACTGCCTCCCATGGTCTTTCCGGCGTGGGTAGTGGTTCTAATAAACCTGCCGGTGCCCGCCTCTCCCCCTTGGCTCGTTGACATCGGTCACACCCTCTCACATACTCCCGCACATCTTCCCTGACCTTGGGCCACCAGAATTCCCTGGTAACCAGCCACATGGTTTTGTGTTGCCCAAAATGCCCTGCTGTGGGGCTATCGTGCAGTTGCTTGAGTACCTTTTCCCTCAATTCTCCTTCAGGTACGTATAACGCTCCCTTGTAGTACAACGCCCCGTTTCTCTCCTCAAAACCCCCGGGTTTGTCTCCCTCCCTCCTGAGACCCCTGAGTTTGTCCTGGGCATATTCATCCTGCACCGTTCCCTCTATCAGTTCCCTTAGCCCCACCAATGCCGCCCCACACACCCAGCGATCCTCGGGAATGACATGGGTCTCTTCGGGTGCACCCTCTCCCTCCAAATATTCAGGTTTGCGTGAGAGAGCGTCCGCCCTAACGTTCTCCTGGCCTGGTACGTAACAAATCTCAAAGTTAAATTTGGAGAACTCCTGGGCCCATCTCAACTGCCGTTGGTTGAGCACTCGCGCAGTTCTCCAATACTCTAGATTCTTATGGTCCGTGCGCACTTGCACCTTCTGTTGTGCACCAATTAGTAGGTGCCTCCATCTCCGGAAGGCCTCATAAATCGCAAGAAGTTCCCGGTCGTACACCGTGTAGTTTCTCTCAGATTTGTTCAGCTTTCGCGAAAAGAAGGCACACGGTCGCCACTCGGACCCCTCCTTCCCCGGCTGCAGAAGAAGCACCGCCCCTATGGCTCTGTCAGAAGCGTCTGTTTCGACCCTCAGCTTTTTTTGTAAATCCACATGTAGAAGTTGTTCGTCAGAGGCGAAGGCCTTTTTCAGTTCCTCAAACGCTCGCTCCGCCTCCCCCGTCCAAACAAACTTCTTTTTGCTGCTGAGACAGTCCGTGATGGGCGCCGTCAGGTGAGCGAAGTTTCGGATGAACTTACGATAAAAGTTTCCAAACCCTAGGAACCTCTGCACATCCTTCTTAGTCTTGGGGGTTTTCCATTCCAGCACCGCTTGAACCTTGCCGGGGTCCATGGCCAACCCCTTGTCTGACAAGTGGTACCCCAGGAATTCCACCTCCTTGGTATGAAACTGACACTTCTCCAGTTTCACCCACAGTCTGTTGGCTTGCAGCCTGCTCAACACTTCTCTGACGTCTCTCACATGTTGCTCCTCATTCTCCGAATACACCAACACGTCATCTAAGAAGGCCACGCAATTCTTGTAGAGCAAAGGCCCCAGTACATGGTTCATAAAGGCTTGAAAACACGCGGAGCCTGCTTGTAATCCAAAAGGCATAACGAGATATTCAAATGCCCCCAAAGGGGTGAACATGGTGGTCTTCCATTCATCCCCTTTCCTTATACGTATCAGGTTGTACGCCCCCCTTAGGTCCAGCTTTGTAAAAATCTTTCCTTTTCGCACCCTGGTCAAAATATCATCAATCCTGGGCATAGGAAAAGCCACCGGCTCTGTCACTGCATTTAGGGCCCGAAAGTCACATACCAGTCTCGGCTTGTCCGTGTTCTTTTTATCCACAAAAAACACTGGGCTACCCCCCGCTGCCTTGGACTCTCTGATGAAGCCTCTCTTCAGGTTCTTGTCAATGAACGCTCGCAACTCCTGCATCTCCCTGTCTGACATGGCATACAACCTGCCTACAGGAAGCTGTGCTCCAGGGAGTAAATTGATCTGGCAATCAAAGGGCCTATGCGGAGGTAGTTGGTCAGCTTCCTTCTCGCTGAACACGTCGCTGAGATCAGCATACTGTGATGGCACCTTCCCCTTCTCCATCACTTCCGTCCCTGCTAGGGTGGCTTGGGCCCCTGCTGACCCCTTTTCCCCCCTGCAGTGTTCTAAGCAATGTGCGGAACCGAAGGAAACCACTCTTTGATGCCAGCCCACCAGCGGATCATGTAGGGCTAGCCAGCTCATTCCCAAAATAATGGGAGCGCCTCCCAAGGTGGCCACATTAAACGCTATCAGTTCTGTGTGCCTTGCCACCCTCATTATCATTGGGATGGTCTGCAAGCTGACGCCTCCTCCCAACAGTTCTCTGCCATCGATCGTGGTCACCTGCAGGGGGTTGCTTAAGGGGATAGTCTGTATCTGGTGTTCAGCAGCAAACTCCTTGCTCATGAAATTGCAGGAGCTGCCTGAGTCCAACAGCGCCTTTATTTTTAGGGGGTGTCCATTTTGCAGCTCTAGCGACACTTCAATCACTAGAGCAGGTCGAGGAGCTTCTGGCACGGGCACTTTCACTGCTCTTTGGCCTGGCTGCAGTGCCCTGACGGTGGCAACCAGGCGTTGGCTTTTACCTGCTCCGTTTCTCCCTGCTCTCCCCCCTCAACAGCTCCCACCATCCCTTGCCATTCCTTCCTCTGGGGGCAGACTCTGGCAAAGTGGCCTGGCTGTTGGCAGAGATAGCATTTCCGGGCTCCTTTTCCCTCCTTCTTAGCCCCCTCACTGGGCTTTGAAACTGCGCGCGCGCGGGCTGTTCCGATTTCCATCGGCTCTGCCGGCGGGAAAGCTGGCTCAGGAATGTCTGGAATGCGTAACTCCTTCCAACGTTCCCCTCTCCCTTCCCGCCTCTCCCAGGCTCTTGCCTCCTGGCGCGCTCCAATGGTCAGCGCAGATTTGGTCAGCTGATCCATAGACACCGCCCTGGGGCTCCTGGCCAGCTCGTCTTTCACAGCTGAAGAAAGACCTTCTTCAAATAGCATCTGAATGGGTGCTGCCGATAAATCCCACCCCAATCTGTGAATCAGCATGGTAAATTCAGTCCAGTACTCACGGACAGATCTGCTTCCCTGCTTGCAAGCCATTAGCTGTCTGCGCACTACCCCCTCCTCAATATCGCTGGAGAACATGATATCCATTGCACGAAAGAATTTCATAGTGTCCTTCAGGATATCGTTGTGCGTTGCCATCAGGGGTCGAACCCAATCTCGCGCCCCCTTCTCAAGATGCCCAATTACGAAAGCAACTCGGGATTCCTCATCAGGGAACTCATCAAACTGCACATTCAGGGCATATTGCATTTCAGTCCTAAAGGCATGGTAATCCTTGGGGTCCCCCCCAAACTTCTGCACTAATCCTGGTACCTTTCTGGGGAACTGAGTGGTTCTCCCCTTCTTGTCTGCATCTTGAGCCCTCCTCTCCTCGAGCCTCGCCGTCTGCAGCGCAAGTTGGACCTCCAATGCTCGGTATCTGTCTTCCAAGCTTGGACCAGCTCCACCCCCTGCGGCTCCGGCTCCTGCTGGGTCGCTCATGATGCCTTCTCCTGCACAGGCAGCGTACAGAGACTGTCGGACTGCTGTCAGGGGATGATTAGCTGCTTGTGCTTAAAATAGTGCCCCTTCAGAGTTTGTGCGACCCCACAAACCTCTGTGTGTGACAGAGCTCCTCAGACATGTCTGCTCTAGTCACTTGTAGAGTCCGACAGTGGCTGTCTGCGGAAGCGCTTCCAGCAAAGAAGTTCCTTAACGGAAACGCGTCTCCTGGACTCACGACGTGACAGCTTCCGGCGAAGCATAGGTCTCCCTGCAGTTGCTTCTGACACCTCCCCGCTATTTTCGCTCGAAGTGTCTCTCACCCCTTTCTCTCCCCTTCTGCTTCCTGCCTGGGCTGCTGCGTCTCTCTCAGCATTACTGAGATCCTCCTCCAGAGACCCCGCGCTCCCCCTGCTGGTCCCTGCTTTGGCTGTTGACTCTCTCCTAGTCTCTGGGAGCCCTACCACTTCCCTTTCCTCCGATGTCAGTTCCCTGACAATATGCTATCAAATGCCAACAGTGCCCTTCAGTTCTCTATATTGGATACACAGAACAAACTTTATGCCAAAGGATAAATGGGCATAAATCTGACATCAAGAATCATAAAACAGAAAAACCAATAGGAGAGCCCTTCAGTCTCGCAGGAGATTCTGTGCAGGATCTTAGAGTGGCTGTCTTACTGCAAAAGAATTTTAGACATACACTTGAAAGAGAAATTGCTGAATTACAACACATTACCAAACTAAAAGCTATGGAGAGACCTGGTCTGAATAGAGATATTGGATTCATGTCCCATTATACATACTAAAGCTAATTTTGGTCCTCTATCCCTTTAAAAATCCCTTGCCCTTCCCTGTGGAACCAACTGCCATAACAGTCATCAACAGTTATAAGGTTGCAGCGACCTCTGCTTCAGAGTATCTGACGAAGTGTGTATTACAAACGAAAGCTCATACCTTGAAAGCTTATATTTAGCTGATCTTTAAGGAGCCACTGGAATTATTAAAAAATATTTTTTCATCTTTCTTTTTTTAAAAAAAATAATTTTTATTAAGTACAAATTAGAAAACATACATATTTACAACAAGATAAAATACAAAAGAAAAAGAAAATACATATAACTGTAGGGAAAAAAATAGAGAATACTTTGTCTCTTTTCATATTTACAGTTATTTATTCATTTTGTTATTTACCATCAGAAAGTTCTTCCTAATATTTAGTCCGAATCTCCTCTCCTGCCCTCCCCTCAGGAGCAGCAGAAAACAAGCTTGCTCCCTCTTACAGCCCTCAGATATTGGAAGATGGCTCTCCTCTCTCCTCTCAGTCTCCTCTTCTCCAGGCTAAACATACTCAGCTGCCTCAACCGTTCCTCATGAAGATTGGTTCCAAGACCCTTCATCATCCTGGTCACCCTCCTCTGTTCACCTTCCAGCTGCTCAATATCCTTCTTCAACTAGCCTGCACTGACTGGGAGCAGCTCTCCAGGGTTTCAGATGGGGGGGGGCGACATTCCCAGTCCCCCCAGAAATGCCGCCCAGGACAGAAGACCTGCATACAAAGCAGATGGTCCAATCCTGCACTATGGAGACCCCTGTCCTGCCTTGAAGGATGTGGGGGTGGTCTCCCTTTGGAAATGGGGCTGCAGGAAGGATGTGAAATGCCGACATGAATCTGCCAAGAGAAGATGCAGCTCAGCTGCAGGCGGAACAGCAGGTACCTCTAAGTTCTGACAGTGGAGCATCACCTCTCAGGAGGGGCCAGGTCCAGGTGGGGGGGTTGCCATAGTGACAAGGACCTGCCCTCCTTTGTGACATCTCTTGCTTCTCCCTCAAAAGCCATTGACTTGCTGGCGGCCTTTGTGGGTTAGGAGTGAGGCGAATGGAGGAGAGAGGAGTTGGTGGTGGTTGGAGAAGATAAGGAGAGGTGTTCATTTGATTGTTATTTGATTTATTACTTTTATTTGATTCATTTGGTTTTACTTAGTTTAATTTTATTTATTATTTTACTTTTTTATTTTAACACTTTTATTTTACTTTTTTATTTTATTTTTTGTTGTTTATTTTCATATTTTTTTATTTTACATCATTATTTTGTGCACATTTGTGCACATTTTGTATATATTTATTATTTATTTTGTGCATAGAGGAGTAGTTAGGGGTAAGTGTTAGGGTTAGGGCTGGGGTTGGGGTCAGCGTTAGGCTTGGGTGGGCATTTTAGATAGTTAGCTAGTTTAGAGAGGACGGTGGGAATTTTCCGTGAACAAAATGTGCAGACTGTAAGTAGCATTCCTTTGCTTTCTCTTGGTCTCCTGGGGGGCAGGGTGTGAGTTTTGTGGTCCCTTGGCTCTCTGGAAATCCACCTGGCCAGTCTTCTCCAGAGAGCTCAGCTCCTCCACACTCTTTCCCTGCCTTCCCCTTTTCTCTCCCCTCTCATCATTTACATTTACTAGGACATTCCTAGCCCACTTTCCACCCAGGAGCTCAAGGTGGCCTTCATGGTTCTCCCTGCAACCAATTGTTATCTCCACAGCAGCCCTGCAAAGCAGGCTAGCCTGGCTCAAGGTCCACCAGGGAGCTTCATGGCTGAGTGGGGATTCGAACCCTGCTCTCCCAGGTCCTCCTAGTCCAGCCCTCCAACCGCTACACTTCTGCCTGGCTCCATTTTGCATCTCTCCAACTGCACTATGACATCAGCCTTCTCCCTCTTCCTGGAGGTCTCTCTGGCTCCAAGGAAGACTCCACCACCTTCCTCATGTTCTTCTCCTCTTCTGGGACACCTTGATGCTTGGAGGACCCTCCCAGGGGTCTCCTCCCTCTCCAGGAAGGGCAGGGCTCTCCTAAGAAGATGAGGCAGAGCAGCCCTTTAACAGCTGGCAATGCTTCTCTTTCCTTTGGGCTGGAGCTCAAGTGACTGTGGAGGCCAATTCTGGATCCACACATCCTTCCACAGTGGGGACATTGGTTTTTGGTCAGGAGTTGATCACAGTGTGGATTTGCCAAGCATCCCTTCTCCCTGCGTCCTGAGTTCGAGTGTCTTCAAAGCCCATGCCACCTTTGGTAAAGGCTGGTCTCCAACTGGAGTGCTCGCAGGCCAGTGTTTCCCAGTTGTCAGTGTTTATACTACATTTTTTAAGATTTGCCTTGAGACTGTCTTTAAACCTCTTTTGTTGACCACCAGCATTACACTTTCCATTTTTAAGTTCGGAATAGAGTACTTGCTTTGGAAGACGATCATCAGGCATCCGCACAACATGACCAGTCCAAAGAAGTTGATGTTGAAGAATCATTGCTTCAACACTGGTGATCTTTGCTTCTTCCAGTACACTGATATTGGTTCGCCTGTCTTCCCAAGTGATGTGTAAAAATTTTCGGAGACACCGTTGAAGGAATCTTTCGAGAAGTTGGAGATGGCGTTTATAAGTGGTCCATGTTTCACAAGCATATAGTAAGGTCCCGGTCCTCAAACACTCTGCACTTCAATCGGGAGAAAGCCGCACTCGCAGAGCTCAGGTGATGCTGGATTTCGGCATCAGTGTTGGCCCTTGTGGGAACCAAGGGACCTAACTACCTAGGTAGGAGAAGTGATCAACATTTTCCATTTGGGCTAGTGCCATCCTGGTGACAAGTCTCTGGGACCTCAGATGCTGGAAAATTCAGACCAATGATCTGTTTTGCCACCTTTTGTTCTACAGTGGTACCTCTGTTTAAGAACAGTCCTGTTTATGAACAATTTGGTTTACGAACTCAGCAAAACTGGAAGTATTGTCCCAGTTTGCAAGCTTTACCTCGGTCTAAGAAAGGAATCCGAACAGTGGAAGGGCACCGGTGGCAGGAGGCCTCATTAGGGAAAATGAACTTTGGTTTGAGAATGGTTTCGGTTTAAGAACAGACTTCCAGAACTGATTAAGTTCGTAAACCGAGGTACCACTATGCTTGCCTGTATTCTCGTTTCTCAGGCCTCTCAACATGGGAGAAAGCAGGCAGCCGGAATCAGACTTCCTAGTCTCTTGGAGAGCTGTTTATCATTGAGAAAGTAGAAGAAAAGAAAGTTAATATGGCTCAAAAACTATTTGAATAATAATATCAGGTCATCTAGTTTTTCTGATTTTAATAAAGTCATTGGTGTAGATAACCCAATGATAAGCAATGATGGTGTAGATAACCCAATGATGCAATATTCACTTACTCATACCTGGTGCCCTCCAGCCCAGCCTGGCACATGGTCAGGACTACTGCTTTTTTCTGAGGGGGGATGCAGGGGTACGCATACCCCTAAACATTTTGTGAATCTTAAGTTTGGCCTCATTGAGGGGCAGCATTTCAATATGAGTAGGAAAAAAGCACTGGTCAGGACAATGGAACTGTAGTCCAAAAACATCTGCACGGCACCAAGTTGGGGAATGCTGCCTTTACTTCTCTAGGTTCACAGAAGTCTTCCTAATGACACAAGCTGAAGCACTGGAGGGATATGAAGTGATAATCTTCAGAGACTGAACAGCTCTTTCAAATGCCATTTACATCTGTTATAGAGCAAGAGATTTTATATGCTTTCCACACACCCCTTTCCTCCCCCAGAGACTCCTCCGAAATGCAAACAGCCCCCAAAAGTAGGAACATGTAAAGGTAACATCCCATGCCATTATTATGATGTACGGGACAAGAAATGCACATCATTCATGTTTAGTGGATGTGAGGGCAATGAGAGCAATTTCCCATCTTACATTCAATGCTATGAGACGTGTGATGAATATGGTAAGAACAAAGCACTTTGGTGGTTTTTTCCCCAGACAACCAAAAGTACCTTCACCTTTTGCTTGACGTTATTCATGCACTATTGTTGCAATGGTGCTTGCTAGGACAAAAAGAATGCACAGAGAAAGAACATTTTACATGTTCAAAATGCTCAGGAGCAAATGCTCACCTAACATATATGTGGCAGAAATGTCAACATGCCTATGATTTTTGGAAGCACATTATGCAACATACAACATTGATGATAGGAGCAAATATGAGGTGTGCTTTCGCTAATGGGGCCTCCCGCTGGTGCCGCGCCACCAATGCGCGATTTCCGTTCTCATCCTGGGGCAAAGTTCTCAACCAGAGGTACTACTTCTCCGGGCTAGTGGAGTTTGTAACCTGAAGTGTTTGTAACCCGAAGCGTTTGTCACCCGAGGTACCACTGTATGTGGTAGAACTGCAACTCTGTAAGCCAGTGTTGCTCGGGAATCCTAAGGCTACTCCCCACTCAAATAAATGCAGTTATGAAAGGTTCAGTTCACCATCTTGGTTCAAAATAGCATCCCCTTGCATCCAAACAGTCAAAAATCCGTGATCTTAGGAATTAGCATGCACAATTTGGTCATGGTATCTTTAAAAATGCCCCAAAATGACAGAAGAACAACTTTCCAAAATATATAGCAGACAGCACAGTAAGTGTTGTGTTCTAAATATACTGTCAGTCAGTCTCTGGACTGTGAGTTTTGCTTAAACAACTAGTTCTACTCAGGGCTTTTATTCTGCCGGAACTCACCAGAACTCAGTTCCAGCACCTCTCAGGTGGGCACCATTGCCATTATAAAAGAACAAGGGAGGCATTCATGGTGAGTTCCAGCACCTCTTTTTCTAGAAAAATAGCACCTGTCCAAATAATAAAAATAAATTTTAAAAAATTATTTGTACTCCGCTCTTGCTAGCCAACACTGGGCTCAGGGAGGCTAACACCAGGTATAAAAACAAATGATTAAAATATAACTTAAAAACAAGATTAAAATACAACATTAAAATGCGGCCTCATTTCAGTAGAAACTCAAATAAAAAAAAAAATTGGGGATGAAAACGTCAAATCTTCACCAAGGCCAACTATCCAGACTGGTCCTACTTAGCGGTGAGGATCGCTTTCCAAGGCAAGTCATGCTATATGCAGCAGATCCCACAGATATTGCACACACGCCAATCTCTGAGTGGTAAGAGACTTCAAGGGTGCCAGCACTTAGCCAGGGTTCCATTTCTTTGGAAAGCGTGTTCTCCCTAACAGAGAGCACGTGTTGCGGTTGGGGAACAGGCCGCCCAGCCATGACTAGGCAAATTAATCTGCAACCCTGGCCTTTAGGGTTAATCGGGTTGCTGGGGGAATATGATTGTTACCAATTTGGAGTGTGGATTTTGGGGGTTTGTAGAGATGAATAAAGCAGACAAGATGTTTTCTTTCAGGGAGCTTGCGTGTGTGCCAGATGAAAAGTGAGAGAGAGAGATTCTTTTCCTCCAGCCTCACAGCATCTCCTTTTATTCAAAGTTACAACAAGCATGGCCACGAATGTGCCAGTGGCTGATTGGCTCAATACAAGACAAAGAAACTGAAATCCTATTGGCTCATTTGTATGTAAGGCGGGCTTACATAGCTCCATAGATCTTTGGCACATGAAAGACAGAATGTCAGAGCTGTATTTAGACAGGCATATAAACTCTTAATCCACCTATGACTTAAGATTGATAATGTTATGACTAAGGTGTTTACTAATGTTTAGATTGTTATATAAACTCACACAATTAATTATACATTGAGGATTAACACATCATTGTGATTTACACATCATTGTGAACTAAAGGTGAACTAAAGAGAAAAAAGTGTGGTATGCAAAGAATGATATACAGAAAGATCTGTGCCAGGCACAGACCTTTAGCCTTGTGCGTGAAAGAGAGGGAGAGAAGCGTGATTGATTATAAACAGGCCTTATAGTCTGTTTTAGAAGCAAAGAGAAGATAGAAATAATTCCCAAAATGCAGGAGGAAAATAACCCGTGTTTTACTACACTGGGACATAGAAATAACATGTCTACATCTCCTCCTTTTTTTTCTTCTTTGCGAGGTAAGGCAACTCGGTGAATAAAGCAACAATACTTCCGGATCAGTGGTTTGCCATCAAATGCCGGAAATAATACTGCTAGGCTTGATGGGGCAAAAGTACTTCAAGATTAGTGGTGTGCCAACAAATCTCAAAATAATCCTACCCACATCTCCCCTTTTATTTTTGTTTTTTACTTACTGGTGGCGTTGCCATTTCGCATAATAGGCTGCAAGGAGCGCGCTAGGTGGTGGTGGAGGAGAGAGAAGGCGAGAAAAAAGATTTGTAAGGCTAGGAATGCATTGGAGAAAGCAACAAAACAAAATTAATATACATACAATAATAATGGTATAAGAAAAGGCATTGCGTAGCCAATTGAGATTAGGTAGCCACGCCGTCGACCACAAGGAAAAGGAATCCCAGAGTCCGGAAAATCCGATATCCTCTTTGATGTGGTGAGTGAGATTTTGCAAATGAGAAATTTGCCTTTGAACGGCCTTAGAATTGTCAGTGATGTTAAAACAGCACATTTCCTTGAATTGTTCACAACCATAATGATGTACCATGAGTAGGTAGTCCAAGGTAGATTTCGACCTTAATAAACCATTGCGAAGTTCAGCTTGCTCTGTGTTGAGAAGATGGAGCGCCTTAGACGTAATATTCAGGGATTTTGCTGCAGAGCAAGCTAAAGAATTAATATTTGCGCTATTACGCACAGCCAAACCTGGAACACCTAAGAGAGAGACAGCTAAAGAGATGTATTCAGACCTGCTAGGGAGAGAGACAAGATCATCACAGTCCTCAGACAATTCAACACTACGCTGATGTCTAGAGTAAGAGAAATGGTGTTTCTCAGGCAATATGATAGACAGACGGCTTAAGCAACAAGGTGTGCCGTGACTAATGTTTGCCGGAATGTAATTGAAAGTGTAACCTGGGCAGGACCAAAACCAGCCTGCTGGCAGTTCTGTGTACTTATATATATAAGAAATATTCACATAATCAGAGCAATTAAAGTTATTTTTGCCCATTTTCACGCAGTTCTGTTTCGTACAGTTGACCATACGCGCACAAATAGCGTTATAAGAGGCTACATATGGGGTTGTCAAATCAATAGCTAAAGGTGGGCGTTCACGCATTTGCGTTCCCCAATTGTGATAACCTTTATACCCAAGGGTACGAAGTGAATCATTTTGAGGTAGGAATGAGAAAAACCAAGTATCATTCTGTATGTCATGAGGATCATGGCAAACTGGAATGAGACAAGAGCCAAGGATATCACCAATGGCTACTTGCTGAGTAAGGCAAAATGATGAGACATTGAGCGTCCTTGCAAACGATTCCCATACATTTAACGATGTGGAATCACCAGTAGGAAGAGCTGAAGTAGAGAGAGGCAAAATTAAAATACTGAAAATGAGAATTATCATGGAATTCATATTAAGACAAGCAATGAGGGATAGAAGCTGGTTAGTAGGGCTTGCTTCCAGCTGCTGTTCTCTCCTATACTGTTCAGCTTGTAGAGAGAGCGATTTTATTTGGCCCCACGTCACTGGGGGATTGCGATGTCCCCGCTTACGAATCCTGGGGGGGCTGGACGTCACATCGTGGGTGATCTGGAGTTGGTGGTTGAATTGAGGCAATGGATCCGGAAGAACCTGTCGCCACGCCATGGTGCAGCCGAATCCAACGTGCAGGAACCCACCGAGCACCCTGTGGAGTAGAAACTGCAGCGTAACCCTTACCCCATGTAATTAATTTCACTGGTTCACTCCACTCATTGGAGGGTAGAATTTTATAGCGCACCAGTGGAGCTGGAAGAATTTCCTTTTGCTGGAAATGCTTTTGAAGACGTGTGTAAGATTGGTGATCCTGTATGGAGATATTCAAATGATTAAGAGTGAAAAGCACACTTGACAACCAACTTTCCTTTTCTGAAAGTGAGTTTGGAATGCCTGCTTTCTTTTCCTGCCTGTTCAATGCAGTTTTCAGGGTACGATGAGAGCGTTCAACTATAGCTTGACCTTGTGAATTATAAGGGATGCCAAACAGATGATGAATATCCCAAGTTTCACAAAATTTTGCAAAGCCTTTTGCACAATACGCTGGGGCATTGTCAGTTTTTATAGAATGAGGCTTGCCCATAACTGACATTGCACGAACAAGATGATTGCAAACATGTTTTACTTGCTCTCCTCTTTGAGGCGTAACCCAAAGGTAGCCAGAGTATGTGTCGACAGAGACATGCAGAAACTTCCAGGGTGAAAAAGGGGCAAAATGAGTTACATCCATTTGCCACAACTGATTTGCTTCCAGTCCACGGGGATTAACCCCAGGGCTGGGATGGCCAATCTGATTGGAGCATTGAGGACACTGCTGAATAATTGCACGCGCCTCTTCCAATGAAATTTGAAATTGGCGGCTAAGGGCTTTTGCATTTTGATGATGAAAAGCATGACTTTCTATAGGAGAGACAGGCAAAATCTTTAGCAAAGAATCTGCTTTTGCATTTCCATCTGAAATGAAACCTGGAAAAGGTTGGTGAGAGCGAATGTGCACTACAAAGAGTGGGTGAGAACGATTAGAAAGAAGCAGTTGCAAAGACAGGAAGAGACTCAACAAGTTATCATCTAATAAAGGACTTACATAACTGCCTTGCATTCTACATATGACGTTTGAAACATATAAGCTGTCAACAATCAAGTTAATTGGTTGTGAGGAAAAATAATGCAGAGCTTTTATCGCAGCTGCAAGTTCAGAACGCTGAGCAGATTTTTGTGGGAGAGTGTACAGGCTATGCCACTCCTCATTCTGTTGCCAAGCAACAACTCCCCTAGAAGGAGCCCCGTCAGTGAAAACAGTCAGGGCATTCAAAGGAACAGGGGAAATGATAGAAGAGAAAGACATAGGGAATTGCTTGCTCATTTGCAGGCGCGTATCGGGTGGAATATGACAATCCACCTGACCCACAAAATCAGCGAACGCACACTGTAAATCCATGCTAGTGGAAAGAGCTGTTTCCCATTGTTCTAAAGGCATAGGGAGAATAATTTGATTACAATCAACACCAAAAAGATGCTTACAACGTCGTCGTCCCTTGCTAATGAGCTGAGCAAGGAGATCCACTAAAGGGTTTACTGTGTTTCTTGGTGCATGATGTAAATAAAGCCATTCTAGTATATGAACTTTTGATGGACCTTTCTGAATAATTGCAGCAAAAGGTTGTACAGAATCCGTCATTATGACCAAATCAGGCATAACATTAGGGATCGCTCGATCCACCCAATGAATACGCATGAGTGCTTTCAACTCTGCAACAGTTTTGAGTTGATCAGAGTTCAAGGTGATTTGCTCACCTGGAGATTGATGGCCTTTTAAGGCTGAAAACAGTGGCCTTAGCACTTCAAGAGGGATTTTAAAATAAGGCCTTATCCAGTTAATGTTTCCCAGCAATTGTTGCAGTTGTACATATTTCATTGTTTTTGAAATATGAAGTTCAGGGATTATTGGAATAGAATAACTAGCTATCATTTTATGTCCTAGATACTGAAAGGGGGGAGATTCCTGAACCTTCTCTGGAGCTATTTTTAAACCATACAAAGACAAACTGGTTATTAAATCATGTTTCCAATTAGGGGGAAGGACTGGAGAATAAAAAAGAATATCGTCCGTATAATGCTGAATCTTAAGATGTGGGTACTTAAGACGAAAGGATTGAAGTGCCTTATCCACAAAATATTGGCACATAGTGGGGGAATTTATCATGCCTTGTGGCAGAACCTTCCAGTGATATCTCTTAGATGGTCTACAATTATTTAATTCTGGAATTGTAAAAGCAAAAAATTTGCGATCCTTTTCATGCAGGGGAATAGAGAAGAAGCAATCCTGCAGATCTATTATAGCCAATTGATATGAATGTGGAATCATATTTGGATTAGGCATACCACATTGCAAAGGCCCCATGGGTTCAATGATGCTATTTATGGACCTCAGATCGTGCAAAAATCTATATTTCCCATTTTTCTTCTTAATTACGAAGACTGGGCTATTGAAAGGGCTGACAGAAGGTTCTATATGGTCAGCTAATAATTGCTGATCGACCAATTGTCTCAAAGCAATCAATTTCTCTGTAGTAAGAGGCCATTGCGGAATCCATATAGGATCAGTGGACTTCCAAGTAAGTGGAAGCACAAACTTATTCATTTATTTGAATGGATGCTTGTAATTGTTGCAACAAATCTCTTCCCCACAAATTAAGATGGATTTTGAGCACACAGGGCTGAATATATGCAATAACTTCAGAGCTATCAGGCAAAGAGACAGGCAGCCATTGTGCGCTTTTGCAAGAAGTCTGATTACCTCCCACGCCCCACACTTCAGGAGAAGTTTCAAGCGGCCAAATTTGTTCCCAAAAATTATTCGAAATGACCGAAACATCCGCACCAGTGTCTATCAGACCCTCTAATATTTTTCCATTGATTTTATACTTACGAAGGAGTTTCTCTCTTCCAATACGTTGGGTCACAGCTAGAAGCTGAGGGGAAAAAGATAAAGAGAGCTTGTGCAGATTAGTGTCAATTGCATAAACAACATCAGGTGGTGAAGGCAGCATCACCAAATGAGCAAAGGATTCACCCTTTGTTAACTGCATGGGCATATGGCTCCAAAATTGAACCATGATTGTGCCCACATAGTCAGGAGGCAAGGCACCTGGGATGACATGAATGCCTTGTTTTGCAGCAGAAAATTTAGGTAAAATTAAACCTGTGATATTAGAAGGAAGTGGACCTGCCATTTGGCTGGCCATGATTATGATTTCACCAGGCAATGCAGTGTTTTTGGTCTCTTGATTAATCAAATCAATGGCAAATTCAGAAGGCATATTTTTAGTAACTTTTGCAGCAGCAGAAACCAAAGGCTGACAACTCTCTATTCTTTGGGGCCCGAGAGTCTGGGCCCACTGAAGTTTCCCTGTGACCTACATTGATTTGCCCAATGATATCCTTTCCCACACTTTGGACATTTTTTGGAAGGTCTGGTCGTGGTATTTGCATTATTATTCTTCTGTGCAGTCCCACCTTGGGCCTTGCACTGTTTTGCAAAATGACCAGGCCGGTGACAATTATAACAGTTTCCTGTTTGTATCACGGAAGCGTGAAGTGCATTGGCAAACAAAGACATTGTGTGAGATTGACTCCCTACTTCCGAACACGCTTTTATCAAATCTGCAAGGGAATATGTTGAACGGCTTACGATTGATTGCAGCATTTTTCTGCAGTCCGTGTTAGAGTTCTCATAAGCCAATTTTTTTAGCAACTCACTTTGAGCCGTTTCATTATCAATCTGTCTACAGATAGATTCCTTCAATCTGTCTACAAATTGATGGTATGGCTCTGTATTCTGCTGTTTAACATTTACAAAAGAACTCAGTGGCTGTCCTGAGACAGGAATTTTACGAAATGCACGCTGCACGCAAGTTGCAGTGCGCTGAAGGTGTGAAGGTGACAACACGGCTTGGGCAGCCAGGGTCTCAAAAGGAGGAGCGCCGAAAAGCTGGCTTGCTGTATGCGTTTGATCAGCCAGAGCGATGGCGGCATGTTTAAATTCATTTTCAAAAACTAAAAATTGCGCTGGAGATAACATCATCCTCATCAAATCTTTCCAGTCCATCGGAATCATTGTAAAAGAGGTAGATATGCCCTCTAAAATTCCCATTACATAAGAAGATTTGAGACCTGAATCACTAATGGCTTTCCTGAGATCTTTCATGACAGCATAAGGCAATTTTTCATGATAAACTTGTAATTGCTGGCCTCCAGGAGCATTTTGGTAAGTGAGAGGAAAAATTAATGGCATTTCACCAGCCCATGCAGCTGTTTCTTCCAATGAAAAAAGCCCATCCTGCTTAGCCTGTAAAAGCCCAGCACGGACGGCTCCATATTGTTTTGGCAAAGCAGCATGGTCTAGAGACAAAGAGGAAGGGACAAAGGCATGCTGATTTGCTTGTTCAGGCAGAGAAGGGGGGCCGAGGGGGATGGGGGGGGAATTTGTAAACTGAGAAGGAGCAGCAGCAGAAAAAACAGCAGGCTGAGCCACAACTTTTACAGCAGGGAGAGGGGGAGGGGTCTCAGAAAGCTGAGACGAAACTGGAGCAAGGGAAGGAGAAAAGGGAGGGGGATTTTGGCTAGGTGATGAAGGGGACAAAGGGGGCAAAATCAGGGGATATGGCGGGGGGGAAGTGATTTCTTCAGTTACCAGCAGTGAAGAAATTGAAAGAGAAGATTGTTCTAATTTCGCAATGGCGGTAGCACACTTTTGCCACGTGAGTAGGCAGCTGATTTGGGCACGTGGCTCAGAGAATAAAATTTTGCCGATTTTCTCCCATGTGCTAATTTGCAATGTGCCTTCTGCTTTATAAAAAGGACATTGATGATTTATCTCCTGCAGCAGCTGTTCAATCTCTTTTAGAGAAATTTGGACTTTGTCTATTGTCTGTCTTACTAACGAAAGAAGCTCTTTCGCATGAGCCTTTTGCACCTTACTTAAATCCCCTCCCATACTAACGAATTAAGCGCTTTAGACTTTTTCCCAGTCGGATTAGTATGAGGAATGCTTTTGGCTCTAAAGGGATCTCTATTGGGATCTCTATTGGGATCTGATTACTTACCCTTCTTCAGGATCACGTCGGGGTCACCAGATGTGGATTTTGGGGGTTTGTAGAGATGAATAAAGCAGACAAGATGTTTTCTTTCAGGGAGCTTGCGTGTGTGCCAGATGAAAAGTGAGAGAGAGAGATTCTTTTCCTCCAGCCTCACAGCATCTCCTTTTATTCAAAGTTACAACAAGCATGGCCACGAATGTGCCAGTGGCTGATTGGCTCAATACAAGACAAAGAAACTGAAATCCTATTGGCTCATTTGTATGTAAGGCGGGCTTACATAGCTCCATAGATCTTTGGCACATGAAAGACAGAATGTCAGAGCTGTATTTAGACAGGCATATAAACTCTTAATCCACCTATGACTTAAGATTGATAATGTTATGACTAAGGTGTTTACTAATGTTTAGATTGTTATATAAACTCACACAATTAATTATACATTGAGGATTAACACATCATTGTGATTTACACATCATTGTGAACTAAAGGTGAACTAAAGAGAAAAAAGTGTGGTATGCAAAGAATGATATACAGAAAGATCTGTGCCAGGCACAGACCTTTAGCCTTGTGCGTGAAAGAGAGGGAGAGAAGCGTGATTGATTATAAACAGGCCTTATAGTCTGTTTTAGAAGCAAAGAGAAGATAGAAATAATTCCCAAAATGCAGGAGGAAAATAACCCGTGTTTTACTACACTGGGACATAGAAATAACATGTCTACATTGGAGGAGGAGTCAGAAGTTATAAATAGAAGGGCCAGACATAGGGACGTCCTCTTGGCCGTTTTGCATCGGATCACATGGAGCACTTGGACAATCTTCTCATTGTCTGGTTACATTTCTTTATTTTTTATTTCCCCTTTCTTTTTAATCCTCTCTAGTCCCTTAAATAATTTAATTCCCCCCTTTATTTCCCCCCTTTCTTTTTAATCCTCTCTAGTCCCTTAAATAATTTAATTCCCCCCTTTTCCCGTTCGATTTCCCACCCCACCCCTTACCCTGCCCTGTGGGAAGATTCTCCCTGTATCTGTGGCTTGCCTTTCCCAATAGTGAGAGAGCCCCCCGTTAGGGGCTTTCTTTCGCAAAAAGGTTTCCCCCATTTCTCTTGTTGAAATTGTGGGGCTAGTCAGGGCTGTTCCCAGCTTAGCTGGTATCACTTTCGTTTATAGTATCCCCGAAGGTTGGCTTTATGGCTCTCTGTGCCTCCAAGGACTATGAGCACTCTGTATATGCTCTTGAACTATGCTGTTTCTGAACAAGTTTATTTTCCTTAAGCGGCCCATTTGTGATAAAAGAACTTTGGGTTTCTTGAAGGGGTGCTTCCCTCAAAAAGGGCAAGCAGGGGTACCTGGACAAGCTGGGGGCTACCTCAACTCTGCTATTTCACTGGAAACATTTATGCCTGGCCTAGCAGGTGATCCTAGGGCTTTGCCCTAGAATTCGATGGCCTGGAAGTGTTTCCGGCCTGAATAGTGTCCCCATGTGGTCCATGAAGCATTGGTTTCACTGGGTCAGCGGATAGTGCCGGTAATGCCTAGGTTGCAGGATTGGTCCCTGTATGGGACAGCTGCATGCTCCCCCATTGCTCTACCTGGACACTTAGGTCCTTTTGGTGGTTACCTCACTGCAAGGGATGTAACGGGCGCCACGTTTGCAATATGCAACTGGGAGAAAGCACCTTGCGTGCCCGCATTGCAGTTTGCGTTGCAGAGCACGGGCTGCAATTGCATTGCATTGCTAGGAGATTTGCAGTTGCATTGCACCGAGCGTGTGCATTGCATGGAGGGTGTGTGTGCATTGCACGGAGTGTGTAGTTGCATTGCATGGAGTGTGTTGTTGCATTGCACAGAGTGTGTTTTTTTTTGCATTGCACGGAGTGTGTGTGCATTGCACGGAGTATGTAGTTGCATTGAACGGAGGGTGTGTGCAGTGCACGGAGTGTGTAGTTACATTGCATGGAGTGTAGTTGCATTGCATGAAGGGTGTGTGCATTGCAGGGAGTGTGTTTTGCATTGCACGGAGTGTGTAGTTGCATTGAACGGAGTGTGTAGTTGCATTGCACGGAGGGTTTGTGTGTGCATTGCACGGAGTGTGTAGTTGCACTGCACAGAGCGTGTTTTTTGCATTGCACGGAGTGTGTAGTTGCATTGCATGGAGAGTGTGTTTTTTGCATTGCACAGAGTGTGTGTCTGAAAAGGAAGCTGGCTCGGCGGCAGCTTGGTTGGGACTTCTTTAGGGGTTCTGGCCAGCGTCGGCCCTGTAAATTTACATATCATGATGGCAGCACAAGATGCCCCCTGCCCAAGCGGGGGCTGGAAGCTGGCAAGCAATAGCTCAATACCTTTTGCCCATATTCCCATTTTATTTAGGGATCCAGTTGGATATCGTTGCTAAAACATACCACTTGCCTATGGAGAAGCTGTCTGCCTTGAAGGAAGTTATTTTGTAATACTTCCTCTGTAGCAAGTGATGCTTCACCAGATCCGATCTTGCTGGGTCACTTAACTAATCTTCCCACTAGGCCAGGCTGCCTAGATTTCACCCCTCCCATATCCAAGAATCTCCTGAGGAGTCTGCTGATTTTCCAGAGAGGAGGAGGCGTGTTCTGGTCTCTACTTATTCTGCTCCAGCACCAAAATCAGTCAGTCAGTCAGTGTCAGAGAGAGAGAGAGAGACTGAGTGTTAGAGATCATGTGTAGAGATAAGGTTGCTGCTAAGGGCAGCTGCAGACACTCAGTGCAGTGCAGCATTTATTTATGCTTAGACCTATTAAGCTCTGTATATAGTTTGTATAGTTGTAGATAGAATAAAGAAGATATTCTACAGAGCTGCTCTCCGAGTTGTTTATATGTTCTGGTGTGCGACGACTGTCTTGTTGGAGTGAATCCGGTGCTCACAACTCTAAGCTGTGAGTCCACAGCACTTTGACCTGTTCCTGTGCAGAAGGTGGTCTCTGGAAGTGCTACCCAGCTCGCCTAGCCCAGTTGGGGCTGAAGTGGATGAGTCCAGTTGGTGGCACTGGCTCAAGGGCGATGCTGACAGAGGTCCCCTTACCTTTGTGTATGCCTACCAAGCGTGGTGAAGGCAGATATCAGGCGATGGTAGCAATTCCTGAATGTATGCAATAGTAGTTCGCCATGGCAGGATACCTTGAACCCGCTCAGGGATTTTCAGGTTCATGCTGGTGCTGCTGGATCTTTGCCCTTTGGTTTTTATTTCAAGGGCTGCTGGTGTGCAAAGCTATGGCCTCAAGCCAGGTGTGGTGAGGCAATCATGTGACATAACTTTTCTTGAGTTTTCCCCATTGTAGTAGCAGTTCACATGTGGCCCGAGGAGTTCAGTGACCATCGGATCTGCTTTTGGTCTGATAACCAGGCAGTGGTGAGGTCTTGGCTAAACAGTCCTCACACTCTAGCACAGTCTCCGCCCCTCCGCTCATGCTTTCAAGCTGCGCCACTTAAGGTTTAATATTGTGCTTTCTACGCTCCAAATTACACTGAAACACTATCCGATTTTCAGATGAAGCGCTTCAGATCCTGGGCTCCAGACTCAGCTATTGCCAGACTTTTCCAGACCACCTGTGGCATTTTGACAACAATTAGTAATTACAGAGAGCGGCAGTTTCCATTTCCCCTTTTGCTTTTACCTCTTATGGGAAGGCCTGGTTGGATTTCTTAGCCTTAAGCTGGCAGTCCGCGGCCATTCAGAAGAATTGGCCCCCATCCTCTGAGCAGATCCTGCAGTATTTGGTCCACCTGCTGCAGATTGGGCATGCGGTTATAACTATCCGAATTCAGTCCGCTGCAATGTCTGTTACATTGAAGCTTTATTTTTTAGAGACCCTTGTATAAAGTTTGCAGTGCGCAGGGCCTTGGAAGGTTGGAACCTCCAACCTCATAGGACAGTGGGCGGGAAGTCGGTCAATTTTTACCTATGCAGTATCTGCAACAAGTTAAAACTTGTCTGCTGGTTAAAGATCAAGGTGAGACTCCTTTCAGCAGTCCATTGCATTTTCGCACTGAGGGTTGGGAAAATGGTTGTTGGAGCCAGCACGGGGCTGAGAGTCTGGAGGCTTATTGCTTCTGGACTTTTCCTTATCCTTTGGAGCTTGTCATTAGAGTTGGTAACTCTAAAACAGACTTAGTGGACAGGAGTGCCACAATCAGGCTTCCCGCCACAGGTGAGGAGGGCCCTTGCCCGGATAACAGAATATTTGGCTTTTTATTCCCTGGGGGCTTGCCCGCTCCTAGTGCATTAAAATGGGTTCCCGCTAGCCAGGCATCAATGTGCTTACGTCGTGCACCAGTTATCACGGCCTGCGGCTTGCTTACCGCTGAACACTCCTCATTCCTTACGATTAGGTGCTGCTGCAAAGGCTGCACACTGGGGGCCTGTCAGTAGACAGGATTGTGAATACGGGTCATTGGAAGTCTGACGCTGACAAGGGTTATATCAGGAAGTGTCACAATGATGTCTGTGCTGATGCTTGTCTGTTATTTCCTTTTTTCATAGGAGCAGCTGTGCACATGTGGGCCACAGCATTGTACACTAGGCTGGCAAGCATGTTGACGAGTTTGGACTGGGGCGCCATCTCAGTCTTCCTGCCCATGTGAACATATACAAGATGTCCAGATGGGGAATGCTTTGGGAGGAGATCCTTCCTTTGGTGCGGTCGTGTGTGACCTGTGCAGGTCCTCCCGCAGTGCTGGTGGTACAGCTGGGCGAGAATGTTTGCTGTCTTCCTCCAGCATAAGTTTGCATTCCTGCATGCAAGAGGGCTTGGATTGAGTTGATGGCAGCTCTCCCTGGACTCAAAATAATTTAAGGCATTGGTTCAAGGTGGTCTGGAGGGGGGGGTTGGAGCACCTGTCCCCTCCAATGCGCAAAGATGTTCCATTAAGGGATCCAAGGATTCGCCATGCTTTTGTCGACCCCTTTTGAGGGGTAGGGCCATGCAAGAGTCCCTGGGAGCATTTGGGGTGAGCTTGAGTCTGATCCTGGTTCATTGCTCCCCCATGCTGTTTACTGGAACTGACGATATGGTGGGGCCCAGTCGTCAGTGCTGCCCTGCTGAGGTCAGGTGCAGTTAGTTGGGACCCAATGCCTAGACAAACTACCACCGAGCAGGCCAGAAAGCATGTTAATAAGGCGGTGGATAATAGAATAAAATAAAGAAAATAAATAAAGTTAATAAAATAACAAATAAAATAAAATAGGTCCTTGCTTTAGGTGGTTCTGTAATATTGCACCCTCCTAATTTACTTCAAGGCTGTTGCCCTCTTTAGGGCAGATGGGGTGCATCTGTCCCCTATGGGGAACGACACCTGGCGGGATGCGATTGCCTTGGGATTCATTGCTCCCCCACAATGTTTGCTGGTACTGACGATATGGTGGGGCCCAGTCGTCAGTGCTGCCCTGCTGAGGTCAGGTGCAGCTAGTCGGGAACCAATGCCTAGACAAACTACCACCAAGAAGGCCGGAAAGCATGTTAATAAGGCGGTGGAAATAAAATACAGGTCGTTGGAAATCGAATGCATTCAAAGGTTATGTTCGTTAACATTATTGGTGTCTTACAATTTTTTGCTTGTTTTATCTTAGGTTTAGCAGCTGTCCGCATCTGGATGGTGGGGCACAGCATCATGCATTGGGCTGGCATCAGTGCACGGCAGTCCGGATTGGGACCGGGTCTCGGCCTTCCTCCATGTGCAGTTGCCTTGGCTGTCTAGACGGGGAATGCGCCGGCCAGAATTCCTGCCGCTGATTCGGAGGCAGGTGCTGCTGGAAGGGCCGCCCACTGCTGTTGGGGTGCAGCTGGGTGAGAATGACCTGTGTGGCCATGGACTGTTTTTCGCTACATGCTGCGATTTTGGGTGACCTGGAGACACTGCGGGCAATGGTGCCAACAGCAAAAAATTTTCTGGTCAAAGCTTTTGCAACAACGCATTTGGAGGGGCAGTCGTTGCCCAGCTGCCACTGAAAGGGCCAGAAAACTCATCAATTCTGCTGTTTCAAAAAAGATTTTTGAGCTGGGTGGAGATGTGATTTCCCACCCCGAGATTCTTTTTGAGAGGCCATCCTTTTTCCGAGCTGATGGCGTGTACCTTTCTGCTTCAGGGAATGAGGCTTGGATTGGTGCGGTGGTGGCCAAGCTGAGGTCTTGGTTTAATACAGCTGGGAGAGAACGACCTGGTGGCTATGGGCCGTTCTTCACTGCGTGCTGCAATTTGGACGGACTTGGGGACATTGCGGGCAATGGTGCCTACAGCAATGATATTTTGGTCTCAGCTTTTGCAACGATGCGTCTGGAGGGGCAGTCGTTGCCCAGTCGCCACAGAAAGGGCCAGAAAGCGCATCAATTCTGCTGTGACACACCGGATTGCTGAGCTGGGTGGAGATGTGATTTCTCACCCTGCGATTCTTTTTAAGATGCCATCCTTTTTCCGAGATGATGGCGTGCACCTTTCTGCTTCAGGGAATGAGGCTTGGTTAGGTGCGGTGGCTGCCAAGCTGAGGTCTTGGTTGGGGCTGTGAGTGGTTTGGCGGTGAGCTGGAGGCTCCATGGCGGTTAGGCATTGGTTAATTGGTGCTTGGAGGGGTAAGTGCCTACCCCTCCAAATGATGCGGAAAGGGAATTCCGTTAAAGGAATCCAGGGGCTTGCCATTCTTTCGTCCTGTCCGTGGAGCCGGGCTTGGGCCGTGCAAGCCCCACCGGAACATGAGGGTGAGAAGTGTTGGATTGATTCCCAGCCTCATTTCTCACCCAATACTTGTTTCCCACGCTGGCTTCCGGTGGAGTCCGGAAGTGCCAGCTCTGTCCTGTGGGGGCAAGGACAGATAGTCACCAATGCCTAAGCAACCACTCACATTTTTTGTATTTGAATAAAGTTGTGGCCAAAATTATGCCAAAAACCTTAAACAAAATTGATGTGTGAAGTGTGTAATTATTTGGGGGGTGGCACTGTGGAACTCAACACGCAATGAAGGTCACTGGAGACAGCGGTGTAGCTAACCGCTCAGGTGCCTGGTGCTGGGGCGTGCCCTGCAGCCGGGGGGGGGGATTCATGCTCATGGGGGCGGGGCAAGTCTCTCCAACGCTTGGTGCCTCTCCACCACCTCCCCCTCAGCTGTAGGGCGGCTGAGGGAGAGGCAGTAGGCAGGTGCAAGTCCCACGTTGCAGTTTCAGGCAGCGCGGAATCTGCAGGTGCCTAAGCCACCATGTCACTCCTAAAAAGTTTTGTGAGCCCATTTTTTAAAAACTCATTTTGTCACCTCCCCCTCAGTGATGACACACGGGTCGGACCGCACCCCCGTTCCTAGGCCACTGACTGAAGACTGTGGTGTCTTTAGGGCATTTGGTTTTATTTGCATATATATGCAACCTAAGCACAACAAGGAAGGGCTCACAGCATTAACATTCCAACACACACCTTCATTCCCCATTAGGTTTCCAGTCCCCGCAAAGTCATAGTTCTTGTGTCAGCACAGAGAGCAACTTCAGGTTGTCTGTGTCTCTCGAGCTTCCACCCCAAGATCTGACTAGAAACAAAGACTAGCTCTTGGCTATTTTGCTTCCAGCCAGTTGAGGGGAGAGAGGCTTACCTCCTGGAAGAGCAGCTGGGGACCATCATGTTGGAGAAGGCTGCTATAGGGCAAGAACGCAGTTTGGGAGATCACTCAGGAAAGCAGAGAAGCCTGGAAGGGCAACATAAAAGAGACGGAAGCTTTCTCAGATAATCAGTTTTTTAAAAAATGAGACAAAGACTGAATTATGAGACTTCCTAGAAAGATTGGGAGAGAAAAGAAAGAAGGATTGTGGAATGGTTGGCAAAGCTTCTTGGATGGCTTTAGGCCTTTGAGGAGGCGGGAGGAGAGAATCTGAAGAGGAACAGGTTTCCATTCTTTCCTTATCATCATGTCCAAGGAACAGAGTGTTGATTCAAGGGAGTGCAGGTGGAAAGATCCCTATCATTCAAGGTCCTTTGGATCCTCACAGCTTCAGGGTGCCTCTTAACTTCAGAGATCACAGTGGGCCGCTTACACTGAGAAAGGGCACCCCTTTCATCGCAGGATCGCTTCCTTTCATTTTCTGCAGTGTAGTGGTCCTTATTGAATCCGGTTGCCCTCTTTGCCTCACCCCCTGACTGGCCACAGAAGTTAGCAGCCTGGACCCTTCTCAATATTTTCTTTGTACACCTAATGTTCACTCCTTTAGAGGTATGACAGCTTTCCTCATGTTCTGGAGCATTTGGCACCAGTGTGAAGGGACTGGTTCTGTTTATGGATGTATGTGCACATGGCTCCTCCAAGCAAGACGGGGATCTACAACTGAGATTCCTCTTAGTTTGGAGGGGACAGCATATGTGCATTGGTGCATACATGTGGCCCCTTTGGACCGATGGTTCTTCTCTTAGCAGAATGGCAGCAGCAGGAGCACTGAAGCAGCAACCATCTTTGCCCCATGTACCAGCATTCTGCAGGTTTACATTTAAACCATGGTTAAGATTGACCATGGTATAAAGTGATGTCTGAACCAAGACATTGTGTCTACAAAAAGGTCTTGTGGACTCTGAGATATTGCCCATCAATACTTGTGCCAATAACACATGCTCCCTGCTCTCTTCTGTCATTATATATGACAACTACATTTGTCTGCCTGATTACCTTAACAATCTGCATATGGTAATAAATCAAAAAGCCTTTGTGATGGCCATACGGAATGCTTTTCTTT
Organism: Podarcis vaucheri; assembly: GCF_965113315.1. Lineage (NCBI taxonomy): Eukaryota > Metazoa > Chordata > Lepidosauria > Squamata > Lacertidae > Podarcis > Podarcis vaucheri. The sequence continues at coordinate 32,631,834 of NC_138753.1, forward strand.
CCCTAGTTGTGTTGGGTATACATACACTGGCATTTCAGCAGCCTCTAGGCTTTGCCATGCACTGAACTTGAAGAAGTCATGTTAGGATATGTCTGTCTGTCTATCTTGTAATTTCTTCTTGGACAATCAATTAATTAGCTGTCTCCTGGGATCCTTAACTCATATATCAATTGAGTTGAAGGAATTTCTTAAAGGTGAAATGTTGAAGGCACAAATGCAGACAATTTCAACAAGAAAGAAAAGTAGGAGGTATCTAAAGAAACCAGTGTGGCTACATAAGGAGCTTACAGATTTTTAAAGGGCATGTATAGTATAAGAAATGGAAGAAAGGGGAAATCATTAAGTAAGAGGATACAAGAGAAGCCAAAAGATGCAGGGAAAAGGTAAGGTGAGAATGAGCTTATAAGAGAAGTTAAAAATAATAATAATAAATGTTTCTTCGGCTATGTTCTAAGAAAGAGGAAGAACAAATAAGTAGTAGCTCCTCTGTGTGGAGAAGATGAAGAAATGCTTTTGGGTGACAAAGTGGAACTGCTCAACACATACTTTGCCTCTGTCTTTAACTAAAGAGATAAAAACGGGTACATTCAGGTATGGATCCAGAAAAATATTGTGGCCACGGTGTAAATGTTTCCTCTTCGGCATAAACCATGAGAAAATGGGCTTCCTGGGACTGAGGGGAGACACGGCAGTCCAAACCTGAAGAATGACTGCTAGAGGAGACTGTATTAAACACGAGAAGGAGGTTATAACCTTGGACTTGGCTCCATGTTCTTTTCCTTCCCATTGGGTTTTGTATCATATTTTTGAGAAGAATTAAATCACCCAGTGGGTTGGAAAGAGAATTTTGAACTCGGCAGTGAGTGGTTTTCTTTTCTTTTCTTTGTTTGCCTTCACAATTGAACAATGGCTGGGGGTTCCCCAGCTGGTTCCTCCCACCACTCCTCTGTATCCAGCCAGTCCATGACATTGGCTACCAGGGGATTGATGGTGGGACGATGATGAGTGGTCAGAGGGAGAAGACTGGGAGAAGGGGGTGTTGGCAGCTGAAGGGCCAATAGGTTTTGCTTGGCTGAGGTCATTGAGGGCATTAGAGGTTGGTTGCAGGTGTGAGGGTATTGGCGGCAAGCCTTCGGCTCGAGTGGCAGTTAGGCATTGGTAAAACCTGGTTTGGGGGAAGTGAGGTGTGGCCATCACCTGTCCCTCCATGTTAAAGGGTATTCTGTTAAAGAAATCTGGGGGTCATGGTTCCTGTCTGAAGCCCGGGTGGAGGCTAGGGCCATGGCGCAACCTTCTGGTACCTTGGGGGAGCTCCAAGCTGATAAACACTACCAGGGCTGCCCCTACTGGTGGTTACTTGTGAGACTTCCTGATTGGCGGGCAGGAGTCGGATATAGTCAGTTCAATTCCAATGCCTAAGCCAATACCGCTCACATTCTGTAACCAATTTTGCCCATTAACCTAATATATGGTGTCCACGTGTTATTATTCAACATAAGGGGGAGGCCTCGGGGTCTTGACACGCAATAGGGTTTAGTGAGCAGGAAGAGGCTGAGGCAGAGAGCAGTCCCAGCTCAGAGGCAGGAGAGGAGGCTAGAGAGGAGGAGCAGGCTAGAGAGGAGGGGGTCCAAAAGGCAGCAATGAGGCAGGCTGCTGAAGAATTTGGGGACTCTCCCCCTCCTGCTGCAACCAGCTCCCCTCCCACCTGGTCTCTTAGAAGACACAGGGAAATGAAGAGCACAGAGCAGAGATTGGTTGTGCACTCTGCAACCGACTGGAGGAAAAAACCCTGGAGAAGAGAGGTCTTAGACAGCTGTAGACAGACAGGGACCTTCAGTTGTCACAACTGCCACATTGGGGCAAAACCTACTGGAAGAGTTGCTGTGATTACTAGGCCTGTGCTGTTTTGGCACACACACACACACACACACACACACACACACACACACACAGTCATACCTTGGGTTAATTACGCTTCAGGTTGAGCGTCTTCAGGTTGGTCCCGCGGTGACCCGGAAGTAACGGAATGGGTTACTTCCAGGTTTCACTGCTTGCGCATGCGCAGGCGCTCAAAATGACATCACGCGCATGCACAGAAGCGGCGAATTGCGACCCGCGCACACGCAGACGCAGGTTGCGTTCTGCTCAGGATGCGAATGGGGCTCCGGAACAGATCCTGTTCGCATCCAGAGGTACCACTGTATATATATTGCTGACCCTTGCTTGACTCTGGCTCCTGACAATAAGTGACGCTTATTCTGAATTGTGACCAGACTGTTAATTCTCCTGGAAAGCTACCAGGTACGCTGACATTCAAAATACAAAAGTCCAGTCAGCGTGCAAAACCCTACATAATTACATTAATTGTCTTTGGAATGGCGTGCATTTATCAGAGGAGAAGCGTCTCTTTTTGGAGGGCAAGTATGGTGGTGTGCATAAAGGACAGTCTCCTTTGGTCCCCAAGCTATGTCAAGATGATACTGATAGGCTTTATGGCTCCAATAAATCCCTAGCTGAAGTGGAATGGCACTTACACAAGTACAGGAAGTTGGCTTCAGAATACCCCTACCTGAAGTGGAATAGTATTTATAAAACAACAGGAAATTACCTTGAACTACTCAAAGAAGCACCAGGATGTTCCTACTTATTGTTGGACTGTCTTGGCTGCTTGAATGCCCACTACCATTTCCTTATACAAGAATGTATAAAGTGCCTTCACTAAGCAGCAAGCACCCACATCAGACAGCAGTCATGCAGGGCAGTCACATTGCTGTCCTGATCCTGGAACTTCTCATATGCTCATATGCTGCCGCTCAGCAAATATCAGGTAGGAGTTCCCTCGCAGAGAGGTGTGGATGATGAAAATGATGATGATTTCAATTTACCGTGTTTTTCGCCCTATAGGACGCACTTTTTCCCCTCCAAAAATGAAGGGGAAATGTGTGTGCGTCCTATGGGGTGAATGCAGGCTTTCGCTGAAGCCTGGAGAGCGAGAGGGGTCAGTGCACACCCCTCTCACTCTCCAGGCTTCAGGAAGCTATTTGCAAGCCTTGGGAGCCCGCGGGACTTACCGCTGGGCTCCCAAGGCTTACGGATAGCAGCCTGTTCTGGGGGCTGGGGTCGGGGGAAGCTCGGGCTTCCCTCGCCCCAGCCCTGTGCCTGGGGGGGGGGATATATTTTTTTTCTTTATTTCCCCCCCAAAAGACTAGGTGCGCTCTATGGGCCGGTGCGCCCTATGGGGCGAAAAATACAGTATATACCGCCCTTTAGCAAAAGATCCCAAGGTGGAATTCCACAGCCCAAACAAAAGAAAATGGTATCACACAGCCTGAACAATATAAAATTGCATTAGAAACCGTACAGAATGTGTCCTTGGACCTGAAACTGAGATTGATCCAGCAAAAATGAATGTTTCAAGTACACTGGACTCCACAACATTTGTCTAGGAAGGAACTAAGAGCTTTGGCTGCTCAAACAAAGCTTTCCATTTCTCTGTGGAACATGATGTAAGGTGGTTTTGGATAGCATGGGGGACTCGCATCAAATATTAACAGTTTTCTCTCTCATTATAACAGGGAAAACCTGTGAGAAACCCTTGAAAAATACAAGAATTCAATGGTTGTCTTCTTACTCATTCCTGTTGCATTTCTTCAATATTGCTACCTCCTTCTTAAGCCCCCTTTCATTGTTTCTTTGCAACTTGATAGTTTCCACCTGGATCCCAGAGCACTGGGCTTGCCTTCTCCCAAGACACAATGGGATGTGTTAAAAGGACACAGCTCTCACCATCTGTTGGACTCACTGTGCTCAGAGGCAGCTCCTAGAGCTTAGCAGAAATCACAAGGCTCTGAGGAAATTAAGCAATTCTTATATGCTTGAATAAGGATGAGGTTGAGCAGTTAAGCAGCGCTTCCCTACTCAGCCAGCCATCCCAACCAGTTGTGCCATCAACACAGGTCTTTTGGGCAGACGTCCAGGGCCCTGCTCTGGATTGAGCAGGGAGGGCCCTCAAACACAGTAGACCTGGCTTAAGTCATTTTGAAGTAAGTGAAATAATACGCATTACCATTAAATCCAGAGTTTAACGCTGCTGACCTGCACCACTGATCCCAGCTGACTCAAGAGGGTTGGAACTGAGCTTTGTGGCTGGTCAAAATAATATTGAGAATAATATCAGTCAGAAAAACAGGATAGGTGCCTCATCATCAGAAGGAACAGGATAGAAACTCAATTTAGTTTGCATTTAAAGGCAAATCTACTGAATTTGTACTCCCCGAAATAATATGCGAACTGAAACACAGAGCAGTTCTCCAGCCAAGTAATGTGTACCAAACTGTATACAGTGGTGCCTCGCAAGACGAAATTAATCCGTTCCGCAAGTCTCTTCGTCTAGCTGTTTTTTCGTATTGCGAAGCAACCCTATTAGCGGCTTAGCGGCTTAGCGCTATTAGCGGTTTAGCGGCTATTAAAGGCTTAGCGGATTAGCGGCTAAAAGGCTATTAGCGGCTTAGCGGCTTAGAAAAAGGGGGGAAGCGAAAAAAATCGCAAGACTTTTTCGTTTTGCGAAGCAAGGCCATAGGGAAATTCGTCTTGCGAAGCGCATCAAAAAATGGAAAACCCTTTCGTCTAGCGGGTTTTTCGTCTTGCGAGGCATTCGTCTTGTGGGGCACCACTGTATACTAAAGTAAAATGTGCATTAAAAGGTATATAGGTATATATAAAATGTATATATACAAAATATATAAAGATATATATATAAAGGTATATCAGTGACAATGGCATACAAAATGCATAATAATAATAATAATAATAATAATAATAATAATAATAATAATAATAATTTATTATTTGTATCCTGCCCATCTGGCTGGGTTTCCCCAGCCACTCTGGGCGGCTTCCACAAAGACCAAAAATGCACTAATGTGTCATACATTAAAAACTTCCTTGAACAGGGCTGCCTTAAGATGTCTTCTGGATGTCAGGTAGTTGTTTATCTCTTTGACACCTGATGGGAGGGCGTTCCACAGGGCGGGCGCCACTACCGAGAAGGCCCTCTGCCTGGTTCCCTGTAGCTTTGCTCCTCACAATGAGGGAACCGCCAGAAGGCCATCAGCGCTGGACGTCAGCGTCCGGGCAGAACAATGGGGGTGGAGACGCTCCTTCAGGTATACTGGGCCGAGGCCGTTTAGGGCTTTAAAGGTCAACACCAACACTTTGAATTGTGCTCGGAAACGTACTGGGAGCTATATCTTGTATATGTTAAAAATGTTAAGTGTTGTTACGCAGTAGTTCATGTGGATGGCGATAGATGGCGATGCGAACTACAGTCTGAAGATAGCATTCTGAAAAGTGACTAAGTCATTGCAGCAGCTTGGGAGGGCAGGAGAAGGGAGACTGGCTGGCTGGCTGGCAGGTGGGCAGGCAGGTAGCCCGGGTGAGTGAGTGATTGCACAGGTCACCCAAGCAAATGCCATGGGTGGGCATGTGACCCCAGGGGAAGCAGCAGAACAAGAGGCAGTGTGGATAAGCCCTCAGTTGTTGGACAGCCATGTTCAGGTGCAACACACATACTTTACATTTCCCTTCTCATTTTCATGCTTTGCAAACGCTTCTGCATTCCTGACAGGCTGAGCAACAAACAAAAGTTTGCCAAGTATGATAAAAGAAAACAAGAAAGTTTCTGAGTGTGTGTAATGTCAAACGTACTTAAATGGTACCACTATCATTACTACAGAAATGAATGGTGGTTTGTTTCTGCTGCTTTGATGCTAAACAAATTTCCTTGGGAACAAGTACCAGTATGTTGTAGAAAAGGATATGTTTTATCATGTAAAAGTAAGGGCAGACCCACTGAAATTAACAAACCTGTCATGTCCATTACCTTCAGTGGGTCGGGCTAGCGCTGGATACAACCCAAGGGCATTGCGCTGCAGAGGTTGGGAATTGTCTTTCTGCCAAAGGGCTGAATGAGTGCTCCGTCCTAGTGGTGGATGTGACCAGATGTAAAAGTGCCTGGGTGTTGAAATCCAATGTCTTCATCCCTCACCTAAATTTAGTCCAGGGTTATCATTTCCGTAGTGTTTCTCTTTTGGGAGGGGAAAAAACCACTTTTTTTGGATTTTCCACAGAAAGGGTAAATATGGATTAAACAGAAAAAGAATGTGTGATGGCATTTTAATGAGGACAAAATTGTATAGAAGCTACGTAAGACTTGCATGTATTAGCAAGTGCATCCACAATAAACTGCCATGTGGAAGCTTCCTCAGGGTGTGATAAGGAAGTCTCTCTCTCTCTCTCTCTCTCTCTCTCTCTCTCTCTCCCCCTCTAGGAAGATATCCTTCAAAATGCAAACTCGCTACAGAAATAGGAAAATGCAAAGCAATCTTTCCAAGATTTTACTTTGATCTCTACACCAGGAAGTGTGAAGAATTTGTTTACGGCGGCTGTGGAGGCAATGCTAATAACTTCAGGAATCCGGTGGATTGCATTTGGGAATGTGAAAGGTTTGGTAAGGGAAAATGCTACCTTTTGGGTCTCATCTGGACAACCAAGAGCCTGCACTTTATTCTCAACATGCTGAGCAGTCTACTGCAGGGGTCACCAGTATGATGCCCTTGGGTAGAATAGCACCCCGGAGGTGCCTTTCTTTTTGCAGTTTCAGACTATTTGAGCGGCACAGTGGTCAGTCCCCCTGGAAGATCTGTGATGAATTGCTCATCATTTAATCCGCTTTCATTCCTGGAGGAAAGGGCTATTAAATTACTCATTTCTTCTATTATTTTCTCTGTTCTGTACAATATGGAAAAATGGGGGCACTTACTGAAGAAGGAGCAAGGGGGGAAAAATCAGGATTCTTCTTTTGCAACTCTACTTTCCCCCATATATCTAATTGCCATATGCTACAATGGTATTGGAGATAATGTGGAAAGGTAGGACCAGGCATTTAAGCAATAAATAAAAAGAAATATGGTTGTAGCAGAACCATGAGGGCAGCCTGCTCAGAACTGGAACCTTTTTTGGTCTGTGTGATTTTATTTATTAAAAGCATTTTAACCCAGATTGGCTTTCATTCAGATCAATAAAAAAACCAAGACATTCCCTGCCCACATGATGACAATCTAAAAAAACATGGCACAAAAGGCAAAAGGGGACGGAGAAGGAAGAGGGAAAGCAAAACCAGACACCAGTTTAGAAAGATTTTGCCCATCTCTCACAGTCAGCGCTTGATCCCTTTCCAGAAGTCCCTCATTTCTCACTTGGAAGAGATTATCTCAGGGTTTGGAATCACAAACATGACATCTTCCAATACTGTTATCTTCTGTGTTTCAAAAGGTGAAATTTCAGATATGAGGCTTGCCTTCTTCTCTCTTCTTTTTTTCAGACTTGCTGCCTGAAAAATGCAAACTCCCGCTAAACAAGGGAGTACGGGGCAGAAAAACCACACTGAGATATTTCTATGATTTCAAAAAGAAGAAGTGTACAATGTTCTTTTATCATGGCTCTGGAGGCAACAAAAACAACTTTCTGGATATTAGACAATGTATTCGAGAGTGTGCAGATGTTGGTAAGCGCAAATAAATTTGTGGGCTTTCCCAGGCAGCCCTAAATGTCCTACACTTCATTCTAACCATTAGTCATGGACAAGTGCTGTTTGAACTCCAGCGATGCAATTGTCTGTTCTTTCCTAGGCCACACCTACGCCATGCATTTTAAAAAGCACTATGATACCACTTTAAAGTGTTGTGGCTTTGGGGCATCAGATCAAGGCCTGCATTTTAAAATGAGCTTAAAAATATATATTTGTAAATGTTTGTATCTCTCATGCCAGGCAGAAACCAGCTGGCTGGGTGCTTTGGCAGATGTTTATCTTCCTAAACAGGGCCCCTCTGATCTATAGCAGTGCCTCAGGGTTGTAAAAGGAAATTACAGGCTGGGAGCAAAAGGTCACACTGACCATACAAATTACAGAATACAATCAAGCTGCAAAAACACTAATTAAGAGTTGGTAAATAGTGAAATTTATTGTTTAGCAGATAATATACCATGTGCCTCCCATCAGACTCGAGCCACATCTTCCTAAGGTTAAAGGGCAAGAGCTAATAGAAACAGCAGCTGGCTAGGAAAAGGAGTTGTAAACTAAAGAGGCTGCTTTCGAAACTGTTTTTATTAAAGTTCCTTTTTACTTTGAAACTGTTCCTTTTCTTCTAAAAAATCTATCTATGTTATGTATGAAATATATTGGCTTAAATGTAATTATGCAAAGGATTTAGAAAGTAAGAAATGTTAGATTCTTATATTAGATTCTTATTTCATTGATGGTGTGTGAGAAGGTGAACCCAAGAACTCTGTTTAAGATAAAAATTAAAACCATTAGCCATCTGTTTTGGAGTGAATAGGGCAATAGGGCAAAGATGATCTGATAATTAAGGTGCCTGGTCGAGGCAAATGTAAGATATATGGCTACTTGTCTGCCATTTATGGATAGAAGGAAATATAGCTCTTTGTCTCCCATAAAAGGTAATAGGAAATGGGTGTATCTTTTATGATTGGTTCTATCAAACAGCCAATAGGAATTTCAACCAGGCTGATTGGACAGAGGCAGCCAAAGGAGGAGCAAGAGGGCTGGGCTGAGGAAATATAAGTGCTGGCCATCAGGGCTGGAGTGGGCACAGCTTTGGTATCCTTATACCACTGTGTCTCTCATTTATTTGTCTGACAAATAAATTATTATTTTAATTTCTCTATTGCTGCGTTGAATATTTCATTCCAGCTAAGCGTTAACCACAGGGTGCTACAGCTTCCCCCAAAGAATTCTGGGAACTGTGATTTGTTAAGGGTGCTGAGTGTTGTTAAGAGAACCCTCCTCCCTTCGCAGAGATTTAACAACCAATCCTTCTTCACAGGGAACCTTGGAAACTGTAGCTTTCTGAGGCGGGTAGGGTCTCCTGACAACTCTCTGCTCCCTGAACAAACTAGTTTCTAGGATTCTTGGGGGGGAAGTCATGACTCTATCATAACACCTGAAAGGCATGGTGTGTCAATTTGGCTAATTCTAAATATTCTGAAAGATATAAGAAGACAAAAACCAAAAAGTGAAGTGAAAAAGGAATGGGAGTGCCTAAATGAATACCTTAAAAGCCAAGGTTCGAGGACAGAAATCTGGAATAACCTTGTGAAGTGAAAGGATAAGAAAGAGGGATTTATATCTAGATGCTAGGATAGAGATGATAAGGAAAACAGGGTGATACAATGAGAGGTAAAGGAGGTGCTGTAGGATTGGTGGATATCAATGTTTGCTTTTTCTTTTTAGTGTTTATATTATTAACTTGTAAGATATGGATTTTTTTGTATGCTGGTTTTTGTGTTTTGTGTATTGTTATTTTTTGATATTTTTCGTGTTGATGTGTGGAAAATACTAATAAAATTTATTATTTAAATAATAATAAAAAAGAAAGTAAAAAAGAAAGGCATGGTGTGAATGTGGCCCCAACTGAGTCGCCTTACTATAGGAAAGGACATCTGCCATGAGAATGGGGGTGGCAATAGCTAGTTGACTGTGTGTTCGCTTTTTAAAAGACCCTCAGAGGGGATTAATCTTATTGTTCTGGAGAGGAAGAAACACACAGGTTTCAAGGAAAAAGAAGGAAAGCCCTTGAACTCTATTTATCTTCTGTATTGAGATTCTAGCAATTGTTTCATCAAGTCTGGAGGAGCTGCGGCTTTCCAGATGCTGTTGGACTACAACTCCCATCATACTGTTGTCATCTGGCATCTGGAGCATCACAGCTTCCTCATCCTTGTACTAAAATGTCCACTGCAGCCGCAAAGACACACTGGTCCATGGGGCTTCTCTGCCGACAGCAGTCTGCCATCAGCCAGCCAACAGCTGCCTATTGTGATTTGTTGTTGTTGTTTAGTTGTTTAGTTGTGTCTGACTCTTCGTGACCCCATGGACCAGAGCATGCCAGGCACTCCTGTCTCCCACTGCCTCCCGCAGTTTAGTCAAACTCATCCTGGTAGCTTCGAGAACACTATCCAACCATCTCGTCCTCTGTCGTCCCCTTCTCCTTGTGCCCTCCATCTTTCCCAACATCAGGGTCTTTTCCAGGGAGTCTTCTCTTCTCATGAGGTGGCCAAAGTACTGAAGCCTCAGCTTCACAATCTGTCCTTCCAGTGAGCACTCAGGGCTGATTTCCTTCAGAATGGATCGGTTTGATCTTCTTGCAGTCCATGGGACTCTCAAGAGTCTTCTCTAGCACCATAATTCAAAAGCATAAATTATTTGGCGATCAGCCTTCTTTATGGTCCAGCTCTCATTTCCATACATCACTACTGGGAAAACCATAGCTTTAACTATACGGACCTTTGTTGCCTATTGTGATACTTACAACCATTCCAGAAGATGGGACTGGCTGTCCTTGCCTCTGGCTCCACCTGCTGACTGCTGAGGTAGCTCAGTCGACAGAGCGTGAGACCCTTAATCTCAGGGGCATGGGTTTGAACCCCATGTTCAGCAAAAGATTCCTTCATTGCAGGGAGTTGAACTGGATGAGACCCTTGTGGTCCCTTCCAACTCTACAATTCTGTGATACTGTTGGGGTCCATGTCTCCCCCCCCCAAGTCCCAGTGAGCACCAGTGACCACTGGGCACAGGGAACTGGAGAAAGATAGAGCAGAATAGCACTGTACGCCGACCACGTTGTATTGAAACCGAGATATCCTTTCAGTGAGACAAGTTCTAATCATTATTCAGTAGTATAGCTATAGCAGGTGTCCAGATATAAACTTAGGGTTCTACTCAGAGAACACCCACTGAAAGTAATAGACATGGCTGATAGAGCTATTACTTTCAATGTAATGGGTCTATTCTAGAATAGAGGTTAGTTGGAAATGACCCTTATTTAGTTGGAAATGACTGAAATACTCTGTATATTTAAAAGTTAGATGCAGATATTGAACAGCAAGCTCCCACTTACTTCAATTACAACCTTTTGCAATGTTCCTTAAGGTTACGGCTGTCATATTTTATAATAACAATAATTTGCTTTTGCTATAATGTTCTCTTTTTCAAATGGTGCGATTTTATATATATATGAGCCTTTTGCCTTTGTTCCTCTCCCCGCCCCCAGTATATATGCCCAAGAGATGTAAGCTCCCTGCAGTCAGCGGACCCTGTAGAGCATACATTCGTCGCTACTTCTATAATACCAAGACCAATAGGTGTGAGCTGTTTATCTATGGTGGCTGTATGGGCAATGAGAACAACTTTAGAGAACGGATAGATTGCATCCGTCAGTGCCAAAGTTACGGTAAGACAACCCCCCCCCCCAAAAAAAAAACCCTCACAATCGACAGCACCTACGGTACATTCTTTCCCCCAGAGAATTCTGGGCATGGTAGTAAGGGTTGTCAGGAATAGTAACTCTGAGGGGTAAACAGCAATGTTGAGAACTATTTGAGGGAAATATTGTGTTTTGAATGTAAAGTATAGCGTGCACACAGCCCTAGAGTGCAGGGAGACTTGTAAAAGTAAAGGGACCCCTGACCATTAGGTCCAGTCGTGACTGACTCTGGGTTTGCAGTGCTCATCTCGCTTTATTGGCAGAGGGAGCCGGCATACAGCTTCCAGGTCATGTGGCCAGCATGACTAAGCCGCTTCTGGTGAACCAGAGCAGCGCACGGAAACGGTGTTTACCTTCCCACCGGAGCGGTACCTATTTATCTACTTGCACTTTGACGTGTTTTCGAACTGCTAGGTTGGCAGGAGCAGGGACCGAGCAATGGGAGCTCACCCCGTTGCGGGGATTCGAACCTCCGACCTTCTGATCGGCAAGTCCTAGGCTCTGTGGTTTAATCCACAGTGCCACCCGCGTCCCTCTAGGGAGACTTTTAAGTGTCTTCAAATGAACACTGCAGCAAGATCAGGGTTGGGAGCACCACCCTCAACTCCAACAGGGTTTTGTTCTGCTACTTCAGGAAAGTTTTAAATATTTGACGTTTTATTGTGTTTTCATTATTCTGCTGGGAGCCGCCCAGAGTGGCTGGGGAAACCCAGCCAGATGGGTGGGATATAAATAATAAAAAATATTATTATTATTATTTTACTGTCTGACGAGGGCTAAAGTATGGAGAAGTGCCTCAAAAGAATGTTGAAAAATGGCAGGCTAGTAAACAACAACACACAAAACTAATGATATTTTTTTTCTTTTTACTTAGTAACATCAAGGTACTTGAGCAAAAAACCTCGTGTTAAATTTGTTGCCATTGTGTTGTCAATTAGGATGTGGCGATATAGAACATTTCCAGTGATTAGTGGTCGTTGTTTTACATTGTATGGTATGATGTTGTGGGCAAGGGCTAACTGATGAAGACTGATGGGACCTGATTCCAACTCCATAAAAAGACCACCCCCTAATGGCTACTGGAACTCAGGAATAGGAATAGCCTATGTCCCACCTTAAGAATAGTGTGCAACCTTCCTTCGGATTTCTTTAGCTTATATCCAATTAATTTCTACTCTCAGTTGACTCACTGAACCTCAGTTGGCCATGTGCATGAACTTCAATGCTTCTATTATCTGAATAGGACTAGTGTTGGGTATAGCCTTTCATGACCAGCTCTCCTTTCCCCCCTCAGGTCCACGTGAAGACTTTGACCCCAAACAACGATACCCCTGATTAATCTTTCATTGTGTCCTCTCATGGAGCAAAGGCACCGAGTGAAAGAATGCTGACTCTCTTACAGCTGTACCAAACTTTGCGGGAATTTCTTGCCAATGAACTTAACTTTTCTTCAGCAAATTGTAGTCTGCTCCTTGAGTGTCATTCTCCACAGTCTCTTTTTATCAAATGCCCATTTTGTTTCATTAGTTGTTTGTTCTGAGAGGCTTCCCTGATGCTACCACATTACTGGTGTCCAGAGGAGCTATAGTGCAACAAAAGCAGGACAAAAATAAAACACGACATTTGTGATTTCAGTTACAGGATACCTGTATGCACGGCTTCAAAATGAAGCGGTGTGACCACCCCAGAACTTTTGCATGTGGAAACAGCATTAAAAGTGGGATTGCGTATGACCACCCCACTAGCACCGTGAGCACAAATCATCATGAATGTGTAATAAAAAGGAAGGAATGTGTAATAAAAAGGAAGTCTGAGGGTTACAGGGAAACAGCTACTATAGAGGGGACCTTATGGAATCTGAGTTAATGCCACAATGCCTTTATACTTTTAGTCAGTCTCCAAGCTATTTTCCTAAACAAAAGTTTCCAATATTAGACCTCTGGGAAGAACCATTTTCTCAGGCAAATTGCTCTTCATGTTCCATATATTTAGAGCACTTTTCCTTGTTGCAAATATAGCAGGAAGAAAACAAAGAAAGGAGCAAAATCAGCTTACATTAGCAATAAGAACAACCCATCTATCCTAATTGAAACATACGTATTAATATAAGCAGTTCATTTGTCCAAACAAATATCCAAATAGCACTGATGATAAGATAACATGTTTCAAATATAGAAAGGCAACTGAAAAATGAATGATGGGTGTGTATCCTTTCAAAACCGAAATATAAAAGTCTTTCCACAACCATAGGGATCTACTTTTGCTGTCTGTCCACATCATCCCGGAAAAATAAGAGTGTGAGAGCACTGGAATATATCAATGATTTTTCCAAAACAATGAATACGCAAACAACAATTTCTGATCAAAACCCACACAATATGCCTCAGAGAGGCATTGTCATGAGCATCTTTCTGAACTAACTTGTTCCTTACCAGAAACACCATTTTTATTGACTCATTTTCAATTTAAACCTAAAGCAACAAAACATATAGATGCTAAAGCAACTTTCAATTGTTTTGAAGACTGGTTTGAACATTGTAACACCCTATTGCATAGGGAACTCGAGCATCTAAGAACTTAAGTGTCCCATTTACAACTTTGCAACAAACATTTATAAACAAGTAGTATGATTTAACTTTCTGTAAAATTCCACTTATTTCCTCTGTGCTGAAACACTCAAAGGTGCCAGTCCATAAATAGACACCAAAAGGTGCTGTAATTTAAGACATTGCCATTCAACAGCAGTGGGTAGCTGGCACTTGGACCACAATATTAAAAATGATCTGAAAGTATAAGGAAGATTTCTATGTACCAAATGGATTCTACTTTCTGACAATTGAATTAGCCAGTTAATCTATCCCCTTTTCACCTTCCAAAAAGGTATATGCACATGATCTCAAGTTCAAGCCCTCAAATCTGTAGGCAGGGTTAGGAAAGACTCCTGTCTGAAACCCTGGACAGCAGGTAATATCATAGCTTGGGAAGGAGGCCTGACCAATTTCTCCCTATATCAGAAGTCAAGTTATACCTGCTCATGTGCAGTTAAGAGGCAGCAACTTTAGACAGAATTCTAAAAAGCCCTTTCTCCTTCAGTTTGTTCCAATTTATTTTTTCATAAATCAAAAAAATTATGCACAGATGTTTTAAAGGAGAATCAACAGTAGTGCAGGTATATCAGTGCTGTTGAAGATACAGGAACACAAATTTCAACCAGATAAGCTTTTGGATCTCAATTGAATTTCACTCTGAGGGTGTTCGAAGTGCAGTGAACTATTAACAGTGCAGTGATGTGGTGCTGCTCACCTGACTGGCCATACAGCTCGCTGCTGGATCAGGCCAAAGGTAGCCTAGGTAGTCCAGCATTCTCTTCTCACAGAGGCCAACCAGAAGCCCCAACATGGCAAGCCCATTGGTGGGAGGTCCATATTGGCTCTGGCAGTGGGCTTGAGGATGTTGATTGTCTGTTATGGGCCATTGGTAGAAAGCCAAACACAGAGGGGTTAAATCTTGACCAGCAGAATATTAAGGTAGATTCTATGGGTCATATTATTGTTGATGAGTTCCAAAATACCAGCAGAAAGAGGATCTACGCTGTTGGAGATGTATGTGGAAAAGCTTTTCTTACACCAGTTGCAATAGCTGCTGGAAGGAAACTGGCACACACGATTTTTGACAGGAAAGAAGATTCTCAACTTGACTACACCAACATTCATATCGTGGTCTTCAGTCGCCCACCTACTGGAACAGTAGGACTAACAGAAGCGGAAGCTAGAACTACATATGGAAGCGAGAGTGTGAAAACCTATACAACTTCTTTTATCCCAATGTATCATGCTGTAACTAAAAGACGAAGTGTGTAATGAAACTGGTGTGCGCAACGAAACAGGAGATGGTGGTAGGCCTTCATATGCAAGGGTTAGGATGTGATGAAATGCTTCAAGGCTTTGCTGTGGCTATCAAAATGGGAGGAACAAAAGCAGATTTTGACCAGACAGTGGCCATCCACCCAACATCTTCTGAAGAACTCATTACACTTCGTTGGTTTTTTTTAATAAGGTGCCTAGATGTAATCTTCACAGAATCATGGCAGATTCTGGTGGGATCTTATGAGATCTCCCTGAGCTCTTGCAAGATCTTACAGAGCTCATGAGATCTTGAGAGATTTCAGGAAGATCTCACAAGGTCTTGCTAGCCTAATACTGCTATTAAACCAAATAGATTTATGCACAGGGTTTCCATGTTGGGTTGCAGCTAGCACTGTCGGCAGGGTAAGGTCCTGGCACTTACACGACCTCCCATTACTGACATTGCTGGTGTTGGCAGGGTTGAGTAAGGTTGGCATAGTGCAAACACACCGGTGCAGCCAAACTGGTGCTCATGCCAGTGTGTTCACACAACTTCAACCTCACCTCCTTCCTCCTCTACCTTCTTGTAAGCCACAGTGATGTCAGCGTTGGGATATATGCTAAGTGCCTCTCCGTACCAAATGCTACTGGTTGTGGGTGGCCCATGATTTTAAAAGATTCCACCTTCTGCCCAAGTAGTGTTTTCAAGTCCCATTGCAGAAGTGGAAGTTGCTCTGCTCATGAACTTATTCTGCCAAATACTGCCCATAATCCTGATCTCAAAGGTTGTCTCCATGGATCCTATTGTCCATCTTCTCCACTGCATATTATTTCATAGTCCATATTTTATATCTTTCCATATTATCCATAATATTCGCTACATTACAAGCATTATTAAAATCCTGCTATCCTGCTAAGGTTTTCATCTGCTTACAGTGGTCTCCTAGATAAATTAATTTTTTTCCCCATTCTTGGTTGAAGTTTTGGCCTTCTTGGTTCCTGAGCCTTCCGGTCAGTTTTGTCATTTCGGCGTAGTCTAACAGCTTGGTTTGCCATTCCGGTACGGGCTTTGTCTTCTTTCCATCTCTGGGCTAGTAGCATCCGCATTGCTGTTGTCACATACATGAAAAGTCTTTTCTGTTCGTTTGGAATGTCGGTACCCACAATTCCTAATAAAAGACTTCTGGGTTTGTTTGTTTTTACAAAAGTTATTTTAAACATTTTTTTCAATTCATTATACCGGTAGTTTATAAATTTTACCCAAAAGGTAGACCTCTGTTATTATGGACTCAAGTTCTGTCTTTTTTCTGATTTAACTGTTTGCCATACAGTCTTTGTTGAATCTGGATATTAGTTGACAGTATGTAAGCAGTTTCATATTTTTTCTCCTTTTAAATACTTCGGCATGTTTTTTATCTCTTCTTGAAGATGAACCATATCTTGGTAAAATATATAGTTGTACATTCTTCTTTTGGCTGTAATAGTAATGTTCCAGTGGTGACATTAACAGTGCTGGTGAGTGCCTTTTTGAGATTTTGGTGGTGAAACTCATGATTTTTGTGGTGCAGGCTGTGCCCCTGGCCATGACGTGTGATTTGACAGTGAGTTTGGGGTGACCAATGCAAACACCCTGAGGATTCATGAGGATCCATGGCTTGGAATCACTTTTTTTGGCCCAAGGTGTCGTCATGAAGCTATGGATCTGAGTTTTTTGTGGTGCAGGCTGTGCCCCTGGCTATGATGTGTGATTTGATGGTGAGTTAGGGGTGGCCCAATGCAAAAAGCATGAAGATCCATGAGGATCTATGCTTTGAAACCATGTTTTTGGGCCATGGTATGACCAGGAAGCCGTGGATCTGTGATTTTTGTGGTGCAGGCTGTGCCCCTGGCTATGATGTGTGATTTGACGGTAATTTAGGGGTGGCCCAATGCAAAAAGCATGAGGATCCATGGGGATCCGTGCTTTGAAACCACTTTTTGGGCCATGGAATTGCCAGGGAGCCATGGATCCGAGGTTTTGGAGGTGCAGGCTGTGCCCCTGGACATGATATTTGATCTGATGGTGACATCGGGCTGATCTAGTGCAAAAATCATGAGGATCCTTGAGGATCCGTGTTCTTTAACCATGTTTTTGCGCCATGCCGGCACCACGAAACAGTGGATGCGTGTGTTTTTTGTTCTGCCTACAGACTAAGATGTGGTCTAGAGTATCATGGTGGTTTTATTTTGTTTCAATATAAAAATCATATGAATTAATGAGGATCCATGCCTCGGATCCATGTTTTTGTGGCGCTGCAGTGCGGCAAAGTGTTGGATCCACCTTTTTTATAGTCCAGTCTGTAGGTGTGCCTTCCAGATGTGATCTGACACTGGATTTGTTGGAGTTATTCTTTTTTAAAGTGGAGGATCCATGAGGATCCGTGTAACCCAGTCCCGTAAAAGTGCAAAGGATTTCTGAGCTTATTCCTTCTCCCTTCCTATATTTAAGCACATCGTTATGTCATCCGCACATGCGGAACCTGGGAATCACCTAGCCCTACTCAGAGGTAGGTTAAGAGCACAAGCTTGTGCATGCCTACTCGGAAGTAAGTCCCATTAACAGGAAACTACCTCCCCCATCCCGTTGAGTGTAGGATTACAGCCTAAACGGAGGATTTCCCCCACCCCAACCGTTCTTTTCAGGCATGCTAAAATGGAAGGTTTGGGCACTGATAGCAATTGTGGAAGCATCCGCAGCAGACGGTGCTCGCTCTCGATCTATGCAGAGAACCCGGCGCTGCGATGGGATCCCGGATGCGTGGGGGGACAACACACGGAAGAATTCTCATTGGACGCCGAGAAAGCGGAGAAGGACCCATTAGATTGAACTACAGCTCCCAGATTGCTCTCCGCGGCCACTCAAGGCTCTGTAAAAGTGACACAACCCTCCTGTTATGCAAAGCAAAGGAAGGCTTTGAACTACGTTTCCCAGAGGGCACCGGCTGTGTACAAAGATGTCCCTGGCCTTGGAAAGGGGAGCTGTTTGTACAGAACAGAACGGCAGAGACTGACAGGTGTGCGGACACCTGGATGAGGTCTGTTTGGAGAGCCTCCGGAGGTAAGTTTGGACCTGGAGAAAGAGGGGCTGTAAATAACGGGGGCTCGGTTTGCATAGCATTCGGTTCTAAGGGAGGAAAACTGACGGGTCTTTTCGTTTTCAGTTTTTGGTGAAAGCAAAAGCAGGTTGTGGCTCAGGCAGGGCGCGGGTTTTACGCATTACAGAGCTGTGCTAGAGAATCTTGCGCATATGCATGGTGGAATATAAACTCTGTTTGTTTTCGTACTGGTGATTACAGACCCTCTAAGTGTCCCTATTTTCCAGGGACATCGCTGATTTACAGAAGCTGTCCCGGTTTCTGATTTGATCTCGGAATGTCCCATTTTTCCTTAGGATGTCCCTATTTTCATTGGAGAAATGTTGGAGGGTTATCTGAAGTTATCCAACCCCTGAGCCGCCTGAAGGCAATTCTGTATAGATTTTTTTAAAATGTTTAATGTTTTATTGTGTTTTTATATATGTTCAGAGCTGCCCAGAGTGGCTGGGTAAACCCAGTAAGATGTGTGGGGTATAAATAGTAAAATTATCATTAAGGAATGGGATGTCCCTATTTTCATCGGAGAAATGTTAAAGGGTATGTGATTATATATAAACCAATTTACATGGGGATAAGCACCCCTGAACACAGTGAGCTTTACTTCTCAGTAAACACAGAAGTATATTGTTAGGTATAATCCAACTCAAGATTGATTGTGCCCCCTTTAAAAAAAAATAGTGGATGAAGTTAAAACAGTGCTGCAAAAAACTAATGGTATATCTTGTCGCACATGTGGACAATGAAAAATGTTATTCATTTAGTACTGCTAAGAAAATATGATATGCTCCTTTTGTGAAATGGATGTATCAGATAAAGAAACTTAATAAAGATTTAACAAGTAAAATGCAAATGGTTGCAGGTTCAGTTTCCAGAATCTCCCAGCTAGGGCTGGAAGAGACCCTTGCCTGAAAGAACTGAGAGCTGCTGCCAGTCGGTGTTGACAATATTGGGTTTCCATTATTCCTAAGTATCTTTGTTATACCTGAATACTATGCAAGAGAAGCTACTTAAACAAGTGATAAACATTGCAGATCTAGGCGCCACAACTTCTAAAATTTCCTTCTTCTCTGACACAGATTCACTGCTGGTTTTCAGACTGTGTTGTAGGAAACCATAGGATTTCTCAAAAACTTTTAAGGATTTTTTCAGTAAGGAAGATCAGTAATAAGAGACAAGCTTCCCTGAAAGGCTCCAACAACCTGCAGCCATAAGAAAATCTTAAGTGTTGGGGTGTGTGTGTGGTGTGTGTGTGTGTGACTATTTTGCTCACACAAGTTTATGGTGAAACCCAATAGGCCCTGTAAGTACCGTGAGCTCTAATTTGCATCCCAGAATGTATTTCAGTCTCCTCTACAATATTTTTGGGGAACTGGGGCTCCATAGCAGACAATTTGGTGCTGTAGAGATTTCCTAAATGTTAAGAAAGGCTGAAAACCACTGGTATATTCCAGGAGGGGTACAATTCAATAGTGTCTCACCAAAAGCTGAACGGTTGAAATGCTAAGAGTTGAATGCATATACGCTTGTGTGCGGAACTGGGATTTTAATCCACTTTTTTGTGATGACTCTGAGATGACGGATGGGTTGGTATTCCTGTTTAACATGAACGAAATATTGGCCTATGTATTTCTTCTGTCCATGGATTGAAATGTTTTCAGGAGAGCATCGGTGCAAGTACATGTTTACTCAGAAGTCCAGCCGAGTTCAAATGGGTCTTATTCGCTGAGGCAGCAGCGCTGTGCAGCCTTGATAGCAAGTGCTGTTGACTTCAACTGCTTAGTACTTGAGTTAATATTGACTTTTATTTATTTTCTACAAAGGGGAGGCAACCGAATAATGCAGAGGCTATGTGTGTGTGTGTGTGTGTTTTCTCCAGACTAGAAACATCGTAGGACTGCAAGCCACCTGATTATTAATTTCCCTGTCACCTTTTTACAAATATTTACCACAGCTTTCAAAATAAAAGGGCAATGTAGTTCTCAGGTTTGGCTTGTTGGCACGGGGCGGAGGAATAAATATTTCAACAGGGCGAAAACCATATGCATGTGTGTTTTAAGACAACCTGCAAAAAAGAGCACAGCAAAAAGCAAACGAGCCACACATTGCGATGCTCTTAATTTTTATTTTCATTTGTCAAAGCAGGTCTGTGAGAGACTGAGCAGGGGCGTCTCCATAGCAACGCTGCATTCCCCCCCCCCGTCCTCTGAGGAGCTTCCCGCTTCCGTCTCCTCCTCCTTTACTGCGCTTGCTCTTTACCTCGGGGAAAGGAGTGGGGGGGGGGGTGAGAATCCGCGGAAGGGCGCATGCGCGTCTCCGTCAAACCCAAGCCGGCCGTCTCGCTCCTTGTAATCCGGAGAGAGAGGCAGGGGGGGCGGGAGGGGGTGCCCGGTGCGCCGCGCCTGCGCAGTGGCTTCCCGGTCGGCGCTGCCCAAGGAGCTTGTTATTCAGCTCAGTCAGCCTTTTCTGGCGGCCGGGGCAGCTGCTTGTCAATTGCCTGGGTCGGGTCAGCCGCCGCCGCCACGGACCCCGAGCGCCCTAGGCCGGCAAGTATCGAAGACCCCGTATATGTGTGTGTGTGTGTGTGTGTGTGTGGCTTGCGACACACCTTTACCCTCCTCCGCCTCCCCTTCCAATTCCCTCTTCTGGGGCTCCCCCCTCCCCGGTCCCTCTTTTCCTAGTTGCAACCCTAGATTGGGGACCCTCGATCCGGTTCCTCCATGCCTGCCTCCTACCCACCCAGCAATATCCTCCTACCATTTCCCTTTTGGGCAACCTCACACCTTTTTCCTATTCATAATTTTAATCATAATAATTTTATTATTTATACCCCGCCCCTCTGGGGTATAATAAATTACCTTGTTCTCAGAAACCACTCTCTCTAATAATTGCATGCAGTTGTGACCTGCAATTGTGACCCTTCTTTTCGCTTGCTTTAATAACATATAATACCACCCTTTTTATTTGTGCTCGCCACCCCATCTCTTCTCCCTACATAACCTCAGATCTTTCCCCATATATAAACCTTACACTCCTCCTCCAGTTTGTTGCTCTGGCACCTTCTCGCTGTTTGCTCTGACAGGCATCCTTCTGTCTTTTTCTGCTTTGGAGGACCACAAGACACACACCCTTCAAACCTTTTGTTTCTATTCCCATGTACACCCAGACCCTTTAAATCTTGCATCTGTCCCTGCAATTCAGCACCGCTGCACCCAGTTCTCCTTGTCTGCTGTGCTTGAGCTGCCCCTTTTCTCTCTAACTTAATTTAGCTTCCTCGCTGGACTCTTACCCTCTTTTTGCATCATCCCCACACTCCATTCCCATCTTTTTCTGGGTATGTTGTTGTTGTTGTTTAGTCGTTTAGTCGTGTCCGACTCTTCGTGACCCCATGGACCAGAGCACGCCAGGCACTTCTGTCCTCCACTGCCTCCCGCAGTTTGATCAGACTCATGCTGGTAGCTTCAAGAACACCATCCAACCATCTCATTCTCTGTCGTCCTCTTCTCCTTGTGCCCTCCATCTTTCCCAACATCAGGGTCTTTTCCAGGGAGTCTTCTCTTCTCATGAGGTGGCCAAAGTATTGCAGCCTCAGCTTCACGATCTGTCCTTCCAGTGAGCGCTCAGGGCTGATTTCCTTCAGAAAGGAGAGGTTTGATCTTCTTGCAGTCCATGGGACTCTCAAGAGTCTCCTCCAGCACCATAATTCAAAAGCATCAATTCTTCGGCGATCAGCCTTCTTTATGGTCCAGCTCTCACTTCCATACATCACTACTGGGAAAACCATGGCTTTTACTATACGGACCTTTGTTGGGATCAATTCTCTGTTGAAGTGTGCAGCTTTATTTTCTCATGAAATGACCTAAATTGCCATTTTGAGGTGGAGCGGCTGTTCCTTGGCAGACAGGTGCTAAAGGTGGAAGATGGGATGCATATCACTGCTGATTGTTTTACGATTTTGTGAAACTAGCACTTGTGTCTTTGTATATATTGTATAATTTATAAGTGCCACCCTCCACCACATGGTTCCAGAGTGGCCTATTTGCCCTGTGTGAAATCTGAGCGTCTGACAGCAGCAATGAGACTGAGTGCAATCCTAACCATATATACTTAGAAGTAAGTCCTGTTGAAATCAGTGGGACTTACTCCCAGGTAAGGGTGGCTAGGATTTTAGCCTGAACCAGGAAGTCCCTAGTTCAAGTATTGCCACAGACACAAATTTGCTACATGGGCTTGGTTCTCTCAGCCCATCATGGTTAATATGGGAAAAATAATACTAATCTACAAGACAGGGCTAATGTAAGGATTACTAAGAAACTTTCTTCAGGGTTTTTTTTAAAAGTGTGATATTAATGCTCACTATTATCATTAAATTGAAGTGTAGCTTTAATATTGTAGGTAGTGTTGTGTACATTATTTTAACTGGAGCACTCAGCAACTTGCTAGGAACAGCACAAATTCTTTTTTGGCAAGAGGATGAATGGATAGTGAGATCAACACAGTAATTTTGTTCTCAAGTAGGATGATTCAGTGAGCTGTGCTTGCATACTGTAGTCCCTAGGGTGGTGTTAGGCAGTATTTCATATACCAGAGATGGACAAACACTTGTTTCAGACTGAATAGCTTTTGTTAGGAAGAGTTAATGCCCATTAGTGAGGACCTGTGAGACCCTATAATACATAATTATGCTTTGCATCTAACTATCAAAGCTCCTTGCAGTGGTGAGAAAGTAGTGCCATCCTTGTTTAAAATATGAACAAGCTGGGGCTTAATTTGGAAGGGATTTTAGTTGCCATTCAATATGTGCGTGTTCAGAACTATGCTCACTAAACTTCATGGAATTGCTGTATATGTATGGGACGCTAAGGCCAAATTTATACTGCTCATTTTAAACCAGTTTGAAATGGGTGTAATGAACCCAGATTCTCCAGTGGGGTTGTGGGAACAGTAGTCTTATGAGAATGAAAAACTTATTTGCTAACAGATTCTTTGTACCTTCACAGAACTATGCTTCCCATGGGCTCTGGATGGGAGCCTTCAGCTAACTGTGTGTAAAACTGATTTCAGTCTGTAGTAGTGCAGACATACCCTAAAGAAAAACTTTCTAATGACATAGAGGTTCTATATCTAATTGTTCACTTTGGAGTGACTGCGCCATTAGTGTGGTCTAACTAGTCTAAACCTGTGCTGAGCAAATGAAACACAAAAGAAAACACACATTCTGCTCTGAACAGGGACGTGTGCTTTCTTGACACTCCTTCTAATTACCTTTTGCTGAACGCTGGAGGCAAAATGTGTATATGAAGGCATATATTAATACGGAACTTGAGAATCCAGTGCAAGACTAGGAACAATATGGTTTTGTTCAAGATGAGTCACAAATAGTTTCTTTATAAATGCCAGTTTGCTTTTCTATTTTCTTTATCTACAAAAATTGCTAAGTAGAATGATTTCACTGATAGAGATCACGTTAGTTGTGATTTTAAAAATGGTATAACTTGCTAGAACGGTGGCTCTTATTTACTTGAACTACAGTGGAACTACAACATTTCACACAGAGCTGATCTGACTCTTTAGGTAATTCTTGAATTGACGGTATTTCCAGTGATTTCAGAAGCCTGGGAGTTTTTCATTATGCCAAACCACACAAACTTTGTCTTGAAAACAATGTTTTCTGATGCTAGCTTTCCAGCCAACCCCAAAAGATGGTTTGTCAATTCAGACACCACACTAAAATACATTTGACAAAGCATTGTTAACTGTGTTTGGACGCCTGAATTCAGCCTTAGTCTAAATATTAAAAAATGCATTTACTCATAGTTAGCCCAGATTACATTTCCAGCGGTGCTCCTCTGTCCGCTCCCCCCCCCTTGATTCACTGTCTGCTGTCTAAATGTAGATTGTAGATTACTTGGGGCAGAGAGCTTTCTTTTTTTCTTTACACCATTTTGTCAAGTGAGATGTACAGTGAGCATGCTGTGTGAAGAAGCAGCACAAGGAGCTTACAACACTGACAACTTAGAACCTTACATTTTATTCAAATTTCATGCGCACTAGAATAAATTGCTTAGCCATTTTGAATATGGAAGACTTTTATTTCCTTTTAAGTGTTCGCTAATTACAGACATCCGTTTATCATTTGTTGGCTTCAGGTTTATTTTCCTCGAAGAGCCTTCTCCGTTGTGTAATGGGATCGCTATACGCTTTGCCACCTTCTGCACTCACAATAAATATTCTTCGTGGTTAGGTTTGGTCACTATTTTAGTCTTAAAAGTGCAAGAACATCTATGAAGCATTGCTTTGTTTTATATTATATTATGTGTGTAATTTCATAGCTGAGAAAGCGGAGATTCAGAATAAGTATGTGAAATACACGTTTTAGGGTGTGCCTGTTTTGTGACTCTTTACTTCCCTGCCTCCTCGGAACATATTTATTATTTTTTGGGTGACGGGAAAGAGTGATGTAGAGATAAAGGGAGATTTGGAGAGTTAGGTTAAAGGACGCAAATGGTTTGGACTGGTTTAGCATGTTGAGGAGGGAACTGCATGTAGGCATTAGTTCCCCACCTATGATGGAAACCACCTCCTGAAATTCTGTCAACATGCTTCACATCACATCACCCCACACCCAAACCACAACAGCTGAATGCTTGGGCAGTGTGTGAATGCCCAATTACTTGTGGTTGTTACGGCAGCTGGAATGTTTTGCAGAATCTTTGACATTTTTACCTGAGTGTAGGTTGCAAGCAGCAAAGTTAGAAATTATCTCAGAACTTCATACAAACCAGGCAGCTCATTATCACTGATATAGTCTTGGTAGTTGGAACACTTTTAAACATCCATTATGCACTGCAGCTGAGAATGATTCAAATGAATGCAACTGTTTTATTTATAATCAATCACAAATGTGTTTTGTTTCTTTAGTAATGGCAATCTCTGCTTTTCTCTCTTCTGTAAGGCTCGACCAGTTTCCCACCTCTTCACAATGAGACAGTTCTGGCTTCACTTCTTCCCTTCACCCTGTAGTTGATAGTTCTAGATGTGGAGGCAATGCTGGAGTAGAGATGGCAGACAGTGTCAAGATCTTCCTTAATGATCTCATCAGGGTAAGTGTTTCCTTTTTATTATGGCCATCTATTTTTAAAGTGTGTTTATAGGCTAAAATTGGGGCATGGGTGGCGCTGTGGGTTAAACCACAGAGCCTAGGACTTGCCGATCAGAAGGTCAGCGGTTCAAATCCCCGTGACAGGGTGAGCTCCTATTGCTCGGTCCCTGCTCCTGCCAACCTAGCAATTCGAAAGCACATCAAGTGCAAGTAGATAAATAGGTACAGCTCCGGCGGGAAGGTAAACAGTGTTTCTGTGCGCTGCTCTGGCTCGCCAGAAGTGGCTTAGTCATGCTGGCCACATGACCCGGAAGCTGTACGCTGGCTCCTTCGGCCAATAAAGCGAGATGAACGCTGAAACCCCAGAGTCGGCCACGACTGGACCTAACGGTCAGGGGTCCCTTTCTTTACCTATAGGCTAAAATTAGATTTCAAGTATTTCCAGTTGGATATTAAGATTTGTGGATTCTAGTTTTCTAAGGTGCCAAGGAAGCCTCTTTCTCTCAGACAGCAAAAGCAAGGAGAGGGCTCAGAGCCTCCGGGGCTATTTCCATCTGGAGTTGCATTTTCAGTGGGCGATCAATGTGATGGTAGAGCAAAATCATTCTCAAAGCAAATTTCCTTGGGGTCTGATTATGAAGAGCTATGCGAGCTGATAATAGGATCGTTCATACAGCCATGGTATGGTGCTATAAGATTAAGCTAACTGGTGTACCCTTTCCCCTTCTTACATGCTCTACTTATTTAGTTCCTAGTTTGTGGCAAACCATACGTCTGAACTGGAAAACTGGTTTACACTTGCCCTCAGAATCTGATTGTGGAAACCTGGTTTGAAAATCAAGAGCAAACCGCAGTGTAATACCCCGTGTAATACACAGTGTAATACACCCCTCCAGATATTGCTGGTCTCCAACTCCCATCT
The DNA here is from genome assembly GCF_965113315.1 of Podarcis vaucheri. Classification (NCBI taxonomy): domain Eukaryota; kingdom Metazoa; phylum Chordata; class Lepidosauria; order Squamata; family Lacertidae; genus Podarcis; species Podarcis vaucheri. The sequence goes on from NC_138753.1 coordinate 32,658,176, forward strand.
CTAACCTTTGGCTTGTGGAAGATGGGCAGGCATGAATTTGAGGCTTCATTTTGCTTTTTCCAATCTTGTCTCCAATTATGGTGATTCCATTTACCTTGTTGCTCAAGCATCTTTGGTTCCTTTCCGCTTGATTCAATCAGCTTTCCCATCTTCCTCTATACCACTGCCATACTCCGACTGTTTTGTATTCTTTCTAGGGTTTTTTTTGTCTGTACTCTTATTTCACACTTTGCAACAACCAAATGTGCTTCACACTGACCTTCCTGAATTTCATCTTGATATAGTTATCTCTGTGCAGCATTCTGCTACCAGTATTAACCCCCTTGCCAGCTATTTTGATCTCATTTAACCACTCCTCCATTGGTTTTTTGTTTCGTTTTTTGCATCCAGTCTATGTTTTCTGCTCTTATTTGGGAACTTCTAAAGGCAGCGTTTTGTAGGCCATTAAGAGTTCTGTAATGTAACACTTTACACACGTTTGCGGGTGTTGATGCCAAAGCCAGTTGTTGATGGTTTAGGTATTGCCTAGGTTGATTCTGCTAAACTAATACAACTACCTTTTCAGGAAAATAAGAACTAACTCTAAACCCCTTTGCATAGGATGTACCTCTTGAGTGGCTTCCTAGTTTGGTACTATCATTCCCACTGGCAGAGAGATTTAGAAATGCTCATAAATAGCTCTTCATGCTTCTGTCACAGCTTATCTTTCACCCCTCATTTTCCATCAAGCCCTTTCTTTCATCCTCTGCTCTTTATTCATTCTACAACCCCTTATTCTTAAAACCAGCTCTGCCTCTTACTCTTGGAACTCCTTCCCAGACAATGCCCACAATACTGTTTCAGTTTCTATCCACAGATCTGTTCTTAATAGCAGATTCTTCTCTCTCACAGTCCTAAGCCCCTTGTTGCTTTCCCTACCCTCTCACATCACGGTCTTGCAACCCAATCATGTGCATCTTTTCTCAAAAGGAAGGCCTACCTAATTTAATCAGACTTAGGACTTGGATACATTAGTAAAGAAAAAGCGTTTTATATGTGTTATAACACTGTGCAGTCTGGCCCGCCACAAGGTCTGAGGGACGGTGAACTGGCCCCCTCCTTAAAAAGTTTGCTGACCCCTGGACTACACAAATCTTTGAAGGAGTAATAGTTTGCCAAAAGAGAAAACAAACTACCCTCTGATGTCATTTTCTCTGAGTCCCTGGAACATTTAGTCATTTTATTCTAGGTCACTGGGTAGTTAATACTAGGTGTTGCTCATGGATTGACCTTTGGCTAAAATTGAGAGTGCTGGAGCTCCTGCTTGGCTAGAAAGCCACTGGCAGACACCCAGGCTTGTCTTTTGAGAAAATGTTAGAAGGAAAAAGAAAATGTAACGCAAGTATCTGAGTTGTCCCAAACACTTGAGCTGTGGTTTGCTGTATAGTACAATGGACTATGTGTGTACATTGATTCCATTATTGCAGTATGCAGTTGTAAGGTTTGGCATTAGGCTTGTCATACAGCATCCTGGAAACAAAATCTGTCTTACGTTGTCATGTTTCTAGACCTCTAGGCTTGGAAAATATGTTCGAAAATGTGTAGATAATGTTTGACTGAAGTTTCAGAAATCCAGCAGGCGTTGCAATAGGCTTTCCAGTAGCTGGAGTTGCTTATTTCTGTGTAAATTCTCATGGTTTAGTTGTCCCACTCGAAGTAGGTTTCCCTGAGTAAACCTTCATTTCAGACTCTTTCTATCCTCTACTGGAATTTGGTTATTAAGATAGGAAGAGGGTATGGCTCATCTTTGAGCTGGCAGAACAAGTGAGTCTTTCCCTTTCTTCTTCCTAAATTCATCCCGTAGTTCATAAATCAGAGTTGTCACAAGGTTATTGATCTGTATTTAATCTGTAAAACTCACCTATTAATTTTTCCCTCCATAGGAAGCTCCTACAGCCAATCAGAAGCCGTGTAACCCGCACCAGAAGTTCGGGTTCCAAAGAATGTTCGCAAACCGGAACAATCACTTCCGAGTTTGCTGCATTCGGGAGCCAAAACGTTCGAGTCGCAAGTCATTTGACTTCCAAGATATGACTGCATTTTGTCTCTCTCTCCCTCTTTGTATAGGGAATTAAAGACTCCATATGGGGGATCTGGACAATCTCCAAGTTGGATGCTCGAATCCAGCAGAAAAGGGAAGAGCAGCGAAAAAGAAGAGCAAGCAGTGTGCTTGCCCAGCGAAGAGCACAGAGTGAAGAGAGGAAGCAGGAGAAGTGAGTTTGGGAGGGTTTGGAGTTTGATCATGCTCCAACTTTCAATATACAAAGATAAGAAATATTTAACAAACCAAAGTAGGAATGCCTGGAAATATATGATAACGGCACTGTGGGATATATAGAAGTTGGAACCGTGTATTTTATACACGCATATCCCACTTACCAAACACAATGTTTTCCATGGAGATCATTCGTTAGGTGAGTGTTTGCATAACAAGTCTGTGATTTCCATTATTTCCTATGGAAATATTTCTAAGCCCCCCTCGCCGCTTTTTCAGTGGTTTCTTCCTGAAGCGGCTGCAACCAAAGGAAAAAAACCAATTTGCCCTATCTCTCCTGCTCTCCGATTCACCCAATCCCTATCCCCACCTTCATGGTTTCTGCCTGAACATTACTGCTACCGACAAGGGAAAAAACACAGAAGGAAGAAAACTGGCTGTTCAGATAAGTGTATAGCGAGACTTGGGCATAATGAATGGATAAGTGAATTTTTGGGTAGTGAGTGTGTGGATAGCAGGACCTGTGTGTATTTCTAAATATGGTGGGCTTTTGGGAAAAGAGAATTAAAAAGTAGATTTATTATTCTACTCGGAAATGGGTGTCCTGGTGGTCTCCCATCCACGGAACTGATCTGGTCCACATCTGCTCAGTTTCAGCATCTAAAGTTATCAAACCAACCACTAGGTTGTAGATAAGTGGGAATTTGACAAGAGTAATTTAATGTATTTATTCTGGTTTTTTCCCTGGTTGAGAGAGACTTGGGCAGAATGTACATTCACATTGTCACTTGTCAGAAGCTCTCACACCTTCCCCTTGTTTCTCTCTAGTGAGCCCCGGATAGTAAGCCGAATAGTTCAGTGTTGTGCGTGGAATGGCGGTGTATTCTGGGTTAGTATATTTTTGTTGTTTTAAACATCTGAACATCATTGAAATGATTGTGTACATGTTTGCTGGCTTGCATGCAGGAATCTTGCAAATCCGGGAGCAAACCAATAAGTGACTTAAATCTTCCGTGTTAGATTGGTTTGCCAATGTTTTACTATCTCAAATCAGATTTTATTTTTTCAGAGGGTTCCTGAAAAAGGGATTTGGATATGCGGCCTACTTAATTCTTCTGCTGCTTTGTTGCCAGTAATCATTGCCAGCTGCCTTCTGGCCTGCCCACAAAATGTCTATGAGCCACCGGAATGTCTAGACTTACATTTTTGGGGGAATCGTTGCCTTCATAAACCAGTCCTTTCATTTGTGAGCCTATTTCTCAAACCTCAAAAACTTCTGCACATTCAGATCTAGAAGTGGTCTTGGGCAGAACACCACTGAACTGAATTGTGTGTTAGAACCAGCTCAGTCTTCTGACCTTGTGGTTAGTATAATGGATCTTCACAGCCTTGATTACAATATTATTTATTGTGGGTTTTAAATTTCCATTTAGAGTGTGTCTTGGCTGGTGAAGTTTTAGTATGGAAGCACTAAAAAGGAACCCATCTAATATGGATTTTGGCTGTATTTAGAGGAAAAGTCAGAATGCTACTCCAGGTGTTCTTTTGTTTTAATAGAGCTTCTAGCTCTTTGTCTGCTGTGTGCATGCAGACATATTAAAGTGCATAGGCAATGCAAGCTTAAGTGATCAGGGGGCAGAATTTGGGGACCATGGCAACAACCATTCCCCCCCCAATGGTGGCCGTCTCTGTAACTGCCTCTCCTTAAAACAGGGGTGGGGGACCTTTTGGCTCTTTCCAGCAGTTGCTGAATTACAACTCCCATCATCCCTGGCCATTGGCCACACTTGTTGGGGCAGATTGGAGCTGTAGTTCAGTAACTTCTGGAAGGCCAAAAGTTCCCTGCAACTTCCTTAAACAACAACAAAAAAAGAGTTGTTCAAGGTGCTTCAGATCCCAAAATTAGCCAATATGATTCCCTCCAGATGTTTAGCACTACAAGGTGCATCAGGCCCAGTCTGCATGGCCATTGACCAGAGATGATAGGAGAGTTGTAGTCTAAATCTGGATTGCACCACATGAAATGTCTACTGTAGGTTCCATGTCTGGTCCTTCCTTGATAGTTAGGCTGTAGTGTTGATGGTCTAGCTTTATGCAACTCCATCTGCGTCCTTCATAATTCAGAGCGGATTAGCATATGCCTGTAGAATTCCCAACATCTGTCGCTTTATGCTGTTCCCCACATACATAGAGATGCAAGTGTTTGCTAAGGTGCATGGGCAATACCTTGTGCGTGTGTCTTCTTGTACACCTGTCTGAATGTGGAGAAGAATAATACACACCTGGAGGAAACTGTAGACTTTGAAAGGGTAAACTAATTTGCAAATACTGTATTGGCCTGAATATAAGCTTCACTTTTTCCCCAAATCCCGACCGCGCAAAGTTAAAGTGTGGCTTAAATTCACAACCTTACAAAAATTCGCGACCTTACAAAAACGATATCGCTGCTGAAACAGACATATGGTAAAATGGAACAAAAAATGTTTTCTTGCTGATTTGCCAGCTTGAGACTGTTCATTTGCCATTTACAGGTGTGAGTGCCTGCGGAATTGTAGCAATTAAATAGCGATTTGTGATTTTAGCGACTACAATAACTTTTGTAGGTTTTCAAGACTGAAGGCTTAAATTGACACCAAGTTACAATTCTACCAACTGCAGCGATTTTCAGCCTGTAACCCAATTTTAAGGAAGCGGCTTATATTCGGGCATTGTCTTTTTTTCTCTCTCCCCCCCCCCCTTGAATTTTAAAGGTGCGGCATATTTGCGGGTGCGGCTTATATTCAGGCCAATACGGTACTGGAGATTTTGGAATTATGGCTAAATTGTAGAAGGGAGCGTGTCTATACAAACATGTTAAACTGTACTGATTTCCTTCTTTGCTTCTTCTTCTTAGCTTAGTCTCCTCTTGTTCTATCAGGTATTTATACCTGTTCTTCAGTCAGCCACAGCACAAATAATCGGTAAGTATTAGAAGTGCCTTTTATTAGCTGCACCTGGTATGACAACTTTAACTGTTGACCATAGTAGTTCAGGCACTGGTGACTTCAATATTGAATTACTGCAATGCCCTCAGTGTGGGGCTTCCCTGGTGCTTGACCTAGAAACTTCAGTTGGTGCAGAAGGCTGTAGCATGCTTGCTGATGGGAGTGAGACCCTATCAGCATATATCCTCTGCTCAGAGATCTGCTGTGGTTGCCTATTGGTATCAGGCTTTCCTGTACAGTTCATTGGTGCCTGCTTAAAACATTCTTGTTTAGGCAAGCCTATCCTGGCAAGTAGGGGTGCGGGTGGCGCTGTGGGTTAAACCACAGAGCCTAGGACTTGCTGATCAGAAGGTCAGCGGTTCGAATCCCTGCGACGGGGTGAGCTCCCGTTGCTCGGCCCCTGCTCCTGCCAACCTAGCAGTTCGAAAGCACGTCAAAGTGCAAGTAGATAAATAGGTACCGCTCCAGTGGGAAGGTAAACGGTGTTTCCATGCGCTGCTCTGGTTCACCAGAAGCGGCTTAGTCATGCTGGCCACATGACCCGGAAGCTATATGCCAGCTCCCTCGGCCAATAAAGTGAGATGAACGCTGCAACCCCAGAGTCGGTCACGACTGGACCCAATTTACCTTTACCTATCCTGGCAAGTAAATATTCATATGTTTTTTACTGTTAAATTTAGTTGCCTTTAAATGTTTTAAACTGTTTTATTGATAATTTTAACATTTCTTGTAAACCCTTTGGAGGTTTCGCTATAATCAAGTGGTGTTATATAAATAAATTTCCTTAAATGAATAAAAAACTGCCAGGAGACAATTGCTTGCATCTTGGTTAGCCAGTCATCAACTCATGGCAACATGAACCGTGTGCCTGAGGGACCTTGAACTTGTTTCAGCTACTAGCCCTGCATGCCAAACCTCTTCGGAAACTGATGGGAATCTTCAAAAATAATTGGGAACCTGGTATACAGGGGTCTGCCATTCAAAAGCGGGCTGTGTTGGAACTGCTAGCTTTTGCCATCTCCTTCAGTGCACCTAAAGTAGCTTTTTGGCTCCTGTCACAAGCCTTGTAGAATTCACAGTACTTTGGTCCCAGACATTGGGTGGCTGATTTTTTTATCTTTGTCTCTGGAAGGTGACCCCTCCTTACACGGTGATGTCTGGTCCTGGCTGGAATTTATCCTCACCTCCATCTTCAGTGCCCTTTGGGTTCTTCCCCTCTTTGTGCTGAGTAAGGTTGTCAATGCCATCTGGTTTCAGGTAGGTGACCTTGCCAGGAAGATGTTACTCCTTTTTGTGCAAAGCTTGTCAATTGCTGATTTCGATACTTGTCTCACCAACACCAAAATCTTGTACTAATTTATTCAGAAATAAGAACACAGTATTCAGTGGTGCTTATTCTCTAGTAAGTAAGCCTGGGACGCGGGTGGCGCTGTGGGCTAAAGCCTCAACGCCTAGGGCTTGCCGATCGAAAGGTCGGCGGTTCGAATCCCCGCGGCGGGGTGCGCTCCCGCTGCTCGGTCCCAGCGCCTGCCCACCTAGCAGTTCGAAAGCACCCCCGGGGGCAAGTAGATAAATAGGTACCGCTTACCAGCGGGAAGGTAAACGGCGTTCCGTGTGCGGCTCTGGCTCGCCAGAGCAGCGATGTCACGCTGGCCACGTGACCCGGAAGTGTCCTCGGACAGCGCTGGCCCCCGGCCAATAGATGTGAGATGGGCGCACAAACCCCACAGTCTGTCAAGACTGGCCCGTTCGGGCAGGGGTACCTTTACCTTTACCTTTATTCAGTGGTGCTTATTCTCTAGTAAGTATGTTTAGGATTGTAGCTTAAGGGTGTATCTCATTTGACTGGTCCATATCTATTTATATCTGTATATCCACTCACACAAACTACACACACACACACACACACACACACACACACACACACACACTGCATGCATTCAGACACACTTAGATATGCACACATACATCCAGTATTTTTAAGGCCAAGCTCCCAGCTTGGTCCCCTTTCGGAGTGCATATTGCAAATTCAGCGGTATGTAAAGTGAAAATGGATACATGTCTGATTATGTACAGATGATGTGCACCTCGTGATTGGTTGTGAGTGGCCTGGAGGAGGGTGGGATCTCATCCATTTCCAAAGCGGAACAAAGTAAAGTGATGGTATTAGGAGAAGTCTATTACTGCCCTTGCTGCCACCTGTTTTGAGTGGTTTATTGAAAGCTTTCATATTTCATTTCATTTCATTTTTTAAGGATGGGGAACAGCACCTTGGAAGTTAAAGCAGCTGTGTTAAAATGCAGGACAGTAACAAATGCTACAGGGACGCGAGTGGCGCTGTGGGTTAAACCACAGAGCCTAGGACTTGCTGATCAGAAAGTCGGCGGTTCGAATCCCCGCGACGGGGTGAGCTCCTGTTGCTTGGTCCCTGCTCCTGCCAACCTAGCAGTTTGAAAGCACGTCAAAGTGCAAGTAGATAAATAGGTGCCGCTCCGGCGGGAAGGTAAACCGTGTTTCCGTGCACTGCTCTGGTTTGCCAGAAGCGGCTTAGTCATGCTGGCCACATGACCCGGAAGCTATACACTGGCTCCCTCAGCCAATAAGGCGAGATGAGCGCTGCAACCCCAGAGTCGGTCACGACTGGACTTAATGGTCAGGGGTCCCTTTACCTTTACCTAACAAATGCTACTGACTCTTACCTTAGGAAGAACATGAATGAAATCTTTGGTTTTCTGATGAGATATTCTGTGTTTCCTTTTAAAACAAACAACTACAGATGTTTTACCCAAGATGGTTTATATTTACTATGCCTGTTTTTGTTCCTTGTACAAGCTGTATTGTGATGACAGTGGTCCTAAGTAGTGAGAGGATTAAATCTTGTCTTAAGAAATCAGTTTTGCAAAAACATTTCCCTGTGTTTCAGGACATTGCTGATCTGGCTTTCGAGGTGTCGGGAAGAAAGCCCCAGCCTTTCCCCAGCGTCAGTAAAATCATTGCTGACATGCTGTTTAATCTCTTACTGCAAGCTCTTTTCCTCATCCAGGTAAGAGCAAGAAAGGCCTGGCATCTCTTTACAACAACCCAGTTACTTAGTACCATCAGTATATGCAAATGTCTGGCAAATTTAAGACTAAATAGAACTTTTATTCTCGGTAATAGTGGAACTCACAGGTGGAGAATACTTTTGTTTTTATGAATCTTTTATTTGTAAAGGGAATATTTGTATGAATTAATGCTTTATAGTTCTTTTATAGCTGCACTGTATCTTTGTATTTTTGTCCTTCCAGGCAGTGAAGCTTTATGGTTTACATTTTTGATTCTTTGTTTCTTTTCTTTTTGTTAGATTTGCACCATGTTGTTGTTGTTGTTGTTGTTGTTGTTGTTAATAATAAAATAAAACAAAAAAATACCAAGGAAGGCCTGGACTCTGGCTGCACAGACACTTAACAGAATAGTAAAAAATGGGACCCGAATATCACCCAGGCCTTGTACATCCACACTGTTCATGTAAAGTATATTTATACCACTTTTCGCAGTCCTGACTTCTCCCAAGCATCATGGGAACTGTAGTTTATCCCTCACAAAGCCGACTGTTCCCAGGATTCGGGGCAGGGGGAAGCCATATGCTTTAAATGAATAGTGTGGATGTGAGCTATGAGGCAAAACCTGGCATCAGCCAGGCTTTTAAGAGACCAAACTGTGCATTCAGACCATGAGGTACCTAAAGTAGAAAGCTGCTCAGGAAGCTGCAAGCAGGTAAAATATTTCCAGAAGACTCAAGGGTGTGAACTGAGTACCTCTCCTGCTATAACCTCTTAAGAATGATTACTTAAGCAGCTGTTGCCTCGCAGGAATGATGGTTAAACTTTAGTGGTGCCCAAATAACAGTGTATGGGTGGCAATTAATGGATGAGAGAAGCAAAAGCTTCTAGTCCCTTCATTTTTTGCTTTTTTGGGGCTAAATGATGGCACTTCTGTTGTGATTGGAAGGCACTTGCTTTGCAGATAAGAATGCCGCCTCTTAAGTTGATTCCTCCTTGCCTTCTGCAGGGAATGATTGTAAGCCTGTTTCCCATCGATATCATTGGCCAGTTAATTAGCCTGCTTCATATGTCGCTGCTCTACTCACTGTACTGCTTTGAGTATCGTTGGTTTAACAAAGGTAAGTGCTTCTCTTTGCTTCATTATTCAAATAGCTGAGTTTTCTTTAAAGCTTTGGGCCGGTCCATACATATTTACCTTTCTTTTGTGCCTGGGGTCTCTGTGGCAATTGAGGGTGACTTATATGGCAGAGTCTCAGCACCAGCCCTCGAGACTTATGACACTGCCATGGGAGCTTTTAGCGCAATCCATCCATCCCATGTGCTTAATGGATATAAATGTTACCGCCACAGATGAGATCTTGATCATTTATGAACTCTCCCTCTGGTGGTGTGTCTAGGATGTTGGGGTCAGGTCAAGGTCAGGTTCATTTCTCTGCTGCTCTGCAGAGCAGATTGGGAAAGACGTTGAGAATGTTGCTGTATTTCAGTCTAATCTGCTTCACTGGGTTATTGTGAGTTTCTAAAAATGTCACCCTGAACTTTATGGAGGAATGCAGTGTGTGTGTGTGTGTGTGTGAGAGAGAGAGAGAGAGAGAGAGAGAGAGAACTTATCCAGAAGTAATCCCCGCAAATTCAGTGATTCCTTAGTAAGCATGCCCCAGCTGTGTGCTGGCAAAAGACCATACCACAATGTATGACCCAAGTTTTTGGCATCTTTGTGAAACTCCCATTTGTTGCGAAACACTGTGAGTTCGACTGCTCAAGTTTGCAAATGGTGTTTGAGGGGCTTCCACCCTTTTGATGTTGTTGCAGAGAGATCTTGGAATGTGAAATCCAGTATCTATGTGTCTTTGCCTTCTTTTAACACTTTGTGATTGGCTTTTGTCATGTCAGGAATTGAAATGCATCAACGATTATCCAACATTGAAAGAAACTGGCCTTATTACTTTGGATTTGGCTTACCACTGGCCTTCCTCACTGCAATGCAGTCTTCTTACATTATCAGGTGATTTGTTTGGATATATTTTCTTTGGATATTACAGCAGGCAAATGTAGAATCAAATGTACACAAGATAAAGCAGTGGGACAGGAAGGGAAGGTGTGGGGTTAAAGCAGCTACCCCCGACCTGGTGCCCTCAAGATACTTTTGAATCCAACTTGCATCTTACATGACTATTGACTATGCCAGCAGGGTCTGATGGGAGTGGTAGTTCAATAACTATCTAGGGGGCACCAGTTTGGGGGAAACTGACTAGTGCAAGTAATATTGAGTGAATGATAAGAAAACAGGATAGATGGTACTGGCGTGGGGCAGGGAGATAAGGTGTAAAGACAATTTTTGAGTCTAGGGCAGGCATCCCCAAACTCTGCCCTCCAGCTGTTTTGGGACTGCAATTCCCATCATCCCTGACCACTGGTCCTGTTAGCTAGGGTTGATGGGAGTTGTAGTCCCAAAACAGCTGGAGGGCAGAGTTTGGGGATGCCTGGTCTAGGGGTACAGCCAAGATCTGTCCCCCCATGCAACATCTGGAAAATAGATACCCTCTTTCTAGAATGTTATTCCCCTTTACCACACAGCATGCTAATGAACAAGTAGAATATAAGAATAAGATTTGTATTAAAGAGGACTTCAAAACTTTCACAGAAATTCTGATCCACCTGTGTCTTGGGCCAAGACTACACAGATGTAGTGCTGAGATCCATGGATTTGTGCAGAGGTTGGCATCCAGCTGTTGCATCTACCCTTTGTAGTGGTGTATTGAGTAGCATCAGCATAAATAGGGGGCCAGGCACTTGCCTGGGGAAGGAGTGTACTGAGCATGAAACTCTTTTAAGCGCTTTGCATTAGTGCAGTGGACTGCAAGGTGTGAGTGAATGATTAATAGTGGTGGTTCGAATAGGGTTAGTGCCTCTTAATTATTTTCTCAAATTGGTGTTGGTGAATACTGAGTGTGGGAAAAGATCTTGATGTCTGACCAATTTTATCATTGGATTTCTTAACATTAAAAAGGGCTGCAGCAAAACGTGGCAAGGAAAATGATTAGACTCGCTTGTGCGATAAGAATTTGCCCCGAATCTGCGTTCGCATTTGTCTCGCCTCCACTACCCAATTCTGCAATATACTTGTGTTCAACTTGCGCAATGTTATTTGTTCGTAGGTTGACTTCCACAGATCTATAGAGATACCCCTAGCAGTAGTTCTGTAAACATTGCTGCTGTATCTTGTGCCAATAGGCGCATATGTGTGAACAGAAACCATCTCATAATAAGAATGCTCTGATTAATTTATTATTTCTTTTCCAGTGGCTGTCTGTTCTCCATTCTTTTTCCTCTGTTTATCATCAGCGCCAATGAAGCAAAGACACCAGGGAAAGCATAGTATGTATTCTCTCTTCCTGTATGAAATGATGGGAAAGAAGTCTACCAGTTGGCTATGAAATCTGTTCAATTCTTCATGCTGCTAACTGCTTCTTGCCATCTTTGTGATTTAGTTTACCCCTCTGTTGGTGAACTAGATAACTTTGGGAGCCCTGATGGCAAGTTTAACATTCTTAGTATTCCTGATGGGTGGTGTGGGGTGTGCTTGCTATTTGACCAGCAGAAACTGGAGTGTTGAGTGGGGAGAGAGAGAGAGAGAGAGAGAGAGAGAGAGAGTCAAAAGAGGCATTTATCTTCTGTGTAGAGTAACTGGGACAGAGTTAAGATTCCCAGAATGACTACAGGTGCCACTTGCAGAGACGACTTTTGTGGAACGCTGAAACTTGAATCTCAATAAATCAAATTACATGTTGCTGAAGACACTATCCTATCTAATGCATACTGTAGTGTATACAGTTGCTCCCAACTGTGCTCGGCTACGAAGATATTTAAACCCTGAATGTCCTACAGTCTGCTTATAAAATACTTATAAAATGCCCTTAGGCTGTGTTATGGCCCTTAGAGTGCACACACATAGGCATATTTTGTATGTTTTGTGTTGTGAACCGCCCTGTGGTCTTCAGATGAAGGACAGTATGCAAATTAATTAAATAGTTTTGAAAGTAGGGCTGCAGAAAGTTAAGTGCAAAAGGAGCACGTGCACCTGCATATAAGATTTCTGAGCCTAAGCAATTGCACTCAAAGGACAGAATTTCAGTGCTAGGTCCCCTTAGAACAGGGCTGAGAAACCTTTTTTTTCCCCAGCTGAGGGCTGCGTTCCCTTAGGGCCAGTTTTCCAGAGGCCACATACCAGAGACAAAAGTGGGTGGAACAAAGTATGTGATTCTTACTTCTGCTTAGTGGAGCTTCATTCCAGCTATGCAAAATACAGAGGATTCTATGCATGTATATGCACACGCACACATGCACTCTCACTCCAGGCAAGCAAGAGACATCATCACAGTCCAAGGACACATGCCAGGCATGCAAAAGCACTAGAGTGTTGGCCAGGGTGGGTGAGGGGTGTGGCTTGGGGAGGGAGTGGCCTGAAGAGACGCACATGAATTGTGCTGTTTTTTCATTAACTGATGCAAGGCAGAACTCGTGCAGTGAAAGGTCAAAGTGCTCCGATCTTATTTTGGACCGGAAAGCCTTTGGCTGGGAGCTAATAGCCATTTCCCTTGTGTTCCAGCCACTTCCAGCTGCGCCTCTTTTCCTTGGTGGTCTTCCTCAGCAACAGACTCTTTCACAAGACGGTTTACCTTCAGTCTAGCCTGAGCAACTCTGCTTCAGCCGATCGACTTCAGTCCTCTCCACACTCATCACCTGCCAGACAAAAGGCTGCTTTGGCGCACTGAACCATAACCAAAGCAGAGGGGGGGGGGAGAGTACTGTTCCTGGCTGCTGTATACATGGTCCTTTGGTACAGGGGAGGGCAGTCAGTGTTCTGCCAAGGGGCTTGTGCATCCTCCTTCCCCCTCCTATCACTGTTGTGAGCCCCAGTTGAACACCAGCTCTGTGTCACACTGAGCGTGTGGAGTAAAATATTGGGGTGGGGAGGGAAGGGAGCAGTAGAGCCTGGGCTTTTTAAACACCTTTTGTGAGTTTTTCGAAAGCAAGGTTCTTTGCTTGTTTTCACGGCATGCAATGAACCTGTGTCTATACTGGTTGGTGTTTTTTGTTTGTTTGTTTTGTTTTTGATACTTCTCCACCTGACCCTGTGCCATTTCCCCCTCCTGATGAATGATTTTTTTGTAATGCATATTTTGTCGTAGCTTTGTGATAACGCTGATGGGGTCTTTACGGTGAACCTCACCAGGAGTGTTTGGGATTTCTTAATGATCGTAGTTCTTTGTATAGCATATAACTCAGGTCAGGATTTTGTAATCCCTGTTGTGCTGAAATGAAAAGTGGATCATGTAGTTCTAGGTTCAAGATCAAGACGCAGAGTAGGAGGATTCCGCCCTCTTTTTTTCCTTTTTTGGTATTTGGTGACATCTGTACAGTTCTTTCTGCCAACTGACACACTTTGGTGGTGTCACTTTAAAGGACCTTGATGAGTGCCACTCAAACTGTTTTATGCTGGAAGGGATCTGCTTTGATGGATGAAACAAATTCCTAACCTTAGCAGCAGAATGTATGGATTGTTTTTTTTAAAAAAACCTACATCCTTGGAGCTCCCCCACCCCCAAAAAACTTCTGAACTTTCAAAGGGAAAATATGAAAAGTGTACGGGTAAGTTCAGGCACTGAAATGGAAACATGTTAAATCTGTGGCTGGGGTTGTAAAAATTGCAGTGTAATATTTTGTTAATGGAAAGAGGTAGATGTGTGTAAAAATTAGTGTCTTTATAGATCTTGGTGGTGTTTGATGGCAAAAACCACAATGGCAGTTCCAAAGGATATCCACGAAAAACAAGAGAACTCTTTTTTCCTACAGCACTTCTGTACAGGGTTTCAAGAAGTGTCACTATCTTGTTAAATCTAGGTGTGGTGGGTGTGCATTTGCAGCAAAAAGACTTCAAGTCACGGTTAAGAGGCCTCCAGCTCATATGCAGCCTGCCTGATCTGCAATTGTTGTCCCAGCCAAGTCAGAATGATGTATCCCGAAGAGCTCCTGTGTGGTTGTAGTTGCAGCTGAAACTAACTGATAGTCAGCTCAGGATATGTGATATTTGTATGTATCCGTCTGTCTGTGTGTACATATGTAACTGTGTATACACAAAGGAAGCGCAAATGATCCTGATTTTAGACAGTGTTTCTCATGCATGTCAAGACTTCTGTAGGGCCGAAAACTATGAAATTCAAAAGAGTCCTTTGGTTTTTGCAGAACTGAGGTCAGTCTACAGATAAACCTTTTCTCTAGTATTTTCACACTGAAATATTAAATTAAAATGCAAAAAACCTCAACAACCTTACACGACCTTGAATTGATTTTGTGACTGAATTTTGAAGCTAATTTCATTGTGGTGCTGATATAGGGGAGAACTTGGAGTTGCACTCACTGCCAATTTCTGTATATTTTGGAAAGTTGCATTTGGATACCTTTGAACATATTGGGTTGTATCCAGTTAAGTACTACTCATAGTAGACCCATTGAAATTAAGGAATCTAAGTTTGGCATGCCCATTAACTTCAACTAGTCTACGCTGAGTAGGACTAGCACTGGAAACAACCCATTTTGAATTATAGTTCCCGAGATCAAGGAAGGAACAGGTTTTCATTTATTCTTGGATATACAATCGTACCTTGAAAGTATAATGGAATCCGTTCCGGAAGTCCGTTCGATTTCCAAAACATTCAAAAAGTAAAGCAGAAGCTCCTGCAGCCAACTGGAAGCCCTGTCAGATGTTTGGCTTCCAAAAGAACAATTGGAAGCTGGAACAGTCACTTATGGGTTTCAACTGTTTGGGAGCCAAAAGGTTTGAGAACTAGGCTGTTTGACTTCCAAGGTACGACTGTAATAGGATGCCATTTGAACTAAGATGGTGGACTGAACCTTTCAAAACTGCACTTATTTTTGGGTTTCTTAGAACTCCCAAGGCTGATAGTGAACTAATACGTCTTTTAAAATAGGTTTTCTTAAATTGTTTCTGTACTTAAAGATCTAATGGCTCTGGTTGTCTGAGACTACACAGTCCTAAGTAAGGAGGTAGACCCTACCGTGGGAGCAGGGCCTGGGCAGGAGAGTGCTAGAGTTCTGTCTAGTCCTGTTACATGGGATCAGTTCCAATCTGTTACCTCTGAGGATGTGGACAGGCTGCTTGGACAAGTGAAACCGACCACCTGTCTCCTTGATCCTTGCCCATCCTGGCTGATAAAAGCGAGCCGGGAAGGGCTGGGCGATGGGCTCTGCGAGGTGGTGAATGCTTCTCTCTGTGAGGGAGCCTTCCCAGACCCGCTGAAAGAGGCGGTCATTAAACTGCTTCTTAAGAAAAGATCTTTAGACCCGACCAATTTGGCCAACTATCGCCCACTCTCAAATCTACCATTCTTGGGCAAGGTGATTGAGCGGGTGGTTGCCGAACAACTCCAAGCACGCCTGGAGGATGCAGACCATTTGGAATCCCTTCCAATCGGGATTCAGGCCTTACCATGGGTCTGAAACTGCCTTGGTCACGCTGGTTTATGATCTCCGGCGGGCTAGGGACAAAGGCAAGAGCTGTTTCCTAGTTCTGCTGGATCTCTCAGCGGCCTTTGACACCATTGACCATAATATCCTTCTGGACCATCTAGAGGGGCTGGGCGCTGGGGGCACTGTTATACGGTGGTTCCGCTCCTTTCTCCTGGGCCGTGTCCAGAAAGTGGTGTTTGGAATACAGTAGTTGCTTTGGAAAACAATAATTGGGCATCCAAACAACATGACCAGTCCACCGAAGTTTATGTTGAAGAATCATTGTTTTGACACTGGTGATCTTTGCTTCTTCCAGTACACTGGCATTAGTTTGCCTGTTTCCCAAGTGATGTGCAACATTTTTTTGGAGACAACCTTGATGGAATCTTTCAAGGAGTTGGAGATGACATTTATCAGTGGTCATTGTGTCACAAGCATACAGTATAAAGGTAAAGGGACCCCTGACCATTAGGTCCAGTCGTGAACGACTCTGGGGTTGCGGCGCTCATCTCGCTTTATTGGCCGAGGGAGCTGGCGAACAGCTTCCGGGTCATGACTAAGCCACTTCTGGCGAAACAGAGCAGCGCACAGAAATGCCGTTTACCTTACCGCCGGAGCGGTACCTATTTATCTACTTGCACTTTGATGTGCTTTCGAACTGCTAGGTTGGCAGGAGCAGGGACTGAGCAACGGGAGCTCACCCCGTCGCGGGGATTCGAACCGCTGACCTTCTGATCAAGTCCTAGGCTCTGTGGTTTAACCCACAGCGCTACCCGCGTCCATAGCATACAGTATGCATACAACTAAATATGGGTGTATAGTTCTGCAATTCCGAAGCTACTCATCTTCCAACGTGCTCTTGAAAAATTATGCAACGCTACCCCCGTTGCACCGCCCTCCCAGCTCTACAATTCTATAAATCCCATTGCACTAAGCGGAGCTTACCAGATGCATCTGACTGCACCGGCATAGCCTAGAGTCTAGAGCCCTGATCTCCTTCCCCGGCCACGCCCCTCTGCATCCTGTCATGTGGAGAACTGTGGCCACATCCCTCCTGCCCGACTCCGAATTCTACCAACCGGGAGCGACACGTCACTGCTCGCGCCCTCAACCAAACTTCCCTGGTCCCTCAAAAGACAGCCTTCCCCGCCGTCTCTCTCCCCTCCGCCAATCAGCGGCGGAGCGTGCCTCTGAAACCTCCCCTTTGGCGAAAGACGCTGGCCTCGTCCTAACGGCGCTCTTCGGAGAGGCCGCCCCCCTTCGGCGTGATCGGCAGCCGTCTCCGCCAACCGCTGGCCGGCAGTTGGGCTGGCGGGAGGCGGGCCGTCTCTGCCGCAGGGAGTGGATGCGCGTGGAGCGGATGGCTGAGGGAGCGGGCTGAGGAGAGGCGCCCGAGTCACACAGGTGAGGGGAAGCGAGCGGGCGGGCGCCGCTGCTGGGCTGAGGCTTCCTGAGGGGAGCGGGAAGAGACTTGGCCGGGGCCTGAGGGAGAGCAGGGGAGGCTGAGGGCGGCCGTGGGCTTCCTTGCGAAGCTGGCCTGGTGGGAGGACCCGCGACCTGGGAGTGAGCTGGCCGCCGGCTGAGGCGGTTCCGCTTTCGTCTTCTGCCTGGCAGGAGCGGCGACGCCTTCTTTGAAAAGTGCCTCCCCTTCAGCCCTGAAATACGGTGCTTATTTCTCCCACGCCGGTCACAAAGGCCCACGTTGCCGCTCTTTAGCACCCCAGCCGTGCCCCGGCTATTACGCGGAGGGGGCAGGGCCACAGGCCCCTTCCCTCGAGGGGCTTGCGGTCTGCAGAAGATGAACTCTGAGGGAAGCGGCTTTCCTTTTTTAAAAGCAGCAGCAGCAGCAATACAGCCGGACAGGGTCTGTGTTGCAAGAAGCAAAACTGCATACGGAGAGAACAGTGGCACGTCCCCTTTGTCATGCTGGTTTCCCCCCTCATAGAATCGTAGAGACTTCTTTGAAATGCCTGGGGAGCTTTGAAAGTTTCCCCGCTTCTCCAGCGGCCCATCTTGAAATCTAGAGTGGCACATGCCCGTCACCACCTTCAGCTTTGCCTAGATCTAGGCCCAAACTTGGGTCTCCATCTGTTTTTGGACTGCAGTTCCCATCATCCCTGACACGGGTCCTGCTTAGCTAGGGGTGATGGGAATTGTAGTCCCCAAACAGATGGAGACCCAAGTCTGGGAAACCCTGATCTAGGCAATGCATGCTTAACTTTTTTTAAGGGAGGGTGCTCCCTCCCGCAAATCTTAAAAGCCCTATCAAAGCTGTGAGGCAAGATATGCCTTCCCTGCTTAGTTGGCAGCCTCCCTCCCCACCAGGGGCTATAAAGGCAGGACACATGCTTCGTGTGCAGAAGAGCTCAGGGTGTCTCCCGTTAAAAGGCCTTGAAGAGCTTATGGTTCTTAATGCAGACAGCTGTGGACTAGATGGACTGATGGTGTTATTAATTGTAAATTAGCTTTATTTAAGCAAGCAGACAAATGTTTGCAAAGCAGACCTCCCCTGTTCTGTTTCTATAAAGATATGCTCCCCACCCCATTTCATAATACTGTGGCAAGTTTCTCATGAACCATAGAATTCCTTCCTTGCATTAAGAAATGTACTGGGGGCACATGCATACGTGTAGATCAACAGCATGGCTAATCAAACTCTGGTTAATCCCTGCACATGCACACACCCACAAAGCATGCAAACAAGCCCTTGTACTCAGCACAGCAAGACAGGGTTCCCTCTACAAGGTCATCTAACAAAAAATAATAATAATTAGTTCTATAAAATTAAGTAGACCAGTATCAAAGAGATACTGAAAGCATTTCTTCTTCCTATCTCTTTTTTAGTCTTATTTGGACCCTTGGCAGATATAAAATACTGTGTCATAATTACTCATTTTTGCACTCTTTGGGATAGGGCGTTAATTGAGGTCCACAGAGTCATAAGGCAGTAACTGCCTTGTGTTCTTAGAGGTTGGAACCTTTTGTCATGTAATAAATATCCCCAGAAATAGATAACATTCCATTTTCAGCTCTCTAGAATCTGCTGGGATGAATTCTCTCATCAGAGTATAAGGCATGTTGCTTTTTTAAGAAATGTCCTCATGGTACAAAAGATTTGTTTCTTAAAGGTTCTACTTGTGATGAGGATGGCCATACTGGTGAGTAAGCTGTAGTCTTGGAAGTTGAGAACATCCAGCGTAATGCAGCTAGCTATATTAGTTGTAGGTATACAGTCAACCTTGGTTCCCAAACGCCTCCGTTTTAGAACGTTTCGGCTCTCAAACCCGAAAACCTGGAAGTAAATGTTCCGATTTTCAAACGTTTTTCGGAAGCCAAATGTCCAACATGGCTTCTGCTTGAGTGCAGGAAACTCCTGCAGCCAATCAGAAGCTGTGCCTTGGTTGTTGAATATTTCAGAAGCCTAATGGGCTTCCGGAACGGATTACGTTCGACAGCCGATGTTTGACTGTACTAATTGGTGTAACATGTCTCTCTGTGTGTTATGCTTGACATTGCTATTAAAATACCAGAGGAGTCTTGGCTTGATAGATGTGGGATTTCAGATGGCAAATACTGTACAGACACATCTTTTAGACTATCCCTGCACCCCACCCCTAGCACAGCCTTGGGTCCTCAGTTCTTCAACTACAGCTCCCATCATCCTTAACCACTGGTCATGCTGGCAAGGAATGATAGGAGTTGTAGTCCAACAACATATACAGACTCAAGGTTGAGAGGCTGCCTTAGCATCTCTTAGCAAAAATGAACTATGCTTTTTTGGGACAGTTCATTTCTCTCAATTTCATATCCATATGTGTCGCTGGTAGATTTACCCATTTGTCTACCGATCACTATTGCTCAATATTTACCTAGTGCTATCAGTGTTGTAGACAGTGACAAGCCAATCAGAGTCTGCTGCGCTTAACAGTTGCATCAAGTTACTTAAAATGGCTTCTATTTGTTTTGTCTTTATTACCCTTCCAAAATTTTGTACTACTGAATTTCTGATAGAAAATGCACACTCAATATTTGTGTGTGTATTTTAATATGATGTTTGCGGTTTGTAAGATACTGGGTGCGAAAATAAAAGTAACATTGAAATGTATAAGTGAATATATTTTGTATACTGTGCTTTATTTTCTTTTAAAAATCATTGGCCTCACAAATGCATAGATAGGACCCAATTTTGGTACAATAATTAATGCATTTTCTTTTAATATATTTGAAAAAATATGACTATATAAGAGAAAATTCCAATTCAGGCTGTCATTACACATTTTATTTATTTAAATTTTATACCGCCCTATACCCATAGGTCTCAGAGCAGTTCACAACATAAAGTTACAATATAAAAAGCACAAAATGCATAATAAAAATGATTAAAACAGTTAACAATACTAATGTATACAAACTAATAAAAATACATTCCTCCAACAAAAGCCTCTAAACAATACCCAGCCCACAAATATAAATATAAAATCCAAATTAACATATAACATTTAAAAACAAGTTATAAACAATTAGCTGGCATAGGCTTATTTTATACCTGAAAGCTGCTATGTTAATGTGTCGGAACAATTGATGTTGGCTAACACAGATCTATGAGTATATACTCAGAAGCAAATCCTTTTGAGTCCATTGGAACTTACTCTCAGATAAGTGTGTATGGTATGCAACCTTAGAGACTTTATATGGGCAGAAGATGGTATTGGATCAGTTCCTCTGAAAAAGGAATGCTTTTGTGTGGAATTGTGTCACTGAGATTTTAGATTGGTTCTCATAGGAGGGATACCTTGTAAATGACCCAGGAGATGACCTGTTCTAAGAAATATGTTTGCTTGTAATGTTATAATTTAGAGAGCCTGAAGACTTGGTTGCACTAGTTCAGTTTTAAAAACCCCAACAACCTTGGTGATCTCTACTTTCTGTTTTCCTTCCAGGTATTTAAGGATTTCTTGCTGTTGCCTTTGCCAAAATGACCAAGTTAGGCTTCCTCCGCCTCTCTTATGAGAAACAGGACACTCTCCTCAAGCTCCTGATTCTGTCAATGGCAGCTGTGTTATGTAAGTATGAGTTTAAAAAAATTAGTCAGGGATAACTAACTATATAACTATAAGCATCATCTGCATCTGCTGGTTCATTTTGTATCTTATGCCTTGATGCTTATAACACAATGTTAGATGCTTCTTTGATGGCTATAACAGTTTCAAACTATTAAGCTTCCACATAGCAAAGGACCAGCATTAAAAACATTTTACCTGTACAACTGCATTAATATTCCTTCCTTTTATGTTGCAGCTTTCTCTACTAGACTCTTCTCTGTATTAAGATTTGAGAGTGTCATTCATGAATTTGATCCGTAAGTATTCCTGTTGCCTCTCAGTAGTCTACTTTGCTCTGAGAGATCAATTGTTCTGCTATGTACAGGTGTTGATTGTGGTGTTACCCAGAAGGATATTGATAGATTCTCCTTCTCTAATGACAGGGCTTCAAAAATATCTGAACGCTAAGAGTTTTTCTGCAGAAAATTTTAATAGGGTTAGCCTTGGTGAATTCAACAGTAGAAGTAGTATCATTTTTAGTTAGACCCATCTGGATTGAATAGGGAATTGATTTTAAAATGTAAAGATGAAAGTATAGTAGAATGAATGTTTTCATAAGTAACTTCTGAAGCTTTGAGACCAATGACAATTCTGTTTTTCAGTGAAACACTTAAATCAGTGGTTGCATGAACATGTTTATGGGAGATGGAGCTTCTTTGCTTCAGATTTACAGTATGATTTAGAGAAGGTTGTATAAAGCAATGCACTTTGTGTTGCAGTATGCCAAATGATATATAAAAGTAATTTGGATGCTTTTAGCTGCTTGTGGTGAAAACTGTTTGGAGTGTTTGTGTTTGGAAATCAAATCCCTACTAGACAGAAACTGGAAACATTTCTCATCAATCAGGCTGACACTGATTTATGTATTAGATGTGGCAGTGCTTTTCCATAAGAACCTTAGATGAAGGCTCAGACTGTAATATGAGGAGCAGCAAATAGTGTGTTGTATATGCAGCTGAAAAGGCACTCGGATTTCTGTTGTTATCACAGGTATTTTAACTACCGCACAACTCGCTTCCTGGCAGAAGAGGGTTTCTATAAATTCCACAACTGGTTTGACGATAGAGCATGGTATCCGCTGGGTCGAATCATTGGTGGGACTATCTATCCAGGTAAAATGATGTTCAGAACTTTGTCCTTTTTTAAAACTGGATGAAAAGTGCTAGAGAGAATGGGGAACACTTGCCATGCATCTTCCAGAACGGTTGTAGTGTTTTGTCAAACTTATTTAGAGCAAATAAATATCTTGCTAGTATTGAAGAGGCTTTACTTGGCCGTTTGGAGGTCAGGCATCACCCCTTGCTGGATGAGATTTGGCTCATATTTCCAAGTCCTGCACCTGCTCGTTCTGTTCTTTTGCATTTGGAAAATCTGTGATTTCTTGCCAATAGAACATCTTTCCTTCCCTCTGTTTCAGGTTTAATGATCACATCAGCAGCGATTTACCATGTTCTGCACTTCTTCCACATTACAATTGACATACGAAATGTGTGTGTTTTCCTGGCTCCCCTTTTCTCCTCCTTCACCACCATAGTAACGTATCACCTCACCAAAGAACTCAAGGTAAAAACAAGGATGGGTCGTGGTTGCAATGCTTCCTAGTGCTAATTTCATTCATCACTGTAAAAAATCTGAGGCTGGTATTATTAGTTTCTAATCGTTGCTTACACACAATTTATGAGGCAGTTAACATTGTGCATGTTCCCTTTAATTCATATAGATGATGCAATTGTATGTTTGCATATGAAAATCTTCATTTTTTAAACAAGAAAATCCACATTCTACAAGTAGACCTCATTTGCAAACTTGAATTGTAATGCATACTTGCTAACCTGAAGCCTGTACAGATCTTAAAGTCAATATTGGGATTGATGAGGAAGAAGGAACCGGGAAGTCTTTTGTTACATATCGTGAAAGACAGTCTGGGCAATCAAAGTTCAATTTATTTTTTTATTCTGTCTAGGATGCAGGGGCAGGTCTCTTGGCTGCAGCAATGATAGCTGTGGTACCTGGTTACATATCTCGTTCTGTCGCTGGATCCTATGACAATGAAGGTAAGATCAGTGTTTAAAGCACACGGCTTACTGGCATGTGGAGATTGCATGATGGGGGTTTCTTCATGCTGTTGACTCCTATGTCTTGTTTATTTCCAGGTATTGCTATATTCTGTATGCTTCTGACTTACTACATGTGGATCAAAGCAGTGAAAACAGGCTCCATTTATTGGGCAGCCATGTGTGCACTTGCCTATTTCTACATGGTAAGTGATTTTTCAATAATGCTTTGAATTTCCTGAGCAGCAGTTGTTTCACTCATCAGATTAATCTTTCATCATCAGAGCTGGCTAGAGTGAGTGGAATTCAGCCTACCAAGCTGAATATGTTTTGCAGTCCTGGACCCAACATCACTGCAAGTTTGTGAAGGGACTAGGTATTGGTAATAAGGAGTACTCAGCAGTACTACAGAAATATTGTTATTGCTGTATTTGTGGGAGGGGTGGTGGTGGTTGAATTGGTGGGTTGGTGCCATTAACAGTCAAGTTGTCTGTGAGCCTTGAGATTCTCTTGTGTAAATTTTACTTCAGTCATGAATACACAAGAAAACCTTAAGCAATCATCTTCACCACATCCCTCCATCTGTGAGATCAGGCCCCGGCCCAGCTGTTTCTCACACTAGCTCAACAGGGGTATTGAGTGGCCTTTTCATTTAGCAATTGAACAAGGCTCTTTTTTAAGAGTATGCCTCTGTAGTATTGACTTCTACTTAGAAGTTAAAAATATTTTGCTTTGTGGAGTAAACAAACAATAGTATTTATAGATGTAAAATGCTGTGCCCCCTTTAATCTTTTTTCAGGTTTCTTCATGGGGTGGTTATGTGTTTTTGATTAACCTCATTCCCCTTCATGTACTGGTGCTGATGCTAACTGGACGATTCTCCCATCGGATATATGTGGCTTACTGCACAGTATATTGCCTAGGAACCATCTTATCAATGCAGATATCTTTTGTTGGCTTCCAGGTGAGAAATCTGGGATTGGTTGTGATTGGTTGTGATTTTGTGCAAATCCATGGCTAGCAGAACCTTCCTTACTGTATGATAGGGAAAAGATAAGATCATCCATCAGGATCAGTCCTCAAATAGCATTTCTCATTTAATAGAGGAGCATTATTGCATTGTTGCCTCTTGATAAAATGCCACTTTTGCTATAAAACAACCGTATTCTCTCTTTATTATACTCGCCACAGAAAAGCATGGTCTTTCTGGGCTTTACCCAGATCGTTTAGCTCTGCCTCAGCCCCATTAAGATAAATGTTATTGAACTGAAATAGAAAATTGGAGGGGGAGACACTCATCAGACCCATATAAAGTAACAATAATAGAAACGGGGCTAGTAGGTAAATGTATTCTATGTTGGACTAATTGTCCATGTGTACAGCGATAATTCTTCGTGGCAAAGGAGTGGCTTACGTATGTGAGACTGTTGGCCAGAGACAAATTATTTAGTTGTCACATAATGCAGCTTAATGGTGCATGTTTGTTCTTTCCTGCAGCCTGTCCTGTCTTCTGAACATATGGCTGCCTTGGGTGTATTTGGCCTGTGCCAGATTCATGCCTTTGTAGATTATTTGCGCAGCAAGCTGAACCCTCAGCAGTTCGAGATTCTCTTCAGGAGTGTAATCTCCCTGGTTGGGTTTGTCCTTCTGTCAATAGGAGCCGTTCTGATGCTTACAGGTGCAGTTGGTGCTACTAAAATGCATGCGATTCCTATACTCTTTACAGTAGGAACAATATTTTTCCTAATCAGTAGAGAATTTTCATGTTTTTGTCTGGAACCATTTTTTCTATTAAATATTTTAATACTTGTTTTTCTCAGCTGTGTGCATACACACAGTAGCTGAGCTGTGTAAGCATTTGGCTTTGCCATGCTGGGAATAACAGTTTTTATTTAGATACATTCTCAGTAACAATAACTGAATTAATAATATCCTTATTTTATGTTGAATTTGCTTAAGGAAAGGGGAAGAAACCTGTTTTGATGTTTACCTGAAAACACTGAAAAACAAACATCACTAGGGGTCCATCAGGTTCTGTTTTACCTTTTTGGAAACTGAACTTTTAAATTTGAGCTTTGGGGAAATTTAGGTATAGAATATGCATATTGGAAATGAGATATTGTGTAAACTTGTTGAGAGATATTAATTACTTGAACATGTACATTTGGATCTCTTACTCTCATACAGGAAAGATCTCCCCATGGACTGGCCGCTTCTATTCACTGCTGGATCCTTCCTATGCGAAGAACAATATTCCCATCATTGCTTCAGTCTCTGAGCATCAGCCTACCACATGGTCATCCTACTATTTTGATCTGCAACTCCTTGTTTTCATGTTCCCAGGTGAGTTTAGCATAGCTTTTTTACTATGCTTTCATACCACCCACCTTCTGCAGAATATCTGACTCTTGAGTTGGTGACTGCTAGTCTCTAAAACACCCTTCCACCATCTGGTGCCCTCCAGATATTTTAGGCAACCTCCATTATTCTTGACCATTATCCACACTGGCTGGAACTGCAAGGAGTTTTAGCCCCAAACATTTTGAGGGCTCCAGGCTGGGAAACCTGCCCTAATGCATAGATGTAACTCTTCTGGCAGCTGACTCATTTCTTTTTCTGTTACAGTTGGACTGTATTATTGCTTCAGTAATCTGTCTGATGCCCGCATTTTTATCATCATGTATGGTGTGACCAGCATGTACTTCTCGGCTGTGATGGTGAGTACTGAGAGTTGACTTATGGGACTGGCAATTTTTTCATGGAATCTCTTTGTTTCTGCTGTCCCTATGCTTCCACAGTTTTTATTTCATTTGCATGGTAGCCAAGCACTCAGTATGCCTCTGTCTTAACAGGTTCGTCTCATGCTGGTATTGGCCCCAGTTATGTGCATTCTGTCTGGCATTGGAGTCTCCCAAGTGTTGTCAACTTACATGAAAAATTTAGATATCAGCCGACCTGACAAGAAGACAAAAAAGCAACAGGATGCTACTTACCCAATCAAAAACGAAGTAAGTTTCTATGTGAGGTTCCTTGCTTGTTAGATTTTTATCATACTTTTCTGGAAGATACTAAAAATATGAGTCAAAAGAAGAAGGCCGGGTACTCCACTAAGATGTGCATAGGAAAGAAATATTGTGGGAATTGCACTTGAATAGTCTACAGATCACCTGCTATATATGGGTAACAGTTTTTGTGTTGTATGGTAGTTTCTGTATAACTACTAAGTGGCTGTTTTACATTTTGATGGCTACTCTTGCTTTCCTAGGTTGCCAGTGGCATGATCCTGGTCATGGCTTTCTTCTTGATCACCTACACTTTCCATTCAACTTGGGTAACCAGTGAAGCCTACTCTTCTCCCTCCATAGTGCTGTCGGCACGTGGTGGTGACGGCAGCAGAATAATCTTTGATGACTTCAGGGAAGCTTATTATTGGCTTCGTCACAATACACCAGAGGTATGAATCTCTACAGGGCTGGTCTCTGCACACACATTGAGTTTGTTTTAGGTGCTGTGGAGAGGTTGGAGGGCCTGCCCTAAAGGAGCAGGTATGCTTCCTAATCTTTATGTTGGCTGAAGTTTAGTCTAAAGCACACGTGTCAGCTATTATAAATACTTTCAATATTTCATTCACAAAGATTCCTGAGGCAGCTAACAATACATGAAAAGAAAATCATTAGACAGCAGTATTTGAACTGATAAAATAATCTACAGATTCAGTAGAAGCTTTATGGATCAGATCCTACTGAGGAATAAAGTGTTGCTTCCCCTAAAAATCATCAAGGAGGTTCCCTGGCAAGTGAGTGGGAGTTGAGGACAAGGGTAGGGATCCTGAGTAGGGCCTCTGAAGATTATTTTGATGATCCATCAAGTTTATTTGGAAGCAGGTGGTTAGTTTACATTTTAGGGAATCTGCATATATTTTCTCCTTCAATATAAAATATTTGTGGTGGCACTGGTACCTGTCTGAATGTGTGCTGTCTCTAATTGTCTTGAATGAACTTCAAGGTGGGAAGGGAAAATGCTGTTGGCTACTGAATCTGGTGAATGTTGAACCTTCAGAATCTGTTGAAACTCCAGAATGTTTTATAATTAATTGGGACACACATGCAGATACATAGTATTAAAAAACTAAATTCTTCCTCATCCCCCAATAATTTAAAATACATATAATGAATTGGCACTGTACAATTCTTGTAAATACTTTTTAAAAAGCTTTTTAGAAAATTACTAATGGAAAATGGCATGTGAAGAGTCTCCAAGCCCAAGCAGAATGGTTTCTAATTAAAACACTTCTATTATTAAAAATACTTTGTCAGCATACGTATTAAATCTGTTCACAGTGGCAAATTCATCATTCTTCTGTTTTGCAAAAACCTGCTTCATATGGTCACATATGAATTTTTGAGAATACTGTCATTTCCATTCAACTGATAATCCTAGGATACTGACCCACAAAGATAATTTTTTGTAGTCATTTTGTCCTTTCCCTGCATCACAAATTAGCTCAAACTCATTTACTGCCTTTTAATTCACTACATTGATTGCTTTTTTCTGTTTCGAGCTCAGGATGCGAAAGTAATGTCCTGGTGGGATTATGGATATCAGATAACAGCCATGGCAAACCGAACAATTCTTGTGGATAACAACACTTGGAATAACACCCACATTTCTCGAGTTGGTCAGGTAGGTGCAGTAGCTCTGTGAATACCAGGGGGATTTTTTCCATTGCATTCCAGAGAAACTATGAAGGCATTTTGCAGTTTTCTTGCCCCAGCTATTTATTATGAACTACAAAATTGAATGAAGGAGTTTAGACTATTTATACATAGATAATAGAAGGCATGGTAACTGAGATACGTGAATTTATAAGCTGCTGTTTGTTTAATTTTCAGGCTATGGCATCCACCGAAGAGCGAGCTTACGAGATTATGAGGGAGCTGGATGTCAGTTATGTGCTGGTAATATTTGGAGGCCTCACTGGATATTCCTCGGATGGTAATCTCATACCTGTATTGTGCAAATTTCCCATGAATGGACCTTTAATTGTTCTATATTAATGGGTTTTCTGCTCTGTTACATTGACAAAGTTGCTGCTTCTTCCTTAGATATCAATAAATTTCTGTGGATGGTGCGAATAGGAGGCAGCACAGACACTGGAAAGCACATAAAAGAGCATGATTACTACACACCAACAGGAGAGTTCCGTGTGGACAGGGAGGGCTCTCCAGTGCTGCTTAACTGCCTCATGTACAAGATGTGCTACTATCGCTTTGGCCAAGTCTATACAGAAGCCAGTAAGTCACTTTTATCTGGGCACTGCAAATGAGAACCAGAACTTTTGCCTAGGAGTTGTGTTTTTGGATGATCCCTGGTCTTCTTCCTGACACGTAATTAGTGTTTATTGCATAATAAGATTGTGGCAGGGGAGGTTTTTTTTCTTTCAATCACACATGACATCCTGTTTAATTTGCTTCCTCTCACTCCCCTTTTATTTAACAAGTCATTGGCTGTGAGTTGATGGAAAGCTAGCGGGGCGGGGAGGGGGAGTTGATGTTGAAGCGTCTACATTTCTGCTAACATGAACAGATTTTTTCTTACAGTGGTAAAACTAGAACTTAATAGGGAGAAGGGCACCAGGGAACTGACTGAAGTGACTTTTGTTCATTCTCTCTCCCACCTCTCTTTTCCAGAGCGTCCTCCTGGTTATGACAGAGTGAGAAATGCTGAGATTGGCAACAAGGACTTTGAGCTTGATGTATTGGAAGAGGCATATACCACAGAACACTGGCTTGTCCGAATATACAAAGTAAGTAGTTGTGCTGTGTGTGGTGTCTGCTTCCAGACACTGAGTTTTCTTTCCTGTATTTGAAAGTCATGGGAGAAATGTCGCATGGGCCCCATTTGCTTCTGGAATGGTATGTGTCTGGGCTGTTCAAAGTCCTAAACCCTAGAAAGTAATTAACACTGTCTTGCTACAACATTTAGATCTATCATGAGCCACTACATCACAATACTAGTGAAGTGGAATGGTTGCTCTGCTTTTTACCCAGACAGGATGGTGTTGGGGAACGATTGGAGAATGTTAAATTATTAGATTTCTCAACAGCACTGAATAGCAAAAGCATAAAGAGCCATGTCTTTCTCTATTGAAGATATAAAATCCTTTGTTAATTGCTAGGTTAATTATCAGAGATTTCATAGAAGGGTCCTCTGTTTTTACTGGTTAGAGACCTTTTCCTAATAAAGCTAAACTGCAAAAAAACTTTTTTTTTAATATTAATTTTGCCTTAACAGGTAAAGGACTTGGATAATCGTGGATTGTCGAGAACGTAATTTGCCTTCAGATACACAATAATGAGCACTGACCGAGCCATTGCCTGTGAAGCAGTTGGAATTTTTTTATACTGTTTGTCAGTAAGGAATTGGGATTTAATTGCCCAAGAAATCCCGTCCTCATGTAATGAGTCTGTATTAGATGGAATGATTTTTATAAATATGAACCGGCTACCAAATCAGAAACGGTAGCTTTGTGATGGGATCATTAAAAGGGGTATGGAAAAAGTGTGCATTTGTATTCATTTATCTCTGTCCCTTCACTTGATGGTTTTCAGTTATATTCTACATGATCAGACATAAGTAGCTCGGAGAAAGAGGATCTGTCAACACTTGAATTACTTTTCCTCGTTCCCTCTTGTAAGAGAATGAAGCAGCTGGAATAGGTCTTCCACCTATGTAAATAAGCCTAGCTTGTTAATTTACACACACACTTGCCATACAAAGAGCAAGCCTCCCTCCAGCTGTTGCCATTGAAGGAATCCAAGTACTTTGTGTATAAATGAAGTATATTTTCATATGCAGTAGGCATCTTAAAAACTAGGCTCTTAAAATTTGCATTAACCCCAAAGTGAGTCTCCAGACATATCACATGTATTCTAAAGGTCAGGGGTGAGCAAAACCAAAACCAAAAAGTGGCAACCATATTGGGTAAATGAACAAGCCTGATTGAGAATTGTCCCCTTGTTCTCATGGCCTTTACTTTAAACTCCTGAATTTTGAGCCAGAGTCCTAGTGTTGTAAAGCTTCTCAAGTAAAAGTTATGCTTAAGTAACTAGCACTTTGGCAGTCATTTACCTTTATTTACTGAGCTCACTGTTCAGCCAGGCTTGCTTTCAAGTAAGTATGTATAATAGGATCCTAAATTTGCAATGCAATATAACGCATGTTTACTTGGGGAAGACCCATTCTGTTCAGTGAAACTTAGCCCTAGGATTTCTGCTAGAGTAGTCTGTCCTATTTTGCAGGGGACAATCCTCTGTTCGAAGTTTTGTTTGGTCTGTGTCCAGTTTAAAGAGAACCTTAAGAGAAACCAGGGCTCTCAAAGTTGCCCATTAACTGCTACATCTGGACAGTAGTACACTGGGGACATAGACCACCTAGTCAGTCTTCCCCATACACTAGAGTGGGAACCTGAGTCCTAGGGGTCCTAGGGAAGGGCAGTAGGTCTGTGGTAGAGAATTTGCTTTGCATGCAGAAGGACCCAGGTTCAAATCCCAGCATCTTCAAAAGTGGTTGGGAAAGACTTCTGCCTAAAACCTGGGAGAGACTTGCAGACAGTACTGAGCTAGATGGGCCAATTGTCTAATTTGGTATAATATAGTTTCCTTCATTATTGGATTCAGCTGCAGCTGAACTTTGAAAAATGACGGTGCTACTAATTTACCCAAAGTTTAGCCAGGCATCTCCCAGAAGATATAAAAAGGGGCAGCACTGTTCACAGAAACCCAAAGAAACAAGCCTTGCAGCACTTTAAAGCAGGCATGGGAAACGTGGCTGTGCAGATGTTGGGTCCACCTCCCATTATCCGCAGGCAGCCCAGCCAATGCCACGGTCAAGGTGCAGGGAGCTGGAGTTCTAGAACACCCAAGTGCAAAACGTTAGCACCTCCTAAAGGGCGTTCACACTCTTAAATTCAACAACTGGACCATTCGCACACATACTTGAGCTGCACGTCTTCAGTCAGCACACAATAGCTGAGCGGTGTAAACTGGCAAGCGTGCACTCTTACAAACACTTGTACACGGCACGAGTACAAGCCAACGTGTGAACATATCTCTAGAATGAAAATGTGCATGGGGAAGGGCAGGATCCTCTTCCAAGCTACGTGCGCTTGTTACAACACAGGGACCGCTTGGAATGACGTGGTTGTCCAGCAACCTGTGGGGAAGGGAGGGCTACAGATTTCTATTATGTTAGCCTGCTTGTCCAGAGCTGGAAAGATAAAATACCTGTGAGGGCGGACTGGCAGATGAAATTATTGGACTATGTGGAGATGGCAAGATTAACCAGGAAAATCGGGAGGATCAAAACTGCAACAGAGAACGGGGCAAATATGGATCGTATTTAAAATACCACAGCACTTGAACTCTTGGGCAGGCTTTAAATAACTTGCAATGATACAGTGGTGCCTCGCAAGACAAAATCCGTTCCGCGAGTCTCTTCGTCTTGCGGTTTTTTTGTCTTGCGAAGCACGGCGCTTAGCGGCTATTAACGGCTTAGCGGCTATTAACGGCTTAGCGGCTATTAGCGGCTTTAAGAAAAAGGAAACAAACTCGCAAGACGTTTCGTCTTGCAAAGCAAGCCCATAGGGAAATTCATCTTGCGGAACGACTCAAAAAACGGAAAACTCTTTCGTCTTGCGCGTTTTTCGTCTTGCGAGGCATTCATCTTGCGAGGTACCACTGTACACAGACTTTGGATATACGTAATGGAGGACTGTAAACTAGACGGACTATTAATATGCAGTTGAAAAAGTTGCCTAAAGAACTCGCGGAGGGGAGGAGGGAAATCCTAGGATTCGAAAGCATCTTGTGTAAAACTTTTAACATTCGCAAGAATATAATTTCTGTGAATGAACATGTAAAATCAAATTTCTAAAAATATGTTAGTGGAGGCAGGAAGCCCGAGTGTCATCACCCTCTGCCTGACTTTTTGTCTAGCAGATTCGGAATGGAAAGGGTCTCAGCAACAGTTATTTGAAATCACTTTCTTCTGACCCCGGGGGGGGGGGAACCAACTCTCAAAAAATCTCCCTACAAGCGTGCAGGGGCAGTTCCTAGCCAAACACCGCACCGCGTCTACTCGGAAGCAAGAAGCCCCGCGGCGGGATGCAGAGAGGCGCTTCCTACTCCCGCGCCAGCCGGATCGGGACCGACGGCTTAAAGATGCCGCGAGTTCGCATTAGTTAGCAAAGCGGCGGCTCCTGCGCTCTCTCTGGCCTCGGGACGCCATTATGCTGCCTCACCCGGGCGGCCGGGGCAGGAGGCGGAGCCGGCGCCGGATTCCTCCCCTCGGCCCCTCGCCGCCGCCTCTTCCTCCCGGCTCTCTCCCAGCCTCTGCCCGGCTCTTGCTCTCGACGCTCTTCGGCGGGAAACGCCGCTTGCTGATCAGCCGGGGAAGCGGCCCTCGCCGCTGGGCGGGTGAGGACAAAAAAATGGCCAAAATGTGGAGAGGGAGGGTGGGCTGCTCCCCTTTCCTCTCGCTCTTCTTTCCTCCCCACGTGGGGCGGAGGAGGGTCTCTATTCTTAGGGAGCGGGGCGTGGGAGAGATGCTTTGGCTTGCCAGCCCCCCCCCCACCACCGTGGGAGACTTTTCTTCCTTGTTTCCTTGGCGCATCCCGCTTTCCCCTCCAAGGAACGGCATGCATATGTTTCCCCCAATTTGCCCTCCCAAACTACCCTGCGAGCTCGGCTCGCAGGGCCAAAGGAGCGTCGCCGTGGCTATTTGTGCTTTTCGCTGCTGTTCTAATTCGGGTGTCCATATTGCGAAACAAGGAGACTAATAACTTCATTTTTAAAAAACCAGCCCATTTCATTGGTTGTTCATGCACGTGCCCTTCTGTGTCCTAATGCACGGATGTTTTCAAAAGGGTGGGCGGCAATTCATACATGTTGTGTCTTTGCGGGTTTTGGTACCTTTCTGAAAAGTGAGCATGGGGGATATTTGAGGAAGACACGTGTGTGTGTGTGTGTGTGTGTGTGTGTGTGTAAGGGTTCTGGGTTGGGGTAAAATTGTGGCTGAGAGCAGGAATTGGGGCAGATAAGGGATTTTTAGTTTTAAACTTTGATTTATATTCACGATCTGTTTTATGAATGCTGTTAAACTGCTGTAATGGTTGAAAGTTGGTTTGTGCAATAAATGGCCTGGCAGGTTTGCAGAAGCCCATGGCTGCATGCAATAAAGTTATGCCCTGTGTTGGGACCTGCATGCAACAAAAACAGTGCAGTGTGCTCCTGTGCAAGGTGCTATCCAGGTATGTCCTCTAGGAAGCTCCGTTTAATTCACATTCTGTGGTCAATCCACACTCCTCATTTTGCTGTTTTTGTGGCTTACGGTCCTCAATTTTTATTTATTTATTTCTGCAAACTTTTCTTTTGGATAAAGATAACCTCGATGAGAATTGAGTTTGCTAATAGTATAGGATGCGTGGGCATTGTTAATGTTTTTTCAAATCCCCCCCCCCCCAACTTCCTGGTACAACTCCTGTACCTCTAAGACTGACTTTGCTGCAATCAATAGGTGTAGCACTTCATCACTGTGTCTGCAGAACTGGAGAAAGCCTCACCTGTTGACTTACTTCCTGTCTAGCAGTTATTTAAAGTGTCTGACTGAGGGTTGCAACAATGTGTATTGCAGAGAAGGCAACGAATGTTGAGTCATTCATAAAAAACAAACTTGAAAAGCAAGCTGTGTTGCACAAAATTCTGTGTAATTGAAAGCTTGTCTGAATTAATAGTGGTCCTAAAAGATTTGAATTTGTTTTGTCCTACTTGCCTTGTTTTGTGGAACCAGGTATTCTCTACAGTGGGTGTTTCATTCCACAGTACCTTTTAAAAGCTTGTTGACAGGAGCAGTTCAACAAGTGAGGTTCTACAGGCCTGCATAAAAAGGTATAGGAGATTAGAAGCCTTACTTGTACAGTACAGTATTTAAAAAACCAAAATTATCCACATCCATCCTATAGTCTCTACTCCCGCCAGCCATGGAATACACGCAGCTTGCAGACTTTACATATAGACTAAGAGAACAAGAAGAACAAACGTTTTGAGAAAACTGGAAAATGTTTATTGAATATATGGGGGGAATTGTGTACACTTGAAAACGTTGGCAGCATTAAGATTAATTCAACAGTGTAAATAAGTTTTGATGGATGTAATACAGTCATACCTTGGAAGTCGAACAGAATCTGTTCTGGAAGTCCGTTCGACTTCCAAAACATTCGGAAACCAAAGCGCGGCTTCCGATTGGCTGCAGGAAACTCCTGCAGCCAATCGGAAGCTGCAGAAGCCCCGTCAGATGTTCGGGTTCCAAAGAACATTCGCAAACCGGAATAGTCACTTCCGGGTTTGTGGCGTTCGGGAGCTAAAACATTTGAGAGCTAAACTGTTCGAAAACCGAGTTACAACTGTAATGGGATACTGAATGGTTTAGTTTATGTAAAATATTCAAGGATATAAGATATGCAAGATGAACCATGGAAAGAGAAGAAGGAAAGTTAGGGATATTTTAAGGATGTTTAAATGAGTATTCTAAATTGTAAAACAGAAAATTTAATAAAAATTATATATATCTAAACATGAACTTCAGTGCGCCTACTCTTGAGTAGGACTAGCACTGAGTACAACCCCTAGCATTCTGAGGTAAGACTCCTTTATTATCCCCTTTAGCGTTTTTTCAGAAATAAGCTGCCTTATACTGATCAGTCTGTTCGTCCATCTAGCTCAATGTTACTACAATTACTGGATGCAGCTCTCCAAGATTTCAAATAGTGTTCTCTCTTAGCCTTACCTAGAGATGCTGGGGATTGAATGTGGGATCTTTGTTGTTGTTGTTTAGTCGTGTCCGACTCTTCGTGACCCCCTGGACCAGAGCACGCCAGGCACTTCTGTCTTCCACTGCCTCCCGCATTTTGTTCAAACTCATGCTGGTAGCTTCGAGAACACTGTCCAGGCATCTCGTCCTCTGTCGTCCCCTTCTCCCTGTGCCCTGTGTCCTTTCCCAACATCAGGGTCTTTTCCAGGGAGTCTTCTCTTCTCATGAGGTGGCCAAAGTACTGGAGTCTCAGCTTCAGGATCTGTCCTTCCAGTGAGCACTCAGGGCTGATTTCCTTCAGAATGGAGAGGTTTGATCTTCTTGCAGTCCATGGGACTCTCAAGAGTCTCCTCCAGCACCATAATTCAAAAGCATCAATTCTTTGGTGATCAGCCTTCTTTATGGTCCAGCTCTCACTTCCATACATTACTACTGGAATGTGGGATCTACTTCATGCAAAATAAATTCTCTGCCCCTGCCCCCCCCCGGTCTTGGCAGCCAAATACTTATGACCCTTGACTTCCAATTCCTTATTTTTTTGATCTGCAGAGTGTGTTCTGTTTGTCAAGATGGCCGTGCCTTTTGTGGAAGACTGGGACTTAGTGCAGACCCTTGGGGAAGGCGCTTATGGAGAGTGAGTATAGCTTAGGCAATACCATGTAACATATCATAATACATGGAGGCAAATGAATGTTTTCAGAACAAGAGTAAATGGTAAATTGAATTGCTGCTGTATTCTTGTGTCGAGGGTTGTCAAAAATCACAAGAGCTTTAATTTGGGTAGTTGAATTTGCCCATTTTTTTTCCGGGAGGAGAAAATGTGTGCTGTGGCTGGCAAGCAAAGCTGAGACTTAACATGTAATTTTTAGTAATAATGTTCGGTGAGGAAAGCCTATCTATAAAAAACCCTGCTTTCCGCTTTCTCTTTATAGAGTTCAGTTGGCTGTGAACAGACGCACGGAAGAAGCAGTGGCGGTGAAGATTGTTGACATGAAATGCGCTATAGAGTGCCCAGATCAGATAAAGAAGGAGATCTGCATTAACAAAATGTTAAATCACGAGAACATTGTCAAGTTTTACGGACATCGGCGAGAAGGCACTATTCAGTATCTGTTCCTAGAGTACTGCAGCGGGGGAGAACTCTTTGACCGAATAGGTACAGGGGATTTTATGGGATAGGAAGGCAGGCCACAGAATGGTCATTGGATGAGGATGCTCTCCAAGGGTCCAATGGTTTATTTATTTAAGTCATCTATATACAGTCGTTCCTTGGATCCTGAACACCTTGCGACGTGAATGTTTTGTCTCTTGAACGCGACAAACCTGGAAGTGACTGTTCCAGTTTGCGAATGTTCTTCGGAACCCGAATGTCTGGCGGGGCTTCTGTGGCTTCCGATTGGCTGCAGGAGCTTCCTGCGGCCAATTGGAAGCCGCGCCTTGGGTTTCCAAATGTTTTGGAAGTCGAACAGACTTCTGGAACAGATTCCCTTCGACTTCCGAGGTACCACTGCAACTTGCATTTCAGGGATATTTAAACACATTCAAAGCAAGCCTCCTCTATGGTAGCCTGCAATCATTTTATGAACTTAAATCCAAACAAAAATGGTGTTTGCTGCTATCAATGCTACTGTGAAACATGGTGTTCAGTTTGTTACCAATAATGCCTTCAGCCATAACTATTTCAGAGCAAACAACCAGAAAGGTTATATTCATTAGAAACACTGCTATCACTGTGTAAATTTCATTAGTATGTTTCTTCATGAAGCTATGGTGCCTTCCTTGCAGAGCCAGATGTAGGAATGCCTGAAGCAGAAGCACAAAAGTTTTTCCACCAGCTTATAGCTGGAGTCGTAAGTTTATTTATGTTGCTTTTTCAAGCTCTTTTTTGTGTGTGAAAGCAGGTTGAATGAATGCTTTCTATTAATGCCTTGTATCATTTTGAAAGGTCTACCTTCACAGTATAGGAGTAACACATCGGGATATTAAGCCTGAGAATCTGCTGCTAAATGGAATGGGTAAGAGAGAGAGACCGCTTTGTTCTTGTTGTTGTTGTTTAGTCGTTTAGTCGTGTCTGACTCTTTGTGACCCCATGGACCAGAGCACGCCAGACACTCCTGTCTTCCACTGCCTCCCGCAGTTTGGTTAAACTCATGCTGGTAGCTTCGAGAACACTCTCCAACCATCTCGTCCTCTGTCGTCCCCTTCTCCTTGTGCCCTCCATCTTTCCCAACATCAGGGTCTTTTCCAGGGAGTCTTCTCTTCTCATGAGGTGGCCAAAGTATTGGAGCCTCAGCTTCAGGATCTGTCCTTCCAGTGAGCACTCAGGGCTGATTTCCTTCAGAATGGAGAGGTTTGATCTTCTTGTAGTCCATGGGACTCTCAAGAGTCTCCTCCAACACCATAATTCAAAAGCATCAATTCTTCGGCGATCAGCCTTACTTATGGTCCAGCTCTCACTTCCATACATCACTAATTTCTTTAGTTCAGTATCAATTTTCCACAAGTTAAAAAGCAGCCCACACTTTGGATGTGAAAGCAACAAGTCCTCTCTGTTGCTAACATCAAACATCAAGCAGTCAGAGGACTTGGGTTTGGTTTTTTTTAGCATTTCACTCGGCTATCCTTGATTTGGAGCAGCAATAGAACACTTAATGCCTGCTTATGTAGACATGGCCCACTAGTATCAATGGGATATTTTGGAACTGGCATACTAAGGAGTAGGGTAGATTAGTATCGGTGACAAATTTCTGAGCTGGCATACTTAAAAGGACCATTTTTTTAAAAGTTAAATGCTTGTGTCTTTAGATCAATGTTACTTTAGTGCAGGGGTCAGCAAACGTTTTCAGCAGGGGGCCGGTCCACTATCCCTCAGACCTTGTTGGGGGGCTGGACTATATTTTGAAAAAAAATATGAATGAATTCCTATGCCCCACAAATAACCCAGAGATGCATTTTAAATAAAAGGACACATTCTACTCATGTAAAAACACGCTGATTCCCAGACTGTCTGCAGGCTGGATTTAGAAGGTGATTGGACCGGATCCAGCCCCTGGGCCTTAGTTTGCCTACCCATGCTTTAGTGTGCCTCAAACAAAGATGATGAATTAGAATGATGCGCAAGATACCTTCTTTATTCTTGTATTTGTTTAGATAATCTCAAAATCTCTGACTTTGGACTAGCAACTGTGTTTAAGTACAATGGTCGTGAGCGATTGTTGAACAAGATGTGTGGCACGCTCCCGTACATTGCGCCAGAAGTCCTGAAAAGAAAAGAATTCCATGCCGAGCCTGTCGATGTTTGGTCATGTGGAATCGTACTCACTGCCATGTTGGCAGGAGGTAAGAGCTACCCAAGTTTTAATTCGTTTGATTAACATTAGTTTGTTGATAAGGATTTGCCTCTTAAAACTAATGCTCTACATTTACACAACAAGGATGCAGATCAGCAGTGCGCCTTGGTGTATTATCTCTTGGGAATTCAGGATATTTATTAAGGTGTGGTTCTTGATCTAGTTCTTTACAGTGGTATCTAGGTTCTCAAACTTAATCCATTCCAGAACTCTGTTCCAAAACCAAAGCTATCCAAAACCAAGGCACGCTTTCCCATAGAAAGTAATGTAAAATGGATTTATCCGTTCCAGACTTTTAAAAACAATGCCTAAAACACCAATTTAACATGAATTTTACTCTCTAACGAGACCATTGATTCATAAAATGAAAGCAATAAACAGTGTACTGCAGTCACACAATCAATCCATCAGTAGCTGAACTGGGTTCCACACAGTCACAAAAACAAAACAAAAAGAGCCGCAAAAACAAAAATGTAAAATGAATAGCAAAAACAGACAGACCTCAGCGTAACACTCAAATCGGAAGTGTAACACTCAAAACGGAGTGCGTTTGGCTTCCAAAAATAGTTCGCAAACCGGAACACTTACTTCTGGGTTTGCAGTGTTTGGGTTCCAAGTTGTTTGAGTACCAAGGCATTTGAGAACCAAGGTAGCACTGTAATCATCTACAGGCCTTCACAAATATACTGGTGGGGAGGGGACATTAAAAAAACAGAGAAAGGCCCGTGTACATTTTTCATTCTTGAAAAATTTAAGCAAGAGTAGAACAACCAATAGCCATAGCAGTTCTGCAAAAGTTGCTGGCTGATCTTATTAACTTGAAGTACAAACTTAGTGACTGATTCAGCCACATGAGATAAGACACCCGTGGCTTGGAAGGTCGTATGCCACTAAAGCTTGAGTTGCATCAGAGGGCAAATGCATGTGGTTGTTTTGTCTCTTTAAAAGTGATACCATAGTAGTGCGTTTATTAGTACACAGACTTACACAATTCATATATGGAGTGCCACTAAATCTTTCTTCCAGTGTAGCTAAGGGGAGATGGTTGAAGCTAATTAATTACCCTCTAACCATCACTCTCTGTATGGTTACTCCCAAGAATAGCTGAGAACATCTCTCCAACTGTCTACCACAAGAAAGCTCTTCTCTTAAAAACAGCTATGTGAACTTTTCCCTCTCCTTCAATACATCCTTTTAAAAATAATAATATATTTTTAGATCAAATTTAAGCAGATAGAATAAAAGCACAAGCATTTCTACCGATTCAACACCAAAAGTAGCAATAATACGCCACAACAAATTTCCAGTGTTAAACCTGCAAGATGCAGCATTTTTTTTAAAAAAACAGGATTTGGAAGGAAGAGTCATTTAAGTTAAAGCATTCTATACATTCAGCATAGAATGTTCATTTATAAATATGTTGCTGAAACCAGCGTTTTAAAAAATAATAGTACGTAACGAATTCTTCACAGTTTTAACAGCATACATCTTGATAGTTTCATATAGTTTTAAATATTGCAAGCAGCCCTGAGCAGTGCTTTTGCACCAGAAGGGTAAGCTATGTAAAGGTTTTAATACATTTAATAAAATTAATTTTTAAACAAGTGTATCTGCAAGAATTTTTCAAGGGATTTGGTTTACTGCATAAATCTGAACCATATTGTCTGATAGTACGGATGTAGCCAAGGTGGAACAGAAAAAAAGAAATTGCCAGAGATTTTCATTGCTCACAGCTTTACTGGAGTCTATTTTTCTAGTCTAAGTAGTTATTAATTCCTTGTTTTGAATTTGCTGTGTAACTAATGTGGTTATTAGTGACCTTATTATAACCCTTGGGTGTGTCTCTTCCTCTTAAAATGCTAACATCCATTTGGTTGAAACCCAAATACCTTCTTAGCTTGTCCCCAGATCACTGAAAAGTTTTGTCAAGAAATGTGGCTTTCTTTTTGCAGAATTGCCATGGGACCAGCCTGTTGAAACATGTCAAGAATACTGTGATTGGAAAGAAAAGAAAACATATTTGTCACCATGGAAGAAGATAGACTCGTTGCCACTAGGTACAGACCTTTACTGACTGTTTTTATATTTACTTGGCGGGCAGTCTTGATAGCTTTGCTAAGAAATGAGCGTGTTATTTTTCTGAGTACAGATCATATCCTCCAAAGAACATCTTTAAAAGTTGGGTGACTCTGGTTCATGTAAAAATTGTAATGATTTATTTGGAAACTGGTGGAACAATGTTTGAGGGCATCTCAATTGGATTGCAAGCCATTGCCACAGAAGGTGGACAATTTCAGAACTTGTAGGCCATGCATATAACCAAATTCTTTATTTCTTTGCAGCTTTACTCCTCAAACTATTAACTGAGGACCCCGCATCAAGGCTTACTATTGAAGACCTTAAAAAGGACAGGTGGTACACAAAAGCTTTAAAGAAAGGTAATTTTAAAAAATAAATGCATGTGAATTTTCTATGTAGCTGCATATTTGAAATCTTTTGACATCTGAAAACGGTGCAGTTGACATCTCTCATATATGCCACTGAAAGGAGCGAGTTATATATTTAAAGATATTGATATTTACAATTTAGGTGGCTCACCCTGTTTTAATCTTACTTGAGGATAGATTTTGCTTGCTTTTTCATCCCCTTTGCTGATCAGTCCCATTTATCAAGGTCTGCTACTAATAAGGGCTCATCTTGGGTTAATCCAGGCATAGGCAAACTCGGCCCTCCAGATGTTTTGGGACTACAATTCCCATCATCCCTGACCACTGGTCCTGTTAGCTAGGGATCATGGGTACATTCAGGATGAAAACCAGTGTAAATCATTCCAATATTATGATTCTGCACTCACACCCCTCCTGAGTGACCTGTGGGAGCGCACATCTAAATGAAAACTCTGATCCGGAAAGCCTCCTTAGACACTTTGAATCACATTTTAACTAGCTCTAACAATGGGAAGAGGTTGTTGGCCTGAGAATTCTGCAAATCATTTGG
This sequence comes from Podarcis vaucheri, assembly GCF_965113315.1. NCBI lineage: Eukaryota > Metazoa > Chordata > Lepidosauria > Squamata > Lacertidae > Podarcis > Podarcis vaucheri. The sequence goes on from NC_138753.1 coordinate 32,699,359, forward strand.
CAGTTCTATTGCAATTATTTGATCCCACCATTCATGAAGTTTGAATACAGTGGTACCTTGTGTCGGATTCTTAAGCCTTATCAGAGGAAACTGGCCACTCTCCAGGCACTCGGCTTAAGCTCCTTGTTGACCTCCCCGTCTGCGTCTCCCGGCAGGATACAGGCTAGGTCACTATCGTTGATCCTCCTCAAGCGTGAGAAGAACACACCACTCTCCCCTCCTCCCTGCCTCCCCCAGGGAGGGGAAAGAGACAGACAGAAATGTATTTACATGCCTTTATTTCTGTCCTTGCAGCAGTACAGAGAAACGCGTCTGTACTCATCAGACTCCGACAGCAGAGGGAGAATAAACTCTACCCCTGTACTTCCAGTACAGGTCAGATGACACTCTGAGCTAACATCCGGTGCTCAGTACAGTGAATAGACTGCCCCTTTGTTCCCATGGTACAGTCCCAAACATCAACATCCTGTTTTGCTTTCCAGCCACCTGCTGCTTTTCCGTAACACCTTGGTTCTCAAATTTAATCCGTTCTGGGAGTCCATTCGGCTCCCAGAATGGTTCAGAAACCAAGGTGTGGCTTCCGATTGGCTGCAGGAGCATCGAATGTTCGGCTTCCAAAGAACATTTGGAAACCGGAACAATCACTTCTGGGTTTGCAACGTTCGGGAGCCGATTTGTTCGACAACTAAGCCGTTCGACTACCAAGGTACCACTGTAGGTGCTTTTGAGTTTACATTAGTGTTCACAAATACAAGTGATGTGTGTTTAGCTTATTCTGGTCTTGGGAAGAGTGGCAGACTGGCACATAGCACCTTTGGAAAGGTTGGAGCCATTAAAAAACAACAGCAACAATTCAATTATTTTACTTGGAATTTACTATGTACTTAACAGTGAATGACAAAAATAATTTTTTCCCCCTTTGAAAACTGAGTACTAGTTTTTCTTTCTAGGCATCAAGCGGCCTCGAGTCTCATCGGGGGGACTATCCGATTCCCCAGGGTGTTTTTCTAAGCACATCCGATCCGATACGGACTTCTCTCCAGTGAAAAGTGCACGCAGGTGAAAAATATATTCGTTCATTGTGTCCAACACACAGGCAAAAACGTGTGTGTCCGGCTAATATTTTTAACTTGATGGGGAACTTTAATTTTTTACTCGGAAGCTCTGCAATGGCTTATTCTGTGCTGCCATATCTTAAGACGTGTTCCGCGAGTAACTAAACCAGAAGTGATCTATGGCATGTCTGCACTGTGCCACTAGGCTGCAGTAGCCAGTTTAGCAGAGCCAAATCTGTTCTTCCTTCTTGCCCCTCCTTCGCCGCATGGTTGTCTGCCCCCTTGATTTGACAGAACAGGAGCAAAACAACTCGTACACAGAGGGCGAGGGCTGCAGTGGAGATGGTTTTGTATAATAATAATAGTAATAATAATAAAAATAAAATTTAATTTATATCCTGCCCTCCCCAGCCGAAGCCAGGCTCAGGGCGGCTAACAACAACAAAATAATACAACATTCTAAAATCATTTCATTATAAAATTAATTCAAATCATATTGATGGCAACCATTGGGCTAGAGTTCTGTGAAGATTGCCAAAGGAGGGAGTCAGGCTGTGCCCTGGCCAAAGGCCTGGTGGAACAGCTCTGTCTTGCAGGCCCTGCGGAAAGATGTCAAGTCCCGCAGGGCCCTAGTCTCTTGTGACAGAGCATTCCACCAGATTGGAGCCACAGCCAAAAAAGCCCTGGCTCTAGTTGAGGCCAGCCTAACCTCTCTGTGGCCTGGGACCTCCAAGATGTTTTTGTTTGAAGACCGTAAGTTCCTCTGTGGGGCATACCAGGAGAGGCGGTCCCGTAGGTACGAGGGTCCTAGGCCGTATAGGGCTTTGAAGGTTAAAACCAGCACCTTAAAACTGATCCTGTACCCCACCGGGAGCCAGTGCAGCTGGTATAGCACCGGGTGAATGTGATCTCGCAGTGAGGATCCCGTAAGGAGTCTCGCTGCGGCATTCTGCACCCGCTGGAGTTTCTGGCTCAGTCTCAAGGGCAGCCCCACGTAGAGCAAGTTATAATATCTGAAAGCACTAATTCTATCCTGTTTAAATACCAAAGTTGGGGAACTTTGGGGACTTTAATGTGTGCCTTAATATGAGGATTAATCTGATGGTTCTAGTGTCTGGGTCTTATTTAAGTGCAGGAGAAAATGGGCGAAGGTGGGGGTATGTTTTAAGTCTTGCAGAGCATAACAAAGTAATATGTTCAAGTGGTGTGGTAAATGCTACTGTCGAGGCTGTGTGTGTTTTATGATTCCGCAAACATGCAATGCAAAAAACAAGTGACTTTTTACATTAAGCAGGGATGGCCAACTCCCAAGAGACTGTGAACTACTCACAGAGTTAAAAACTGGCAGTGATCTACCCCCTTTTAGGGGTTGAGATCAAAGTTGTTGAGCTTTCTTTAAATCCCCTGACCATTAGGTCCAGTCGTGGCGAACTCTGGGGTTGTGGTGCTCATCTCGCCGCTTTATTGGCTGAGGGAGCCGGCGTACAGCTTCTGGGTCATGTGGCCAACATGACTAAGCCGCTTCTGGCGAACCAGAGCAGCACACGGAAACGCTGTTTACCTTCCCACTGGAGTGGTACCTATTTATCTACTTGCACTTTGACATGCTTTCGAACTGCTAGGTTAGCAGGAGCAGGGACCGAGCAACAGGAGCTCACCCCGTCACGGGGATTCGAACCACTGACCTTCTGATACCAAGTCCTAGGCTCTGTGGTTTAACCCACAGCGCCACCCACGTCCCTAAGGAGCTTTCTTTAGGGAGGAGGAAAGCCCCATTTTTGGCGGGTGCAGGGCAAAAATGTTGAGCTTTTTTTTACGGGAAGCCTAAGTTGTTGAGCTTCTTTGCATCAAAACAACACCGCCACAAACTGGCTTATAAGTATAAAACCAAATTTACTAGAATAATAGCTAGAATAGAGATAGACTTGTAACCATTCAAGCATACCAAAGAGCTCCAGTGATCTACCAGTGATCTACCACAGACATCCAGTGATCTACCGGTTGGACGTTCCTGCATTAAGGCAATTCAATCATGATAGAATGATTTAAATAATGATGAAAATTGCCAAGAAAAAGGCCACCTTAATGCCCAGTTATGAGGCCAACGCATGTAGCGGTTAACTCCCGGAAATAAAAAAAGTTCTAGACAATGTGTTCTTGTGCCATTTAGGAACGTAACACTGCTTTGTTTTCATTGCTGCAGTGAGGAGAAAAAGACCTGCTCCAATTCTCAGCCGGAACCTGGCACTGGACTTTCTTTGTGGGATAGCGGTCCAGCTGGCATCGATAAGCTCGTGCAAGGCATCAGCTTCTCCCAGCCAGCCTGCCCTGAACACATGCTGCTCAACAGCCAACTGCTTGGCACTCCCAGTTCTTCCCAGGTAACTTGGTCCAGTGGCTCGGCTATCGACTTTCGTTGTTTTTGGAACTTGTAGAGGCCCTTGTGCTTTTGTTTTGCACTGTAACAGCAACCCCCTCCCTAATTTAATGCTTCAGCCCTCAAAAAAAATATATACACCCTTGTGCAAATTTATTGAAACAAACAATGTAGTTTATTGTACAAAAATCACCTACAGTGGTACCTTGGGTTACATACGCTTCAGGTTACAGACTCTGCTAACCCAGAAATAGTGCTTCAGGTTAAGAACTTTGCTTCAGGATGAGAACAGAAATCGGGCTCCGGCGGCGCGGCAGCAGCAGGAGGCCCCATTAGCTAAAGTGGTGCTTCAGGTTAAGAACAGTTTCAGGTTAAGAATGGACCTCCGGAGCGAATTAAGTACTTAACCTGAGGTACCACTGTATACATGTACAAACCTCACAGATACCTATATTAGTAACGGATATGACCTCCGCTATTTTTAAGCAGCATTTGAACACGGTTTGGCATGGAGTCTACTAGTTTTGAACATTCACTGTACCACACTTGAATCAGCACCTGTATGAGTCTTCCAGTCTACAGCATGGAGATTTTGCATATAACCTACAAATTCTTAATAGGATTTACATCTGGGGAATTCCCTGGCCAATCAAGTATCTGTATTTGCTGCTCTGTCATGAATTTTTTCACCGCTTTCGATGTGTGACAGGGGGATAGATCCTGCTGCAATATCCCAGTACCGTCAAGATACCTCTTTTCCAGCTCTGGAATAACTCTTTCATAGAACCTCAATATATTGTGGCGACCGCATCATTCCTTCTACTGGCTCCAGGCTTCCGACACCATAATGATCAACTGAATTTCCGTGTTTGTTTTGAGTACAGGATTACGAGTAAGATAGAAAGCATGCTTTGTTTCAATTAATTTGCACAAGGGTACATATATTCGGTTCATGCACAGGGCACATATATGCAATTCTTTAGCGTCATAAAACAATGCAAAGCCTTGATGAAAACTCGACATTTTTTTTAGCCTTCAGCTGACTTCTAGTGTCTTCCTTTCCTTTCTCTCTTAGAATTCATGGCAGCGCTTAGTGAAGAGAATGACCCGTTTCTTTTTGAAGCTGGATGCTGACCAGTCTTACCACGTATTGAAGGAGGTTTGCGAAAAAATGGGCTACGTCTGGAAGAAGGGCTGCACAAACCAGGTGTGAATTAATTGTGTGTGTACATCACACACAAGACGGACAGACAGGCATTGTGGTGTAGGCCCAATTGATGGCAGCAAGAGAGAGGGTCTTCTCAGTGGGTGCATCAATATTATAGAACACCTGGCCCTGTGAGACATGGGTCATTCCTTCTCTGGTAGTTGTTGTTGTTGCTTGGTACATACATTTTTATTCTGTCAGTTGGCAGGGAAAACCTGCTCTAAAAGTCGTGATTTGCCTGTGATGCTTGCTTTTGCTGTATTTTTAATTCTTCTCTCTTGCATTTCTGTTTGTTGCTTTATTTTTATTTTATTCAACGTGATTTTCTTATATTTTCACTCTGTGATTTTAAGTTGTAAGCAGCACCGAGTAGGGCATGTAATTAAAAAAAAATAATTAATTTGCGTTTACTTACTTTTATGCTGTGCTTTTTTCTGGGGGGGGACGCAGGGGTATGCGTACCTCTAAACATTTTTAGAAAAAAAGTACTGCTTGTATGCGTTTGCATACAAAATAAATATACAGTGGTGCCCCGCAAGACGAATGCCTCGCAAGACGAAAAACTCGCTAGACGAAAGGGTTTTGCGGTTTTTGAGCTGCTTCGCAAGACAAATTTCCCTATGGACTTGCTTCGCAAGACGAGAACGTCTTGCGTTTTTTGCAAGTTTGTTTCCTTTTTCTTAACACCGTTAATACAGTTGTGACTTGACTTCAAGGAGCAACTCATAGAACGTGGTGTGGTAGCCTTTTTTGAGGTTTTTGGCGATTTTTGAAGCTTTTCCAAAACTTTTCCGACACCGTGCTTCGTAAGACGAAAAATTAGCTAGACGAAAAAACTCGCGGAACGAATTAATTTCGTCTTGCGAGGCACCACTGTATATGATTTGTTTAGCTAGGAGATACACAATGTCCTGGAAGAAATAGTGTCTTTTTTGAATTCAGGGCCTGTTGGGGAGATCTTTCGACAGATGCATCCTCATTCGGTTGCTAGTGAGAAAAATAGTGTGAAAGCTGCTGTAAACTTAGAGAGCCTAACTTTGCAACTCCAGATATTTGTTTTTTGATTTGTTTTGATTTGTATACTACCTTATTGATTGTAAATATGCTTTGTAAACCTCTTTCCCCTGATAAAATACTCGTTTTCCTTCTAAGGTTACCATATCAACCACAGATAGAAGAAACAACAAACTGATTTTCAAGGCGAACCTCTTGGAAATGGATGACAAAATACTTGTTGACTTCCGCCTGTCTAAGGTATATACAAAGTTAACCAACACATTTCATTCTAAGGATAAGAAGGATGCCTTGGCACTTGTAGTAGATATTAACCTAACCAATCAAACTTACTTAAATAGGAATAAAGCTACATTTTTACCCAGCACAATAGAAAACAAAGATTTGATTTGACCTGGGTTTTTTAATCTCTTGAGAGATTTGCAAATTGTGGGGAGAATGTTTTATGTGCTGGAATAGTACTTGGGCTCCATCTAGTGGTAGCTCCTCAGTACTGCAGAATGCTTTCACACTGCCAGCTGCCAACATGTTCTGATTCAGAATATTATATTTGCCATTGCAGTCATTTTATTTTCTAATCTGTTCTAGCATACTGTATGGGCTGGGGCTGGCAGTTAGCCTTCTGCTTGGTTCAAGAGCTGCAGGGTGCTTAGTGGAAAGCTCAGCTATGCGGATGCTATGCGCTCTATGTGGGGCTACCTTTGAAGGTGACCCGGAAACTACAACTAATCCAGAATGCGGCAGCTAGACAGGCGAACGTTCTTTGGAACCCTAATATCCAACGGGGCTTCTGATTGGCTGCGGGAGCTTCCTGCGGCCAATCGGAAGCCGTGCTTTGGTTTCTGAATGTTTGGGAAGTCGAACGGACTTCCGGAACGGATTCCTTTCGACTTCGAGGTACGGCTGTACTCATAAGGTGGTTTACTTCCCTCTTGTATCATTTCTCTCGCTAATACGTGCCCTACCAATGACATATACTCACTTGGATTCTTCTCCACCTCCACTTCCCTATGCAGGGTGACGGCTTGGAGTTTAAGAGGCATTTCCTGAAGATCAAAGGGAAGCTGAGTGATGTCGTCAGCACACAGAAGCTGTGGCTTCCTGTCACATGATGGCGTTGTGGTTGAGAGCGGCTCTGTTTTGATTCAGCGGCTTCTGCTAAGGGACAGTCATGCCTGCCGCACCCCAAACTCCAGTCATTCAATGGAAATCTTTTGTTTTATGGGGATAGGCATTCAAGCTATCCACATACGGTAACAGGCAATAACTGTTGTGAAGGTGCACATTTGCAATGGTTGGCTGGGGTATCCCACCCTTGATTATTATCATGAAAGTCATGAGTGGCTTAGCTTAGTTCACATTCTTGACTTAGAAGTGGGTTTTTTTGTAGGTTGCTCAAGCTCCTCATCTATACACATGTGTTTCCCTTCTTTTTTCCCAAACTAAAAAAAAATTCAGACTGAGCTTGAAAGTTGCTCCTTTGTAAAGCATAACATGAGTGTTATTATGCTCCTTTGATGACTTTGGTTTAAAAAACAACAACAAAAAACATAAGTTTCTTTTATATAAACATGATAAGAGTTGTAGGAATGTTGGGTCCAGAATAAGGTCCTTCTCAAATCACTTGACTCAGTTTATGATGATTTGCTCCCACAGTCAGGGCTTCTGAATGAAGCTATACAGTTGCAGTTAATTGCTTTTGGTTTCTACTGTCACCCTTGAGAAAACATAAAGCCCAGTGGTTGTTTTTAGCATCAGTTCCAATTTTAAAATATTTTTTTTCTATTTTTAGGGTATAATTCTCTCCCCTCCAATCCTTGTATAGGTCTGATCAGACTGGCTGAGCCTCTAAAGTAGAAGTGGGCAAAAATATTGGGTTTTGTAGTCGTAACATCATCTTGTGGGGCCATAGGTGCCCCATCTTTAGTCTAAATCAGGGTTTCCCAAACTTGGGTCTCCAGCTGTTTTTGGACTACAACTCCCATCATCTCTAGCTAGCAAGACCAGTGGTCAGGGATGATGGGAACCGTAGTCCAAAACAGCTGGAGGCCCAAGTTTGGGAAACACCAGTCTAAATGGAAAGAGATGTAATGGATTAACAGACCCCTCACTCTTTTTATTTCCTTTTGTACTGTTCTGCCTTTTGGGAAGCAAACTTCTTTCAAACTGGTTAAACTTGAATGTACCATGCAAATACACTAGCGTGGAGGTGGCCGGATGCTAGACTGCAGCTGTCATCATTCCTGACCATTGACCATGCTGGATGGGGCTGATCGGAGTTGTGGTCTAGCAAAATCCGGAGGGCACCAGGTTGGCTACCCCTGCACTAAGAGAGTAAGGGGATGACACACAAACCTTGTTTCTGACCATACTTCCTGACCCATACTTAAATCTACAAAACTGTGAAATTTTTAACGTGTCTGTCAAGAAAATAAAACAATTTGCAAAATAAAGAATGATCTCAGATTAAAAGAACGCTGTCAGTGTATAGCATGCAAGTTTTCTTCTTTATTCACCCGAAATGGAAGATCCTGATAATTCCCTCTTGTAGCAAGGTGGTTTGGAATAAACTACATCACAAAGGTATATACACTTTGGGCAACCAAAATGGAGGGAAGTATTTCTGGGGAACTTAACTGATGTGTTAAATTGAGAAAATTCTAGTGGTTTCAGTAACTGAAGATCTTGTAGGGAGATGTGGTGTGGCATACAGTGTGTTTCCATTGATACTCGTACAGTGGTACCTCGGGTTAAGTACTTAATTCGTTCCGGAGGTCTGTTCTTAACCTGAAACTGTTCTTAACCTGAAGCACCACTTTAGCTAATGGGGCCTCCTGCTGCTGCCGCACCACCGGAGCACAATTTCTGTTCTTATCCTGAAGCAAAGTTCTTAACCTGAAGCAATATTTCTGGGTTAGCGGGGTGTGTAACCTGAAGCGTATGTAACCCGAGGTACCACTGTACAATAGGGAAACTCAAAATGGAAGCCGCCTTGGAAGTTCGATTTCTGAGGCGCGTTTGAAAATGGAAGCATTTACTGTGTGTTTTTGGCGTTTGGGTTCTGAAATGTTTGTCAGTGGAGATGTTCAAAACCTGAGGTTCCACTCCATGTATTTATGTAGCTTCTATGTAGCACAGTGAAGTTTTGTGGGTTTTTTTTTTTTGCTGTGACAAGCACATGTTTTCAGTCCATATTAGCAGCAACCCCACACATGTATACTTGTACTGCACTCAGATGATACATTTTACTGGTATATTTATTATCTGTGGTCTGCATTCAGTGGCTCCCAACATGTTTCTTCATGGGTTGCCCAACAAGGGATTTTTTAAAATTTCCCTGGGAGAAGAAAGGCCAAAACTGGCACATTTCTTCCCTCTTTACTCTGGATAGGAAGGGGGGGTGTTCTTCCCTGTGTTTCTGACATGTGACAGAAAAGCTGCTCTGAATTGGGGAAGCTACGTCATTTTAGCATGTACAGTTCTGGATTTTTAAAAAATAAAACTGCTAGTTTGTGCCATCCCGTATGACAGATAAAGAACCGTAGGAGACTAAAGGGGAAAAGCACCTGTCCTTGGAACATTTTGTGGGCTGTTTGTTGCCTGAAGCACCAAACCAATGAATTGATGTTTGCAGGTGTGCATGTCTGTGTCATAATCATCACTGGCTGTTCTGTCTCCTGTTGACTGATAACCTCGTCCAAGACTGAGAATATAAATAGGTAATCTGGACTGTTTCAACACCACCACGTAATATGGCGGAGGAGACTTGGGAAACCTCACATGCTGTTTAGACCAGACTTGAGCGGGTTCTTTTTGTCTCTCTGCCCTTTGTAGAATGAAAACTAAAGCGAATAAGGTTCTGGCGTTTGGCTTTTCAATGATGCTCACTTTCGCAGCAGGTAAGTCCATAAGGTGGGGTAAAGCGTATCATATTGGGGCACAGCCAGTTCAGAGGATTTAAATTCAAAGAATCTTCAAGAATTATTTGGGACAATGCTAGCATCATCTTGGGGCCAGGAATGCTCTGTAAATAGAGCTGGAATTAGGAATTGGTGGGATTAAGAGGTTAGTATTGTCGGTGGGAATGGAATGGTTTTATAAGCCATTCAAGCACCAATGTATTACACTTTCTGTAGGCTCCCAAGCAAAACTGGGTTAACCAATCAAAAAGTGACATTCTAAAACTGAGTGCTTGCAGCACTTAATCCAATTTGTATGAATTAATAGTATTTCTAGAGCCAGTGTGGTGTAGTGGTTAAGAGCGGTAGCCTTGTAATCTGGGGAACCGGGTTCACATCTCTGCTCCTCCACATTCAGCTGCTGGGTGACCTTGGGCTAGTCGCACTTCTCTGAAGTCTCTCAGCCCCACTCACCTCACAGAGTGTCTGTTGTGGGGGAGGAAGGGAAAGGAGATTGTTAGCCACTTTGAGACTCCTTCGGGGAGTGATAAAGCGGGATATCAAATCCAAACTCCTCCTCCTCCTCCTCCTCCTCCTCCTCCTCCTCCTCCTCCTCCTCCTCCTCCTCTTCTTCTTCTTCTTCCTATTCCTGGTTTGGGATCCCAACATTAGATAGAAGAGCATTGCTCAATCAGACCAAAGGACCCAATAATTGGTTGCCAACAAAATCACTTGTGGGGGACATTTGGCCTTCTGGATGTTGCCAAACTACAACTATCAGCTCCATCAAGCATGGCCAGTGGACGGGAGTTGTACTGCAACATTTTGGGGGCCAAAGGTTCACCACACCTGAGCTGGGGGCTTCCAGGTTGCACAGAAACAAAAACAGCACACGTATTGTTACACTTCTGCTTACCCAAACAGGATGTGCAGGGGTGCAACTTTTTACTTTTTTTTTTAGCACTTAGGTTCAAACTTTATTCTCATTGTGATCCAAATCATAATTCAAACTTTTCAATAAAAGTTGTTAAAAGCCAAGAACTCTTAACACATGAATACGCTTACCCAGATTTAATTAGGAAGCGCATCCTTGCAGACTTATCAGTGTCTCGTAATATCTTGAGTTTAATTACATATATTCAGGTTCACCCTAATTGGTGGCACAGCTTAAACATTCCTGCCAAACCACCCCACTAAAACTCAGGAAATCTCTTCTGCCCCAAATGTTCTCCCAGGGTTACCCAACCTAAAGCACTCTTTTCCCCCCCAGGATCACACACACAAAAAATCTCACACAGAAGCACCAAAAACTATCCGTTCACATGCTTGCACCAAAGTCATGTACCATGTGCATAGATACATCCCTCCATTTTCTCCAAGCCTCTCCACGTACAAATGCTCTCCCGGGATTACCCAAATGGAAATGCACTCCCAGGATCCCCGCACCCCAAACCTCAATTTTGCAACCTGAATACATGCTCTGAGAATTCTGTGGAAATGAAAATGGCAGCTGCCAGCCTTTTGCTTCGCAGCATTCACAGCCACCCTTGTGAAAATGCGGAGACCAATATACACACACATACACACAGTGCTTTTTCTCTTAAAAAAATGTTTAGGGGTACAGTACTCTCATGGGACGCGGGTGGCGCTGTGGGTTAAACCACAGAGCCTAGGGCTTGCCAATCAGAAGGTCGGCAGTTTGAATCCCCGCGACGGGGTGAGCTCCCGTTGCTCTGTCCCTGCTCCTGCCAACCTAGCAGTTCGAAAGCACATCAAAGTGCAAGTAGATAAATAGGTACCGCTCTGGCGGGAAGGTAAATGGTGTTTCCTTTAGCTGCTCTGGATCGCCAGAAGCGGCTTAGTCATGCTGGCCACATGACCCGGAAGCTGTATGCCGGCTCCCTTGGCCAATAAAGCGAGATGAGCTCCTGCAACCCTAGAGTCATCTGCGACTGGACCTAACGGTCAGGGGTCCCTTTAACTTTACTCTCATTTTGACTCAGGAAAATCACCATTTTATAGTTCAAATTGTGGAAAATAAATACAGTAAATGGACAAAGACTTACAAAATATTTAGGGGTGTGCATACCTCTGCGTATCCCCTAGAAAAAAGCACTGTGTGTGATCTCAAAAGGGGCAGGGGAACATTGGTCTCAGAGCCAAGATGGAGTACAGTTTAGAGCAGGGGTAGGCAACCTAAGGCTCAGGGGCCGGATCCGGCCCAATCGCCTTCTCAATCCGGCCTGCGGGCAGTCTGGGAATCAGCGTGTTTTTACATGAGTAGAATGTGTCCTTTTATTTAAAATTCACCTCTGGGTTATTTGTGGGGCACAGGAATTCATTCATATTCCCCCCCCCCAAAAAAAAAAATATAGTTCAGCCCAGCACATGGTCTGAGGGACGGTGGACCGGCCCATGGCTGAAAAAGGTTGCTGACCTCTGGTTTTGAGTGTCAGAAAAGTACCTAATCCCCACTCACCAATGGAACTTCATGGGTGACCTTGGGCCAGTCACTGTCTCTTAGCCCAAGCAACCTCACAGTGTGGTGGTGAGGATAAAATGGTTGCGTACAAAAGTTGCGCACTGTGGCTAGAATTCCATGAGATTCTTCCAAATCAGCCTCTGGCCCCTCAGACCTCTTGGGCTACTTCCCAAGCTAGGCTGGCATTTTGTTTGGTTTAGCCTCATGTCCTTGCTGGTGTCGCTCAGTTGCAGGACTCATGTGCCATTCCTGTCGAAGGGTTAATGGAGCTAACCTTTGTGCCGTTCGGCAGAGACAATGCCAAACAGACGGATTCTGTTACACTCGAAGATTGTTCAGAGGTAATGCCTCTAATCTTACAGAATCATAAAACTGGAAGGGACCCGAAGGTCATTTAGTCCAACTCTCTGCAATGCAGGAATACATAGCTGCCTCATACGGGGATTGAACTCGCAACCTTGGCATTATCAGCACCACGCCCTAACCAACTGAGCTACTGTCTCTTGTTGGGTCTTCCGCATACTTACGTGGCATGGGTAAGGGGACGGTAGCTATAGCTATATTGGCGGAGATCATGGCCATTTCATAATATAGTACTTTATTAGTCAGGTAAACTGATAAAACTGCCCTTAATGACGACAGTGGCAGTGAGGTGCACTGGCAACAGGCTTCAGGCTTACCTGATGATATTGCGATCCAGTTTTAGAACGTTGGAGTAAAGTGTCGAACAATGTGAGGTGAATAACCCATGCACAATTTCCCAGTGAAACCTCAGCTCCATCTGTTATCTAGCCTAGATAAATCCACAAGCAAACTGAATATACTCAGAGTCGAGTGTGAATTTCATGCTCTTTATTCAGCTCGTGGTAGCAATGAATGAAACTTTCCCCAACATGTCTGCTATATATAAAATGAGTCCCGCTTTATTGGCTAATTCCGGGCTGCTCCTGTAGGCCAATCAGGTTGTGGATTCACTTCCTCCAGAAGTCTGATTGGCTGCTCCTGCAGGCCAATCAGGTCGCTGATTCACTTCCACCTGGAGCTGGATTGGGTGGCTCCTGCGGACCAATCAGACTGCTGCATTCTGGATCCTATTGTTCTAGGATTCAGCTCAGTACATAACAAATCTTTTGCTGGATCCTCAATGCTGCTAACAAAATTCTGGAAAATGATAAATTTAACTTGAGGTGAATTAGGGTTGCCTTTTTTTTGTTAGGCCTCCACTGCTTTTTCTATTGCATTGCCATACACCTGGATTTCCCCAGATGTTTTGCAGATTTGGCAAAATTCACCCCAAAACCATTTTTACACCTGAAAATCAGGACATGTCAGGCATTTTCCTGACGTATGGCAGGCCTAGGTGAATAGCGCTGGAAATCTTGATATGTGGTGTTAGTATCCAGCTATTTAGCTTAGTTAAATGCTTGCAAGCAGACAGTGGGGCTTTGATCATTCACTAAAAAAATTGGGGGAGGAAATGGTGGTTTTGTTGTTGGAATACTAAACATTCTCTGGAAGGTTCACGCAATGAACAGTTATTGGTGGTTGTTCTTTTTGCTTATATTTTTATTTTGTATTTATGGCATTTATGTGCTGTTTGATTATTCACATTTCTGAACAGTGTAAATAAACACAATCCACAGAAAACGGGGGCAACAAAATAATTCATCACAATTCATCATTTATCCTGCCCTTCCTCACAAAGCACCTATAGGTGGCAAGCAATAAAACAATACAAACAAAACAAACAAAAACAAATCGACAACAACCAAATGTTTTCACAATTAATAGTTTCAAGGTTGCCAGAAATAAGTACCTAACTCTTTCAGCTGGCAACAGGAACAGCAACTTTTTAAAACTCCCCCTAAACATTTGCAATAGGTTGGGCAGATATACATCACCATGAATATAAGCTTTTTTCTTTTCTTTTTTTGACATGGTGGCTTACCAGAACATTTTTGGTGGGGGGAGGGTATGTTATCCTGTTAATGTGTGTATTTTCCCACAGTATTTTCTAATGTGTTTTTGTGAAGTTTGGCATTTGTATTTCGTTTTTAAAAAGTTGAAAGAGCAGGAGGGAATGTTAGTAGCTGAATTTTACACATGTGAAGATTAGACAGTGTTTGAGAACAGAGTAGTTTAACAATCAATCCCTCTTCCCAGGGAACTCTGGGAATTGTAGTTCTGTGTGGGGAATAAAGTCTACTTGCACCCTTAACAAACCACCATTCCCAGAATTTTTTGGGGTGAGGCATGATTGTTTAAATGGCATCATAGTGCTTTAAATGCACGACGGGAATGTAGCAAACACTGAGCTAAATGCCCGACTCCATACAAGGCAGCTTTTAATAATAATAATAATAATAATAATAATAATAATAATAATAATAATAATATATTATTTATACCCTGCCCATCTGGCTGGGTTTCCCCAACCATTCTGGGCGGCTTCCAGCAAAACACTAAAATACAATAATAATTAAAAGCTTCCCTAAACAGGGCTGCCTTCAGATGTCTTCTGAAAGTTTGGTAGTTATTTTTCTCTTTGACATCTGGTGGGAGGGCGTTCCACAGGGTGGGTGCCACTACCGAGAAGGCCCTCTGCCTGGTTCCTGGTAACTTGGCTTCTCGCAGCGAGGGAACTGCCCTTGGCGCTGGACCTCTGTGTTAGACTTCAATTCTGGAGAGAGCTCCTTCCACCCCATTCCAGTCAGTGCAAAATCATTTAAAATATCAACTTGCCCTTAACTTCCTTTCACGAACTCTGTCTTTGAATGTGAAGGCCAGACAAATTGGTTTGTTGGGACACATCAGTTTTGCCTTCATGTGCTGCAGTACAGAAATAAACAAAGATGGGTGAACTCCACCTGTCATCATTTGTTATGGGCAGAGGTCTGAGAAATGGAACAACCCAGCACAGAAGGAACTTCCTTCACACCGGTCCTCTATAATGATCAATCTCTCTTATTTTATTTGCAGGAGGAGCCATTAGGAGAGTTTACCGAGGTTGCAGCAAAATCTGCAGGCAGCTCGTAAATATCAAAAAGAGCACGAGAGTCAATAACTTTTGCTGTGAAGAGGATTTCTGTAATATTCATAATGTTTGGGTTTAAAAATGGCTAGGCACATCCAGAGTTGGGGTGGAGCTGCTCCTACCAGCTTTCAACAGCAAAAGACCCATCCATATACTGGAGCACATTTCCAAGGCATTGCTGTGCTGATTTTTCATTTTAAGAAATGAGAATATTGCCTGCTCTGTGTCCACACAACAATGAATATTGTGCAACATCCCCTGTACTGGTTACATTATTCCTTGCAATGTATCCCCAAGGATGTGTAGAGTGGGAGGTGCATAAAAAGTGGGGTGTGGTTTTCTTTTAGCTCGGCTGTGCTGTTCCGGGGGACAGCTTTTTCTTGGGTACATGCAGGCACACCTATGCATGATGCTTACCCAAGAAAGAATGTAACTATCTGTAATGATCTCAGACAGGCAAGCAAGCCTTGATAAGAATTAACGACTCTCTGGCAGTTTTATGGTACGTTTATTTTTAAATTACATCCAGAGCGCGGTTCCCAGACTGCTGCTCTTTGAAACGAGTTGGTCACTCTGAGTCTCCGCCCCTGTCACAGCAAGAAGGGCACCAAAGTCCAGCCCTTCCTCCTTTGCACTTCTGTTGCACTTTAACCCTTTCAGCTCTCCGGGTTCGGGGAGAAGGAGGGTGTAATTCCCAATTCTTAAAAGAAAAACTCTCAGCTTGCTGTTTCTCTGCTGGTTGCATAGCAACCCTCACACTGCCACCTATCTCTCCCCTCCCCCCTCTTGTGAGCTGTCTGTGTCTGCTGCTCTAGCTGATTCAGGGAGCTCTTGGTGAAGGGGGGCCGAGCCTACCCCTCCTGCTCTGTCTGCAATCTTTCATCTCCAGAGTCGGACTCTGTCTTTCTTAGTACTGGCAATCCTTCGTCTCCTGAGTCTGACTCTTCCCAGTTCAATTCAGCCATGTCCCTGACACTGTCAGATTGAGACTTTGCATTCATATATGTAAATTTGACTAAAAATCTGTGTTTACATGCATGCACAGACACATACATACATATAATAAAAGTTATGTCATAGTGGAAAATACTGAAATATAGAGGGCCTAAGGTCTTCCCTTTCAACTGATTCATAATATTGAATAATACTATGCATAATCTCACTGGCATTTGTGCTAATTTTTATTATTAAGTCACCTTTAAAATATAAGAGGCGGCAAGTGTGTACCTTGTTACTAAATGATATGAACTGTTCATAAATAAAGAGTGGTGTTGCATGGCTTGCATCAGTGAAATAGGGAAAGAAGGGAATATCTTCACCTGTAGCCCCTATCACCCTACCTGAAAAAAAATCTGCTCCAGAGGCAGGGCAGGGCCGGATCTACAAATTTTGCCATAGAAGGCAAAAACGTGCATTGCAGTGCTTTTCTCCTGCGCTGTGAACACCAAGCGGCTAGATTCTATTATTGATTGATTTGAATATTTATAACTCCTACTTTCATAAAACACACCAAGGAGGCTTGCAAAATAGCAGGCTCTTTGTCCTCCTCTCCCACCCCGACCCCCTGACCCCATCCAAGCCATAGCTGTCAACTTTCAGATTTGAAAATAAGGGATCAGCAGCCTCACCTGTCCTGGGGACAGTCTACGGGATATCTAGCAATCCGGGGTAGCAGCGGGAAATGGCGCTGGAATAAGGAAATTTCCCGCAAAAAATGGGAAGGTTGACAGCTATGATCCAAGCAGCAGCAACAAGCTAGGCCATCACCATCTTGCTGCCATGCCCCCAACTCAGTGGTGTGGGCTCACCGGGGGTGGGGGCACGCTGGGGGTGGGGCATGCTACCAGGAGGCACACTCACCCACTGTAGCCCGCCGCTCCCACCCCTTGGTCAGGCATGACCAGGAGGGGGCATGGAACTGCAAGAATCAGAGATGGACAACACCACCTTTCTGACACTTGCGTCTCTGGGTCAGGCTTGACCCGGAAGCGGAACTAATGTGGCAGGGCATGAGGAAGCTGCCTCGGAGAGCCAGTGTGGTGTAGTGGTTAAGAACGGTAGACTCGTAATCTGGTGAACCGGGTTCGCATCCCCGCTCCTCCACATGCAGCTGCTGGGTGACCTTGGGCTAGTCACACTTCTTTGAAGTCTCTCAGCCCCACTCACTTCACAGAGTGTTTGTTGTAGGGGAGGAAGGGAAAGGAGAATGTTAGCCGCTTTGAGACTCCTTCGGGTAGTGATAAAGCGGGATATCAAATCCAAACTCTTCTCATGTGCCAGAGCCAGGCTCCAATGAGGGGGCCTGTCATGTGGGCGGCGCCTGGTTGTTCTGCCTCCCAAAAATGCGTCCTGGGGCCACGGCCCCCCTCAGATTCCCCATGCTGCGCCACTAACCCTCCTCTCCTCAGCGTTTGCTAGTCATGCCTAGCCTGATTGTGCCATGGATAAGGGAAAGGGGCTTCGGGGATCTGGGCTGCTTCCCACAGAGCAGCAGGAACAGGGTGTCGCTGGAGGATGACTGGGTGCTGAATCCTGTCTTTGGAACAGTGGGAGAGGTGATGAGGGAGGATGTTGGAGGGAGGGCAAATTGGAAGAAAATAGTCTCCCTTGAGTTAGCAGAGGGGCTAAGCCAGGATACAGCATAGGAAGCTGCCTCTTAGCAAGTCAGCCCATTGGTCCATCTAGCGCTTTACTGCACACACTGACTGGCGGCAGCATGCCAAGGTTTCAGACGGGGGGGGGGGGATTCCTAGCTCAACCGGGAGATACTGGTTTTGAACCTGGGACCGTCTGCATGCAAAGCGAATGCTCTGCCATCAAGAAAGGACCCTTCCTCAAAGAATGGTCCCTAACTCCAGAGGGTGAATTGTGGCCCACAGTGCAAGGCATGGTGTGGGATATTCAATTATGTACCAACAAATTAGATCAAGGCTAATTTCCCCAGTTTGGGGGGAGGACCAGGCAACTTGTTGGAGAAGGCTATAACGCAGGTGTAGGGAATGTTTTCCAGCCTGAGGGCTACATCCCTTCTGGGCGATCTTTCATATATATATATATACATATATATATGCTTTTTATTGGTTTTTCCTTTAATACAAGCGAACAAAATACAGTGAAATTTAACAGTCATTTACCCACATTCTTTCCTCACACTCTGCTGAGCGTTGACTTTCTTCCCTCCCTTCAACAGGCTTTCTTACTTCAGTTGCTTTTCCACAGTTTCTTATTGTATCCAATCCTATCTACGTTGTAATATTTATTTCACTCCTGCCAAAGTCTTCAAATTTCTGCAGTTATTACTTATATAATCTATAAATTTACTCCAATCTCTTTGGAATTTTGTTTCCTCCTGATTTCGGATCCTACAGGTCAGTTTGGCTAGTTCCACACAATCAACCATCTTTGTTCGCCACTCCTCTATTGTTGGCAATTCTGATACTTTCCATTTTTGGGCTAACAAAATTCTAGCAACAGTCATAGCATACATAAATAACCTTTGGTCTGCTTTTTCTTTTTCCTCTCCCATCAAGCCTAGCAAAAAAGCTTCCAGCTTTTTCGGGAATGTGTATTTAAATATCTTTTTCAATTCGTTATAAATCAGTTCCCTTCTGGGCAATCTTTCAAGGCCCGCATGCTAGAGGTGGGCAGGGACAGGGCCAGAGTCAAATGGGAAGAGAGCAACTCTTCTGAGCAGTAGACTAGTTTCTGTGCACATTCACAGCCCCTCCCAGTTTATTAATTGAGGAACATGTACTGCAACATGTGCTGGTCAAATCCAGCTTCTATGTCCAATGCTGCATCGCTTGTATAGCTGCTCAGGATCTTGACCACTTTGCCACTGGGTGCACCTCTTCAGGGATCCTAGAATCTTAGAGTTGGAAGGGACCCCAAGGGTCATCTAGTCCAATCCGGTCAATGCAGGAATATGCAGCTGTCCCACACGGGCTTCGAACCTGTAGCCTTGGCGTCATCCTCACTATGCTCTTAACCAAACAAGCTATCCAGGCTTCCCTGGTGAGTGCCCAACAGTAGTCAGCCAACATGAAAGTGGACCACTTTCCCTGGCATGGTTTCTCCGTTGCTGAAATTTCCTGAGCTGATGAAAAGGTTCAACGTGCTCATGACTAACCATACCTCAGTTGTCAGAGAAAGAGTTAAAATAGACCAAGTCCCTCCTGAATCCCCTTGACGTACACATAGTCTAGGGCTGCATATGCACCATACCTTTAAAGCGCCCCCCTCCAAGAAGTTTACCCCTCTCAGAGTCACGGTTTTCAGCACCATTAAATGGATCGTGCATGGGTAGGTAAACTAAGGCCCGGGGGCCGGATGCGGCCCAATCACCTTCTAAATCTGGCCCGCGAACGGTCTGGGAATTTTTTACATGAGTAGAATGGGTCCTTTTATTCAAAATGCATCTCTGGGTTATTTGTGGGGCCTGCCTGGTGTTTTTACATGAGTAGAATGTGTGCTTTTATTCAAAATGCATCTCTGGGTTATTTGTGGGCATAGGAATTTGTTCATATTTTTTTCCAAAATATAGTCCGGCCCCCCAACAAGGTCTGAGGGACAGTGGACTGGCCCCTGCTGAAAAAGTTTGCTGACCCCTGGATAGTGCCTACACAGCCCGGAATGCTGGGCTTTTAAAATAGCCTTTTGCCGTAAATATTAGCCAATGTACCAATGGCCCAACCAGCCCACGACATCATTATTTGATCTTTACTAGAGGTCCTCCACCCAACAGGGTCATGGTGCGCTTTGTGGCCTCATGAAAATGCCACCAGCTTGGGCTGCCCATGCACTGACCTTTTCCCAGTGAGAAATTCACTTTGATCAAAGACCAAATGCCCGTCATCTGTGGAACATTTCGATGCACTTCCTTCCTTCGCAGCAGCACCTAAGACGCCTGTCTGGATTTTGGTGAAACTTCGAGGAGAACGTTGCCTGCTATTTTCTGGCAAGGATTGGGAGGCGCTTAACAAGTGGCTTTTACTGCCACCAGGTGAGATATGGTTGCATCCTTATCCATTCTGCTCTTTGAGTTCTGGCTACAAGTTTTAACAGAAGTGATGTTGCCCGATGTCTGATTACTTTGGATATAAAGGTAAAGGGACCCCTGACCATTAGGTCCAGTTGTGACCGACTCTGGGGTTGCGACACTCATCTCACTTCATTGGC
Source organism: Podarcis vaucheri (assembly GCF_965113315.1). Lineage (NCBI taxonomy): Eukaryota > Metazoa > Chordata > Lepidosauria > Squamata > Lacertidae > Podarcis > Podarcis vaucheri. The sequence goes on from NC_138753.1 coordinate 32,719,605, forward strand.
CGAGGGAGCTGGCGTTCAGCTTCCGGGTCATGTGGCCAGCATGACTAAGCCGCTTCTGCCGAACCAAAGCAGCGCACGGAAACGCTGTTTACCTTCCCGCCGGAGCGGTACCTATTTATCTACTTGCACGATGATGTGCTTTTGAACTGCTAGGTTGGCAGGAGCAGGGACCGAGCAACGGGAGCCCACCCCGTCGTGGGGATTCAAACCGGCGACCTTCTGATTGGCAAGTCCTAGGCTCTGTGGTTTAACCCACAGCGCCACCCGCCAGCGGCGTAGCGTGAGTTGTCAGCACCCGGGGCAACGCAAGTAATTTGCGCCCCCTAACCCGGGGCAAGGCAAGTAATTTGCGCCCCCCTAACCCCTAACCTGCGAGTTGCCGCTGGCGCTGCCGCCCAAACGACGCCGCGTGCCCGGAGGAGGAGGGGGGCAGAGAGGCGAGGAAAATGCAACGGCCCAGCAGCTGCAGCAGCACCGGCAGAGGCGGGGCTGTGAGGAGGGGCTGCCTGGCGCGTCCTCCGCGGCGAGCGCTGAGAGCCGCTGCCTGCCGGGCGCCTTCAGCCCCGACGCGTGCACAGCTCGTTGGTTCCGCGAGACATGCGGCTCCGCTACAGCCTGCGCCCGAGGCTCTTCGGCGACTCCGGAGGCAGCGAGCGTGCCCCCCCCCGATGTTGCGCCCGGTGCGGCTGGCACCCCTGGCACCCCCCACGCTACGCCACTGCCACCCACATCCCATTTTGGATATAAGCAGGGGTTAATGAGGAAGCAGGGTATGCAAGACATCCTGTGCGATAGGATGAGCCCCGCTCCTGTGGAGATGGATATCACAACCTGCCATGGAGTTCTGCTCTGGATCAGTATTGACTGGAATTCCATGGAATTCCAAAGGAGGAGATGATATCTCTGCAGTCACTTTGGGGCCCCAGCATATGCAGATGGAAGATCCAGAGCTGTTGTTTACTAGAGATGGCAGAGACATTTCCATTAAAAGGCAAGCTCAACAAATTTGTCCCTTCTAAAGCTATGTGCAAACCAAAGAAAGCAATCCTTCAAAATTTGCACAAGTTTCTGAATTTTGCAATGCCAAGTAATGTGTACAAAAATCAGAAACTGGGGTCAGGTGTGCATATAAATGCACATATTAGTGAAAATAACATGCAAGGTGTATTTGTAAGGGGAAATCACTTTGCCAAAAAATGGGGAAAATTGCATTAAATCTGCATAATAGGAGAAATTTGCACTAAAATGTTGGTTCTTTTTCATGACTCTCTCCCCCCCCCCAATCCACAAACTGACGTGAAAATGTGTTCTTGAATTGTATGTTCTCATTTATTTTTTCTTAAAGATTTCTAAACAATTGAAAGGGTAAAAAACCCCAAAACATTTCTGTTAGCCTGTACAAGTCATATCAAAGGTACTAAATACCTTGCATGCTTGCTAGATCGGATTCATGGGTTTATTTTTCTATCTGATCCTTTTAGAATGAAGGCTCCGATAAATAAGATTGTGGCTCTTGGCTTCTTGATAATACTCTCTTTAGCAGCAGGTGAGTCCTAAAGGCAGAGGTATCTCCTCTTCCCCCAGTACAGCCCGTTGAGAGGATTTCAATGTCTCTTTCTGTAAGCTGTTACATAGCACCCAACTAGGTTATAAGGTGGACACATTGAAACCAACAGAGAAGTTAGTCATGATGCCTAACTTCAGTGTATTGTTTTCCCTGGGCCTGCTCCAGGGGCAACTTGGTTGGACACTACCCACTACGTCTTCATATAGTTTCATATGACTTAAGCTGGCTTTTCATACTGGTTTAAGGAATGGAAATTTAAAATGTTCAAAAGAGTTTTAATGTTGTTGTTTTTTAGTATTATATATGTGCAGGGGCGTAGCAAGAGGGATGCAGTGGGTGTGGTCCACCCTGGGTGTCCCCACTGAGGGCAGTGACAAAATGGTGGGCGGCACTCACCGTGGGGCTTGCAGCGCGCCTGAGCCACGTGTCTCTCCTGGGAGTGACATGGTGGCTTGAGCTCCCACAGGCTCTGCACTGCCCCAAACAGTTTGCCCGTTGCCTCCCCCTCAGTTGTAGGGTGGCTGAGTGGGAGGAGGCAGGCAGACTCTTCAGAGGTGAATGGTCCTGCGTGCCGCCCCAGGCGCCCAATCAGCTTGCTCCGCTGCTGTATATGTGTTGACATAGTTTGTAAGCTGCTCTGGGAAACATTTTTGGAGGGATCTATACCTGTGTGTGTGAAAGAGAATGTATTTATGTATCTGCACCTAAACCCACATGTGCACACATACATATACAACCCCGTAAATCAGCCTTTCTCAACCTGTGGGTCCCCAGATGTTGTTGAACTACAACTCCCATCACCCCTAGGTAGCAAGGCCAGAGCTCAGGGATGATGGGAGTTGTAGTCCAACAACATCTGGGGACCCACAGGTTGAGAACCGCTGCCTTAAATAATTGCTGCCTACTGTGATTAAGAATTCCTTGAGATACTTCTGAGCTAAACTTTAGCCTCTGTAACTTCCTGTGACCTTTACTTCAGCTAGGATCTGTTGTGGTAATATTATTCTCTTTTATTTGGCTTGAGCTGAAAAACAGCAAACACCATCACTGATCTAACACTGTAACTAATACATCACACTGCCTCTCTGCAAAACAAGGAGTTTTTGACAAGTGTCCCAACGTTTTTCTATAGGGCAGAACCATTCCCTTAACTCACAGGTGTGCAATCCATGCCTTGCAGGTCACATGTGGCGCTCAGCCTTTCTCAGTACCGGTATCAGACTTTATTTCGGTCACAGACCAGCGTAAGATAAAATATATGGATAAACTGAACACTTAAGACTTAAAACACATAAGGGATTAAAAAAAAAAAAAACCCTAGTAATTAAAAGGTGATTAAAAAGATAGAAGGGACAAACTGTTAAAAGCGACTATTAGGGAGGGATGGTGAAGGAGCAAAGGTCTTGCATTTTGAGCCTAGCTTGTGGCACAAACCATCCTTCGACAAATATCCATCATGGCAGTGCAGAATCTAGCAACTGAGTATGTAACATCTGGGTTTTCATCTTCAAGCATGCAGGGAGGTATAAAGTTGTTCTGTGAGACTTGGGAATTTATGTAGTGTAGGCAAGATGAACCTTATAGTATTGGCAGTGAAAAAAGGCATTCTCTGTTGTTTCCAGTTGCCCAGAGTCACATGTGAACCAGTGTGGTGTAGTGGTTCAGAGTGGTGGACTCGTAATCTGGTGAACTGGGTTTGCTTCCCCACTCCTCCACATGCAGCTGCTGGGTGACCTTGGGCTAGTCACACTTCTCTGAAGTCTCTCAGCCTCAGTGACATACCCTCAAGCATTTCTCTGCTGAAAATAGGGATGTTTCTATTCCACAATAATATTTTTCCAATTTATACCCAGCTCATCAGACTGACTTCCAACATATGTAAGGGCATAATAAAACATTAACCATTTAAAAACTATACAGGGCTGTCTTCAGATGGCTCAGGGGGTTGGATAAATCCATACCCTCCAACATTTCACTGATGAAAATAGGGATGTCGTAAGGAAAAGCAGGACATTCCGGGATCAAATCAGAAACCGGGATGGCTTCTGTAAATCTGTGACTGTCCCTGGAAAATAGGGACACTTGGGGGGGGGTCTAGTGTGACCACCTCCATTGGGCTTTTGAGCCATCTGCTGCCAGCATATTCCCCTGAGGGAAAAGTTGCCTGCCCCCAGCCTTAACTCACCACTGCTTGCTGTGGCAAGAATTCTATGAGATCCTTTTGAACTCATCCCTAGCCATTGGCCTTTCTGACCATTTTCTCAAGATGGATTGTATTTGGTATGTTTATATCTATATTTTTGACCTCACATTCTCCCCCTTTCTGTTTGCTCATACAGTTGGAGGACTTAAATGCCATAAATGTACCAGTGTTAGAAAAGATAACACATGTTCAAAACAGAAAATCTGTGATGTCTCTCCCAGTAGATTCTGCTTCATTCAAAGAATTTCCAAAGGTGATTATGTGGGAAATAATTGTTTGGGCAATTTACTCTTAGAGTTGTGTGAAGTATTGAAAGAAGCAGGCTTGTGAGAACTAGTAGTTTGAAATGTATCCATTCCAAAATTCAATTTAATGTGAATTAATTTACTGCAAGCACACTATACTAAACACATTTCCCCCGTCAGATAATTCTGGGCATTGTAGTCACCCTGAGAGAGTTACAACTCCTGCAAACCCTTAACAAACTACATTGTCCAGTATAGGAGCCTACTCCTATGGGCTGAGGTCCCCTTAGTCGCCCTCCATAAAATATGTGAGGGAGTTGCCCCCCCCCAAGTTGATGGGCATTGCAAATCAAATGGTGTGAGTGTGCCACATCTTGTGATCAATTATGTGGGACGGAGCTTACTTGCCCCCTATGTTATTCAACTTGGCACCCCTGTTGCCCAGAACACTCTCTCTCTCTCTCTCTCTATATATATATATATATATATATATATATTGCATAAATCCCTGTCCTAGCATTGGAAGACAGGACTAATAGAATTTTAAAATTATTTTTAAAACTCCCCATCTGCTTCATGAACATGCATGCACAAGCAAAATCAAGCACAGACAAACCCCACCTATCCTCATATTTCAACACAGTATGGAGGAAGCTTATAAAACATGAGTCATGCATAGAAATGATGAGCATGTACCAAAACTCAGGGATTCTCTATGCAGATCCTCTGTAATCTTCTTTTCCCCACTTTTCATTTGCAGGGGGAAATATCAGGCGAGTGCACCGCGGCTGCACTTCAGTTTGTGTAACAGTCACCAACTTGAGCATTGACTTCATAAAGTACACTTATTGCTGCCAAACAGATTACTGTAATAAAAATAATATCTGGCAGTTTTACTAAGCTTAGCCTGATGTTCTGGAGTTTCTCTGTTCCTCCATTTTCCGGCAACTTAATGTCTGCATCCTTCAGTCCTTTGTTTGGTTTTTTTTTTGTTTTAAATATTCAAACGGTAACTTTTATTAAAAACAATGTGGAAACAATTTTATGGGATTTGGATAAAAAGGTTATTCCTGCTGTTTCGTTCCCTGATCAAACCTTTTAATAATGATTTTACAAGAGCTATTTATGCAATTATTATTTGCAGGTTTCGGTGTTAACTCCATAGTGTTCCCCTCCCCTCCAGTTCTCTTAAATTGTGTCCAAACCCTACATTTTGGTTCACTTTGATTTACAGTGGATGACCTGGCATGACTAGGAGCTGAAGTCCTTTGTTGAACAGACAGCAATAATATCTCTGACTGTGCTTTCATCTGGCCATACTTAAATGTACAACACTGTGAACATTTTTTCTGTATAAAGAGAGAACACTTGCAAAATAAAGTACAGTGGTGCCCCGCAAGACAAATGCCTTGCAAGATGAAAAACCCGCTAGACGAAAGGGTTTTCCGTTTTTTGATGCGCTTTGCAAGACGAATTTCCCTATGGGCTTGCTTCGCAAGACGAAAACGTCTTGCAAGTCTTGCGATTTTTTTCACTCCCCCCTTTTTCTAAGCCGCTAAGCCGCTAATAGCCTTTTAGCCGCTAAGCCGCTAAGCCTTTAATAGCTGCTAAACCGCTAAACCGCTAATAGCGCTAATCCGCTAATCCGCTAATAGGGTTGTTTCGCAAGACGAAAAAACCACTAGACGAAGAGACTCGCGGAACGGATTAATTTCGTCTTGCAAGGCACCACTGTATATGTTGTCCAAGAGGGGAAGAAAGCAAATGAGTGTGTTGAGTGGATTCTCATTTATTTCATAGAATTGTAGATTTGGAAGGGACCCTGAGGATCATCTAGTAGTTCAGCCCCTTGCTATGCAGGAATATGCAGCCATCCCAAACAGGCATTGAACCTGCAACCTTGGTGTTATCAGCACCGCACTCTAACCAGCTGAGCTATCCATTCTATTTTATGTGCTTACTTACAGCATTTTTACCCTGCCGTTTAGGCAAAAAGGCTCTCAGAAGGGATTGCAAAAATAAGCTCTAAAATAGTCTGTGTTACAGGCCCCTTGGGCCCTTTCCCATCAAATCATGCCCAAAGTGGATTATAGTGTTTTTAAAGTATATACAGGGTTGAGTGTAAAGGCGAAATTGTGCTAGGTCAGAACAACCCCCGGATCCTCTCCTGCGGTCCAAGATCTCATGAGAGCCTCCAGAGATCTTGTGGTAGCCTCCAGAGCCTGGTAAGAGAATGGGCCTTTTCGTTGGTGGCTCCCCGTCTGTGGAATGCTCTCCCCAGGGAAGTTCACTTGGCTCCTTCATTATACACCTTTAGGCACCAGGCAAAAACGTTGCTTTTTAACCAGGCCTTTTGTTGATTTGATTGACATCCAACACCCTTTTAGAATGTGGTTCTTTTTTGGGTGTGTGTGTGTGTTATTGGGTTGTTGTTTTTAATTTGACTATGTATATTGTGGTCTTATAATTTGATTTTGTTCTGTGAACTGCCCTGAGGTCTCTGGGTATGGGATACTGCAGGGGAGATGGGGGCATCAGGAAGGCCACCAGCTGGCTCCAGCCACCAGCCGGCAGCCGGGCGATCACCTTGGAACAGCATCCTTTGGAACAGCGATCCAATGGAACAGCATCAATTAGCGACACGAGCCTCAGATACATTTAGAAGCTGTGCATGCTCTATCAGCAGAGTGAATAAATCTTATCGCAACGGAAGTGGCAGACAGAGTCATGTGTAAGCATATTTACAGCATTTATTCAGCATAGTTCAGGAACAAAGAAAAAACAACAACATGTCTGCTTCCCTTCGTGTCCAGCTAAACAGCAAAGCAAAAGCAATATACAAAACGGAAGTTCCCAGCAGATTGTGCAGGAAATGTAAACAGGCATGTGACACACCTGTACCCTTTTAAGGTGGAACGGAACTATATCCTAACATATAAATCCAATAAAAATAAATAAATAAGCAAGCGTCTCCCGCCTCTTTTCTATTTATTTATTGGCAATCCATGTGATTGCATGAGTCAAACCAGTGTAAGTTGCGATCCCACTGCAGTAATACAATTCCATTAAACATATCAGAAAAGAAAAAACCGAATGATATAGTGGGGCCTTCAAAAGAGACAACAACAAGAAGTAGCCCATCAGCTGCAACAATGGTAAAACCCCTTTCCCTTGAAACAATTTGGGAGAGGGTTGCATCACTGCCCTTAAAAAAGAAGAAGAGAAGAGTTTGGATTTGATATCCCTCTTTATCACTACCCGAAGGAGTCTCAAAGCAGCTAACAATCTCCTTTCCCTTCCTCCCCCACAACAAACACCCTGTGAGGTGAGTGAGGCTGAGAGACTTCAGAGAAGTGTGATTAGCCCAAGGTCACCCAGCAACTGCATGTGGAGGAGCAGGGAAGTGAACCCGGTTCACCAGATTACGAGTCCACCGCTCTTAACCACTATACCACACCTAGGCCCTGCAATGTGACACAACACTACAGCTGTATGAGGGATTGTTGACCCAGTAAAGGGCTACCTTTGTACTAATTGCCCCACCAATAGTGCAACCCAGCAGGGAAGATGCCATTATTTAGTCAGCATTTCCAGATGTGTATATTAATTAATCAAATTTCTATACTGCCCTTTGTCTGAGGATCCCAAGGCACTTTACAATATAAAAACACAGGTTTTTATGGCTTCGGTGGGCGAACCGAACCTGCAAGCCATGGTGTTCAGCTGCCTATGAGCATTGATATTATCAATGCCTACCTGCCTATGTAGGCTCAGCATGATCTAAGGGGGAACATCAACTGCTATGCTCCCATCGCCATGTGCTGGGAGTGGGAGAAGAAGCTAGAGAACCTCTAGCCTGTTGGCACAGCTGATTCTGATCCTATTTTAAATCAGTTTGTGATGGGACATTCCTGTGCTCTTTCTTGGTTTACTGCTTCAGAGCTCTCCTGGAAATCCCATTAAGAGAGCTGCTGAAAGGAAGGGAGGGAGGCAGGCAGGCAAAATCCCGAGTGCATCAAGCACACACTTTGAACAGCACTGTGCTATCCCTTGCATGTTCCAGCTCCGAGATCATCCCCAGGCTAGTTAAGGATTGACGGTCCCAAGAGGTAATTAGTCATCTGGATTTGCTAAACGTGACCCACAATCCTGTGTTTATTTTGTTTTACTCTCTGTCTTATTTTTCAATTGACGGAGATCATCATCTGAAGGGAGGGAGATTCAGGGCAGCCAGGTGGAAGCACTTATTCACAGGGTGTGGTATTTGCTTCCACGTGAAGCAGTGATAACCTCCATCTAGCTGGTGGCCAAGGCTTTAAATGGATGCTAGTTGTGATGGCTATAAGCAGCCTCTAAGATTGGAGGCAGCCTGTCCTTGAGGGCAATCACCTCTCTTGCTTGTGGGCTTCCTGGAGGCATCATTCTGGCCACTGTGTGAAGCAGGAGCCCGGACTAGACAGACCTTTTATATGATCCAACAAAGGCTTTCCTTCTGTTCTCATAACCCAACTAGGAAGACCTTACTCATCATTAAAAAAAACGGCAAGCAATGTCAGCAACCCAACAGGTGAAGATGAACAAGTTTCTGGTTGGGGAGCTATGGATGCTTCTCAGCTTTTCCACTGGTAAGTTGAAAACTGGAAAGTGTTTCTGGTCTTGGAGCAAGATCATAACATCTTGTAAATCCTGTGTTAGGCTTAACCAAAATTTTGTGTTTCCCGCTTCTGCTATATAAGCGTAAGGTTGACTTTTCTTTTTTTAATAGGGTCTCTTTGCTCCCTGCCCGCCACTGAAAACATCCACATGCATTCCACCAATGACACGCATATGTAATGGGATGGAAGAATCTGTCAGTTACAGGAACCATCCACACTCAAGCAGTATCATCCCACTTTAAATAGCCATGGCTTCCCCCCAAAGAATCTTGGGACTTTAGTGTTAGGAGGCTCGAATTCTTCTCAGAGCTACACTTCCCAGACAATCCCAATTGGAGTCTGTTGGGTTGGGAAGCACTGTACATTTTTTGAAGGGCCTTGGCATTCTTCCCCATCACCTATCTCAGGTTTGAACCTGGGTCTCATTCTTCACTCTACCAAATGGCGCTTAAAAATAATAATCTCCCTGTTACAAACAGATTTCAAAAAAAAAAAAAAAGGTGTACGATAAGCCCTCTGTGTTGATTTCTTATCTCTCCATTTTCCTCTTCTCTCTCCTATTTCTGTTCCTCTCACTCTTTTGCCTGAAGGAGTGTCTCCACCCCCATTGTTCAGCCCGGACACTGAAGTCCAGCTCCGAGGGCCTTCTGGCAGTTCCCTCACTGCGAGAAGCGAAGTTACAGGGAACTGGGCAGAGGGCCTTCTCGGTAGTGGCGCCCACCCTGTGGAATGCCCTCCCACCAGATGTCAAAGAAATAAACAACTATCTGACTTTTAGAAGACATCTGAAGGCAATCCAGTTTAGGGAAGCTTTTAATATACATGGATTATTGTATTTTAATATTTTGCTGGAAGCCGCCCAGAGTGGCTGGGGAAACCCAGAAGATGGGCGGGGTATAAATAATAAACAACAACAACAACAATAATAATAATTACTATTTGCAGCAAATGCCATGTGGTGCTACTCTTGTGACAAGCCGATCCCAACGCTGCCTTGTCCCGAGGGAGAAGAAATGTGCTGGGCTGGGCAGGGAGCGGCATGTTTCACAAACAACGTTTACATTGGTAAGACAGCAAGGAAAAGCACAGCTGGGTTGACTCAGCAGGGAAACGGCACAATGTTCAGCCTGAGGGATCCAGCCGCTAGTAGGGCCAGAGGCAAAAGTGGGCAGAACAACAAATGTGATTCATACATTTTGTGCCACACAAAAGCTGAAGGCATCTACACGCATCTCTCTCGGGGCAAAGAAGAAGCACTGTGACAATCAAAGGACATATTCTGGCCAGCCAAAAGTACTTATGGGGTGGTGGTGGAGCAGGACCAGCAAGGGGCGTGGTCTAGGGAGAGGGGGTGTGGCTTAGGGGAGCCCCTAGGTCTGAGGTTCCCCACTACTGCCTTCCCATGAGGGGGCTTCCAAATGGGTCTCAGTGAAAATACCTTTGCTCTCAGCAAGCCTCCCTTGTGGTTCTGAAGGATTCACAAAAGCTGGTTATGTCCCAGAAGTTATCTCCACCTCTAGAGAAGTCAGAGCGAAACCAACATTTGACTGATTTGAATACCAAGAAGGGGGATTCCAGTCTGTAGCACCTTTCTGTGCAATCCTATACATGCATGAACAGAAGTAATTCTCACTGAGTTCAATAGGACTTACTCCTATGTAAGCGGGTGTAGGATCGCAGCTTTTGCCTCCTTTTTTGGCTGTATTGACATTATGAAACCTAAGTGGTTTAACAATCAATTCCCTCCCTCAAGAGTAGAGATACATTTCCTCCCCAGCATCAAAGCTCAAGTATACCCTATTTCCACATTAGTTTACCGTGTTGTTGATTTTAAAAAGGCCTCACAAAAGTGTGTTGCATTTCAATATGCCAGCAATTACTCCTAAAACAATGCATTTTTTGCACATTGCTGTCAACAATATATGCCTGTTTCAGGCATGCTTCTCTGCAAGATATACTTTTTTGTACACGTCCCCCCCCACCCCCGAGAACTGCAACACAACATTCATAAAAGTGCAAAATTTGAAGGATAGCTAGGTTTCAGGTCACATATTGTTTCAGGAAGTGGAAACTGATACGATTTTCTCACCATCCCTACCCAAGGTAAACTGAAAACTGGAGCTAGCAGATTTCTCTTTTCCTCAGGATTCTTCTTGGATAATGATCAGGGCCAACCCTACCATTAGGCAGAGTGAAGTGCTCACCTCAGGCCATAGATGCTAGAAGGCAAAGCAATAACCTCACACTCCTGCCCCATATCACTTAAGCAAACATAAGTCAGCTGGAACATAGGAAGCTTCTTCATGCTGAAGTCAGACCATTGGTCTATCTGGCTCAATATTGTCTACACCAGCCTTTCTCAACCTTGGGTTCCCCAGATGTTGTTGGACTACAATGCCCATCATCCCTGACCACTGGTCTTGCTAGCTAGGAATGATGGGAGTTGTAGTCCAACAGCATCTAGGGTCCCACGGTTGAGAAAGGCTTCTCTTCACAGATTGTCAGTGGCCACACAGTAGGTCTAATGGGAGCCTCAAATGTTTATGCACTGAGCTCTTCTATTCAAGAGGGAACCTCTTTAGACTAGGCCCCTTTTCAGATCCATGCTGAACTGTGGCCACCAGAGAGCCTTGACAGGCAGTCAGGTCAGAACAGAACAGAGAAGGCATGCTTAGAAAGTATCATATTGCTCTCCCCCCTCATGCACGTTAATTGAACCTGTTTGCGTTGTGTGTGGGCATCTTCTGAAAAGGGGTTTGTTCACTCAAAAGTGTAACTGGATGCTCAGAGAGAAAGGATGGAAGTTTGGGAATCCTCTAAATTGAGAATCATTACATCTAAGTATGTTGTGTCCCTTCCCCTTCATTCTGTAAACTGATATAGACCACAAAGGCTCTTGGGAAAGATATATCCCAACTTTCTTGAAAACTTATTCAGATATTTTCCCTCTTCCATTTTTGTTCAAATTCCTGCTCAATTTTAATCATCTGCGAGCTTGTGTCAATGAAAATTCCAGCACAGAACTAGAGCTCATTCTGTTGAGGTACCTGCTATGAGCATATGTGTAAAATACAAAGTTTTGCTAAATGAGATCTCAGGCTATGAAGAAAGATCAGCTGCTAATCAAGAATGCCCTTATATCACACAAGGTCCTTTACGTTCTTTCTCTTTTGGTTTCCAGGAAACAGCATGGTTATTTCTGAGGTTGGTTGCGTCCAGAATTGTCAGAATTCCAAATCAGAGGATCTTTTCATGTGGAATGAGTTCATTTGCTGTCACAGCGAATATTGCAATGAATAGGCTAGCGTAGCTTAGAGCAGCCACAACCTCAGTGTCAAGACATCAGAAGCAATGTGCTCTTGTCACTCAGGTTTTCCCCTTCTCCCAACTTGTTGCTCTTTCGAGAAACTGGAGGACAGATTTCAGCATGGGCCTCTTCTTTCCCAATCTGCAGCTGCCACCGCCAGACATAATGCTATTTTTTTCCCTTCTCGCATGTGCTGTGCTAACAGAACCAGAGAGGTCTTTGGAGTCAGGTGAGAGTCTATGAAGGAAGCTTTCCAGTTTTCCTCCCAACGATACTTTATCTGGATAATCTCCCCATATGGTTCCTTCTGTGTGTGAGCAAGAGTGTTTGGCCTGTTTAGAAATCAATTGCTCTTCCTTTACTTTGGCTCCTTGCTCCCCACCCTATCCCAGGAAGAGTGCTTTCAAGACAGATAACTAGCTGCTACTATAAAACTGTCCTGTCCTTCTGGCCCCATCAACCTTTCAACTTATTCTAGGATGCTGAGATGCTGAGACTTCAAGGTCCAGCTCTTGAGATGGTTCCAGTGGCTATACAGTACAGTCATACCTCAGAAGAAGAAGAAGAAGAAGAAAAGGAGTTTGGATTTGATATCCCGCTTTATCACTACCCGAAGGAGTCTCAAAGCAGCTAACATTCTCCTTTCCCTTCCTCCCTCACAACAAACACTCTGTGAGGTGAGTGGGGCTGAGAGAAGTGTGACTAGCCCAAGGTCACCCAGCAGCTGCAAGTGGAGGAGAGGGGATGCAAACCCGGCTCACCAGATTACAAGTCTACCTCTCTTAACCACTATACCACACTGGCTCTCAAGTCAAAGGGAATCCATTCTGGAAGTCCATTCAACTTCCAAAATGTTTGGAAACTAAGGTGCGGATTCCAATTGGCTGCAGGAAGCTCCTGCAGCCAACTGGAAGCCATGGAAGCCCTGTCAGACATTCAGGTTCCAAAGAACGTTTGCAAACCAGAACATTCACTTCCGGGTTTGCGGCATTCGGGCGCCAAAACGTTCAACTCACAAGGCATTCGATTCACAAGGTAGGGATGTATGTTGTCATCTATATGTAGAAAAGTACTTGGGGTGGGAGGGAGTTCAGCAGAAATGACAACTTGCAGGGAGGGTTTTGCCCCCCCCCCATCCTCTTTGAAATGCATTTATTTGACTGAATTAATAGCTCCAAAAGCTCTTCTGTATTAGAGCACAGGAAACACTGAGCAGAAAGATACAACTGGCAGCGTGTCATTTGAAACTTCCGTAACTTGCTTCTGTCTCTGGCAAGAAATGGCTTTGATTAAAACCAACCAAACTTCATCTGAACCACCAAAAGTGTGCTGTGTGTGTTCTTTCATTAACTAACAAATACAGGAAACTAATATAGCAAACCTGAGCATACGATGTCATTTCATGCAATCCCATTGTCCGAGTGGCAAGAGACTCCGAGCATGCCAGCACTTACCCAGTGTTTGGTTTCTTTGGAATGAAGGTCAATGGAGTCTGTGGTATCTTTAGGATATATGATTTTAGATACACATTGATACAACCTGAGTAGACGATGAAGGGTCTCCCAGCCTTAACATCACAACAGATCCGGCTTCCCCATTAGGTTTCCATGGAAGCCCCACATCCAACCCAGAGTGAGATACATCCCTGTGCCCAGCTTCCAGCATCTCAACACACAACTCTCACATAGCCCTTGTTGGCCTATTGTTCTCCATCCTAAGATGACATGGCATCCAGCCAGGTGTGGCAGGAAAAGGCCCACCCATCTGTCTCTATGGCAACAGAGCTCACTCTTTTAAGATGCAAATGGTGGGCATTTAGCTCACCCACACTTCTGCTTGTCCTGCTACAGTACTTTCCTCTGGGAAAGCCCACTGTTTGCTGCTGAATGTGAAATAAATGTAAACCAGGGTCCATCCCCCCCGATTCTGTGATCAACAGTTGATTTTCTTAGGGAAAGTGGTAGGACAAATGGAAAAGATGCTCAGTCCTGTGCCTAGAAAGTGTTGGATGAACCGTAAACCCCTTGGACCAGTGCTTTCTAGGAATGGGACAAGCAGAAGTGTGTGTGTCTAAGGCAGAGGTTTTCAATCTTTTTGAGTCCACGGCTCCCTTGACCAACTACATTCTTCCTGTGGTTCCCCTGTGGGGCTCAGGAGCCCAGTTATATCACCCCTTGTCTGCAGAGCTGGCAGTCCCTCACCCCTCCCTTGTGGAGTGTTCCCTCAGGCTCCTCCCCTCTCCCCTCTCCTTGGGAGTCCTCTGGGCAGCTGCTGCCACCTCCCCTAGTCTCTGAGCTGCCACCCCCCTGCCCCAAAGAGAGATGCCTCCTCAAACTGCCCAACAGGGGCCCGGGAAGAGGATGCCCCCAGCCTTAGTGGCCGAATGGAGACTGAGCCAAGGTGAATGTGAGGCTAGCACCTTACTCACCTTGGGAGGCAGCAGTGGGCACTGCTGGGCCTGCTTGATGGAAAGGCTTCCCTTTGGTGCCAGGCACTCAGCTCCCAGGTAGGCATTGCACACAGCAAGGCCAGCATGGTGCCTGCCTGCCTGCCTGGTCTCCCACTTGTCTGGACTTTCCCAACAGCAAGAGCTGGTGGACTGACTGGCTGGGCCCTCTCACCCACTTGCTTGCTTACCCCGAGGGCACCTCAGGTCCTGGCAACCAGCACCCCCTGGCTAGCCCCAGAACAACCATTCACCTGGGGAGCTTGTAGCTAGGGCTGCTGCAAGAAACAACCATGCAAGCCTTTGGGAGGCAGAGACATGAGAGAGCATCAGAGGAGGAAGGGAAGGAATGAGGGACAGAGGCCAGTGTTGCCTGTGGCACCCCTGACCATCATTCAAGGCACCACAGGGTGCCACGGCACACTGGTTCAAAACCACTGGTCATTCTGTTGAAAAAGGAATTTGCCTGACTGGTTCAACCATCTTCTTCCTATAGCTTTTAGCTTCCCACACACAGGCTCACAGGTTTTGCAGGAACCCAGGGCAACATCTGGATTGCTCCCCACAAACTCATAACAATATATGATTCCACCCTCCCCCCAAGGGCTTCAGGGCAGTTTTAATGGTCTCTTCTCTCACTTCATCTTCACAAGAAGCCCAGCAAAACTGAATGCAAAGGTGAGGGAGGAACAGTGACTTATTCTAGACTTTAGCTTCACTATGGAGGCTCACTCCAGATGTCACCTGGGGGATTCCTCATGGACCTGTGATAAGGAAAACAGGAAGATGCCTTATCAGAACACGGGTCCATATAGCTCCATCTGCACTGAATGTTGGTGGCTCTTCAAAGTTTCAGATGGGGGACATTCCCAGTTCTACATGGAGGTTCCAGCGAATTCTGCCTGGGATGTTCTACATGCAAAACAGATGCTCTATCACGAATATACAGTTCACTGAACTGCAGAAATTTTCACCCCTCTGCTCCTAAAACTATTTGGGGGGTTGGGAGTACCATTTTGGAAGTAATGGTGCACAAGTTGCCTCCCTCTTGCTGGAGTTGGGTTCTTGCGCCCATAAGAGACACCATTCGACCACTTGCGTTTTCAGAAAAGTGGCCTTGGTGGGCGAACTTCAGTCCACGATGTTCTTCTGCTCCTGGGCATTGATGTTATCATTTTCTGCATTCTTGTGTACTAGGCTCAGCATGATCTGTGGGGTGACATTATGCTATGTGCCCATCACACTGTGCTTGGAGTGGGAGGAGAAAGTTGAGAACAGCTAATTCTCATTCTAGCATATTTCAAATCAGTGGTACATTTCCACACTCTGGGTTTGCTGCTTTAGAGCTTTTCCAGAGATTCAGTAAGAGGGTGCTGAAAAAGAGGGCATAGTGGACACAGGAGAAATCTGCAGTTGCTCAGCCTCACAGCTTGGAGGATGTACACTGCACTGCCAGCCTGAATATCATCCTCAGCCCAGTTGAGGATTGATTGCCCCACAGACTGTTTAAAGGAGATGTTTGCTAAGCTTCTTCCATTATCACATTTCTGTTTGTTCCCCAGTTCACAGAGGCCACCATCTGAACCAATTGGTAGGATTTCCTCAGCACTGAAGATGAAAAAGCTTCCGGCTTTTGGGATATGGATGCTTCTTTGCTTTTGTACTGGTAAGTCTCTAAAGGACAACCAGAAGAGCAAAAATATTTTCAAATCTCAAGCTACACCCTTGACATTTTGTAAACCAGCAATGAAATTTTTCACATGCAAAAGTTGAAACGATTTTGCATACCCCAAATTGCTGATGCAAATGGTAAGCAGAGATTTATTTGTTTGTTTGTTTTTCAACATGGTATTTGACTTCTGGCCTCCATTAATGAGATACACAAAGATTCGAAAGCGCTTCTGGTTTATGTCTGTGGACCAGTTTATATGATCAGCAGGAACGTGTGCTTCCCTGTTCTCTGCTTAGTTGTTGAAATTGGGGCTGTAGATATATGGGGGGGAGGGTTTATGGCTGGGGGCTCGCCGAGATTGACTTTGTTCCTCTTGCTTCCTTCCCTCTTATTCTCACCTTCTGGGTTAAATAACTCCTAGCTTTCATTCCCTCCCTGCATCTTATTCAGTTGCCAGCTAATTGTTCCTCTTATTTACTTTAAGGAAGTTGGGGGCTGTGGGAAGGGCACTGCACATGATGTTGGGGCCCTGGAATTTTTCATCTTCATCCATCACAGTTTTGAACCCAGCTCCCCTACTTCACTCTACCCAATAGCACTTGCTGGTATGGTGGTATGTGTGTTTTGCTTTCCTGTTACAAACAGATTTGAACAAAACACCACAAAACCCTCCTGAATGATAAGCCCTCTGCATTGATTCTTGTCTCTCCCTCCTTCCATCCCTCCCCATTTCTGTTCCACTCACTCTTCTGCAGCAAATGCCTTTTGGTGTTACTATTGCGAAAAAAAGCTTCCAGCGACCGCTTGTCCTCCAGAAGCAGAATTTTGTTGGGCCGGGATGGGAGCGTCATGTTCCACAACGAACACTTATGTCAGTAAGTATGCAAGTGAGTTGGACTAACCCAGCAGGCGGAGGGATCCATTCCCTCAGGAGCAACGCTTGGGAGTGGAGCTGTGTGCCAACTGTAAGACCAGAGGCAAAAAGTAGGTAGGACATCAAATGAGAATCTTACCATTTAGCCACACAAAAGCCAAAGGTTTCTACACCTCCACAGCTCTCTCTGTCTGCACAAACAGGAAACATTCTCACATTCCAAGGACACATTCTGGCCATCCAGGAGAACTTGAGAAGGCTGTGGAGCAGTGGAGCGTGTGGTCTGAGGAGCAGGGATGCAGGCTGGGGCCAGAGAGAGGTCATTCCCCACCAATGCACTACAGCAGAGATGATTCCAGGTTGGCCTTGGTGAAAATGCCCTTACTCTGAGCAGCTCCACCGATTCTGAAGGATGTATAGCAGCAGGTCATGCCTCAGAAGTTATCTCCACCTTCAGAGGGCTTCTTTTCACTGGCTGTCCAATGTTCTCCCTGACGAAATGCAAGGGCATCCACCCGTATTGGCATTCTGCTGGCTCTTGAAGATGCTGAGCTGTGTCTCTTCCCCAGGAGACTGTGCCAGTACTGATGGCCTTCAAGCAGCTTTCCCTTTCAATGTAACACTGCCCTAAAATGATTGTTTTTCACGTATGGATGAATGGTGCCTCTTCACTTATAGAGGAGGAAGGAAAGCCCATTTGAATTGGGCCCTACATCTGCTCCTTGCTCTTGGCGAAGCCACCCAACCTGTTTCTACCTGCTTGACCTCACTCTAGGTACTATACCTGCTCAGAAGATCCAACTCACATGGTCAATGAATGCATGTGGAGGCAATGGGAATGTAGCCTTTAGCCATGGTGCATCAGTGCACCAACAGGCCATGGCCCCCTAGTGGCCATGCAGTAGGTTCTTCTATGCAGAGTAGGTCCTCCTGCAGGTCCTATTCAGAGTAGGTCCTCCTTCAGATTAATGCTGGATTGTGGCCACCAGGGTAGGCATGGCCAGTAGTCAAAACAGAGAAGGCATGCTTAGCAAGTGTTACCTTTCTCCCCTATCTTCATGCACATTAATTGAACTTGTTTGTGTGTGCTGGCATCTACTGAATGGCGATTTGGTCACCCAAAAGTGTGACCTGATGCTCAGAGTGGATGGAATTTTGGGAACCCCCCAAATTGGGACTATATTTATCTATCTATTTTGTGTCCTCTCCCCATTCTTCATTCTGTAAGGCTCATGGGGTGGGGACACATCTACTGTACTTCCTTGGTAATGGGGACTTCTCAGAAATTTCCCCTTTCCCATTTTTGTAAAAAAAATTCATTATTTGTGAGCTTGTTTCATTGAGCAAAGAAACAGTATTCATTTTGTTGAGGAAGCCTATAAGGCCCCTGTGACTGAGCATAGATACAAAATATAGTTTGAGACCTCAGGGTAATAATAATAATAATAATAATAATAATAATAATAATAATAATAATTTATTATTTATACCCCGCCCATCTGGCCGGGCTTCCCCAGCCACTCTGGGTGGCTTCCAACTGAATATTAAAAACAATACAGCATTAGACATTAAAAACTTACCTAAAGAGGGCTGCCTTCAGTTGTCTTTTAAAAGTAAAATAGTTATTTTCCAGGTGGAAAAATCGAAACTAGAAACAGAATTGTTGGAACCTAAGACTAAGGTACTTTCAAAAATGTACAACTTGCTGTTAAAATGGAATACTCAAGACGAAACAGTGAAATCAGCCATGATAAAATGGGCACAGGATATTGGGTACAATATTATGTTTGATGACTGGGAAAGGTTATGGACCACCGGTGTGAGGTTCACGGCATGTAATGCCTTGAAAGAAAATATTATGAAAATGATATATAGGTGGTACATGACCCCATTCAAGCTTGCAAAAATATACCATATGCCTGACAATAAATGTTGGAAATGTAAGGAGACTGAAGGAACATTCTTTCACCTTTGGTGGACCTGCCCGAGGGTTAAGGCCTTCTGGGAAATGATCTATAATGAGTTAAAAAAGGTATTTAAGTATACCTTCCCTAAGAAACCAGAGGCCTTCCTTTTGGGCATTGTCGGCCAGAGGGTGTTAAAGAAGGACCGAACCTTTTTTATGTATGCAACAACAGCAGCAAGAATACTTATTGCAAAACATTGGAAGACCCAAGATTTGCCCACGCTGGAAGAATGGCAGACGCAACTGATAGACTATATGGAATTGGCAGAAATGACTGGCAGAATTCGGGACCTGGGAGAAGAGACAGTGGAAGAGGACTGGAAAAAGTTTAAGGACTATTTACAAAAACATTATAAGCTGTATGAATGTTAAGAAAATGCACGATAGAAAACAACATGGCATCAGCAATTTAGTTGAAAGATATATGAGAATAAGTGATGTTTAAGAAAAAGATGAAATTTGAAGCAATATTATGTTTAAATTAAGCAGTTAAGTATTTGATAAAAATATTTAAAGTTTGAGACATAATATTTGAGAATTACAAAATAAGAACTGAAATAAGGTAATAAATTGCTGCTCATAACTTTATTATTGAGAACGCAGGAAAGGGAGATGTGAGGAAGTCCAAAGGTTATGGAAATATGATTTATGGACAGTTGTTTTCGTGGCATTTTTTCTATTCTATGTTTATTTTTTTGTCTTTCTCTGTTCTTTTTTGTTTGTTATATCTTGGTGATGGTATTTTATATGTTTGGTGATTTTTTGTTTAAAATTTGCAATAAATATTTTATAAAAAAATAAATAAAATAAAAGTAAAATAGTTATTTATTGCCTTGACATCTGCTGGGAGGGCGTTCCACAGGGCAGGCGCCACTACCGAGAAGGCCCTCTGCCTGGTTCCCTGTAACCTTACTTCTCGCAATGAGGGAATCGCCAGAAGGCCCTCGGCGCTGGATCTCAGTGTCCTGGCTGAACGATGGGGGTGGAGACGCTCCTTCAGGTATACAGGACTGAGGCCGTTTAAGCCTCAAGAGAGATCAGTGATAACAGAGCAGAGGGTAATGGGTGTTTCATGCATTGTAACAAGGTCTCTTACATTCTCTCTCTTTTGGCTTCTAGGGAATACAAAGATTGGTTCTGTGGTGGGTTGTATCCAGGACTGTAGGAATTCACATTCACTGACACTTGGTTTAATGCTGAAGGAGGTCATATGCTGCCCCACTGAGTACTGCAATTCCTAAGCTTGCATAGGCAGTGGAGCGGAGCCTAGGACAGAAAAAGCCTCAACATCAAGATGCTTGTCACTCTTTTGATAAATTGGAGGACACATTTCAGCACAGCGATGTTCTTTCCCGTCCTCTCTTGTCTCTCTGCAAGCACAATCTGCAGCTGCCATCATCAGCCATCAGGCATGTCTCCTTTCACATGCTTTGCTGTCAAGAACCAAACAGATATTGGGGGTCAAGTCAATATCCATTAACTTGCTTACTTCTCTGGAAATAAATTGCTTTGATTAAAACCAATCAAACTTTTCTGAAGCACCAAAACTTTGTACGGATATCTTTCTGTGTGAATAATTTCATAAAGCTCCTATCAGTTTATCCTCACAACAATTTCAAGGACTAGCTAGACAGCTTGAGCAGCGGGGAAAATCCAGGGTGGGGGAGACATGCAACTCAATTCTATTAGAAAATACAATAATGACAAAGCTCAGCTACAATATTATTCCCCCAATAAGGTTTGGACCACAAAAGGGGGTAACTTCCCAGTTCTCTGCAGCCTATATTATAGGGCTGGATCAGCTATTTCAGCCTAGAGTTTGGTTTTTTTGTCAACTGTGGGTGGGTGTTGGTGCTCCATACAGTTAGTGGGGAGATGAAAGATTGAGCGGGGTGAACATCTCTGGAATTTTGGAAGGTACTTACTTTATATCCCTGACCAATCACTGAGGTCTTTGTGAGAGGCTCTCCTAGTGGTTCGCCCATGACTTGGATGCACAGCTTGCATCCACCAGGAGTCTTCCTTCATTGGAAGTTTTTAAGCAGAGGTGGTGGGTTGGCCATCTATCATGGATACTTTAGTTGAGATTCCTGCACTGCTGCGGGTTGGACTAGATAACCCTCGTGGTCCCTTCCAACTCCACAATTCTATGGTTCTATGTATACAGAACTGTGGAACTCCCTCCTGCCTGAGATCAAACAGGCTCTCTCCATGCTGAACTTCAGGAGCTTGATGAAGACCTTTCTATTTCAGCGGTCATTTTAAGTCACTTGTACTATGCCTATTTATTGATTTTCTGTTTTTACCTGGGGTTTTGGTTTGCTTTCAACACCGTATTATATTAACTGATGGATCATTGCATCAAATGTTGTGTAAACCTCTCTGTGACCACCTTTGATGAAAAGCCCCATTTGCTCAGCAGATACCTATCTACCTCTTGGAGGGGCGGCTTAGCTTGTTTAAAAATTTAGAGAATAAGACTTCCGGGGTGGCGCCATCGGCAATGGCGGACTCCCTCTGAACTGGAAAGACTAGCTCTGCGTGAAACGGGTCTTTTCCGCTACGGCGAAGCAGGGACCCTGCTAAAAATCACAGGTGGATGAAGCCTGTGACCATGGGACTCGGCGGGCACCCTTAGCGCCCCCCCAACCCGCAAAGGAACCCACTAACGGGCTCCGAAGTGAAGAGGGGGAAGTGGCGCGGTGCTGTGAGTCAACTGCTATTTCCGTGGAGCAAAGCCGCACAGTCGTTGCCGAAGAGCGCTGCCTTTTTCCTGGGACAATTTGGCTTCTAAAATAAGCACCCGTGAGTACTTAAACTTTGAACAATCGGACTTTAAATAAGGACTTGCGAGAAGAAAGGAATTGGACTTAAAATTTTATTTTAATTTGGTACTGAAACGGGAAGGTCTAAACAGGAAGTCAGGCTTCCGTTTCTTTGTAGACAGAATAAAGCAAAGACAGCGTAAACTAGAGCTCAGAAAATCATTTCTAAAGGATTGGCTTTCATCATTTAAAACTGTTGAACCCCCCTTCGGTAGCAGGAGAAGAAGGGGGATCTTTTTTGGACTGTTTAAACCTGCAGAAGTGAGTTTAAAGCAAACTAACTTTCCACCGTCCTGATCCTGGAGCGGGGTGTCAGGACTGACGTTTTGAAGCTCATTGACCAGAGACAAACGTTTTTGACAGATAGTTAAAGGAAGAGAAACATAGTGATTCCTTTGTTTCCTTTCGCACTTTAAAGGAACAAATATTGACAAAATATCTCAAAAAAGATACTTTGTTGCAAGAACAAATAGAAGTTCTCCCCCTAGAGGGAGACTGTGAAATTGTAACTAATTCCAGGGAGCTTGCAGCTGCCTCAGATTACAATCATGGGAAAGGACTTGTGACCTTGTGGGACAATGTATCCAGAGGCTCTGCTGTGTGCTCTCTGTAAAACAAGTGCCCTACTGGAACAGTTAATTGAGAAGATGGATTTGATGACTAATGCGGCCAGAATTTTTGAACAGGCAGTGGGAAACTATGTGGAGCCCACCCAGGAATTAGATCAGGAGTGTGTCCTGACAGAGCAGATGAGAGAAGAGGATGTTGCCGAATCTTGGGCGCCAGAGATGGAGGGAGCTGCGGCCTTGCAGGAACAAGAGCTTTTGGATTTGACAAATGAACTTGGAAAAAGCCAGATTTGGAAAGATAAAGTTTGGATTGGTTTGGAAATGGGGGGTTGGATAGACCCCCCTATGCAAGGATGTTTGGACTTTCCGAGTCTGGCAATGGGCCGTGAGATGTTTGGAGCTGTGGGGGCTCTCAATTTTGGAGGGATTTTGAACCATCTTCTTAAATACCACATGGAGTTGAGTCTGGACTATGGAAAAGGGGCTGATTTGTTGAAAAGGGTCAAAAACATCATCAAGCTGGAGTTCCCACGAGTGAATGGAGAATATGAAGAAGAGCTGCGGAAGGGACATGGAAGAGATTTAAGGGCGTCGGATGTAATGTTGCCAGGTTAATGCACTAGATCGATGGGATAAAAAGGACTGACAAAACCTGGGACCAGGAGGAAGGGACGCTGGATGAAGATTGGATTGTTTTTATTTCTCTTTTTATTATTAGGATTGTTTTATAAAATTGATGAATGTCAGAAAAATGTTGGAACGAAATTATTTGGCTCTAGGAAAAATGTTTAAAGAATTAGGCAAGAATATTATGGTTGTGAGAAGTTGGTAAAAATAAGATTTAAGTTTTAAGTTTTTAAGGTTCTCTATAAGATAAGATGAAAATAGATTAAGGTAACGTAATGACAGAATACTATGAAATATGGAAAGGATTTGCTACATAATTAATAACCAGGATACAAAAAAAGGGAGGAGGTCAAAGAAAGAAGGTAATGAGACTAGAGGATTTGAGAATGATGGATTTATTTTTGTTTGTCTGCGGTGTATTTTTGTTTTTGAATGTGGTTTGTTTTTTCTTTGTTTTTTCTATTTTCCCTTTCTGCTTTGTTTTTTCTTTGTAATTTCAAAAATTTTAATAAATATTATATTAAAAAATAATAATTAGAGAATAAAGGAAAGGGGAGAGAGCCACATTTGCCATCTCATAAAATTGAATGCACCCCCATCTGATATTCTTCTGCTTCATGGAAACCACCAGTCATGAAAGGAGAGGGAGGAACGCTGACTGGCTCTCCATTTACCCTAATATGCAATTATGTATTGGTGTAAGTTTGGGGGAGTTTAGTCTAGCTGCCCTTTCAAGGATCCCTCATTGGGAACACAGGAGGCAGCTTTCTGCTGGGTCAGAACGTTGGTCCACCTAGCTCAGAACTGTCTGCCCTGATTGACAGTGGCTCTCCAGCATGTCAGATGGCAGGCACTCCCAGTTCCACCTGGACATGTTAAAGACTGAAGGTAGGACTTTCTGAATGCAAAGCATGTGCTCTACTACTGACATACAGTTCACTGAACTACAGCAACATCAAGCATTTATTTCACCTGCCCCAGAACCAGGGGAGACCCCCAAACCAGCTAGGGAGACAGCTTGCTGCAATTTTTAGCATCTCTCCGGGAGGTGAACATGGCTGTTGTCAAACCAGCATCTGTTCAGGGCTGCGCCAAGTCGTCCAGCAAACTTCATGGTGAATTGCTCTTGACAAAAAAATGCCCCATTGAATGACAATACCTAGCTAAAGGCAATAAATAAGTTGGCAGCAAGGGGCTTGACCTGTCCAAAGGCATTGCAGTCACATTGCAAATGCACATGAGCTTATGGTTCCAGCAAAGGGATCTATTTTGGGGGTTTTGAGTAAAGGTGCACAAGTTGCCTCTCTCCTGTTGAAGTTGGGTTCTTGTGCTCACAAGAGACACCATTTGACCCCCTGTGCTTTCAGAAAAGTGGCCTTGGAGGGCGAACTCCGGTCCATGATGTTCTTCTACTCCTGCGCATTGATGTTATCATTTTCTGCATTCTTGTGTACTAGGCTCAGTGTGATCTTTGAGGTGACATTATGCTGTGTGCCCATCACACCGTGCTTGGTGGGGGAGGAGGAGGTTGAGAACAGGGAGTCTGTTAGCACACCTATTTCTTATTCCAGCTTATTTCAAATCAGTGGTACATTTCTGCACTCTCGGTTTAGAGCTTTTCCAGAGATTCAGTAAGAGGGCATAGTGGACATAGGAGAACTCTGCAGTTCATCAGCCTCACAGCTTGGAGGATGCACGCTGCACTGCCTGAATATCATCCTCAGCCCAGTTGAGGACTGATTGCCCCACAAACTGTTTAGTGGAGGGTTTTTTGTTTGTTTGTTTTGCTAAGCTTCCTCTGCTATCCTATTTGTGTTCCCCCCCCTGTCCCACGTTTACAGTGGCCATTCATGTGACCCAGCTAGTAGGACTTCCTCAACACTGAAAACAGCTGAAGATGAAATGGCTTCCATCTTCTGGTATATGGATTCTTCTCTGCTTTTGCACTGGTAAGTCCCTAAAGGACAACTGAGCTGAAAGAGCTTCAAATCTCAAGTCAAGCTTTTCATATTTTGTAAATCAGTACTAGTTACTGCATTTTTCATATGCAAGAGTTTTTGCATATTGCTAATAAAACACTTTAAAAATATTTTTTTTGTTAAAGAAATATTTTTTAAATTAAAATTATTTCTTTAAATTAAAAAAATGTATTTGATTTCGGACTTTCGTTAATGCACATGCCTGCACAAATAGCATGCAGCAATCCTAAAGCCTGTTTAGTGTCAAGTGTGAAGATAGACCAAATAAAAAATAAAAAATCTATCCTTCAAAATTGGTACTTCTCTGTGGACTTTTTTTTTTTTTTACAATCAGCCATCTTCAAACATCTTAGTCCAATGTCACATGGAAGAGAGCGCATGCTTGTTTTCTCTTGCTCTCAAGGGTAGGACTCGAAGCAATGGTTTCAAGTTACAAGAGATTCCAACTGAACATTTGGAAAAACTTTCTGACAGTAAGAGCTGTTCAGCAATGGAACAGACTCCCATGAGAGGTGATGGGCTCTCCTTCCTAGGAGGTTCTTAAGCAGAGGCTGGATGGCCATTCATCATGGATGCTTTAGCTGAGATTCCTGCATCGCAGGGGGGTTGGACTAGATGACCCTGGGGTCCCTTCCAACTCTTAGATTCTAGGATTTCATGGGCTTATTTATTCTGCTGCTCTCAGAGGTAACTGTATGGGAAAGATATGGCTATCTGATGTAAAAACTGGGACCTGCCAGACTATTTTTTCATATAATTCTTTCTGAGCATGATGGAGTATCTCTTTCTCCTAGTGGGAATTGTTCTACTGTAATCAAAGAATGAAGTAGCAAGCAGTCTCACACACAAACCACATCAGCCGAGGGATGGCTGCTATGGAAATTTAAAAAGGAAATTGGAAAATATTACCAGCAGAGGTAGCACTGTCGACCTCAGCCTCAAACCAAGTCATGCTCACTTTTATTTTTTAAATTTATATTTCTGCATGCACTTTTAAGGATTTCCTCTTTAAAACCCACACAGAAACTAGGACAGGATAGTCTTAGTCCTTTCTCCAGGCAGAACTGGGGTGGACTGGACAGGAGAGATCCACATACTCCTAGTTTTGACTCTTGGTGAATTGTCAAAAATATACAATAATGGCATGATACACACTTGGGGAGGGGGGGAGGTCATTCCACATCCTGGGAACTGTATTGTGGGGAGATTTTGGCCAACTAAACTTCCCTTCCTCATGGACAACAGACTTGCTGAAAAACCCCCACATACCTCACATATTGAATTAACATTTCTTGCTCCCCAGGAGTATTTGCATTAAAAGTAAAATATAATTTGATCCTGAATGAGTCTGCCAGTTTAAAATATTCTCCTACATGAGACCTATATTGCTCCCATGTATCTAATTTTTAAAACTGATATATATATATATATATCTCAGAACTAGAAGCATTTGTAAAGCAAATTTGCATTTAGGCCAATGTAAGTTCCTATTACAAACTCTCCCCCCTTCTTCTTTCTTCTCCTCTTCTACAGCAAATGCCACCTGGTGTTTCCAATGCAGAAAGCCACGAAAAACTGGGAATTGTCCAGCAAAAAAGGAATTGTGCTGGGCTGGTGGTGAAGCAGCCTGCTATACATTAAGCCTATATATTTGTAAGTGGACGAAGAATCATATATTTGGGTTCAATGCAGTGGAGGGTCTTCCAGATTGACCTCACAGTTCTAAAAACATTGTGGTTGCTTCCAGGTTGCAAATATTTTGCAGGTCGGATGCAATTGCCTACCAGTGAATTTAGGTAACACAGTTAAAGTGGATTTGATACTCTTGTGTAGAGATGGGGAATGTTTTCCAACTGGAAGGCCACGTCCCCATCTGGGCCACGCCCAGTGGCAAAAGTAGGCAGAGCAAC
The DNA here is from genome assembly GCF_965113315.1 of Podarcis vaucheri. NCBI lineage: Eukaryota > Metazoa > Chordata > Lepidosauria > Squamata > Lacertidae > Podarcis > Podarcis vaucheri. Next base: position 32,746,450 of record NC_138753.1, read on the forward strand.
AAATGCAAATTTGACCTTAGTCCAGTAGACATCCCTCTCTAGCCTCCATCTAGATAAGCAACAAGCATTCTCAGAGTTCAAGGATATATTCCAGCCCGAAAAACCCCCTCAAAGAAGGTTCAAAGCAGGGTTGGTGAGGCGATGTGGCTCAGAAAGGTGTGTGCCCTGGGGAGAAGGCCAGAGATTCCCCACTGCTGGTCTTGTGCAATAAACTTACTTCCCAAAAATAAAAATAAAACAGATTTTCCTTTGCAGCAAGGAAAGTAGCAAGAAAATGCATTGGAAGGTGTGGGAGAACAACTGCTTGATGTCAAATAATCTCCCCACAAACTAATCAGAATGACAACTACTGTTATCTATGCTCTGGTAACCTCAAGGTTAGATTACTGCAATGCATTATACGTAGGACTGCCTCTGAAGACGGTTCGGAAACTTCAGCTGGTGCAGAATTCAGACGGTTTGAGCATATTACACTGATCCTGGTCCGACCACACTAGCTACGGATTAAGTTTCCGGGCCCAATTCAAAGTGCTGGTTTTGACCTATAAAGCCTTAAATGGGTCAGGACTGCAATACCTCAAGAACCGCCTCTTTCCATATGAACCAACCCGGACTCTGAGAACATCTTCTGAGGCCCTCCTGTGTGTGCCGCCTCCTTGAGAGGTCCGGAATGTGGCAACATGAGAAACAGGCCTTCTCTACAGTGGCTCCCCATCTGTGGAATGCTCTCCCCAGGGAAGTTTGCCTGGTGCCTTCATTATACACCTTTAGGCGCCAGGCAAAAACATTGCTCTTTAACCAGGCCTTTGGTTGACCTGATCAACATCCCATACTCTTTTGCGTGTCATCCTTGCGCAGGGGCCATGCTAATCTTCTCTGTATCGTTCCAATTTTAGTATATGTGCTGCCGAAGCGAGCACATGTGGCTCTTTTTTTGAGGGGGGTATTATTGGATTATTGCTTTTTTTTAAAAAATATATATACTATGATCTTTTTATGTGAACCGCCCTGAGACCTCCAGGTATAGGGCAGTATAATAATAATAATAATAATAATAATAATAATAATAATAATACTCAATAAACAACCCCACCCCCTGCAAACTTGGTGCAAATCAATAAGGATGAATTCTCATTAAGCAGGCTGTCTTACACTCATAAGCAGCCCCACCATTCTGTCCTCTCCTGCATCAGTAAGGCCCCATAGCAGGTTTACTGGGTAGAGGCAGAAGCAACCCTATAAGTACTAAGCTGCTCAAAGGGAAAGTCTGGCGGCTGCCATTTTCATTTTCCATAAAACGCCTTGCATGGCTACATTGGGAGATTGTGGGAAGTTCTCAATAGCACCATAGCACTAGAAAAACAGTTCAAGAGGTAGCGTGGGCCCTTATTAATCACTGGTGGCTCTTGATATCAGCTGGTAAGGAGCATAGATATGAGAGAGGCCAGAAATTTACGGTCACATCCCTTCCTATCAGACCTACTGACCTTCAAGCCTGTGAGTCTTGGCAGAATGGGGAAGAGGAAGAGAGCTGTTAGGGCTGATGGGAACTATAGTTCACCAACATCTGGAGGCTCAAAGGTTCCCCATACCTGATTTAAATCATTGAGAGAGAGAGACAGGATTCAAGAGTGAATGGCACATTCCTTTTCAGTGAGACCTCATATTATTCAGAAAGATCAGAGGGAACAGAGGGAAATGACTATTTTGCAACTCTCTTTCCAGCCAATGCAATGATCAGTTTCTTTTTCCCTTTTCAGCCAAAACCTTGATCGCTACTGTGGTTGGCTGCCTCCAGCAATGTGAAGGTTACAGATTATATGGTCCCTACACATGGCACGAAATCACTTGCTGTTCCACAGATTATTGCAACATGTAGTTTTGGATGGGGAGTGGATGTGATCTTAGGAGACCGAAAGCCTTCAGCATCAAGAGGTCAGGAGCAGCGTGCTCTTGCTAATGATGTGCCAATAAATTTCTCCTGCATTCTCCACCACCACTCTTCATAGAATCATAGAATCATATCAATTAACAAGAAAAGAAAACGCCTTGAAAATGAGTAAGGAGAGGGAAAATCCTGGTAATAGTCCCATGAGTGGGGCGCAGGGTTTTTATTACCGTATTTTTTGCTCTATAAGATGCACCAGAGCATAAGATGCACCTAGTTTTTGGAGGAGGAAAACAAGAAAAAAAATATTCTGAATCTCAGAAGCCAGAACAGCAAGAGGGATTGCTACACAGTGAAAGCAGCAATCCCTCTTGCTGTTCTGGGATAGCTGCGCAGCCTGCATTCGCTCCATAAGACGCACACACATTTCCCCTTACTTTTTAGGAGGAAAAAAGTAGTCTTATAGAGTAAAAAATACGGTAATCTAGCCATATTCATCAGTTATGGAACATTTACAGTAATGCAGACAGCAGAACAGCCACATATAAATGCTCAGTTTGAAGAGGTTATTTTAGAGCTCTTTTTGTTTTTATGACTTCTGACAATATAGTATCATCAGCAAACTTGGCCACATCACTACTCGCTCCTAACTCTAGATTGTTTATGAACAAATTAAAGAGCACAGGACCCAATACAGATCCTCAGGGGGCTTCACTTTATACATGTCTTCATTCTGAGAACTGTCCATTTATTCCTACTCATTGCTTCCTACAATTTAATGAATTTGCGATCCACAAAATGGAAGCCTTTATTGAGGGATCCACTGAATATTAGGATTTGGCATGGTGTGCACTGGCCTTGGCTGGATTGCCAAATTAACAGCACTTGCTTTAGATTTGAGGTTGCCAAGGGGTGTTTTTGTGGGTGTCCTTCCCTTCATTGCGCAAATCATCTCACTTGTGGCCTGCACTCTGCAGCTTTCCTGGGCTGCCATGTTTCAGTCAAAGTCCTGGGGAAGACATTACGAGATTCCTCCTTCCAGGAATCACAGGCAGCCAGGGAGGCTGCAGAGAGATGCATACTGTAAAGAAGAAACATGAACCACACCTTTGGCTATCGCACAACAAGCCCTGCTTTCACCAAAATTCTAAAGAAATTCTGAAGTGCAGCAAAAATGAAGGCAAAAAAATGGAGCCTTCCCACCCCACTCCTTGGAGGTCAAGAGAACCTTTTTGAGAAATTGGAATAATAACATTCTTTTCCTGCTTATTTTGTCACCCTGCATGCCCAATCTGCAGCTGCCATCATCTATCACAATGCATGCCTTTCTCCCTTCTCCCGCGTTCTTTGCTATCAGGAGCAGCAGGATACTGGAGGCCAGGTGTGTTTGTGAGGGATGATGGAGAAGATGCGTCATGATTTCTGCTCATATTGATCCAGAGCAGACTCAGACATATATTTAGCAGAGTAAAAACGTAAACACGTTGCAGGATTCCCCCAAAATAGACCAGAGGCAATTAGCTTCATCCAGCAGAGCTTTTCACTACCGAAGGCAAATGTGCTTAATGGTCAGAAATGAATACATCTTCAGGATTGGAACAGTCCATAAGAAATCCAGTTGCAGCAGACTTAACTTAAACATACTAGAAGACTAAAACCTTAACACTTAAACGTACTATGTACCACCACACCAGAGAGAAAGAGAGACAGAAAGTGAAACCCTGGCTCCTTCTGGCTTATAGTTATAGTTAGCATGACCTTGAGTGAAAGAGATAACAGAACCCGTTTAAATCAGCTGTACTCAGTTTCTCTGAAGGAATAGTCAAAACATCAGGAACCTTCTGCTTGTTTCCAGGCAGAATAGAAGCTTGCTTGTTAACTAGAAACTACCAGCTTGTATCACACAGAGAAGCTTAAAGAACCCTCTTGAATCAATTAGAATAGGAAAGATCTCTGCACAGCACTTTCTGCACCAAAAAATGCAAACTGACAAAGTGTCCAAACAGATACATATCTCATTGGCACCCCATCGTGAATAATTTCCCAATGTAGTTCCTTTTATGAATAAACTTTCAGAAATCTGCCTGGAGGCCTTTCATAAGGTGGTAAACACACACTTAACTGAGACTAAAACTGCAGTCCTGAGCATGTATATTTCCTCACCACGGAACTGAAGAGAGTTTACATGGTGCCTGCCCTGTTACTTTATCCTTACAGGATAAAGGCGGAGAGATAGGCTTGTGTTGACTCCTTTCCCTTCAAACATAAGAAAAGTGCTGCTGGATCAGGCCACAAGGCTCATATAGTTCAGAGTTCTGCTCTTACAATGGTCAGCCAGATTCTTATGCACCTTTCAGAGAAAATTTCAGCAGGTGTAGCTTGCATGACATGCTACACCTGCTGAAATCCCATTTTCTGCACAATAATTAAAGGTGCAGGGACCTGATCCCTTTCTTATATCTTGCTATCCTAGTTGCAGGGTGGCTGCCTTTTATTTCTTTCCCTTGTAGGGCTCTTTAACAGCTGCCGGATGAGCAGGCATTCAGTATGGTATGGTAAAGGACCCCTGACAGTTAAATCCAGTAGCGAACGACTCTGGGGTTGTGGTGCTCATCTCGCTTTATTGGCTGAGGAAGCCGGCATTTTTCCGCAGACAGTTTTTCCGGGACATGTGGCCAGCATGATTAAGCCGCTTCTGGTGAACCAGAGCAGTGCACGGAAATGCCATTTACCTTCCCGCCGGAGTGGTACCTATTTACCTACTTGCACTTGACGTGCTTTTGAACTGCTAGGTTGGCAGGAGCTGGGACTGAGCAACAGGAGCTCACCTCGTCACGGGGATTCAAACCGCCAACCTTCCGATCGGCAAGCCCAAGGCTCAGTGGTTTAGACCACAGCGCCACCATACCAACAAATTCAGATTACATAAGAGAAGTGAATTTGGTCCTGTTGGGTGACTGGCCAGCTTCTCCCTAAAAATGAAACCTTTGTAGTAAGGACAATGGCAGGAAAATGCAGTGGAAAGTGTGCAATAACATTTGCTTGATGCCGCATCCTATTTCATTTGTTCACAGAATGAATGCTTGATAAACAGTCACATTGTATAAAACTCTCTGCAAACTTTTGTATGAATGAAGCAGGAGGAATGCGCACCAAACAGATCATCTGGAAGTGACCCTCGCTTCCCTTAAGTTCACCAAATTCACAACATGAGTTTGTGCCTCCAGTATTTTAAGAACTGCACAAAAGAGAAATCCTGTCAGGTTTGGATCCTCTCACCCTCAGAGCAGCGATGGCTTGGAAAAAGAAGGAAATGATTGTACCCTCAAAAAGGATTGGATGAGGGAGGGCAAAGTTTCCTCCTTTTGGTAAGAATATTTGAAGCAATAAGGCCTTTACAAGGGGTGTTTGTTTATTCCCTATCCAGTTCCTTGGAAAATCTGGACCTACTCCAGGGATGGGGAACCTGTAGCCCTCCAGATGTTTCTGGACTCCAGCTCCCACCAGCCTCAGCCCCATGACTAATGTCTAACAACATCTGGAGGACTAGAGATTCCCATCATTAGGAAATGTAGTGATGGACACCAACTTGGATGGCTTTAAAAGAAGATGAGACAATTTCGTGGAGAATAATATTATCCATGGTTACATGTCATGATGGCTATTTTCTCTCATATATATATATATATACATATATGTGTGTGTGTGTGTGTGTGATCCATGGAAAGAGAATATATATATATTCATTGTGTTTTACAATTTAAAATACTCATTTTACACCCTTCAGGTATCAATGACTTCCTTTCTTCTCTTTTCATGGTTCATTTTACATATCATAAATCCCTGCATATTTTACAAAAACTGTATCAATCAGTATTCCATTATTGCATCCATCAAAACTTATTTACACTGTTGAATGTATCTTAATGCTGCCAGCGTTTTCAGCTGTACACAATTATTTCGCATATATTCAATAAACGTTTTCCAGTCTTCTTTAAACGTTGTTTCTTCTCCTTCTCCTCTTATTCTTATGTTAAGTCTGCAAGTTGTGCATATTTTGTCAATTTAAGTTGCCAATCTTCTTTGGTTGGGACCTCGCTCGTTTTCCATTTTTGGCTAACAAAACACAGGCCACAGTAGTAGCATACATAAATAACCTTGGCTATTTTCTGTCTCTATTTTTGGATCGAGTATACCTCTGACTGTGAGTCGCTGAGAATCAGAGGTAGGGAGAGTGCTGTTGTGCTTGAGTCCTTCTGTGAAAATAGGATATTGGACTAGATAGGTCATTGGCCTAATCTAACAGGGCTCTCTTTAGGACCTCTCCTATATAATTATTTGAAAAATCAGAAGCCCTTTGCATCTCTTCCCTCACAGCCCTTGGATAGGACAAGCTATTCCTTGCTGAAATCCCCTCTTAAAGGTACACAAACTGTCACTATTTTGGGGTGGGATTCAATCACACAGCGGCGTAGCGTGAGTTGTCAGCACCCGGGGCAACACAAGTAATTTGCGCCCCCTAACCCGGGGCAAGGCAAGTAATTTGCGCCCCCCGCTGCCGCCCAAACGACGCCGCTTGCCTGGAGGAGGAGGGGGGCAGAGAGGCGAGGAAAATGCAACGGCCCAGCAGCTGCAGCAGCACCGGCGGAGGCGGGGCTCTGAGGAGGGGCTGCCTGGCGCGTCCTCCGCGGTGAGCGCTGAGACCCGCTGCCTGCCGGGCGCCTTCAGCCCGGACGCGCGCACAGCTCGTCGGTTCCGTGAGACATGCGGCTCCGCTACAGCCTGCGCCCGAGGCGAGCGCGCCCCCCCAGATGTTGCGCCCGGTGCGGCCGGCACCCCTGGCACCCCCCATGCTATGCCACTGCAATCACATACTGGTGAATTCACACTGCACAGCAAACCCATCCCCCCCCCCCCCGAAAAGAAGAAGAGAGAAACCTGAACTTTTTACAGTAAGAAAAGTTATTGGAAAATGCACTCGAAAGTGCAGGATAAAAAGTGCTTGCATAAAAACTAACGGTAACCAAATCAGAAACAGCTGACTTCAACAGGGTGATGTTCTCTAACCTCCCCAAGATCTTTATAGAAATGAATAAGGATGAGTCCTGAATAAACAGGCTACCTGGAAGCAATGTTGCATTTTAACATACAGCCACAGGCTTAAATGATAGGGCAGTTACGGTGATCTAATGCAAGAGTGAATGTGAAAAAAGCAGTAGCCTTCCATCGCATATAGGGTAGTTGGATGCAAGATACACCATCACAGCTATTACAGGGGCAGAAACCCTGCCTTTGGTTTCACTAAGACCATGCTAGTAATGTACTTACTAACCAGATGGTTGCATTACATGGATTTTAAAGGCTTGCTCCTTAATTAAAGAACTGGAAGTGATCATGCCTGTTTCATCCTTTTGTGTACTGCTCAATTTTGGAGATAGATGCAGTCTCGCACACTGGGGCACCCAAGGGTTGGGTCTCTTTAAGATAAAATGTTTGCATCTTGTTTCAGGGCTAAGTTCATTGGCCCAAGCTGAAGCTAAGCACCTTATCTCTATATATAAACGGTCTCTAGTTTGTTTGGGAGGCTGCTGAGTTACAGTTTTTGTGAGTGGCACTGACTCCTTCAGGGACCTAAAAGTGGTAGGAAAAAGCTGTAACTTGAATGGTTATTTTATATGTTGGGCTAGTATGCTTATTCTCTGGCATTTCAGCCATATTATTATTTGCTTTGGAAACTTCATTTTTGTAGTATTTCTTATTAAAGGCTTTAGAGGCGTTGCCTGTGCCTTGGAAAGGTGCTCTTTAATCCTTATTTCACAGGGCTGTAAGAAGGATAAAAAACCCCTGTTGCTTCATCTGAATAGCAGTAGTGAAGATGAAAGAGGCTTGTTTCAAAGTCTTCTGATGCGCTTAATATTTTTTTAACAGGACACTCTAGCAATGATGACATTGTAGTAAGCAGGAGTGAGTTGCAGGATTGTACCCAACCACAGCTTGCCAAGAAAAAGTACAGTAAGTGAGGAGTTGGGCCTGTAATTGGGGAATGTGGAGAATTGGAGTTCTGTTTAACATTCCTCCAATTGACAAGCTTTGGTGATATCTAGAACTTAGTCACAGTTGGAAAGATTAGTAAAAGAAACAAGTCATAACCGAATGTGGAATCCTTTGTCTATAAAACCTTGAATCTGTAAAGCTAGCCATAAATTTGAAGATTTGTTGAACTGTGTTCTGCTTGAGAAAACATTATAGGGTGCCCATTCAATGTAATTAAGATGTTCAAACTAAAGTATGGTAAAGTGACCTTTCTGAAACCTTTGGAATCTAACGTTGAAACAGATAGGAAGAACAGCTTAGAATCAGTTTTTAAGAATTAACTTGGAAGGCTGGAGATAGCTAGAACTAGCTGACTTGGAGCAGAGGGTAATAGATTTGTTGTCTGTGCTCTGAGATCAGCCATTTTGCTGTTATATAGGCCTGTTTCTGGTAGGTGACTTCTAAACCAACATTGGCACCACTAATCGCCGGTACATGTAGACACAAACAAAGCTAAACTCTTTAGCCTTCTCATTGTAATACAGCAGGTTGTATGTCCCAACTCCACCATGGAAGGGAAATAACAATTCTCTATGAATGCAAAACTTGATATTACTTGATTGCAATGAGTTCCTGTTCCCCCTATTTCCTCGCTATTGGCAAAATTTAAGAAATGCTGTTCTTACTGCTGCCAACAAAAGCTTAAAGCAAGGAAGACATTCCAGTAAAAATACTTCTGCCTGCTTAATCTCCTCCTCTTGTGTAAGATTCTCTAGCTAGTCCCCTTCTCAAAGAGTTGCCTTTGACACTTTTTAAATATGCTTTTTATTAGTTTTCTTACTTAACAAACACAAAACATTAACAAAAATGATAAAATAACAACCCCCCCAAACATCCATAAATCCATATGTTCTTACAAAAGAACTTATGCCACCATGTTCTTAATTCCCAGTTCCTTATCTTCCCCAATAGACTTCCGTCTTTCTCAAAGCGGGTCTGTCTTACCTGTTTAATTAACTGCTTCTTTAACCATTTTGCCATTTCTTCTGTTATCTGAATACTAATAATCCATATTGTAGTTTGTGAAAATTAATCAAAGCATGCCCAGGTTTTAACTTGAGGGCACTGGTTTTTTTTTTTTTTTAAAATAGTCTTTATAAATTTCCCACTCCTTTTTGAACTCTTGGTTTGGCTGTCTTCTAATTGTCTGTCATTTTTGCCTGTTCAAGATATTCAAATAATTCCTCTTTTGTTGGTACTAATTCTCCTTTCTAATTTCTGGCAATTAATATTCTTGCTGCCATTGTAGTATAGCATATAAAAATATTCTCTCTTTTTCATTTGGAATATTTGAATCTAAAATGCCTAAGAGGAAGGTTTCTGGTTTCTTTATGAAAGTTTTCTTAAACAATTTTTTCAATTCTTCAAATATAATATCCCAAAAATTCTTAATTTTTTTGCAACCCCACCACATATGAAACAGTGTCCCTTCTGCCTGTTTACACCTCCAGCACATATTAGATCTTTTTTTATAAATTTTGGGTAGTTTGCTGGGAGTTATATACCACCTGTAAAACATCTTCAAAAGATTTTCCTTTAGTGTATAACAGGCCATAAATTTCCATTCTTTATTCCATAATCTTTCCCATGCCAATAGTTGGATATTTTTACCAAAATCTTTCTCCCACTTAATTATTACTTCTTTCACCTCTTCATCTTTCACTTCCCACTCTAGAAGAAGCCTATACTCTCTCGATATTCTTAAAAAAAGATAAAAAAATTGTCAGTATTATTTGACTCTACCTGTTTTCCACCAGGAGCCTTTAGCAAATAACTCAGATTCTAGTTTAGAGCATACCATCAGTAACATGTCTCTAAGTCAGTGTGTTTGCTGTCTTTCTGACATATGTGCTTACACATACATACACCTGTGAATGACAAAGGCCAAAATATTTATCCATGAAGAATCTTTCTATCTTGGCTCTAGGCTGGAATGTCAGCCTAATTCTAAACTTGGGGTTTAATCTTGTGTGTAAAACTGTTTGCTAATATATGCATTTTTGGGCATGTTGCTTGGCTGGAGAACTTCATTGCAAAATTCAGAGACATGCAAGTTTCAAAGGCAGTGTTGACTCTCATACTGTACTGTGCATGGGGAATGTAAATCAGATTTGCCTTTAAATGTGAATTAAATAAAATTTCTACCCCCTCCCTACCTGTGAGGTGCAGAAACTGTAAACCACACTCGGTGCTTGGGAATGTGGGGAGTGCATATTCAGCTATTAAATGTAGCTCTTCTTCACTGGTATATAAACAACCATTGGCTGGCAATACAGGCTTCAGAAGCTAGATTTTCCTCCATTTCTGTGGTTTAGAGGAAACTCCCCTACCATACCTGCTGCAGTGCTCTTAATAGTCGCTTGCAGCTGATGCAATTTCCTTTTTTGAAAATGAAAATAAAAGTGTTCGTTTTTTAACCTTTCCTCCAATTTACTTCTCAATGCAAAAGAGCATTTGCAGAGCTGAAATGAAGCACGCTGCCTTTTCTATAGGTTCCAGGTTCTTCTCCTTGCTAGAAAAGTACAGGTTTCACCACATTCCTTTTTCTCCCCCTCAGACTAATCCCTCTGTAAATAATGGTCCTGGAAGACAGCACGGCCACCACTCAAAGCTCTAGGTCAGAGCAGCCTACTTGTGTCATTTGGGGTAAGAAGTTTTGCTTCTCCGTGCGCACAAAGAAGCCTTTGCTCAACGGCTGGTGAGGGTTTTCTGAGATTTCCTTTATTTCGCACAGGATGCCGGCTAGATGGTAAGAACCCGAGCTACACATTTGATATTCCAGAAGAGGAGGCATATGAGCAGCAGCTGTCCCTGAGGACAGTAAGTAACTTGCTAGCCTTGTTGGTGAATGATATTTAACAGGTGGCTGGCCATGGTATGTAGCATTTGGTTCACATCTGGTGTTTGAGAATGTTTGACTTTGGGTGTATATAGAGCAGGTAAGCAGGTGGCGCTGTGAGTTAAACCACAGAGCCTAGGACTTGCCGATCAGAAGGTTGGTAGTTCGAATCCCCGCGACGGGGTGAGCTCCCATTGCTCGGTCCCTGCTCCTGCCCAACCTAGCAGTTCGAAATCACGAAGTGCAAGTAGATAAATAGGTACCGCTCTGGCGAGAAGGTAAACGGCATTTCTGTGCGCTGCTCTGGTTCGCCAGCAGCGGCTTAGTCATGCTGGCCACATGACTCGGAAGCTGTACACCGGTTCCCTCAGCCAATAAAGCGAGATGAGCGCCACAACCCCAGAGTCAGTCACGACTGGACCCAATAGTCAGGGGTCCTTTACCTTTAGAGCAGGTAAGGGGGGGGGAAGCCTCTTCAGCCTGAAGGTCACATCCCTTTGTGTGCAGCCTTTCATGGGTCACAGGGTAGAGGCAATAGTGGGTGGAGCTATGGACCTGACTCTTCCATTTGTTCAACACACTACATTCCAGAAAAGTCAGAGGTTTCTGCCCACACACCTGTCTTCATCTAGGCAAGCAAGAGGCATTGCATTCCCCCTACTCTTCGGTCCTCCCCAATATGAAGAATAAGAGACATGACAACCAATATTGGGGTGAAATCAGGCCACAGCTTCAATGACAACGGATGTAAGAGGTTTGGCATAGGCATTGGGTAGATCCCCACCAGAAATGATGGAGTCCCAGGGAGTAACTCCCCCACTGGATTGCACCTGGGGAGTGCTGTGGCCCCTCGCTCCCACCTGGGTATCCAGACAGAAGTATCTCCCCTGGATCCTTTTTAATGGGGTGCTACATTCCAGAAAAGTCAGAGGTGTCTACCCACACCCATGTCTCCATCTAAGCAAGCAAGAGGCATTCTTCTTCTTCAAGGATACATTCTGCATGAGGAAGGCACAGAGCAGGGCCAGTAAATGTGTGGCCTGCAGACAGCCTTGAGGGCCAAAGACACATTTGGCCCCCGAGGTTGCCTGTTCTTGGTACAGAGTACCTATCCCAATTTGGTTTCCTCCAGGAGTTATTGGACCACAACCCCTATCATCCCTGACCACTTGTGGCTCATAACTAGAGGACCACAGGTTCCTCACCCATGACCAAGCCAATACCCCATGTCCCTCCATCCAGCTTATTCTGCAAAGTTCAGTTTCTGCAGCCAAGTCAAACCAAAACGAACTGTAATGTTACATGACCTCTGTTCACATGTGCCTCATATCTCGCGTGCCAGGGCATGGTTGAGTTCAGTGTCTGGAGGGCCACAGGTTCCCTATATTTGGCCTAGGCCTTGAAGTGGTGGGGAACTTCACATTGCAGTGGGAAAGAGATAACCCAGTTCAGTATCTCACTTTGCTTGTTTCTTATTTGCAGCCCATTTGATGGCAAGAATCTGATTGCAGTCTACATTATAGCTAAAATAAAAACACTGTACTTGGGGTTGGCTCATGGGGGAACTATAATGGCGTTATGCCAAAGATACAAGACTACTTTCAGAAATGGTGGTCTTATTACAATTTCTTTGAGGTCTTGATGGCTTTGAATTCTGCCAAAAGGTCTGCCTAGGGGAAAATGCAAGGGATGAACTCAATATGGTGGAGATCTTGCCCCCCAAAGATAGCAAGCCATCTACTGCAGTGCATATAGCAACCTTGAAACTTTCTGTGCTGCCAATGGTGAGTACTTCCTTTGCCATTTATTTATGCATTTTTTTAAAGAAGTGTGGATTACCTCTGCCAAAATAATTTCCAGCCAGCTCAAATGTATTACCTGAACCTCCCAAAAGATCTGACTGGGGAGGCCATCAACTAGAGGAGGACTGATCTAGCATAGATCACAATAGGTTTTGTGTTGCCAATCTAACAAAATGGAATAGCTGTTGATGTCATTGTTATGATATGTGTAGTGGTGAGTGTCTCAGAATATGAACTTTGTACCCTCCAGGTTTCCTTAATGGGACTTGACCTGGCTCTTCCTGTCACATTCAGGCTAAAATCAGGCTCTGGGCCAGTCTACCTTGCCGGGCAATATTTATCAGGTAACGTCTGCTGGGGCGGGGAATCCTTCTCAGCTCAAGGACTGAATTCCTTTCCAGGGCTCCCATGTCAAGGGTGGGCAAGGCCAGAGAGAAAAGTAAACATGACTCATGGGCTGGAGTTTGGTAAATGTATCGCAGGGGAGTGCAGAAATGCGTAGTCTGGTAAGACAGCTGGTTGAAAGAATAAATAAACTTAAGTTTATTAGTCATGGCAAAGAAAGCCATTCTGAGTATAGGTTTTACACGTGGCCAAGATAGAGCCAGAAACTAATGGTAGCCCATGCTAACTCATACTGACTAAACGGGAGAAGAATCCAGAAGGGAATAAAGCCAGAAAGGAAGGAACGAGTATTTACTAAGAGAGAAGAAATTGGTGAGGAGGAAGAACAGGCTGGCCCTCTGTCTGTCCCTCCTGACTGGTTCAGATAACTCATTGCAAGCATTGTTGCTTTAATCCCAACCTCTTGTCATAGGGACTGCATTCCAGCTATGCAAAAAATTGGAGGTTTCTACTCATGAATACACACCCTTCTCATTTTATTTAGCCAAGCAAGAGGCATTATCTTGCTTCAGGGCTGCAATTCCAGCCAGGCACCCTTTACACCCCCTCCTGTGGTCTAAAGCATGTGATTGTGAAGGGAAGATGCAAAGTTGATTTTGAGATGCACCAAGTACGCTGTCTGACAAAGGCTCTCCTGAAATCTATTTATCCTGTAATTTGGGGTGGATACATGCCTTGATAGTTGCTTATCCTGTATCCTGTTTCCCCATAGGCATCTGAATTTGAGTTTATGTATGTCATCCATGAGCCCAGGTGGGCTAAATCCTGCTGACAGGCTAGTGTTTCTCCCCTTGCAATCACACACCCCTTACCTCTTTATTGCTCTCTCATTCATGCCTGCATGTGTTTGGGCATATCAAAATACTGCTATTGCTTAAGTGCTGCCTGAAACCTGGTGCTTTCGAAAAAGCTGCTGCTTGCATTACCAGAATAATCATCACGAGTAACTCTTTCTCCCATATAACCCTGGGGATTGTAGTTTCAGGGTATCAAGTGTTCTATTTGCACCAGTCATTGTCCAGGATTTCCTGTGGCTATCATTTTAGATAAGGAAAACAGACATAAATTACATCTACAAAATTTAACGCGGCATCTAGGTTTGCCCACAGAGTCCAGCTGTCTAATAATAATAATAATAATAATAATAATAATAATAATAATTTATACCCCGCCCATCTGGCTGGGTTTCCCCAGCCACTCTGGGTGGCTTCCAACAAAATATTAAAATACAATAGTCTGTGAAACATTAAAAGCTTCCCTAAACAGGGCTGCCTTCAGATTTCTCCTAAAAGTCTGGTAGTTGTTTTTCTCTTTGACATCTGGTGGGGGGGCGTTCCACAGGGCGGGTGCCACTACCAAGAAGGCTCTCTGCCTGGTTCCCTGTAACTTGGCTTCTCGCAGCAAGGTAACTGCCAGAAGGCCCTTGGTGCTGGACCTCAGTGTCCGGGTGGATAGATGGGGGTGGAGACGCTCCTTCAGGTATACTGGACCGAGGCCGTTTAGGGCTTTAAAGGTCAGCACCAACACTTTGAATTGTGCTTGGAAACGTACTGGGTGTCAGCAGTAAACCTGGCCGTTTACCTGTGGCTTGATTAATCATGGTAAATTTTCATACACCACCTCCTACATGATCATGAGCCAACTCTCCTCTTGCAGTTGGTCCCCCTTTGGATGAGGATGAAGATCAGGAAGAGTCCTCTAATGAAGAAGAGGAGATGGAGGCTTCTTCCAAGGAAAACCTGTCAACAAAGACAGATGAAATGGAGGCTTCTCCTGTAAAACCTGTCAAAGCCCAATCTAGCAAGCAGGCAGGCACATCCAAGGAAGAGCCACCACAAGCTGTTCAGGAGGACTCTCTGGTAAGCCTACACTCATGTATTTAGAGAATCTTCACCTGATGTTATTTTCCATATGCTCTGGCTTTCGCCATGGTGTTCCACTGTGCCAGAAGCAAGTTAGTCATGGTGGCCACATGACCTGGAAAGCTGTCTATGGACAAACACTAGACTTAACCACCCTTGGGTCCTTTATTTTTTCCCTTTTTACCTATTCATGTAAATAATTTGTTTACCCCTTAACCCCAGTCATCTCTAAGCAGTGTACAAGAAATCTAAAGGTAAAAATCAGTTAAATCAAACTTCAGTTAAAATGTCTGCTGGAATTTGTTTTTAAAATTCCTTCAGTGGGCACTGGGAAAATAAAACACGACTGGTATAGAGAAGTTATTTCTCCACTTAGGTTTAGAGATCTCCCCCTTCCTAAAAATTGGTCATAGAAAGCTAGCCTCTATGACTATACTGAAGTATTTTAGAATTTATTTTTTCATATAGAGTAATGACGCTCCCTTGTTGCATTTCAGACTTGCAACACCCTTGGTCTAAACAGCCAGGCTAGATGAACATAAAACCTAGAAAATGTTTTGGGTGGGTTTGGCAGTGGCTAGAGCAGATCCAAGACTGTTGCCCCAAAGGTACTGCAGGATACAGAAGCATCACTCTAAGACTTCCTTCAGTGTTTGGAGTGACCCTCTCACTAAAAATATTGCCCTCCTTCTTTGCATCTTGATCTTCATGAAAGTGCCATTTAAACTTTCTTCTACAGGGGAGAAGAGGAAGCAGAGGGGGGAAGGCTGCAAACAAGGGACAACTGCGATTATAAGTTCTGATGGAAGGTAAGGTAGAAGTGGCATAAGAACATATACCGAGGTCAGAGCATTGGGCTATCTAGCCTAGCACTGACTGGCAGGAACTCTCCATGGTGCTGAACAGGAATCTTTCTTGGCCTGACCTGGAAATACTGGAGATTGAAGTTGGGACCTTATGCATGGTAAAGCAGAAGCTCCACCAGTGAGCTACAGCCCTCCCTCAATGTTTTTGACCTTCTTGATGATGGTTGAGAGAAGAAATAAATTCAAGATAAAATGCACAAACCCAGGGCTTGCTTTCCTACACAAGACAAGCTACAGTGTGGCTACAGGACTTCCCTAAGGTGGAGAGCAACACTTGTTAATACACAAGTGTCCCATTTCTCCTGGCCTTGTGGGAATATATTCCTGCTCCTATCTGGTCTTTGATGGTTGTATACATAAGAAGATCCTTTTGGTTCAGGCCAGTTGCCCATCTAGTCCAGCAACCATCTGTGACCAACCTGCAAGCAGGACCTAAGCAGAAGAGCACTCTCTCACCTTGTGGATTTCCAGCAGTTGGTATTCTAGAGCATTACTGATCCTAGGCATGGAGCAGAGCCATATTGGAGGGCAGAGCTATCAATTGCTACTTGCCATGATAGCTGTGCTCTGTCTCTGTGGTTGGGGGCAGAAAGGCTCCTGAGTACCATTTGCTGGAAACCACGGGAGGGGGACTGCTTTTGAGCTCAGCTTCCGCTTGCAGGTTTTCTATAGCTACCTGGTGTTGGCCACTGTTAGAACAGGATGCTGGACTAAATGAAATGGCAACGAGATCGCACTGGCCTATTTATTTTGAATGTTTTATGTGATGCCAATAAAGGTTTGATGATGTTGATGACTAGATGAGCCATTGGTCTACCTCAGCAGGCTCTTCATATATTCAGCTATAGGTTCTTTTTGCTCCAGATTCTTTTTGCTCTGTTGCAGTTGAGTGAAACCAAAAGAGTTTCAAGGAATGATTATTCAAAATAAAAAAATTCCTTCCAGTAGCACCTTAAAGACCAACTAAGTTAGTTCTTGGTATGAGCTTTCGTGTGCATGCACACTTCTTCAGATATCTGAAGAAGTGTGCATGCACACGAAAGCTCATACCAAGAACTAACTTAGTTGGTCTTTAAGGTGCTACTGGAAGGAATTTTTTTATTTTGACTATGGCAGACCAACACGGCTACCTATCTGTAAAAGGAATGATTATTGTTATTAATTATTAAATGTCTATACTGCTCTTCATCCAAGGATTGCAGGGTGGTTTGCAATATAAAAACATAAAAATGCATAAAACAACAACAACAACAACAACAACAACAACAACAACAACAACAACAACAACAACAAAAATACCACCATAGTTTGCTGAATTGACCAAAGGCCCACAAGAAGAGAAATGATGGGGCTCTTTGGTATCTTCTCAGGCAATTATGCAGCAGTTACAATCAATCAATGAATGAATCTGAATTGTGGTCAAAGATCAGACAGCAGCAACAGTCACAAATATAGGTGCTTTTCCCATGAAGAAGGAGCTGATTCTGGGAGACCCTCTGTTGTTTGGAACCTTGACGGATGCTTTAGGGACTTCCTCCCAGGCACAAGGAACAGTGTTTATCCCAGTATAGTTCACAAGGGTCTGTAGAGTATCCTCTATCCATAAATGCATGTGACCATGTTCTAGAAAATCCTAACACTTTCCTTTTCCTTTTTCCAGGAACCGAAAGAAGAGTTGGGTCTATTTAGCAGAGCTCAGAAGAAATAAAATGTGCATAATGTATTATTCCTGAGTCTGAATCCATCCTTTTTTCTTAATCTGACTGGAATTTAGGCAAGACTGACCCTCAGCCATGGCAATTCCTGTGGCAACTGAAAAGAACAGGTCCTACTAGGATGCTGGCTTTTAGCAAGCATTATTTATTTTTTCCTAACAGTGGTTGAAGTTTGGAAAAGGAGGACTGATGGTTCAGTCCCCTTTTAAGTAACAGGACAGCCAAAACATGAATAAGCTTTGTGACTTGCCTTTTTAGAGAAATATGGAAACACTTGCAGGAATACCAGGGGTGGCCTGTGACGTTTTGGTGCCTGAGGTTAAATGCCCCACAGCTGCAATGAGGGGGGGTCATGGGGTTGTACAAGGGCTTCTGCTTCAGGAATAAGCCCTTGCAGAGCCACGCCTGTGGGATGGGGAGAGATTTGACAAGGGCATCTCTTTGAGGAAAAGCCCTTTCGAAGCCTTGCTGCCAGGTGGGGGGCAGAGAGGCTTCAGATTCTGCAGGTCTTCCACTGGACCTCTTGCTGTGAGTAATGAGGAAGAGGCTGGAGGTGATCTGAGTTCACCAACTGGTTTCAGAATGGGAGTACAACAATAAAACAAGTGTATAAACTAATAACCATAAATACATTTTAATAATAATTTTATTATTTATACCCTATCCATCTGGCTGGGTTTCCCCAGCCATTCCGAGCAGCTTCCAACGTAAAAAAAAAAGTCAAACATTAAAAACTTCCTGCTAGAGGGCTGCCTTCAGATGTCTTCTAAAAGTTATATAGTTGTTTATCTCCTTGACATCTGATGGGAGGTTGTTCCACAGGGCGGGCGCCATTGCCCAGAAGATCCTCTAGTTTCCTGTAACTTCACTTCTCACAGTGAGGGAACTGCCAGAAGGCCCTTAGAGCTGGACCTCAGTGTCGGGGTTGAACGATGGGGGTGGAGATGCTCCTTCAGGTATAATGGGCCGAGGCCATTTAGGGCTTTAAAGGTCAGCACCAACATTTTGAATTGTGCTTTGGAACGTACTGGGAGCCAGTGCAGATTTATTTAGCACCGGTGTTATATGAACCCGGCTGCCACTCCCAGTCACCAGACCTCCTTAAAATGCATGAAATTAGGTAATGGTAAAGGGACCCCTGACCAATAGGTCCAGTCGTGGCCAACTCTGGGGTGCGGCTCTCATCTCGCTTTATTGGCTGAGGGAGCCAGCGTACAGCTTCTGGGCCATGTGGCCAGCATGACTAAGCCGCTTCTGGTGAACCAGAGCAGTGCACGGAAACGCCGTTTACCTTCCTGCCGGAGCGGTACCTATTTATCTACTTATACTTTGACGTGCTTTCGAACTGCTAGGTTAGCAGGAGCAGGGACCGAGCAACAGGAGGTCATCCCATCATGGGGATTCGAACCGCTGACCAACAAGTTTCTGATCAGCAAGTCCTAGGCTCTGTGGTTTAACCCACAGTGCCACCCGCATCCCAAAACGCATGAAATTGGCTGGTGATAAAAACAGCTTCAAACTGCGTGGCTTTCTCCAGTTTTCACCCTCTCTTGCCCAAGGTCTGGGCCAGGAGGTGCATCT